>NC_134091.1:80505906-81705906 GCF_000715075.1 Nicotiana tabacum
CATTGCATAAGAGAACAAAAGGTGATGTTGTTCCATTAGTAAATAAGTCCAAGTATGGGATGTATAATTGGTTCATTCACATTCTTGGCCTTTCTAGAACACCTAAGGTATTTTTGGAGGTAATGAACTATACCCTTATTTCTTATGTTGGTGACTTTATAATTTTTGTGGATGATGATATTTTGATGCATATCAAGTCATTAACTATAATATCTAAGTTAAAGTGCAAGAGTAATTTGCTTCCTTTTGAAATTGAGTATGACATAGATGATTATGCATCCCAACTTGGTGGAAAGAGGCATGAAATTTATGAGAAGAGGCTTGCTAATGAGTTAAATGTTCTTTCTTCTCTTATTCAAGTGTCTAATGAGTTTTCATGTGATAAATTGCTAGAATGTGAGTTTTGTTGTTTGATGGGAAGTCATTCCTCTAGTCATGTTGATTGTGAGCCTATAAAAGTGTTTGCTACTAGTAAAGAGGATATGCATGATTATTGTGACGTTAGTTATTGCTAAGTTCTTAAGGGAAAGCTTCAGCCAAGATTTTCTTTCCATAGCAACGTTATTGCTTCGGGTATTTCATACGAATTGTTCCCTATTTCGATCTCGTTGTTACGTGTTTCGACGCGATTGGCGTGTGTTAGAAGGATTGTCTAGAGGATCACCTTAGATATGTTAAGGCTATCCTTTCTTTCTTTTTGGCATGATCCAAATGATACAAATGAAACGAGCAAAATACGCAATTTTCATAAATGACTCTATTCATAGGCGTATTAGAAGTGCCTATGTTCTTGAATTCCCATGTATCTTATTATCACATCTTCTATTCATGGGTCTCAGAAAATACGTAGTTGATAAAGTTTGTCCGAAAGGTATATTGATCTTATTAACATATTTTTATGCATTTCATTCATTTATACATGCACATTGACCCATGACCAGATGGCGTAATATACGCGTATATATATGTACTTATATGTATGGGATATGGGAAAAGGTTACGGCATTATATAACGGCATTATACACGTACCACCACCTGATCAGTTGGTATATGTGGATGATTTTTCCCACAGTGGCCGAGATATATATGATGGGATGCCCTCAGAGGCTTGATGCTGTTATGTACACCTATACCTATGCATGACACGACATTTATACGCACGTGTAGGACATTATAAATGTTTTAGGATTTACAAAGTGATTTAGACTTACAGTTGGAATTCTTGATTCCATGTTTCATCTATGTCTGTTATGTACTGATTTTTATGCCTTACATACTCAATACATTATTCGTACTAACGCACTATTTCCTGGGGCCTACGTTTCATACATGCAGGTGCAGGTAGACAAGTTGACAGTCCCCCTTCTTAGGATCCTTGATCAGCGAGAGTTGGTGCGCTCCATTTGATCCGGAGCTGCTTTTGATTTTGGTACGATATGCTTGTATACATAAATGGGTATGACGTGGCCCAGTCCCGTTCTTGTACAATTGTATATTCTAATAGAGATTTGTAGACAGTATGTATAGTTGGATAGTATGTGGCCTTGTCGGCTTCTAGTTTTGGGTATATAGTTATCTATAGCAGCCTTGTCGGCTCGCCCTACGTATATGTACATATGTCTTTTGGGAAGATTTCCCTCATATATGTTATACTCATAATTCAGTAGATGTTATTCATGTTTACATCTTATACGCATGCTCAGGGGTGTTTGACAGGTAGGACTCGGGCACCCGTTGCGGCCCATCGGCTTGGATCGTGACTTGTTAGGCGCCATCACGGTCCCGACAGTGGAAATTCCAGGTCGTGACAAGTTGGTATCAGAAAACTAGGTTGCCTAGGTCTCACGATTCACGAGCGAGCTTAATAGAGTCTGGAGGATTAGTACAGAGACGTCTGTGCTTATCTTCTAGAGGCTATGAAGTTTAGAAATAAATTTCCCTACTATTCTTCTCTGTCATGCGATTTTGTTTTCTCAATACTGATTGAACTCTTCTACTCTTATTCTCTCGCACATGGCGAGAACACGTACCGCTTCGTCAGTTGAGCACTAGCCAGAGCCACTAGTGGCAGCTCCTACGAGGGGCAGAGGTCGAGGTCGAGGCCGTGCGAGAGGCCGAGGCAGGGGCAGGGCTCAGCCTAGAGCTCGTACAGCAGTACCAGCAGTGGAGCCTTGGGTAGAGTTGGGCGAGGAGGTTCCAACCCAGACTGTTCCTGCCGCACCAACTCAGGTTCCGGAGGGGTTCATTGCCACCCCAGTACTTCAGGACGCTTTGGTCCGTTTGGTGGGCCTTATGGAGAGTGTGGCCCAGACTGGCGCATTTCCCATGGCACCAGCCGTCTCTCAGGCTGGAGGAGGATCCCAGACTCCCACTGCTCCCGCTCTGGAGTAGGTAGCTCCCCAGTATCAGGCTCCAGCTACTCAGCCAGTCAGAGTAGTTCAGCCGGTTGTTGCGGCACAGGCCGAAGATGGGTCAATTATGTCTTCTGAGGCTTTATGGAGATTGGACAAGTTCACCAAGCTCTTTCTAGTTCACTTCAGTGGTGCTCCTTTAGAGGATCCCTAGGAGTATCTCCACAGCAGTCACGAGGTTCTACGGAACATGATTATAGTGGAGACCAATAAGGTCGATTTTGCTGCATTTCAGATGAATGGTTCTGCCAAAAAATGGTGGAGAGATTATTTGTTGAGCAGACCAGCTAGGTCGCCTGCTCTTCCTTTGGACCAGTTTTCTCAGCTCTTCCTAGAGAAGTTTCTCCCTATCATATTGAGAGAGGAGTATCGCCGTCAGTTCGAGCATCTCCAGCAGGGCAGTATTACCGTTACTCAGTATGAGACCCGTTTTGTGGATTTGGCCCGCCATGCTCTTATTATACTTCCTACCGAGAGAGAGAGGGTGAGGAGGTTTATTGATGGACTTGCTCAGCCTATCAGATTGCAGATGGCTAAGGAGACTAGGAGTAAGATTTCTTTTCAGGCAGTTGCCAATGTTGCCATACGAGTCGAGTCGGGATGGTTTTAGCTCAGGGGAGTGGTCAGGGGTCTGACAAGAGGCCACGTCACTCCGGCGGATTCAGTGGAGCCTCATCTGGAGGTCGGGGGTACTTATGGTAGAGGTCATCCTCCCAGGCCATTTCATTTAGCACTCCAGGCATCCCACGGTGCCTCAGGTGGTCGTGGCCCTTAGATGCATTATTCCAACCAGCTAGACTATAGTGCACCACTAGCCCCTATTAGTGCACCTCCGCTCCAGAGTTTTCAGGGTGGTTACTCAGGTCGACAGGGTCAGTTTCATGGCTAGTAGTCACAGTAGCTGAGGTCTTGTTATACTTGTTGTAATTTGACGCACATTGCTAGATTTTGCCATCGGACATTAGGCAGCTCACAGCATCAGGGTTCTCGTGCCATGGTTCTGGCACCAGTTGCTGCACCACCTGCTCGGCCAGCCAGAGGCAGGGGTAAGGAAGCTAGAGTTAGAGGCCAGACTGTTAGATGTGGAGGTCAGGTCGTTACTTATAGAGACCAGTCAGCTAGAGGCCGTTCCAAGGACGTAGTTTAGGGTGGTGGGGCCCAGCCACGGTGTTATGCTTTTCCAGCCAGGCCTGAGGCTGAGTCATCTGATGCCATTATTACAGGTACTGTTTCAATTTGCAGTAGGGATGCTTCAGTTCTATTTGATCCGGGATCTACTTACTCCTATGTGTCATCCTATTTTGCTTCCTATTTGGTCATGCCTCGTGATTCTTTGAGTGCTCATGTGTATGTGTCCACACCAGTGGGAGATGCTATTGTTGTAGATCGTGTTTATCATTCGTGTGTGGTAACCATTGGGAGCCTTGAGACTCGTGTAGATCTTCTACTTCTCGATATGGTTGATTTTGATGTCATTCTTGGTATGGATTAGCTGTCACCTTATCATGCTATATTAGATTGTCACACCAAGACGGTGACCTTAGCCTTGCCGGGGCTGCCTCGATTAGATTGGAGAGGGACTACTGGCCATTCTACCAGTAGGGGTTACCTCTTATGTGAAGGCTCGACATATGGTCGAGAAGAGGAGTCTATCTTATTTAGCCTATGTCCGCGATTCTAATGCGAAGGTTCCTTCCATGGATTCAATGCCAGTTATTCGTGAGTTTCCAGAGGTGTTTCCTGTAGACCTGCCAGGGATGCCACCCGACAGGGATATTGATTTCTGCATTTATCTGGCTCCAGGCACTCAGGCCATTTCCATTCCGCCATACGGCATAGCCCCGCCAGAGTTAAAAGAATTGAAGGAACAGTTGCCAGATTTGCTTGATAAGGGCTTCATTATACCTAGTGTCTCGCCCTGGGGTGCACCTTTGTTGTTTGTGAAGAAGAAAGATGGATCGATGAGGATGTGTATAGATTATCGGGAGTTGAACAAAGTCACCATCAAGAACAAGTATCCATTGCCGAGGATTGATGATTTATTTGATCAGCTTCAGGGTGCCAAGGTGTTTTTGAAGATTGATTTGAGATCTGGCTACCATCGGTTGAGGATTAGGGCATCTGATGTCCCTAAGATAGCTTTTCGGACTGGGTATGGGCATTATGAGTTTCTAGTGATGTCATTTGGGCTGACAAATGCCCCAGCAGCATTCATGGATTTGATGAACCGGGTGTTTAAGCCCTACTTGGATTCCTTTGTGATTGTGTTTATTAATGATATCTTGATCTACTCCCGCAGCCGAGAGGAACATCAGCAATATCTTCGGATCATTCTTCCGACTCTGAGAGACAGCCAGTTATATGCTAAGTTCTCAAAATGCGAGTTTTGTTTGAGTTCAGTTGCTTTCTTGGGTCATGTTGTATCAGCAGAGGGAATTCAGGTGGATCCTAAGAAGATTGAGGCACTTCAGAACTGGCCTAGACCCACATCACCTATAGAGATCCGTAGTTTCTTGGGATTGGCGGGTTATTACTGTCGGTTTGTGGAGGGGTTCTCATCTATAGCAGCCCCGTTGACTAGGTTAACCTAGAAGGGTGCCCCGTTCAGATGGTAAGACGAGTGTGAGGCGAGCTTTCAGAAGCTTAAGACAGCTTTGACTACGCCACCGGTATTGGTGTTACCCTCAGGTTTAGGATCTTATACGGTATATTGTGAAGCATCTCGTATTGGTCTGGGTATAGTATTGATGCAGGGTAGCAAGGTTATTGCATATGATTCGTGACAACTGAAGGTTCACGAGAAGAATTACCCTATCCATGACTTAGAGTTGGCAGCCATTATTCATGCGCTGAAGATTTGGAGGCACTATCTTTACGGCGTGTCATGTGAGGTTTTCACGGATCATCGGAGTTTGCAGTACTTGTTCAAACAAAAGGAGCTTAATTTGAGGCAGAGGAGGTGGTTAGAGCTATTTAAATATTATGATATCACCATCTTGTATCATCCCGGGAAGGCCAACGTGGTAGCCGATGCCTTAAGTAGGAAGTCAGTGAGTATAGCCAGCCTTGCGTATATTCCAATTGGTGAGAGACCGCTTGCATTAGATGTTTAGGCCTTGGCCAATCAGTTCGTGAGGTTGGATGTTTCTGAGCCCAACCGTGTTCTAGCTTGTACGATTGCTCCTCTTTGTTTGAGCGCATAAGAGATCGGCAGTATGACGATCCTCATTTGCTAGTAGACACGGTGCGTCACGGTGATGCCAAGCATGTTACGGTTGGAGATGATGGAGTTTTGAGGATGCAGGGTCGTGTTTGTGTGCCTAATGTGGATGGACTTCATGAGTTAATTCTTGAGGAGGCCCACAGTTCCCGGTATTCTATTCATCCGGGTGCCGCCAAGATGTATCAAGATTTGCGACAGCATTATTGGTGGAGGAGCATGAAGAAGGATATAGTTGCATATGTAGCTCGGTGTCTAAATTGTTAGCAAGTCAAGTACGAGCATCAGAGGGCAGTACAACGTGAGTTGGGCACGCGGGTTGGGCACGCGGGCAGTACGAGCAAGTCAAGTGCTCGGTGTGCCCGTTTCTATCATATCTAACTGAGGTACGCAGTTCACCTCGCACTTTTGGAGGGCAGTACAATGTGAGTTGGGAACACGGGTTGAGTTGAGCACAACGTTTCATCCTCAGACAAACGGACAGTCCGAGCACACTATTCAGATATTTGAGGATATCCTTTGTGCATGTGTTATAGACTTCGGAGGATCGTGGGATTAGTTCTTGCCCCTTGCAGAGTTCGCCTAAAACAATAGCTACTAGTCGAGCATACAGATAGCTCCCTATGCGGCACTATATGGTAGACAGAGTCGATCGTCGGTCGGATGGTTTGAGCCGGGGGAGGCTCGGTTATTGGGTACAGATTTGATACAGGATGCCTTGGACAAGGTCAAGATTATTCAGGATAGACTTCGCACAATTCAGTCCAGGCAAAAGAGTTATGCCGACCGTAGAGTTCGTGATGTTGCATTCATGGTCGGGGAGAGAGTGTTGCTTCGGGTATCACCCATGAAGGGTGTAATGAGGTTCGGATAGAAGGGCAAGTTGAGCCCTAGGTATATTAGAGCTTTTGAGATTCTGGAGAGAGTGGGAGATGTGTCTTACAAACTTGCGTTGCTACTGGGATTCTCATCAGTTGATCCGGTGTTCCACGTGTCCATGCTTCGAAAGTATCACGGCGATCCGTCCCATGTGTTAGATTTCAGCTAGAGGAGCCGGTGGCCATTCTAGCCCGGCTGGTTCGCCAGTTGAGATCAAAGAGTTATCCTTCAGTTTGAGTGCAGTGGAGATGTCAGCCCATCGAGGCAGATACTTGGGAGTTCGAGTCGGACATGCGGAGTAGATATCCACATCTTTTCACTAGCCCAGGTACTTTTCTATGTCCGTTCGAGGACGAATGGTTGTTTTAGAGGTGGAGAATGTGATGACCCGATAGGTCATCTTATATTTTAGAACCTAATTCTGCGTTTTGAGGTTTCAAAACCTCATCTTAGCCTTCCTCGATTTGCGTGCGCAGTCCGAGTATTCTTCCGGAAGGCTTATATGTTAAAAACTAATAAAAAGAGAATTTTTGCCTTAAAAATCAATTTAAGTTGACTTCGGTCAACATGTTTGGCAAACGGACCCGGATCTGTATTTTGACGGTCCCGGTAGGTCCGTATCGTAATTAGGGACCTAGGCGTATGCCCGGAATCCAATTTCGAGGTCCCTAGTTCGAGCTATGGAATTTTGATCAAACATTAATAGTTTGGAAGTTTAAGGATTTTTAGAATTGACTGACATTTGGTCTTGTTAATATCAGGTCCGTATTTTGATTATGGAGCCCGGTACAGGTCCATTATAATATTTAAGACTTGTCTGTGAAATTTGGTGAGAAACAGAGTTAGTTTGACGTGATTCGGACGTGTGGTTGTGAAAATAGATGTTTTAAAGCTTTCTAGAAAATTTCATTCGATTTGGTGTTCAATTCGTAGTTTTAGGTGTTATATTGGCGATTTAATCGTGCGAGCAAGTTCATATGATGTTTTAGGACTTGTGTGCATGTTTGGTTTGAAGACCCGGGGGCTCGGGTAAGTTTCAGATAGGCTACAGGATGTTTGGACTTAGAAAATCTAGTATTTTTTCTGCAGCAGCTGTTCTGGTGTGTTCTTCTTCGCGTTCGTGAAGATACTCTCGCGAACGCGAAGTGTAAGCTGGTAAGGGTGAGTTTTTCCTCTTCGCAAACATGAAGGCCTGGTCGCGAACGCGGAGTGATGGGGGCTTTACCCTTTGCGAACGCAACCTGCTCATCGCGAACGCATAGCATTTAGGACATGGGTGAAGGGTCAGACTTTCCTTCTACACGAACGTGAGCACGAGCTCGCGAACGCGGTGACAGTTTCACGATCGCATAAGCCTAGAAAGGCAGCTCTTCGCGAACGCGACAGTGTCCTCGCGAACGTGATGAACATTGTGGCCCAGTTCATAAAACAGTCCCAAAACGGGACTTAAGTCATTCTTTCAACTTTTCAAAAGCCAAACGGCCCAGAGACATTTCTCCCAAGCTAAATTCTCCCCCAAATTATTGATAAGTGATTCTAAACTATTTCCTTTCAACTACCCATTACATTTCATGAATTTCCAACCGAAAATCTAGGATTTCCATGGTAGAAATTGGGGGTTTGGGTAGAATTAGAGATTTTTGGGAAATTGGGATTTAGACCTCAAATTGAGGTCCAATTCCAAAAGCAATTGCATATTCGGGCTCGGGGTTAAATGGGTAAATGGATTTTGGTCCTAACCTCAGGTTTTGACCAAGCGGACCCGGGGTCGATTTTTGACTTTTTGGTGGGAAAGTTTGGAAAATCTAAATTTATGCAATGTAATTGATTCCTTTAGTAATATTTGGTATTAATGAGTCATTTTTGAATAGATACGAGTGGTTTGGAGGTGGATTCTAGAGTAAAAGCTGTGATTGAGTACTGACTGGCCTTCGGAGCGAGGTAAATGTCGTGGTTAACCTTGGCTTAAGGGATTAGACATTATTCGCTTATTTGCTACGTGTTTGTATGTTTAGTATAACGTATAGGTGAGGTGATAAGTACCTATGCGTTGTTGTCGAGTGATAACATGCGAGTGGGTCTTATTATTACAATCGTGGTATTCCTTGATCATATTGTTCATGATTAGACTAGCTATTCGTTATGTTGAACAACTCTTATTATGTTTTACGAAAATTGGTATTGATTGAGTATTGACTCAAAGTTGAGGTTAGTAACGTTGAATTGAATTGTGAAGTAAGACTTGTTCTTGATATGTCTATCTCCCTATTGTTATTGTTCATTATCTTGGTGAGGGAGAGTGTTAAAGCACGATGGGTGATGTAAGGACCCGTAAAAAAACAAAAAAACTCGGGGTTTCGTGGTGCCAAGCTAGATTCATGCATTATCATAGTAGAAATTCTTCGCGACTCGCAAGATCGCTGCGGTTCGGACTTTTTGGATTGAACAGTACCCCACGGACTTAGAGGAAAATGTTTCGCAAAAGGACGCATTTCTGCGGCCCATTATGCGGCCGCATAATCAATCTGCGGACCGCATAGTGGCCGCAGAGTGAAGCAGTGCGTTGGCCAATTTGAGATCCGCTTTGCAGTCGATTATGCAACCGCATAACCACTATGCGGACCGCATATAGATCGCATAATCCCTGTTGGGTTTTTGCGAAGGGTGTTCTGCGGTGCATTATGCAACCGCAGAACGAGTATGCGGACCACATACTGGTCGCATACCTGGGCCGTAAGTTCAGGCCCCTGAGGGCCATTTCTGCGGTCACTTTGCAGACCACATAACCATTATGCGGTCGCATATGCGACCGCAGACCTGTGTCGGGGCACCCATTTTCTTAATTTAAAACCCGACCCCCATTCCATTAAAACACCCCCTTTAGTCTATTTTGAGCTCATTTTCTGATACTATAGAGTGAGAGAGGGAGCCTTAGAGTGAGAAAGTAATCCTCATCAATTATTCTTCAATTCTTGCTTGAAACTTTGAAGATTATCAAGGAAAGCAATCTAGGCCTCCATCCTAGAGGTAAGAATCTATACCCTAACCCTAAATTTTTTAAACTTACACTGAAAATGAGTAATTAATAAGATGGTCCATGGGTATGAGGGTTGTTTATCTTGCATGCATGTGTGGTAAAAGAGTGTGGAAAAGTGAACTAGAACCATGAACGTTTTCCTAATTTTGGGTTCAATTTGTATATTGCTAAAATAGATTGAGGTGTCTAAGGGTTCCGGATAATTGTAGAGTCTAAAGAAGCGCAATTGAGGTATGTATGGCTAACTCTCTTCTTCTTAGAATCGAACTCCTGGTGTCCGAATAATTGTTGTAAGTTCCAACTTGATTATACTAGAATTGTTTGCCTTAGTGTGTTTGATTGAAAGATTCATGTTCCCTAATTGTTTTAGATGGTTACCATGTCATCATGCTATTTGAGAACGTTATTATGATTTTCCAAGCTCCTTCCCTTATGTGTGAAATGCCTTATGCGTTGGTACTTATCAACATGAATGATGATGTTATTTGAACAAATGAAAAGGGAAAGACTTGAATTGTAAAATGTGCCCAAGTGCCAAGAACTACTTAATAAATGAGGTTGTCTGTACCTTGTAATAAAGATGGGAAAGAAATGTGAATTGAGTGGACAGTTGAAAGAGGTTATGTCTCAAGTGAGATGGCTTAGACGATCGGGCCGAGATCGGACGCCATGCTGTACACATGGTGGCATTTGTATTGGGATTATTGAATTACATTGTGGATATGGATATGTCTCACTTGAGATGGCTTAGCCGATCGGGCCGAGACCGTACTCTGTGTAAAAACACGGTGGCATTGTGAGTTGTGGCTTTGGCACTAAAGATTATTAATCTAAAAAGATGGAAAGATTGAATTGGAAACTATGTGATCCTTACTTGGTGTTTTCTTTGTATTTCTATGAAGTACTTATTGATTATTATGACTGCCTTCTCTTTGTTTCACTGTTCATTCTACTAAGATTGGTGTTTGCCTTACATACTAGTACTATTCGACAGTACTAACGTCCCTTTTGTCGGGGGCGCTACATCTTTGAATGGATGTAGGTGGTTCCATCGCAGATAGTGCCGATCGCAGATAGTGGTGCTCTCTTTCTCTCCTTACAGCAGTCTTGGTGAGCCCCATTTCTCCCAGGGGTCATGTAGTCCTTCTTTTGTATAAGTTTTCACATTTTGAGGTATAGCCGGGGCTTTGTTGCTGGCATTGTCATGTTGCTCTTTTGTATCCTTAGAGGCTCTGTAGACGTTTAAGTGGGTCCTGTATGTATGTTGTGGTGGTCGTTGGATCGAGTTGTATTTTGGAAACTCAACTATGGCATAATGTATATAAGGAAAATGAACTAGCAATGTTTATATAACTGATCTCTCCCCGGCTTTACAAATGGTGATGCGATCACTTTTTGGATTATGAATGAGTTGGGTAGGAACGGTTTAATAAGCTTGCTCGACCGGGTTCACTCGGTTGAGCGCCGGTCGCGCTCCCCGAGGTTGGGGCGTGACAGGTGATGCCATGCAACGTTTTGTGAGTGAGTAATAATGCACGAAGGGTGATGCCGTGCATTAAAGATGATGTCGTGCACTTTCCTTTACTGTGTTTACTTGTTTCTTTCTATTAAAGATGTATCGATTGATCATGTTCTCGTTTCTATTGTGATTCCTTGCCATGTAATCACCTCAGCATGTCCCCTTCCCAATATTTCTTGCCTTGCTTCTTTAGTTGTTGTTATTGTTGTATATATTGACATATATTGCACAGGTTTATTTGTAGGTGTATTGTCCTAGCCTCGTCACTACTTCACCGAGGTTAGACTCGACACTTATCAGTACATGGGGTCAGTTGTACTGTCACTGCACTCTGCACTTTCTGTGCAGATTTTGGTACCGGACCGAGTTGACCCTGAGTCTAGCTGCTGGCTTGATCCATTTGGAGACCCAAGGTAGCCTTGTTGGTGTCCGAAGGCCCTGGCGTCCCCTTCTATGCATTTCTTTTACTGTTTCATTTCTATCAAAAATAATTGTATTTACTTCAGACATTTACTTGTAGTGAAATCTTAGAAGTTCGTGAATTGTGACTCCAGATTCTGCACTCACTATATTTCCTCTTAGCTAATTTTCTATTATTTACTGAATGGAATAAGGATTGGTTTAATGATTCTCTAACGTTGTCTTGCCTAGCAAGTGAAATGTTAGGCGTCATCACGGTGCCGACAGTGGGAATTCCGGGCCGTGACACTAATCCACCTTGGGGGCGATACGATACTATACTTCCATTATCGTATTTCATAACATCCCAATGTGATTTACCTTACGTGGTATTATAATCCTGTACAATTCATGAAATCATCACTCTATCGAAGGCCCAAACGTCATTCTTCATCTATCACAATTACACCTTCACTCTACTACCAGGGCAGCATTCCATCTCTTCTAATGCTGTTCGTCTTAGACTCCTTTGAGTTCATTCAGGCTATACTGAGCTTTCTATAACTTAGAGAAATCATCAGCTCTTCTTGTTTTCATGGGCTTAATCCCGAGGACTTATCCATTTTCGTCACCTCCTCACTCGCCTTTTCTTATCCTTACTCCTGTCTTCATAAAACCTTTTCGTTTTACCATACTTTAGCTTGCGACCTACGCATATCTATTAATACTACTCGCAACCTTCCTTCAACTTGCTTGCATCATAGATTTCCTTATATCATCCTAGAACATCAAGCGAGACATCACATCGTCTCTAAATCTTCTTTACTCTCTTAATTAGACTTCTCGATACCTAGAAACCATAGACTGGAAAATATGCCACTGATGACACCGGTATCATTCCATAGTTACTAAAACCACTTAATTCTGACTTAATGCCACATCACTCTATATTCCCCCCTTTAGGGGAGTACTAAGATTTAGTGCTACGATGATCTATGTATAGATGTTTTACCTCTTCATCTTTGGCATCTTTTCACATCATCGATGACCCTTACTCGCCTCGCGGTAATCCTTCGATACCAAGGATAAAATATTTCCTTACTCGCTAGGGTGACACTTAGTATAACTGGCACATAAAGTCCCTTAAGCTTAACCTTGTTCACATTTCTTATTTTAGGGAAGCGTCTTCCTGAATGACCTCTAAAATTTATTCTTCTGTCGTCCGTTCTATTACCGCCGGAATGCAATCTCTAAAATTCTCATTATGCCGACTACTATCAAATCACTCAGGCCCTAATTCATGTTTAGTTTATCTTGTTTACCAGCCCATACTGATTTCCATTACTCTGGGGTCTAACTTTTCCCTTTGGTAATCACATCAGAGTCACGAACTTATTTCTCGAAATGAAGATATGACTTTATGGGCTATACATTTTTGTTGTCTCAAGGCTTGTCACCTCTCATCTTTTTCTTCCTTTGACTATAGACTATGTAATACTATCAATTTCAATTTATTTTTTGATCTACTGTTGTCATCCATGTATCACATCTTACTCATAATGCTTCTGTCACGACCCAAACCGATGGGCCACGACGGGCACCCGACACCTTACTCAACTGAGTACCAACGTAACATATCTTTCTTATCGTACTATTATTGGTAAATGGGCCAAAAGATTGTCATGAAATAACTAGAATGAAACATGAGGGAACACTCGTCGTAGGACGACCCAACATGTAATGCAAACTTATACATATGACATATGGTATAAGACAAAAATGATCACTGGTATACTGAACATAGGCCGACAAGGCCATACAATCTTTCACATACATGACATATGTCTACAAGCCTCTAAGAGTACATAAAAGTCATAAGGCTGGGACAGGGCCCCGACATACCGATCCATACGTGCCCAATGCATACTGACCAAATAGGTAACTCCGGAGCAAATGGAGCGCACCAACATCTTTCGCTGAGCTGATAGCTTACTTGGAGGACTCTCGATATGTCTATCGGGACCTGCGGGCATGAAACGCAATGTCCCCATGCAAAAGGGACGTAAGTACAAATAATGTACCGAGTATGTAAGGAATGAAAATTAGTAAATAATAGACATGAGAAACATGGAGTAAAAGACTCAACATGTAAGTCTGAATAACTCTATGAATCAATAATATTTACAATGCCATGTATATGCGTATAAATGCCATACCATGCATGGGTATATACGTATATAACATCATCAAGCCTCTGAGAGCATCTTATCATATAATCTTGGCCACATATGGCAAATCATCAACATGTACCAGTTGATCAGGTGGTGGTGCGTATATAACGCAGTAACCTTTTTCCATGTCCCATATACATATATACATACATATATATGTGTATATAACGCCATCTGGTCATGGGTCAATGTACATGTATAAATGAATGCAATGCATGAAAAGTACGTCAATAAAATATTTTGGAATATCATAAGACCATTATGCCTTTGATTAATGTCATGAAATAAACTTTATCAACTTACGTATTTTCTAAGACCCTTGAACAGATGATAGAATAATAAGACACATGGGAAATCAAGAATATAGACATCCCTAGTATTTTTATGAATAGAGTCATTTATGAAAGTTGCATATTTTCTTCGTTTCATTTGTATCATTTGGATCATGCCAAAAAGAAAGAAGGGATAGCCTTAACACACCTGGACCAATCCTCTTGACGATCTCTCTAACACATGTCTTTTGCAAAAACACGTAATGACGGATCGAAGTAGGGAAAAATTCGTATGATGTTCTTGAGAAAAAGTGTACCGTACTCTCTTAGAATTGCAAATCTCGTTGCTATTACATTACGTAGTCTCGTATGAATTTTGTTGAAACAATTTGCCATAGCAGATCCGTATGATATCTTTCTTAAATAAATTTGATCAAAATCTTTCATGACTTTTCTTGAAGTGAATTACGTTGCCAAGATGCTTAAGGAATTTTTGCTTGAATTCTTACTTGAATTCTTGTTGAAGTAGAATGTCACGTTACTAAGTTGCCTACCATTTTTAATATAATCACCTATCTTTGAATTAGAGAGGTCTTATGCTTTAATGGGTATGGGCCCCATATTTCAAGGCTTGGTGTCACATAACCTTTTCAAGTGTGCCACCTTTCAATCTCTTTTAAGAGTCATAAATGGGAAAAAGGGGGGTGCTGCCACGTTGGGGAGGGATTAAGTCTTATCCCAATTCTTTAATTAATCACCCAACAACTCCTTAATTAACTAGGTAATCTCCAATTACCCAATAATTAACCAATTACCCACATAATTAAGAATTATCTCAAATTAGTTTAAAATACTACTCACTTTAAACATACTTTATACACCTTACTATCATGGTCATGTGGTGCCTTGTATGACACTAGTCCATAAATACCGAGTATTGTAGCTTGGACCGTATTTTATCTCAAAATGTCAAATTTCGACGAAATTCATTTTCTTCGATTTGCTTACCCTCTCACCTTCACAAATTTACTCATCACTTGTTCGAAGTAGCATAATGCTTATAACCTCAAAATAATATCATTCCCGAACTTACGTCGATTAACTTACGACGAAACTTTAACATACGAAAATGCGGGATGTAATATCTCATTTCTGAGCTTTCATCAATTTACTTATGGCATACTTTTACGTATGAAAACATGGGGTGTAACATCATTCCCACCTTTGGAACATTCGTCCTCGAATGTTGACTGATGCACTTATCATTATCATAACCTTTAGCTCTTACGAATACCTTAGTACTCTCCTTGCCATCTAGGCAACTGTTCTGTGAATAAATCCAAAGGCCAGGGCATTCCCCCCCTTTAGGCCTCTTTCTCACACCACGACTTGTGGTCGGAATCTTTCCAATCTCGTAACTATTGCTACCTTCTATCATGCAGTCTGTACGACTCTTGACCTTGTAAGTGCGCCTATGCAACTCTTCTCTCCTTTCCCCCAGCTTTTAGCCAATCTCTAGGCCTCACTTTGGGAACATATGCAGAACTTGACAAGATGTCCCTTTTTGCATCTATAGGTATACTGAAATTCTTCACTCGGTACTTTGTTGAACTTACGACTATTGTTATATCTTATTTCATAGACCCGATTATCCATCCGTTATTGATTAATCTCAATATTGATCTACAATCTACCACTGATAACTTGAAACCTCTTACGTAATCTCTAGGGCTCACGTTGCATCGTGGAACATTTGAAGTGATTTTCCCGATCCACCTGGGGGCGATACAATACTATAATTCCATAATAGTATTTCATAGCATCCTAATGTGCTTTACCTTACGTGGGTATTTTAATCCTGTACAATTCATGAAATCATTACCCAAACGGCATCCTTTATCTATCACAATTACATTCCCATTCTATTACCAGGGCAGCATCCCACCTCTGCTAAATGCTATTAGCCTTAGCCTCATTTGAGTTCATTCAGGCTATATTGAGCTTTGTATAACTTAGAGAAACCATCAGCTCTTCTTGTTTTCATGGGCTTCATCCTGAGGACTTATCCATTCTTGTCACTTTCTCACTCGCCCTTTCTTATCCTTACTCCTGTCTTCCTAAAACCTTGTCGCGTTATCATACTTTAGCTTGCGACCTACATATCTATTTATATTATTCGACACCTTCCTTCAACTTTCTTGCACCATAGATTTCCTTATGTCATTCCGGAACATCAAGTGAGACATCACATCGCCTCTAACTCTTCTTTACTCTCTTAATCAGGCTTCTCAATACCTAGAAACCATAGGCTTGAAGAAATGCCACTGACGATGTCGCTATCATTCCTGGATACTAAATCCCCGCGCTTCTAGCCTTCTATCCGAAGTATGAACTGTTCACAACCTTCTACATTTGTGTATCTCGTACGTTGTTCACCTTTACCTTACTTACATTAAAATCTCGCATCATATCTTCTATCTCTTTCATGACCTCCCTTCCACATAGGTATAATTCACATCCACAACTTGAAGCTCTATTATAACTGTCACGACCCAATTTCTCCCTTCGTGAACTGTCGTGATGACACCTAGTCTCTACAACTAGGTAAGCCTAATTATTGCGGAAATGAAATGAAAACACAAAGATAACAGCTAACAGATATAGTAAATAAGCAGAACCAGTGCCCCTCGGCATATACAATATTCACTTTTTCCCAAAACCCGGAATATCGTAAGTCACAAGCTACTAAGAAGTCTTAACCGTTCTATACATCATTTCTACAGAAAGAAGGCATAATGAATATAGGGGGATAGAGGGGGACTCCGAGGATCTGCGGGCGCGAGCATATGTACCTTGAAGTCTCTAATAAGCAGCAGCGACTGCAACTAGTGATGAGGCTGGTAAGATGATCATCGATCTGCACACGAAAAACATGTGCATGAAAGGGCATGAGTACACCATAACGGTACCCAGTAAGTGCCAAGCCTAACCTCGGTCGAGTAGTGAAGAGATCAGGTCAGGGCCCTACTGGTATAAATATAATAAAATAAGACAGAATGAAATATCGTAGTAAAATAAATACGGAAATCTAACAGGAATAGAATCAATGAAACACAACAGCTCAGAACACATTGATAACAACAGGGGATCTCCTGAGATACCGTCTCGTAGTCCCAAATGTAAATGTACAGGGGGATCTCCCGGAATACCGTTCCGTAGTCCCAAAATAAATATGCAAAACATGGGGGATCTTCCGGAATACCGTTCCGTAGTCTCAAAGTAAATATGCAGTACAGGGGGATCTCCCGGAATACCGTTCCGTATTCCCAAAGTAAATATGCAGCGCAACCAACTTAAATAACAATTACAGTAAGAAAACCTACAGTTTAGGCATGCTATTCAAGGAAAGCAGGTAATTTCACTAAACATGCTGCATCGAGTTCAAATAGGCAGTTAAACAAGTAGGCATGCTATTCTAGTCTAAACAGGATAGTTACATATGCTAGTGTGTTTCAAATAAGAAGAAAATAAGTTATGACTTAGTGAGAAACGGAGTTTTACAACAAATAGCTCGTGTACGTACTCGTCACCTCACGTACACGACGCTAACATATCAAACAGTACCAAATCCTAAGTGGAGTTCCCCCACACAAGGTTAGGCAAGCCACAAATAGCCCGTGTACGTATTCGTCACCTCACGTACACGGCGCTCACATATCAAACAGTACCAAATCCTTAGGGGAGTTCCCCCACACAAGGTTAGGCAAGCCACTTACCTCGAACCAAGCTCAAATCAATCTGTCACAATGCTCTTTCCACGAATATCCAACTCTGAATGGCTCAAATCTAGCCAAAACCAATTACATAACATAAATATAGCTACAAGAAAACTAATCTAGCTAACGAAATAAAAGCTAAGGCAAGAAATTAGAAAAATGCCGAAAAAAGTCTCCCCGGGCCCATGTCTCGGACTCGGGCAAAAGTCATAAATTATGAACATCCATTCACTCAGGAGTCTAACCATACAAAATTCACTCAAATCCGATACCAAAATCTCGATCAAAATCCCAAAATTCGGCCTAAGAACATTTCTCAAATTTTCCCCTATTTCCACCCCAAATCCGAAATTAAATGATGAAATCAAGCATAGATTAGAGGGATTTAGTCATAAAGGAGTTAGGAATCATTACCCAATATCTTCCTCCGAAAATCTCTCCAAATTTTTCCTTCTACCGAGCTCTCAATCAAATTTTCTGATATGAACTTAAACCCTCATTTTTGAACTTTAAATTCTGCCCAGTGGTTCCTTAATCGCGATCGCGGAAAAGGCCTCGCGATCGCAAAGAACAACTTCGCCCCCTCAGAAATTTACTCTACGCAAACGCGTAACACCTCACGCGAACGTGATGCACTAGCTGCTCATACCTATGCGATCGCGATTGTCCTCACCCGACCGCGAAGAGTAACACTCAAACTCCACTGCTGCCTTACTTCTTCTTCGCGAACGTGGCCTAGCCCACACGTTCGCGGTGCAGCGCCTGATAATATTACGCGATCGCGTCTTCATCTTCACGAATGCGAAGAGCAATTTTTAGCTGACCTCTCAGATGACCTATGCGATCGCGAGATCTCCCTCGCGAACGCGATGAAGAAATATGTCTACAATAACACCAAAAAAACTGCCAACTCCCTAAGTCCAAAAATGACCCGTTGAGCATCCGAAACACGCTCGAGGCCCTCGGGACCTCAACTAATCCTAAAACACCATACAAACTTAGACGAGCCCTCAAATCACATCAAACAACGCTAAAATCACGAATCACCCATCAATTCAAACTTAAAGAAACTTGAAACTTCCAAATTTGACAACCGATGCCGAAACCAACCAAACCACATCGGATTGACCTCAAATTTTGCACACAAATCATATTCAACACTACAGACCTACTCCAACTTCCGGAAATAGAATCCGACCCTGATATCAAAATTTTCACTACAGGTCCAAATCTCCAAAAATTTGACTTTCGCCATTTCAAGCCTAAATAAGGTACGGACCTCCAAAATACAATCCGAACATGCTCTTAAGTCTAAAATCACCCAACGGAGCTAACAGAACCGATGAAACTCCATTCCATAGTCGTCTTCACACAGTTCCAGCTACGGTCAAAATCCTAAGACTTAAGCTTTTCTTTAAGGACTAAGTGTCCCAAATCACTCCAAAAACCAAAACGAAACCTCCCGGCAAGTCACAATAGCAGAAAAAGATATGGGAGAAGCATGTAATAGGGGATTGGAGCTATAACTCTAAAATGACCGGTCGGGTCGTTACGATAACACTTGCACCTTTGGTGCATACATAATCCAGTGGAAGCTTCATACTGACTTCTTATGAGGCTGGTACTCTTCTAATTGGCTTTTTCGTAGAGCCGTTATAGAATATGGTTGTTGTACTATCTCTCTTGTACCTCTGATATAAAGAGTGATTCTACAATGTTCTCAATCATAATGTCTATAATTTTCTGGGTCTAATAATCCGACTCCTGATTTACTCAGTTAATGTAACTCTTTAGTTTCCTCTTCCTTTTGATCAGCCTTTATGTAGGCTTAAGCTATCTTCTGATTTACGACTCCTGGTATTACTTTAGCCTTTCATGGGCGCTATGGAATATCCATGATACAATCTTCTAATGATTCAATCTTTTTTTTGTGACCTATACTCAATTCTTTCTTTTAACTTATACTAGAGTCTTCTATGTCTGTATGATTGTCAACATATATGCTGCATGGATAATACTCCAAAATCTTGAGGGCATTCATAATGTAACTAACTATGGATCATTGATCGAATAATTCCTTTCGTTCCTTCTCAACTTTCTTTAAACGTAAGCTATTACCTTTCCTGGTCTTTCTGCCCCCTTGTTGCGTGCATACTTAGCTTGTCTTTTTTCCCATGCATGCCGAAGTTCTCGTGCAACTCATATGGTCTCGAATATTACTTTTGATTTTACTTCTCATTCATTAGCTACGGTAGGTGCCACTTTCTTATGGAGTGCATACAATGTTGTAGTGAGAATATTGTTACAAGACCATTTCCTTTTTAGGTGACTGTGCTTAGGTTGAAGCCCTCTTCCTTACTCCCTCAGCTAGTCTTTCATTGTAGTACTTAGGGAGGACCCTCTTACTCTTGTAAGGCTACGAGCTTATTGCGTCATATACCCGATAGAATTTTTGATGTCCTTCCTCGCCTATAATTATCCGTAGTTACTTACTTCCATGCCCTTGTGCTTGTAGGGTTGCTCCTGAGGTGTTATTTTGACTGTTTTCCCAGTGGTACTCTCTTTTATTTCCGTAATACTCATACGGTACCTTTAACTATCCTAGCTCCTATCTGAATATATCTCGAGGATCATGATATCATTATTTGCGAAACTGGATTCGCTATGTTGGGGTTCACTATGTTTATCTTGCACGATCTGCTGATTTGTCTGTATCTTCTTATCTCGCCATTACTAAGTTCTTGCTGAATTAACTACTAATTACTCGTTGGTCCATGCTCATATCTATATTTTGCATAATCTCTTTTGGGATATGTCCTTTGCCCCAACTTACCTCTTGCACTGGCTCCTTATTTATTACTAGCATCTCGGGCAGGAACCCTTACTTCCTCTCCTTGATGTGTCGTGTTTGCATAATGTTCTGGAATCGTAGCCTATCTGTAGGATTTGGGTAAGTGCAAGCTCATTCCTTTTTCATTTTTATCGCATTTTCCTTTACCGTTCCATAGTTACTAGAACCACTTAATCCTGACTTAATGCCACATTACTCCCTCCACATTCCCCCATTTAGGGAAGTACTAAGATTTAGTGCTACGTTGATCTACGTATAGATGTTTTACCTCTTCATCTTTGGCATTTTTTTTCACATCATCGATGATCCTTACTCACCTCGCGGTAATCCTACTTTACCAAGGATAACAAATTTCCTTACTCGCGAGGGTGATACTTAGTGTAACTGGCACACACTGTCCCTTAAGCTTAACTTGGCTCACCGTGCTTGCTTTAGGGAAGCGTCTTCCTGAATGACCTTTAAAGGGCATTCTTCTGTCGACCATTCTATTATCGCCGGGATACAATCTCTGAAATTCTCATGATGCCGACTATTACTCAATCCCTAGTTCATGTTTAGTTTATCTTGTTCATCAGTCCATGCTGATTTCTTATTACTCTGGTCTAATTTTTTTTTCGTGCAACCCATATGATTTGTATTACTCTGGGGTCTAACCTTTCCTTCTGGTAATCACGTTAGAGTCGCGAACTTATTTCTCGAAATGAGGATATGACTTTATGGCCTATACTCTTTTGTTGTCTCAAGGCCTATCACCTCTCGTCTTTTCCTTCACTTGACTATAGATTCTATAATACTATCATCTTTTTTATCTACAGTTGTCATCCATGTATCACATCTTACTCATAATGCTTCATTAACTCTATGCTTATTTCCCTGCTAACATTTCTGTCTATCACTTTATTTCGAAAACTTCAATAAGACATTCTTTTGCTTTTAGCTCCCCTTGCGCTATCTACTGGCTCTTCGGGTTGCCTAACATTCTCTCTCTACTAGGGACGGGAGTCACACTATGATAATATTTATCCCTTCCGGGCTTCCAGTGCCTATCTTTGTAGTACTCATATCTTGTTGTACTATTTTAGAGTGCACCATATGGGCGTCTCACAAGGCGATCTATCTATTAGCACATTTGCAATAACCTTCGGAAATGTCAGCTAACGCTAACAATCCATCCACCATTTTGGGTTACCCTAACCCCAACTAGATCCTCATATCCTGCCTTCTCTTATACTACTTTTGTTAGCCCCCATAGGGCATAAATGAGATGGGTGTGGCCAATTGTACTGTTACATCCCGTATTTTCGTATGTTAAAGTTTTGTCGTAATTTAATCGACGTAAGTTCGGGAATGAGATTATTTTGAGATTATAAGAATCATGCTATTTCAAACAAGGGATGACTAAATTCGTGAAGGTGAGAGAGTAAGCAAATCGGAAAAAATGGATTTCGTCGAAATTTGACATTTTGAGATAAAATACAGTCCAAGTTATAATACCCGGTATTTATGGACTAGCACCATACAAGGTACCACATGACCATAATAGTAAGATGTATAAGGTGTGTTAAAAAGTGTTTAGTATTTTAAGTCATTTGAGATCATTCTTAATTATGTGTATAATTGGGTAATTATTGGTCAGTGGAAGATTTACAAGTTAACCAAGAGATTAGTGGTTAATTAATGATAATCTTGGATAAGTTAAAGATCCCCCAACATGGCAGCCCATGAAAGCCAAAGAAATGACTCTTGAATCACATAGCAACATGGCACATTTAGAAGACTAAGTGGCTATGTCACGACCCAAACCGATGGGACGCGACGGGCACCCGGTGCCTTACTCAACCGAGTGCCAACGTTACATATCATTTTTATCGTACTGTCATTGGCAAATGCGCCATACGGGCCGTCATGGGCTAACCAGAATAAACATAAGGGAATACTTAATATAAGATGACCCAATCTGACATAAAAACTTATACATGTGACATAGGGCCTATAAGACCAAAATTACACTAAACATAGGCCGATAAGGCCATACAATCTTTCACGTACTCGGCATATGTCTACAAGCCTCTAAGGATACATAAATGTCATAAAGGTCGGGACGGAGCCCCGTCGTACAAATCAACACATGTCCTAATCATACTAACTAATAGCAACTCCAGAGCAAATGGAGCGCACCAACATCTTCCACTGAGCTGATAGCCTACTTGGAGGACTCTCGACCTGTCTATCAGGACCTGCGGGCATCAAACACAACGTCCCCAGGCAAAAGGGATGTCAGTACAAATAATGTACCGAGTATGTAAGGAATGAAAATCAATAAATAATAGACATGAGAAAAACATGGAGTAAAAGACTCGACATGTATGTCTGAATAACTCTGTGAATCATTAATGTTTACAATGCCATGCATATGCATATAAATGTCATACCATGCTTATGTGTATGCATTCATAACATGATCAAGCCTCTGAGGGCATCCCGCCATATCATCTCGGCCACTGTGGGCAAATCATCAATGTATATCAGCTGATCAGGTGGTAGTGCGTATATAACGCCGTAACCTTTTCCCATATCCCATATACATATATATACATATATACGCGTATATAACGCCATCTGGTCATGGGTCAATGTACATGTATAAATGAATGCAATACATGAGAAGTATGTTAATAAAATCTTTCGGAATGTCATAAGACCATTAAGTCTTTGATTAATATCATGAAATAAACTTTATCAACTTACGTATTTTCTGAGTCCCATGAATAGATGATAGAATAAAAGGACATATGGGGAATCAAGAACATAAACATCTCTAGCACTTCTATGAATAGAGTCATTTATGGAAGTTGTGCATTTGCTCGTTTCGTTTGCATCGTATGGATTATGCCAAAAAGAAAGAAGGGATAGCCTTAACATACCTGAGCCGATTCTCTTGACAGTCCCTCTAACACACGTCGATTGCAAAAACACGTAATGGCGGATCGAAGTAGGGGAAAATCTGTATGGTATTCTTGAGAAAGGTTCTACCCTGCTCTCTTAGAATCGCATTTTACACTACTGTAGCGTTATGAAATTTCACATGAATTTATGTTGAGAATCCCATCCGTCGCTTGTTGAATTTTTCGTTGAAGTGATTCATGTTACTTGTGAAAAGTATGATCTTTGTTGAAGCATTTCATCCATTATTAAGTGTGATGATCCTCCTTCATTAGGTGATTTTAGAGAAGGCATTTTGTATTATTGAGTGTGGGCCCCACTTGTGACGACTAAGCCACAAAGATTCCTCCAAATGTGCCACCTTTTATGTGACTTTAAGAGTCACCATTTGGCTTTGATGTGCTGCCACGTTGGGAGATGTATTTCTTATCCAAATATTTGAATTAATTATCCACTAATCACTTGATTAACTTGTTAATCTCCCATTAACCAATGATTAACCAATTACCCACATAATTAAGAATTATCTCAAATTACTTAAAATACTACCCGCTTTTAACATAACTTATACACCTTACTATCATGGTCATGTGGTACCTTGTATGACACTAGTCCATAAATACCAGGTATTATAGCTCGAACCGTATTTTATCCCAAATTGTCAAACTTCGACGAAACGCGTTTTCTTCGATTTGCTTACCCTCTCACCATCACGAATTTACTTATCACTTATTTGAAATAGCATAATACTTATAATCTCCAAATAATCTTGTCCTTGAACTGATGTCAATTATCTTACGACAAATTCAATGTACAATACTACATGGTGTAACATCGTCGTAATATAATACTGCGGGGCATAACATCGACGTAATACTGCGGGGCGTAACATCATTCCCCCCTTTGGAACATTCGTCCTCAAATGTTGACTAATGCACTTATCATTTTCATAACTTATGTCTTTCGAATACTTTAGTACTCTCCTTGCCTTCTAGGCAACTGTTCTATGAATAATTCTGAAGGCCTGGCATTCCCCCCTTTAGGTCTCTTTTTCTCATCACGGCTTCTGGTCGGAACCCTTCCAATCACGTAACTCTTGCTACCTTTTATTATGCAGCTTGTACGACTCTGACCTCGTAAGTGCGCCTATGCGACTCTTCTCTCCTTTTTCCCTTAGCTGATCCCTAGGCCTAACTTTGAAAACATATACAGAGCTTGACAAGATGTCCCTCTGGGCATCTATAGGTATACTGAAGTTCTTCGCTCGATACTTTATCGAACTTACGAATATTGCTATATCTTATTTCATAGGCCTGATTATCTATCCGCATGACTTTACTGCATTTAAGTAGGTCATAATATATACCATAACTCTTGCCTCGATTTATCGTTACTGAGGTCTGCTACCAAACTCCAGGTTACGTTCGTTGCTTATCCCATATGTATAAATCTATGTCCTTTAATGCTTCATCATTACTGTTCATCTTAAGAATGACGGCCTAATCTCACCTCATACTTTGTGACTTTTGTCCATCCATTGTTGATTCACCTTAATGTTGATCTATCATCTACCACTGATAACTTGAAACCTCTTACGTAATCACTAGGGCTCACGCTGCATCGTGGAACATTTGAAGTGATTTTCCTGATCCACATGGGGGCGATACGATACTATACTTCCATAATCGTATTTTATAACATCCCAATGTGATTTACCTTACGTGGGTATTTTAATCCTATACAATTCATGAAATCCCCTTTTCTTTCTTCAATTCATTACTCAATTGAAGGCCCAAACGTCATCCTTTATCTATCACAATTACACCCTCATTCTACTACCAGGGCAACATTCCATCTCTTCTTAATGCTACTAGTCTTAGACTCCTTTGAGTTCATTCAGGCTATACTGAGCTTTCTATATCTTAGAGAAACCATTAGCTCTCTTGTATTCTTGGGCTTAATCCCGAGGATTTATCCATTTTCGTTACCTTCTCACTCGCCTTTTCTTATCCTTACTTCTGTCTTCCTAAAATCTTGTCGCTCTACCATACTTTAGCTTGGGACCTAAATATATCCATTTATACTATTCGCAACCTTCCTTCAATTTGCTTGCACCATAGATTTTCTTGTGTTATTCTGGAACATCAAACGAGACATCACATCGCCTCTAACTCTTCTTTTACCCTATGATACCTAGAAACCAGAGGCTGGAAGATATGCCACTGACGATGCTGCTATCATTCCTGGATATTGAATCCTCGTGCTTCTAGCCTTCTATTCGAAGTATGGACCATTCACAATCTTCTTCATTTGAGTATCTCATACGTTGTTCACCTTTACCTTACTTCCTTTAAAATCTCACATCACAGCTTCTATCTCTTTCATGACCTTCCTTCCACATAGGTATAATTCACATCCACAACTTGAACTTCTATTATAATACTTGTACCTCTTTACATGATTCGGTGATAGCTTCATACTGACTTCTTATGAGGCTGGTACTTTTCTAACTGGCTTTATCGTAGGACCATTATAGAATATGGTTATTGTACTTTCTCTCTTGTACCTTTGATATTAAGAGTGATCCTGCAATGTTCTCAATCATGATTTCTATAATTTTCTGGGTCTAATAATTAGACTCCTGATTTACTTGGTTGATGTAACTCTTTAGTTTTCTCTTCCTTCTGATCAACCTTTATGTAGGCTTAAGCTATCTTCCGATCTACGGCTCTTGGTATTAGTTATTACTTTAGGCTTTCATGGGTGTTATGGAATATCCATGATACAATCTTCTAACAACTCAATCCTTTGTCTATGCCCTGGGCTCAATTCTTTCTTTTAACTTATACCGGAGTCTTCTATGTCTGTATGATTGTCAACATATATGCTGCATGTATAAAACTCCGAACTCTTAAGTGCGTTCATATCATTAATCGAATAATTCTTTTCGTTCCTTCTTAGCTTTTTAAAATGTAAGCAATTACTTTTCCTGGTCTTTCTGCCCCCTTGTTGCATGCATACTTAGCTTACCTTAGTGCCCACACACGTTGGAATTCCATACAACTCATATGATCTTGAATATCACTTCTGATTTTACTTCCCGTTCATTAGCCACGATAGGTGCCATTTTCTTATGGAGTGCATACAATGTTGATGCAAGACTGTTGTTATAAGATCATTTCCTCCTTAGGTTACTTAGCTTAGGTTGAATCCTTCTTCCTTACTTCCTCAGCTAGTCTTTCATTGTAGTATTTAGGGAGGATCCTTTGACTCTTGTACAATTGTGAGCTTATTACATTGTATATTCGACGGACCTTTTGATGTCCTTCCTTGCCTATAATTATCCATAGTTACTTACTTCCATACTCATGTGCTTGTACGGTTGCTTCGAAACTAAAGACTGTCTTCCCAGTGGGACTCTCTTTTATTTTCGTAACACTCATACGGTATCTTTACCTACCCCAACTCCTATCTGAATATTTCTCAAGGATTACAATATCATAACTGCGAGGCTGAATTCACTATGTTGGGGTTCACTATGTTTATCTCGCACGATCTGCTGATTTATCTGTATCATCTTGTCTAGCCATAACTAGGCTCTTCCTGAATCAACTACTAACTACTCGTTGGCCCATTCTCATATCAATATTCCGCATAATCTTTCTTGGGTTATTTCCTTTGCCTTAACTTACGTCTCGCACTGGCTATTTATCTATCAATAACATCTCGGGGAGGAACCCTTAATTCCTCTCCTTGACGTCGTGTTTGCATAATGTTTTGGAATCGTAGCATATCTGTAGGATTTGAATAAGTGCCATCTCATCCCTTTCTCATTTTTATCGCATTCTTCCTTTACTATTCCATAATTACTAGAACCACTTAATTCTGACTTAATGCCACATTACTCCATTTCCCCCTTTTAGGGGAGTACTAAGAGTTGGAGCTACGACGATCTACCTATAGATTTTTTACCTCTACATCTTTGGCGTCTTTTCACATTATCGATGACCCTTACCCGCCTTGCGGTAATCCTTCTGTACCAAGGATAACAAAATTCCTTACTCGCGATGGTGACACTTAGTGTAACTGGCACATACAGTCCCTTAAGGTTAATTTTGCTCATATTGCTTGTTTTAGGGAAACGTCTTCCTGAATGACCATTCTCTGAATTTCTCATGAATCTTCTTCTGTTGTCCATTCAATTATTGCCGGAACGCAATCTGAAATTCACATGATGCTGACTATTATCAAATCACTCAGTCCCTAATTCATGTTTATTACTCTGGGGTTTGACTCTCCCTTCTGGTAGTCGCGTTGGAGTCACGAACTTATTTCTCAAAATGAGGATATGACTTTATGGCCTATACTTTTTTGTTATTGCAAGGCTTGGCTCCTCTCATCTATTCCTTCACTTGACTATATACTCTGTAATACTGTAATTGTTTTTCTACTGTTGTCATCCATGCATCACATCTTGCTCATAATGCTTCATTAACTCTCTTCTCATTTCCTGCTAACATTTATGTCTATCGCTTTATTTTGAAAATTTCAACAAGACATTCTTTTGCTTTTAGCTCCCCTTGGTCCATCTACTGGCTCTTCGGGTTTCCTAACATTCTTTTTTTACTAGGGACGGGAGCTACACTAAGGTAATATTTATCCCTTTCAAGGCTTCCAGTGCCTATCTTTGTAGTACTCATATCTAGTTGTACTATTTTAGCATGCACCATCTGGGTATTTCACAAGGAGATTTATTAGTACATTTCCAATATCTTTTGGAAATGTCAGCTAACGCTAATAATCCATCCACCATTTTGGATTACCCTAACCCCAGCTAGATCCTGATATCCTGCCTTCTCTTATACTACTTATGTTAGCCCCCCATAGGGCATAAATGAGATGGGTGTGGCCAATTGTGCATACCTCTGTTATTTTTGAAGGTATCTCAAAAGGCTTATATTCCTCTGCGATAATCTTCATTAGCTGGGTAACTCGTACAATTTTTCATCTTGCTTCTTTTACTTGCTGAAACTTGTGTCTACCTTCTGATTCTCTTATTCCTTTTTACCGTAAGAGTGGATATACATTCTTGCCTTAGGGATCCTAATCAAGAAGTTTACACATATTAGTACACACATGATCTGCTGAATACTTCATATTTATCCAACATAAGCATGATGCAAAAATTGAGTTCCTCTAACTCAACTCTTCCACCGCTATATCTCTTACCAACCATCATTCTGGATGTAGGCATCATCGTATTATGAATAAGATAGAGTTTAGGAAATTGAGTTCTTACAACTAAGCACACGATCTAGAGTAAGAAGAAAGAGTGACTGTCCTAAATGCCTTGTAGCCTCCTGCTTATAAGTGTGGTGCACAACATACCCATAAATAAGACTCTACTAGACACGACTTGTAGACTCCCTAGGACAGAACTGCTCTGATACCACTTTTGTCACGACCCAAACCGATGGGCCGCAACGGGCACCCGGTGCCTTACTCAATCGAGTACCAATGTTATATATCATTCTTATCGTACTGTCATTGGAAAATGGGCCAAACGGGCAGTCATGGGCTAACCAGAATAAACATATGGTAATACTCAATATAAGACGACCCAATCTGATATAAAAACTTATAAATGTGACATAGGGCCTATAAGACAAAATTACACTGAACAAAGGCCGATAAGGCCGTACAATCTTTCACGTACTCGACATATGTCTACAAGCCTCTAAGGATACATAAATGTCATAAAGGTCGGGACAGAGCCTCGCCGTACCAATCAACACATGCCCTAATCGTACTGACTAATAGCAACTCCGGAGCAAATGGAGCGCACCAACATCTTCCGCTGAGCTGATAGCCTACTTGGAGGACTCTCGACCTGTCTATCGGGACCTACGGGCATAAAACACAGTGTCCCCAGGCAAAAGGGACGTCAGTACAAATAATGTACCGAGTATGTAAGGAGTGAAAATTAGTAAACAATAGACATGAGAAAAATATGGAGTAAAAGACTCGGCATGTATGTCTGAATAACTCTGTGAATCATTAATATTTACAATGTCATAAATGTCATACGAGGCTTAGGTATATGCGTTCATAACATCATCAAGCCTCTGAGGGGATCCTATCATAACATCTCAGCCACTGTGGGCAAATCATCAACGTATACCAGCTGATCAGGTGGTGGTGCATATATAACGCCGTAACCTTTTCCCATATCCCATATACATATATATAGATATATACGCGTATATAATGCTACCTGGTCATGGGCCAATGTACATGTATAAATGAATACAATGCATGAGAAGTATGTCAATAAAATCTTTTAGAATGTCATAAGACCATCTTTGATTAATGTCATGAAATAAATTTTATCAACTTACGTATTTTCTGAGACCCATGAACAGACGATAGAATAATAGGACACATGGAGAGTCAAGAACATAAGCATCTCTAGCATTTCTATGAATAGAGTCATTTATGGAAGTTGTGCATTTGCTCATTTCGTTTGTATTGTATGGATTATGCCAAAAAGAAAGAAGGGATAGCCTTAACATACCTGAGCCGATTCTCTTGAAAGTCCGTCTAACACACGACAATTGCGACAAGACGTAATGGCTAATCGAAGTAGGGAAAATCAGTATGATATTCTTGAGAAAGGTTGTATTGTGCTCTCTAAGAATCGCATTTAATGCTACTGTAGCATTATGAAATTTCACATGAATTTATGTTGAGAATCCCATCTGTCACTTGTTGAATTTTTTGCTAAAGTGATTCACGTTACTAGTGAAAAGTATGATCTTTGTTGAAGCATTTCATCCGTTAGTAAGTGTGGGGATCCTCCTTCATTTGGTGATTTTAGAGAAGGCATTTTGTATTCGTGGGTGTGGGCCCCACTTGTGATGACTAAGCCACAAAGATTCCTCCAAATGTGCCACCTTTTATGTGACTTTAAGAGTCACCATTTGGCTTTGATGTGCTGCCACATTGGGAGATGTATTTCTTATCCAAATATTTGAATTAATTATCCACTAATCACTTGATTAACTTGTTAATCTCTCATTAACCAATGATTAAACAATTACCCACATAATTAAGAATTATCTCAAATAACTTAAAATACTACCCGCTTTTAATATACCTTATACATCTTACTATCTTGGCCATGTAGTACCTTGTATGGTACTAGTCCATAAATACCGGGTATTATAGTTCGGACCGTATTTTATCCTAAATTGTCAAACTTTGACGAAAATTGTTTTCTTCGATTCGCTTACCCTCTCACTGTCACGAATTTACTTATCACTTGTTTGAAATAGCATAATACTTATAATCTCCAAATAATCTTGTCCTTAAACTGATGTCAATTATCTTACGACAAATTCAACGTACAATACTACAGGGTGTAATATCGTCGTAATATAATACCACGGCGCATAACATCGACGTAATACTGCGGGGCATAACATGCTAATTCATCAAATTAGTGGGGCCCACACCCACTAATACAAAAGGGCTTCTTTAATACACAAAATCAGAGATGCTTACATTTTCATCTCCAAGTAATAATCTTCAGCAAGAAAATTTCATCCAAGAACCTATATGAGTAACGTGAGTCAATTCAGAAGAGAATTCATACGAGGCATCTTAATATAATAGCAACATGAGAATTTGCAATTGTAAGGGAGTACGGTGCAATCTTTCTCAAGAATTTCATACGGATTTTTCCCTACTCCGATCTTGCAGTCACGTATTTTGTCGCGATTATCGGGTGTTGGAAGGATTGCCAAGAGAACTGGCTCAAGTATGTTAAGTCTATCCCTTCGTTCCTTTTGGCATGATCCAAATGATACAAATGAAACGAGCAAAATACGCAACTATCATAAATGTCTCTATTCATAGAAATACTAGGGGTGTGTGTCTATATTATTGATTCCCCATGTGTCTTATTATTCTATCATTTGTTCATGGGTCTCAGAAAATACATAAGTTGATAAAGTTTATTTCATGATATTAATCAGAGGCATAATGGTCTTGTGACGTTCCGAGAGATTTTATTGACGTACTTCTCATGCATTGCATTCATTTATACATGTACATTGACCCATGACTAGATGGAGTTATATATGCGTATATTATATGTATATGGGATATGGGAAAAGGTTACGGCATTATATATGCACCACCACATGATCAGCTGGTATACGTTGATGATTTGCCAATAGTGGCCGAGATGATATGAAGGGATGCCCTCAGAGGCTTGATGATGTTATGAACGCATATATCTATGCATGGCATGACATTTATACACATACGCATGACATGATAAATATGAAATGATTCACAGAGCTATTCAAACTTACATGTTAAGTGTTTTACTCCATATTTCTCTGTCTTTTATTTACTGATTTTTATTCCTTACATACTCGGTACATTATTCGTACTGACGTCCCTTTTGCCTGGGGACGTTGTGTTTCATGCCCGCAGGTCCCGATAGACTGGTTGACAGCCCTCCAAGTAAGCTATCAGCTCAGCGGAAGATGTTGGTGCGCTCCATTTGCTCCGGAGTTGCCTATTTGGTCAGTATGCATCGGACACATATTGATTGGTATGTCGGGGCTCTGTCCCGGCCTTATGATGTTTATGTACTCTTAGAGGCTTGTAGACATATGTCATGTACGTGAAAGATTGTATGGCCTTGTCGGCCTATGTTTGTTTTGAGTTTACAAATGATCACGCTGGCCTTATAGGCCCGTATGTCACGTATGTAAGTTTCTATATCATGTTGGGTCGTTCTATGTCGAGCATTCACTCATGTTTATTCTACCTATCTCAGGACAGTCTCTTTGGCTCATTTACCTATGATAGCATGATACGAAAAGATACGTTACGTTGGTACTCGATTGAATAAGGCACCGGGTGCCCGTCGCGACCCATTGGATTGGGTCGTGACAAAAGTGATATCAGAGCAGTTCTGTCCTAGGGAGTCTACAAGTCGTGTCTAGTAGAGTCTTGTTTATGGGTGTGTTGTGCACCACACTTTTAAGCAGGAGGCTACGGGGCATTTAGGACTATCACTCTTTCTTCTTACTGTAGCTCGTGTGGTAGAGCTCAGTTGTAAGAACTCAATTTCCTAAACTCTATCTTATTCATAATACGATGATGGCTACGTCCAGAAAGACGGTTGGTAAGAGATATAGTTGTTGAAGAGTTGAGTCTGAGGAACTCAATTTTTGCATCATGCTTATGATGGATAAATGTGAGGCATTCAGCAGATCATGGGTGTACTAAGATGTGTAAGCTTCTTGATAAGGATCCATAAAGTAAGAATGTTTATCCACTCTTACGGTAAAAAGGAATAAAAGAATCAGAAGGTAGACACACGTTTCAGCAAGTAAAAGAAGCAAGATGAAAAAGGGTACGAGCTACCCAGCTAATGAAGATTATCGCAGTGGAATATAAGCCTTTTGAGTTACCTTCAAAAATAACATAGGTATGTACAATTGGCCACACCCATCACATTGATGCCCTATGGGGGCTAACAGAAGTGGTATAAGAGAAGGACGGGATATCAGGATCTGGCTGGGGTTAGAGTAACCCAAAATGGTGAATGGATTGTTTGTGTTAGTTGATACTTCCGAAGGATAGCGCAAATGTGGTAATAGATCTCCTTGTGAGACGCCCAGATGGTGCACTCTAAAACAGTACAACTAGATATGAGTATTAAAAAGATAGGCACTGGAAGCCTGGAAGGGATAAATATTATCTTAGTGTGACTCCCGTCCCTAGTAGAGAGAATGTTAGGCAACCCGAAGAGCTAGTGGATGGAGCAAGGGGAGCTAAAAGCAAAAGAATGTCTTGTTGAAGTTTTCAGAATAAGGTGATAGACAAAAATGTTTGCAGGGAAATAAGAAGAGAGTTAATGAAGCATTATGAGTAGGATGTGATACATCGATGAATATGGTAGATCAAAAAAAATTGAAATTGAAACTGATAGTATTACAGACTCTATAGTCAAGGGAAGAAAAAGATGAGAGGTGACAGGCCTTGAGACAACAAAAGAGTATAGGCCATAAAGTCATATTTCATTTCAAGAAATAAGTTCGTGACTCTAACACGACCACCAGAAGGAAAAGTTAGACCCCAGAGTAATAGAAATCAGCATGGGCTGGTGAACAAGATAAACTAAACATAAATTAGGGACTGAGTGATTTGATAATGGTCGACATCATGAAAATTTCAGATTGCATTTTGGTGATAATAGAATGGACAACAAAAGAATATTCATGAGAAATTCAGAGAAAGGTCATTTAGGAAGACGCTTCCGTAAAGCAAGCAATGTGAGCAAAGTTAAGCTTAAGGGACTGTATGTGCCAGTTATACTAAGTATCACCCTCGCGAGTAAGGAAATTTGTTATCCTTGGTATAGAAGGATTACCGCGAGGCGAGTAAGGATCATCGATGATGTGGAAAGATGCCAAAGATGAAGAGGTAAAAAGACTCCGGTATAAGTTAAAAGAAAGAATTGAGCCCACGGCAAAGACAAAGGATTGGATTATTAGAAGACTATATCATGGATATTCCATAGCGTCCATGAAGGGCTAAAGTAATATCTAACACCAGGAGCTGCAGATTGAAAGATAGCTTAATCCTACATAAAGGCTGATCAGAAGGAAGAGGAAATTAAAGAGTTGCATCAACTAAGTAAATCAGGAGTCTGATTATTGGACCCAGGAAATAATAGAAATCATGATTGAGAATACTGCAGAATCACTCTTAATATCAGAAGTACAAGAGAGATAGTACCACAACCATATTCTATAATGGCTCTACGATAAAGCCAGTTAGAAGAGTACCAGCCTCATAAGAAGTCAGTATGAAGCTCCCACCGGATTGTGTATGCACCAGAGGTGCAAGTATTATAATAGGGCTTCAAGTTGTGAATGTGAATTACACATGTGTGAAAGCGAGGTCATAAAAGAGATAGAAAATGTGATGCGAGATTTTAAGTTAAGTAAGGTAAAGGTGAACAACGTACGAGATACTCAAATGCAGAAGGTTGCGAATAATCCATACTTTATAGGAAGACAGGAGTAAGGAATAAAAATGGCGAGTGAGAAGGTGACGATAATGGATAAGCCCTCGGGATTAAAAGCCCATGAAAATAAGAGAGCTGATGGTTTCTCTAAGTTATAGAAAGCTCAGTATAGCCTGAATGAACTTAAAAGAGTCTAAGACTAATAGCATTTAGAAGAGATGGAATGCTGCCCTGATAGTAAAATAAGGGTGTAATGATGACAGGTGAAGGACGGTGTTTGGGCCTTCGATTGAGTAATGAAATGATTTCATGGACGGCACGGGATTAGAATACCCCCATCCATAAGATGAATCACGTTGGGATGCTATGAAATACAATTATGAAAGTAGGGTATATAGCCCCAAGGTGGGTCCGAAAAATTACTTCAAATGTTCCTCGATGCAGCGTGAGCCCTAGTGATTACGTAGGAGGTTTCAAGTTATTAGTGGTAGATTATCGATCAACATTGAGGTGAATCAACAATGGATGGATAAAAGTTACAATAGTATGAGATGAGATCAGGCTGCCATTCTTAAGATAAACAGTAATAAAGAAGCATTAAAGAACTTAGATTTATACATACATGATAAGCAGCGAGAGAGTAACCTGGAGTTTGGTAGCATACCTTAGTAACAATAAATTGAAGTAAGAGTTACGGTATAGTATGACCTACCTAGATGCAGTAAAGTCATATGAATGGATAATCGGGTCTATGAAATAAGATATAACAATATTCGTAAGTTCAATAAAGTATCGAGCGAAGAACTTCATTGTACTTATAGATGCCCAGAGGGACATCTTATTAAGCTCTGTATATGTTCACAAAATGAGGCCTAGGGATTGGCTAAAAGCTGGAGGAAAAAGGAGAGAAGAGTCGCATAGGCGCACTTACAAAGTCAGAGTCGTACATGCTGCATGATAAAAGATAGCAACAGTTACAAGATTGGAATGATTTCGACCACGAGTCGTGGTGTGAGAAAGAGGCCTAAAGGGGGAATGCCCTGGCGTTTGGGATTCATTCACAAAACCGTTGCCTAGATGGAAAGAGGAGTACTAAAGTATTCGCAAGAGCTATGGGTTATGAGAATGATAAGTGCATCAGTCAACATTGAAGGACGAATGTTTCAAATGTTACACCCCATATTTTCGTACGTGAAAGTACGCCATAAATAAATTGATGAAAGCTCGGAAATGAGATTTTATATCCCGCATTTTTGTACGCTAAAATTTCGTCGTATGTTAATCGACATAAGTTCGGGAATGAGATTATTTTGGGATTATAAGTATTGTGCTACTTCAAACCGATAAGTAAATTCATGAAGGAGAGAGGGTAAGTGAATCGAAGAAAATGAGTTTTGTCGAAGTTTGACAATTTGGGATAAAATACGGTCCGAACTATAATACCCGGTATTTATGGACTAGTGCCATACAAGGTACTACATGACCATGATAGTAAGGTGTATAAGGTATGTTAAAAGTTAGTATTATTTTAAGTAAGTTGAGGTAATTCTTAAATTATGTGGGTAATTGATTGATTATTGGGTAATGGGAGATTGCCTAGTTAATTAAGGAATTATTGGGAAATTAATTAAAGAGTTAGATAAGATTTAACCCTCCCCCACGTGGCAGTAAGCCACTCCATGGATTGTGACTCTTAAGTCATTATATTAGGTGGCAAGATTAGAGATGTGGGATTTGACATTCTTAAGAACGTGAGTCACATATCTATTCTTAAGAAAGAATCACAAATCCATTCTTAAGAAAGAGTCACATATCCATTCTTAAAGAAAGGTCTTAAGAAAGAGTCACATACTAGGGGTGTCTATATTGTTGATTCCCCATGTGAATTATTATTATATCTTCTGTTCATGGGTCTTAGAAAAATACGTATTTGATAAAGTTTATCTGAAAGGCATATTGATTTTTATGACAATCTGAGAAATCTTATTAACGTATTTCTTATGCGTTTCATACATTTATACATGTACATTAACCCATGACCAGATGGCATTATACACGCGTATATTATATGTATGTGTGATATGGGAAAAAGGTTATGGTGTTATATACGCACCACCACCTGATCAGCTGGTATACATTGATCATTTGCCCACGGTGGCCGAGATGATATGATGGGATGCCCTTAGAGGCTTGATGATGTTATGAACACATATACCTAAGCATGCTATGACATTTATACGCATATGCATGACGTTGTAAATATTAATGATTCACAGAGTTATTCGGACTTACATGTCGAGTCTTTTACTCCATGTTTCTCTCATGTATATTATTTATTGATTTTTATTCCTTACATACTTGGTACATTATTTGTACTGCCTTTCATGCCTGCAGGTCCCGATAGATAGGTCGAGAGTCTTCCAAGTAGGCTATCAGCTCAGCGGAAGGTGTTGGTGCGCTCCATTTGCTTCGGGGTTTCTTGTTTAGTCAGTATGATTTAGACGTGTATTGTCTGGTATGGAGGGGCTTGGTCCCGACCCTTATGATAATTATGTATTCTTAGAGGCTTGTAGACAGATGTCATGTACGTAAAAGATTTTATGGCCTTGTCGGCCTATGTTCAGTGTAGCAGTGGTTATTTTGGTCTTATAGGGTCGTATGACTTATGTATAAGTTGGTATCACTTGTTGTATTTTATTTATGTCACGATAGCCTCTCCGACTCAGTTATCTATGATAGTATGATACAAAAAGATACATTATGTTTGTACTCGGTTGAGTAAGGTACCGGCTGCCCGTTGCGGCCCATCGGTTTGGGTCGTGATAGGTCATGCAAGATTATGATCAAATTCACAAAGAGAGATATCATATGGAGTTGAATGGCAACGTGGTTTGATTATTAAAATTCATAAAAGATTATGTAATAGCAGCGTGAGATGCAATTCTAAGAGAGCACGGTACAATCTTTCTCATGAATAGCGTACGGATAGTTCCCTACTTCGTTCCATCGTTACATGTTTTGTCGCGTTTAACGGGTGTTAGAGGGATTGTTAAGAGAATCGGCTCAGGTATGTTAAGTTTATTCCTACTTTATTTTGGCATGATACATAAGATACAAACGAAACGAGCAAATGCACAACTTTCATAAATGACTCTATTCATAGAAATACTAGAGATGCATATGTTCTTCATTTCCCATGTGTCCTATTATTCTATCATCTGTTCATGGGTCTCAGAAAATACGTAAGTTGATTGAAGTTTATTTCATGATATTAATCAAAGGCATAATGGTTTTATGATGTTCCGAAGAAATCTTATTAATGTACTTCTTATGCATTTCATTCATGTATACATGTACATTGACCCATGACTAGATGGAGTTATATACACATTTATGTATGTATGTATATATATGTATATGGGATATGGGAAAGGTTACGGCGTTATATACGCACCACCACCTGATCAGCTGGTATACGTTCGGGATTTTGCCCACAATAGCCGAGATGATATGATGGGATGCCCTCAGAAGCTTGATGATGTTATGAATGCATATACCTATGCATGGTATGACATATATATGCATATGCATGATATTTTAAATATTAATTGATTCACAGAGCTATTCAGACTTACATGTTGAGTCTTTTACTCCAAGTTTCTCTTATGTCTATTATTTACTTATTTTCATTCCTTACATACTCGGTACATTATTTGTACTGACGTCCCTTTTGCCTGGGGACGCTGCGTTTCATGCCCGCAGGTCCCGATAGATAGGTCGAGATTCCTCCAAGTAGGTTATCAACTCAGCAGAAGGTGTTGGTGCATTCCATTTGCTCCGGAGTTGCTTATTTGGTCAGTATGATTTGGACGTGTATTGATTAGTATGGCGGGGCCCTGTCCCGACCTTTATGGTACTTATCTACTCTTAGAGGCTTGTAGACATATGTCATGTACGTGAGAGATTGTATGTCCTTGTCGACCTATGTTCAGTATACGAGTGATCATTTTGGTCTTATTCCGTATGTCATATGTGTAAGTTTGTATTACGGGTTAGGTCATCCTATGATGAGTATTCTTTCATTTATTATTCTAGTTATCTCACGGAAGCCTTTCTATCTCATTTACCTATAATAGTATGATACGAAAAGATACGTTACGTTGCTACTCAGATGAGTAAGGTACCGGGTGCCCGTCGCAGCCCATCGGTTTGGGTCGTGACATATTCCCTTATGTTTTATTCTAGTTATCTCATGGTAGCCTTTTCGTTTCATTTACCTATAATAGTATGATACGATAAGATATGTTACGTTGGTACTCGGTTGAGTAAGGTACGGGGTGCCCGTCACTGCCCATCGGTTTGGGTCGTGATAGAAGTGGTATCAGAGCAGTTCTGTTCTAGGGAGTCTACAAGCTGTGTCTAATAGAGTCTTGTTTATGGGTGTGTTGTGCACCACTCTTATAAGCAGGAGGCTATAGGGCATTTAGGATTGTCACTCTTTCTTCTTACTCTATATCGTGTGGTAGAGCTCACTTGTAAGAATTCAAACTTCTAAATTCTATTTTATTCATAATGCGACGATGCCTACATCAAGAAAGACGGTTGGTAAGGGATTGAATGTGGCTATGGAAGAGTTAAGTCAGAAGAACTCGATTTTGCATGATGCTCATGATGAGAATGTTAGGTCTTCAACAGATCATGTGTGTACTGAGATGTGTAAGCCCCTTGATAAGGAGCCTTAAGGCAAGAATATCTATTCATCCCTATTGTGAAAGGCAATGAGAGATTCAGAAGCTAGATACAAGTTTCAACAAGTAAAAGAAGCGAAGTGAAGAAGGGTACGAGACACTCAGTTAATGAAGATTATCAGTATTTACAATTCAAGCAGAGAAATATAAGCATTTTGAGTTACTTTCAACAGTAACATATATGTGTACAATTGTCCACACCCATCTCAGTTATGCCCTATGGGAGATAATATATATAGTTTAAGAGAAGGACGGGATATCAGGATCCGGCTGGGGTTGGAGTAACCCAAAAATGGTGGATGGATTTTTTGCATTAATTGATATTTCCGAAGGATATAGATCTCCTTGTGAGACACCCAGATGGTGCACTCTAGAATAAATAGTAAATCTAGATATGAATACTAGAATGTAAAAATTTTTGTTTTTACAAAGACATGCATTGGAATCTTGGAAGGGATCAATATTACCTTAGTATGGCTCCCGTCCATAGAAGAGGGAGAATGTTAGGCTACTCGAAGAGCCAGTGGATGGAGCAAGAGGAGCTAAAATCAAGAGAATGTCTTGTTGAAGTTTTCAGAATAAAGTGATAGAAAGAAATATTAGTAGGAAAATAAGAAGAGAGATAATGAAGTATTATGAGTAAGATGTGGTACATGGATAACAATGGTAGATCAAAACAATGACAGTATTACAAAGTCTATAGTCAAGTGAAGGAAACAATGAGAGGTGACAGGTCTTGAAACAACAAAAGAGTATAGGCCATAAAGTCATATCCTCATTTCGAGAAATAAGTTCGCGACTCTAACGTGATTGCCAAAAGGAAAGGTTAGACCCCAGAGTAATACAAATCATATGGGTTGCACGAAAACTCCGACATGCGTGGGAACTAAGATAAGCTAAGTATGCACGCAAAATGATTATATATTTAGATTAGAAAGAGTAAGAAAAAATAAATTTTTGTCTTATCTTTGAAATCTGGGATCCCCTCTTCTTGTTTTCTTTGATAGTTTTTGGAAACAAATTAGATACAAAAGAAAGTTCCTAGAGAGCAAGCAATTTTTTTAAAAAATTGATTTTCGTTTTTTTTTTGTTTTTCTTTTTAACTTGTTTTTATTTTTGCTCTTAGTTTTCAAGAAATCCCCAAAATTATCAAGAAAGAAACCTTGATAGAACCGCTCTGATACCACTTGATAACGACAAGGTCGGAAATCCAAACTAGAGTAAGAATTTAAAAAGTAAATGCGGAAGCAATAACAATAAGGCATTGAACAACTAGAACTAAAGGGCAGAAAATAAAGGATATGGGAAAATTCAAGGAAAGAATTCCAAAAACTTCCAAGAACGCAAGTTCTATAGCCTTGACAAGATCAAAGCAACAACGTCTTGATTTATTGAAGAAATCAAACGCCTTTAATTAAAAGCAAATCAAAATAATAGATTCGGATCTTGACCACTTTACGAGTAACTTGACACAACAATTAATAACTAGCATTAATCGCCTTCTAAGAATACCACAAAGGAATCAAAGATATCACAATAGAGAAGTAATCTTACTACCTTGAACTATGAACTAGTAAAGGTTGAAAGATAAATCTCAAAGCACAAGTAACAAAGGTTCAAAAGAACTCTCAAAGTATGATATACTTAATCAATAATTAAGTGTCTCAATGAATGAGAAGAACTCCTTATTTATAGGAGTACTAAGGCACAAAAATTCCTTAAAATTAGGTAGGGTGGTTGCTAAGGCATAAAAAGTCATTACAATTAGGTAGGGTGGTTGCTAAGGAGTAAGAAAAGTCATTACAATTAGGTGAGGGGCGGCCAAATCTCTTTGGGGCAGATTTGGACCTTAAAACTACTAGTTTGTGTCATTGATTTGAACTCCAATTGGGCTCCCTTTGAAACACCCCCTTTGGACATCTTTTTAAGCTCATTTTGAGTCCCTTTGGTGACTTCAAGGGCTGATTTGGTTGCCCAATCTTCCTCCTCTTGGACTTCAATTTGGATCACCAAATAATTATAAAACTTGGATAATTCATCTAATTTGGGCTTGAGCTCTTCCTCTATAATTAAAAGCTTCTTTATTTGCCATTGAAGTTCAGCAACCTTAGAGTGCAACTCTTTAGCTTGAGATCTTGTAAATGGCCTTGGAGCTTCCAAAACTCTATCCTTGACCTTGCTATCACATCTTTAGTTCTCTCATATAGGATCAACTATTGGAAAGGGGTTAAGCTGTTAGAATGATAATAATCTCACAAGTGTTCAACTTCTTTTTCATCCTCTTAGGCTTGTGGCATAGATCCCTTGTGCTAGTTACCGTTAAGAGCATAATGTAATTTCATGTATTTTGAAACCCACATCACATTCAGGGTGCCGAAATATTCTCATTTAGAGTTAAACTGATTTTTCCTACATTCCAAGAGGCGACTGGTGTCACGTACTTGGCTATTTCTCTTTGAGGCCTACCATTGCCGAACAAGGCACATATGGAATGAAACAATCGTTGATGTCCTTTTCATGACTCTTAGTCTTCCAAGAATAACTGACGCTAATGTCTTTATCCTCCCGACCATGCCTCCCATATGTCACATGTCTAAAATGACTCATTTCTTTTAAATATCATAATTATGAACATGGTCCCTACATTATCAATGCCTACTAGGCAACTCTATGCCTCATTTTGTCGAATCAATGATGTCATCACAATGATTAACCATGTCAACACTATTGGTAGTAACCTTCATGTCTCTTAGGATATAACCTCCTAAGGTGCTCTGCTCAGCACATTGATGGGTTCTTGAAAAATTCCAGTCCAATCTCGAACCTCGTTGTTCCTATTTATAGTAACCTATGGGGGTAGAAGGTTCAAACATGTCAAAGAAGAAGCGTTATCCAGTGAACAAATATATTGGATAAGAAATTTTATGGTCATATTTATGCTAGAACATCTTAGAGTAATTGTTGGAGGTCGCCAAAGGTTTACTTTGGGTGTTCGGCGTAGGGATTTAGAGTTGAAGAAAGTGAATGGGTTATTCTCAAGATTTGTTTTCTTTAAAAATATTAGGTGAATTTTTAAGGAAGGTAAAGTATGTATAGTCACATTAGGCCTTATGGAATATTGAAATAAATAGGTCAAACTATGAGTATGATGTTTTCCCATCCTTGTCCTCTATGCCCCGATGCATCATGTATCTAGGTTCCAAAAGGTAATTATAAATCCTTTGTCTATCGTTCTGGTGAAAGCTAGTGAATGTGAAGTTAATGGATACTTGGTTTATGAGGGGTATCTATTTGCCATCCTTGTTAGATAAGTCCGGAAATTGGATACTTGGTTTATATGTTATGATTCAAATATGTGCAACTCATGTCTAGATACCATTTTTGTTAATGTAATGCCCTTAATGTTGAGATCAGTGTTTTTGATATATACTGTGATGCTTTGTTGAGTTATGGATATGTTGTTAGGGTGGTTTTGGTGATACTCTGGTAGGTGGTTAGGCCCAATTACAGGGGAGACTCTGCCAAAATTTCTGAAATGTTTTGGAATTAGTCAAATTTGGGGGATTGAAATGTTTGAAAGAAGAGTCGAGTTATGTTAAGTGTTTTGGGACGGACTCTACTCCTCATTCGAGGACGAATGATCCTAAGTGGGGGAGAATGTAAGACCCCGTAAAAATTTCCTAATGATTTAAATTTTTAAAGTGCTTCAACGATATTTGGGAATAACGTATTTGAGTATTTAAGGAGACCTATGGGATAGAGCTACATAATGTTGAATTGATAATATATGTTTAAGTTGTGTTGGAACATACTAAGGAGTTTTGGGAATGGCAAGAACTTGTGTGAAATAAGTTGGACACATTAAGTGGAAAGGATGTTTCAATTGGCACAAGACCCGACTTCAAATGAATATAACTCCCTCAATATAATGACTTAGGTGGTGATCGACCTATAAAATTAAATCCCTTTGAATCTAGTTTCCATCGCATCAAATCGTTCATCATTTGGATGTGTATACAGAAAGTTATGGCCATTTTACTGGACATGTGTCATATGCACGGACAGATGCGCGGCCAAATCTGCGGCCGCGCATATTTAAGAGTTTCTGCATCCAATCCCCGGCCAATCCGCAGCCGCGCACATAAGAACCCATTAAATACCCCCAAGGACGGGTATAGAGAGGGTCTAAGTCTTTTCTTCAAGACTAGGACTTTCTCTCCACCACCCATCCAGCCAAGGCTTCAAATACACATCTTAGGTGAGTTTTTAAGTGTGTTTTTATGATGATTTCACTTCTCAATCACTAGTTACAACAAGGTTTTGTATTTGATTCAATAGGATTTCTTCAAAATCTCAAGAACACCCCAAAAGTTGACTTTCAAGATTTGGTCAACATGAGGTAATCTTTCACCCTTAAACCTACATGCATGGATTGTTAGTGAATAAACGAGCAAGGAATAAGTACTAGCACTTATGAGATGATGATTGGAAGCCATAAATACTTAAACTAGATTATTGGGTGTGGTAGAGATTTTGTAACAAGTTAATTAGTAAAATTTGGTAGATGTGAGTCCATTGATGATTATAATGGTGCTAAGAAAGTAGTTAGTGGACAAAGGATGTTGTAGTGTCTCTTGTTGGTGGTAAGGAGGTATTGTTGAAGGAAGAAACACCATTACTAGAGGTAGTTGAATGTTATGCACACCTAGTATTTGATAAAATGCTCAAGTGAGCTAAAACAATGATCATCTTCCTAATTTTGGTTCAATTTGCTATATTTCTAAAATAGATTGAAGTTGCTAAGAATTTCGGAACCTTCTAGAGTTTAAGAAAGCTCAATTGAGGTATGATGGCTAAACTTTCTCTCTTAGAATCGAATTCCATAATGTTTTCATATGACCAAGTATGATTGGCTCAAGATTTCCTAACTTCTATATTCCGGGTTATTCCCTTTAAACTTGGTTATTCCGAATGAGCCTTATGTCCAAAGATAGTTGTTCAAAGCATGGTTTGCGTATTAAAATACTATGTCTTTGAGTCGTGTTCCAAATGAAGGTTATGATGCCAAATTGTGTGAGAAAATCTCAATACTCTTAAGACTCTTAATTGCTAATATGTGTACCTAAAGTCTTGTCTGAAAATGTCTTGTGGTTGATAATCTATAAAGATGCTTGAAGATGAAATAAGTGAATTGGGGATATAGAGTGTGGCCAACGTGCCAAGAATTTAAGTTATGATTGAGGCTAGTAGTGCAAATGATTTGAGAGAATGTAATAAAGAATATGAAATGAGCCTCGACTCAATTGTTTAAAAATAATTTCGAAAATAGAATTGCCTAAAAGCTTTTGTACTCAATTCATGCCTATAAGTGGCTGCTTTAACTAATGCTTTGCTTTATAAATATATCCAGTGTGATTCGAGTTCTATATACTCATGTGTTGAAATTGTACATTGTCATTCTGGGGAAGAGTATTGCAAGAGTAAATGGTGTATTGATTGTTTATGATTTTTCATGTGTGTTTCTATTGTTGGTTAGTATGCTTCATTCTTTGAGAAGAAACCATTTTTGTTTGAAGTTCCCATTTCAAATGGATTTGAAGTATATAATTTCTCAAACTTTCTATATGTTGATATTTGATGGTGATCTTTGAAATTGAAATGGGTGAAAGTGTGGAATATGAAATACGGCCATCGTGCCAAGAATAAAGAATCTTGTGAATGACTGGAAATACTAATGAGAACTTATACAATGCGAAAGATGTTGAGGTGAGTACAATTGTATTTATGTTACCTCTGTGTGCAAATTAAATAAATAAAGGTGTTTTGGGAGCATCATTAGTAAAACCGAGGAAGGGTGGGTCATAAGTCCCACACCTGAAACTACATGTGCCGGTGTAGGGGTGGATTTTTGTCATAAGGCCCACACCTGAAAGTGTTTTGCGCACATGGTGGTGCTACTCTTGGTAACAACTTTCTTTCATATCACCTATCAAACCACATTGTCCGTGGGAGATGTCCTAGACGATCGGGCGTGATCGGACTCCGTGCTAACAAAGACGGTGTAATAACGGTGCTAATGATCTCCCAACCAAAATTGTATATGAAGTTCGTATTTTGAAAATTATTATGTTTTAACTAGACATTTGGATATTGTTAATTGAGATTTGGTATTTCTATGTGTTGCCTTTTTATTATATGGGCATTCTATTTTGAAAGAGGACTTTTAGCTATACATACTAGTGTTATTCGACAGTACTAACGTCCCTTTTGCCGGGGGCGCTGCATCTTTAATGGATACAGGTGGTTCTATAACAAGCGGCATTGATCGGTGATAGCAGTACACTCTTTTTAGTTAATTTGGTGAGCTCCATTTCATTTTGGGGTCATGTATCTTTTGTTTCTCATGTACTGTGTTTTGAGGTATAGCCGGGGCCTTATTGCCGGCATTTTCATATTACTCTTATATTGTACTTAGAGGCTCTGTAGACAGGTTGTGGGTTGTGGTTGATGTTGGTATTTGGAAATCATGTTTTTCATTAATTCTATAAACGCGTAATATTTTGAAAATTATGAATGAAGCTGCTAATGGGAATGAAATGAGAGTTGTTAATAAACTCTTTTCAGTGTTGATTAATGGAGTATATCTCCTCTTTATTCATGGATGAGTTTGGGTAGAAGGTAATCTAACAGGCTTGCTTGGCCGGGTTCTCTCGGTTGAGCGCTGGTCACTCTCCCCGAGTTTGAGGTGCGACACTTATAACCGGATAGCTCTTACGAATGGTTTTAATACTATCCTTGCCATCTAGGCAACTGTTCTGTGAATAAATCCAAAGGCCAGTGCATTCCCCCCTTTAGGCTTCTTCCTAACACTACGACTTGTATTCGGAATCCTTCCAATCTCGTAATTGTTGCTACCTTCTATCATGCAGCCTATACGACTCTGACCTTGTAAATGTGCCTATGCGACTCTTCTCTCATTTTTCCTCCGGCTTTTAGCCAATCTCTAGGCCTCACTTTGTAAACATATACAGAGCTTGATAAGATATCCCTCTGGGCATCTATAGGTATGCTGAAGTTCTTCTCTCGGTACTTTGTCGAACTTACAAATATTGCTATATCTTATTTCATAGACCTAGTTATCCATCTGTATGATTTTACTACATCTAGGTAGGTCATACTATACCATAACTCTTACTTTGATTTATTGTTACTGAGGTCTGCTTCCAAACTCCAGCTTACTCTCATTGCTTATCTTATATGTATAATTCTTAAGTCCTTTAATGCTTCCTCATTACTGTTCATCTTAAGAATGACGGCCTAATCTCATCTCATACTTCATAACTTTTATCCATCCATTGTTGATTCACCTAAATATTGATCTACAATCTACCATTGATAACTTGACCTTTTAGGTAATCACTAGGGCTCACGTTGCATCGTGGAATATTTGAAGTGATTCTCCTGATCCACTTGGGGGCGATACGATACAATACTTCCATAACCGGACTTCATATCATCCCAATGTGATGTACCTTACGTGGATATTTTAATCCTGTACAATTCATGAAATCCCCTTTTTTTTCTTCAAATCATTACTCAATTGAAGGCCCAAACGTCATCCTTTATCTATCACAATTACATCCTTATTCTACTACTAGGGCAGCATTCCATCTCTCCAAAATGCTAGTAGTCTTGGACTCCTTTGAGTTCATTCAAGCTATACTGAGCTTTCTATAACGTAGAGAACCCATCAGCTCTCTTGTTTTCATGTGCTTAATCCCGAGAACTTATCCATTCTCGTCACCTTCTCACTCACCTTTTCTTACCTTACTCTTGTCTTCCTAAAACCTTGTCGCTCTACCATACTTTAGCTTGCGACCTACACATATCTATTTATATTACTCACAACTTTCCTTCAACTTGCTTGCACCATAAATTTCCTTGTGTTATTCTGGAACATCAAGCGAGACATCACATCGTCTCTAACTCTTCTTTACTCTCTTGACTAGGCCTCTCGATACCTAGAAACCATAGGTTGGAAGATATACCACCAATGACATCTCTATCATTCCTGGATACTGAATCCCAGTGCTTCTAATCTTCTATCTACAGTATGGATTATTCGCAACCTTCTGCATTTGAGTATCTCGTACGTTGTTCACCTTTACCTTACTTACCTTAAAATCTCACATCACATCTTCTATATCCTTCATGACCTCGCTTTAACACATGTATAATTCACATCCACAACTTGAAGCTCTAAGCTCTATTATAATACTTGCACCTCTAGTACATACACAATCCGGTGGGAGCTTCATACTGACTTCTAATAAGTCTAGTACTCTTCTAATTGGATTTATCGTAGAGCTGTTATATAATATGGCTGTTGTACTATCTCTTTTGTACCTCTGATATTAAGAGTGATTCTGCTATGTTCTCAATCACGATTCCTGCAATTTTTCGGGTCCAATAATCGGACTTCTGATTTACTTAGTTGATTAAACTCTTTAGTTTCCTTTTCCTTCTGATCAGCCTTCATGTAGGCTTAAGCTATCTTCCGATCTATGGCTCCTGGTATTAGTCATTACTTTAGCCTTTCATGGGCGCTATGGAATATCTATGATACAATCTTCTGACAATCCAATCCTTTGTCTATGCCCTGGGCTCAATTCTTTCTTTTAACTTATACCTGAGTCTTTTACGGCTGTATGAATATCAATATATATGATGCATGGATAATACTCCGAAATCTTAAGTGTGTTCATAACATAACTAACTCTTGATCATTAATCGAATAATTCCTTTCGTTCCATCTCAGCTTTTTTTAAACGTAAGCAATTATTTTTCCTAGTCTTTCTGCCCCCTTGTTGCATGCCCATTTAGCTTATCTTAGTTCCCATGCATGTCGGAATTTTTGATGTTCTTCCCCGCCTATAATTATCCATAGTTACTTATTTCCACGCCCTTGTGCTTGTAGTGTTGCTTCTGAACTAATATTTTGACTATCTTCCCAGTGGCATTCTCTTTTATTTACCTTTAACTACCCCAACTCCTATCTGAATATATCTCAAGGATCACGATGTCATATCTGCGAGACTGAATTCCCAATGTTGGGGTTCACTATGTTCATCTTGCACAATCTGTTGATTTGTCTGTGTCCTCTTGTTTAGCCATAACTAGGCTCTTCCTGGATCAACTACTAACTACTCGTTGGTCCATTCTCATAACAATATTCTACATAATCTTTCTTGGGTTATCTCCTTTGTCTTAACTTACGTCTCGTACAGGCTCCTTCTCTATTAATAACATCTCGGGCAGGAACCCTTACATTCTCTCCTTGACATTGTGTTTGCATAATGTTCTAGAACCATAGAATATTTGTAGGATTTGGATAAGTGCAATCTCAATCCTTTCTCATTTTTATCGCATTCTTCCTTTAATATTCCATAGTTACTAGAACTACTTAATTCTGACTTAATGTCACGTCACTCCATATTCCCCCCTTTAGGGGAGTACTATGATTTAGTGTTACTGTCACGACCCAAACCGATGGGCCGCGACGGGTACCCGAGTGAGCATGCGTATAAGATATAAACATGAATAACATCTACTGAATTACGAGAATAACATACATGAGGGAAATCTTCCCAAGAGACATATCTACATATAGGTGCAGAATACGTAGGGCGAGCCGACAAGGCTGCTATAGACAACTACATACCTCAAAACTGGAAGCCGGCAAGGTCACATACTCTCCAACTATACATACTGTCTACAGACCTCTATTAGAATATACAACCGTATAAGGACGGGACTGGGCCTCGTCATACCCATATATGTATACAAATATATCATACCAAGGTCAAACATATATTCGGATCAAATGGAGCACACCAACTCTCGCTGATCAAGGATCCTAAGGAGGGGGACCGTCAACTTATCTACCTGCACCTGCGGTATGAAATCCAGGCCCCGAGAAATAGGGCGTCAGTACGAATAATGTACTGAGTATGTAAGGCATAAAAATTAGTACATAATAGACATAGCTGAAACATGGAATAAAGGATTCCGCCTGTAAGTCTAAATCACTTTGTAAATCCTGAAATATTTATAATATCATGCACGTGCATACAAATGTCGTGTCATGCAAGGGTATAGGTGTACATAACATCATCAAGCCTCTGAGGGCATCCCATCGTATCGTCTCGACTACTGTGGGAAAAAACATCAACATATACCAGCTGATTAGGTGGTGGTGCGTATATAAAGCCATAACCTTTTCCCATATCCAATATACATATAATGTACGCGTATATAACGCCATCTGTTCATGGGTCAATGTACATGCATAAAAAATATGTTAATAAGATCAATATACCTTTCGGATAAACTTTATCAACTATGTATTTTTTTCTGAGACCCATGAACAGAAGATATAATAATATGTCACGTGGGGAATTAAGAACATAGACACCCCTAATATTTTTATGAATAGAGTCATTTATAGAAGTTGTGCATTTGCTTGTTTCATTTGTGTCGTAGAGATCATGACAAAAGGAAAGAAGGGATAGTCTTAACATACCTGAGTCGATTCTCTTGACAATCCTCTAACGCACGTTTATTGCGACAAAACACGGAACAAGTCGTATGAAAAGCTCAAAGCAATAACGTTGCTCTGAAATATTTCCTTAAGTGATTAGCAGTAACGTTTCTATGCAAGGAAGTCTTGGTTGAAGCTCTTATCATGCTTATGTGACTTACGTTTGTGACTTATGTTTGTAACATACAAGCATTTACGTTTGAATGCATATAAGAATGGGTTTGTGACTTATGTTTCTTAAGAATGAATATGACTCACGTTATATGTGTCTTTCCTTTATTAAATGGAAATGACTCACATTCTTAAGACTGGCCACATAACATAGTGACTTAAAAGTCGCAATTCTTGGATTCGTTTGCTGCCACGTGGGGGATGTTTTGTCTTAACCACATTCTTTAATTAATAACCCCACAACTCCTTAATTAACTAGGTAATGTCCCATTAAGTAATAATTAACCAATTACCCACATAAATAAGAACTATCTCAACTTACTTAAAATACTACTCACTTTTAACATACCTTATACACCTTACTATTATGGTCATATAGTACCTTGTATGGCACTAGTCCATAAATACCAGGCATTATAGCTCGGACCGTATTTTATCCCAAATCGATAACCTTCAATGAAACTCATTTTCTTTGATTTGTTTATCCTTCAGACTTCACGACACTTACTTATTGCTTGTTATAAATAGCATAAATGCATGTAACTTCAAGATAATCTCATTCCTTAGTCTACGTCGATTAACTGAAAATAAAACCTTAACGTACGAAAACACGAGATGTAACATCCTTCCCCCCTTAGAAACATTCGTCCTCGAATGTTTAACTCCCCGAGATCTATATAAACTTTGACAGATTCGCCATTGTAACAATACTACTATAAACTCTTCCCGTAGAAACTCAATAATTCAACGCCACATAGGTCCACAATCATCAATAACGACAATGGCCTCACACGACCCATGACATTAACTAACACAAGAATCCATGCACGTACCTTAAGGTTGTGATGTCTCAGTCGGACCCTTCTCTAGAAGAGGAAATAAGTGAGGATATCTATACTTCATGTCTTCTTCAGCCTGCCAAGTCATTTCTTCCGCATTGTTGTTTCTCCAAAGTACTTTCACCAAAGCTACGTCTTTAGTCCTCAATCTCCGAACCTGTCTATCTATTATAGCAATGGTAGTTTTCTTATATGATAGTTGTTCTGTGACCTGGACATCATCAACTGAAGGATCTCTGATACATTTACGGAGCATAGACACATGAAAGACCGGATGTACAGACTCCAAGTCCAAAGGCAAGTCTAACTCATATGCTACCTGGCCTACCTTGCGTATGATCTTATATGGTCCAATGTATCGAGGGCTAAATTTTCCTTTCTTTGCGAACCTCATAACGTCTTTCATCGGTGATACTTTTAGGAATACCCAATCGTCAACCTAAAACTCCACTTTTGTCAAAGGTGCTGAAAGAGAGGAAAATTCCTCTACAAATTACCTGTAATACCCTGCCAAACCGAGAAAGCTACGAACCTCCATCGGTGTCATAGGTCTAGGTCAAGTCTTTACTTCATCAATCTTTTTATGTATTAACCGGAATACCTTCACTTGAAAAAATATGGCCAAGAAAAGCTACAGAATTCAACCAGAATTCATATTTAGAGAATATTGTATACAACTTCTCTTTTTATAGAACGTTGAGCACCATATGCAAATGACCTGCGTGCGCAATCTCTTAACGAGAGTATACCAATATATCATCAAATAATACTATCACGAATAGATCTAGAAAGAGTTTGAACACTCAGTTTATCAAGTCCATGAATACTGCTGGGGCATTAGTCAAACTAAATGACTTGACACAACACTCAAGGTGCCTATATCTGGTCCTGAATACTGTCTTTGGGATATCTTTCTCCTTAACCCTTACCTGATGGTACCCGGACCTCACGTCTATCTTCGAGATACACTTGGCACCTTGTAACTGATCAAATAAATCACCAATCCTCGAGAGTGGGTACTTATTCTTGATCATCATCTTATCTAACTGTCTGTAATCAATACACATTCAAAAGGAACCATCTTTCTTCCTCACAAATAACACAGGTGCTCCCCACGGTGATGTAGTAGGTCTAATAAAGCCTTTTGTTTTCGAGCAAGTCCCTTAGTTGTTCCTTCAACTCTCTCAGTTCTGCAGGTGCCATTCTATAGGTAGGAATAGATATGAACTGAATACCTGGTAATAGGTCAATTGCAAACTCAACCTCTCGCTCTAGCAGGAGACCCGAAAGCTTGTAGGAAAAGAAAACATCGGGAAACTCATTAACCATAGGGATAGATTGAACGGTTAGTGACCCTACCTTCACATCCTTTTCCCGAACTAAGTGATAAATGTAATCCCTTCTGATCATTTTCCTTGCCTTGAGATAGGAAATAAATCTACCTCTTGGCGATATCGCATTACCTTTCCATTCCGAAAATAGGCTCTCATGGGAATTGAAATCAAACCATTTTTGATCTACACTCGATGTTAGCATAACAAAAGGCCAACCAATCCATACCCATTATAACATCAAGTTCTACCCAACCTAACACCACGTACCTTATCCTTGTTTATTATCAAATCTATCACGGTCCATTACGGGCCACATCCATATATATAAGTAACAATATTAAGACATAACTCGCATAACTAATTTAGAAAAAGTTTATATACATAGAGGTCGACAAGGCCGTAGACATGTCATACCCAAAACTATACACGTGATACTGTCTGCAAGACCTCTAAGAAAACATAACCATATTATATATAAGTCGGGAAAGGGCTCCCTACCTCCTTACAACAACCTAACATATTTAGAACCCTGACTTGGTAATACTCCAAGAAGAAGTTGAGCTTCACAAACAAAAGCTGACATTTGGAAGAAGTCTACAGTAGAGGGTCCTTGCCTCGTCCTATATGAGAGCCTCGGTCAGACACACTTCGAAGCAGAATCTTCATATCCTTATCAGTTACTTTCCTCCTCTTGGCCCGACTATTATCCTCTTCCTCTGCATGTCCCATAATATACACAGACGAACCTTGATTGACGGACTCCCAAGACCGTGGACTATCTGGAACCTTAGAAGAGCTGGTGTCTATAAATACCCTAACATAGTTTTGAGCCTGAGGGGAACCCGATTGTGCCAATCCATGCACCACTCCCCTTATACCCTGAGTAACGGGCCCTGACAATAAGACTAAGGGCCTTGGTGAGGTCGAAACTCTTCTCACCCCATTTGTTGCCGGCGGAATCAAAACTGCTTGAACGGATGACTCATATGGATCCTTAGAAGGATCGTTCTCAATAGAACCCATGATCTCCGATGGGTCTGACTCCATAATGTAACTTATATCTCTTTCTAACACTTTCATAGCCTCCTGACCCATGCTAGCGGCATGCGCCTGTCGTCTAGTAGTAATAGGCATCACTAAAAACATAAATAAGGCGAAGATTAGGAGTGGATAATTACGACTCAGTTCTATTGCACAATCTGGATTAGAAGGAAAAGTAACCATCCAAAATGTCCTGTACCCTCCTGTTTATTAGTGTGGTGCACAACACACTGATAAACAAGATTCTACTAGACATGGTCTGTAGACAACCCTAGGACAGAACTGCTCTGATACCACTTTTGTCATGACCCAAACCGATGGGCCGCGAAGGGTGCCTAAGTCCTACCTGTCGAACACCCCCGAGCATGCGTATAAGATATAAACATGAATAACATCTGCTGAATTAGGAGAATAACATACATGAGGTAAATCTGCCCAAAAGACATATGTACATATACGTGCAGAATACACAGCGAGCCGACAAGGCTGCTATAGACAACTATATACCCCAAAACTGGAAGCCGGCAAGGCCACATACTATCCAACTATACATACTGTCTATAGACCTCTATTAGAATATACAACCATACAAGGACGGGATTGGGCCCCGTCATACCCATATATGTATTCAAAATTATATCATACCAAGGTAAAAAATAGCTTCGGATCAAATGAAGCACACCAACTCTCGCTGATCAAGGATCGTAAGGAGGGGAACCGTCAACTTGTCTACTTGCACCTGCGGGCATGAAACGCAGGCCCCGTGAAATAGGGCGTCAGTACGAATAATGTACTGATTATGTAAGGCATAAAAATTAGTATATAACAGACATAGATGAAACATGCAATAAAGGATTCCTCCTGTAAGTCTAAATCACTTTGTAAATCCTGAAACATTTATAATGTCATGCACGTGCGTACAAATGTCGTGTCATGCATGGGTATAGGTGTACATAACATCATCAAGCCTCTGAGGCCATCCCATCATATCGTCTCGGCCACTGTGGGCAAAATTATCAACATATACCAGCTGATCAGGTGGTGGCGCGTATATAACACCGTAACCTTTTTCCATATCCCATATACATATAATATACACGTATATAATGCCATCTGGTCATGGATCAATATACATGCATAAAATAAATATGTTAATAAGATCAATATACCTTTCGGATAAACTTTATCAACTACATATTTTTTTCTAAGACCCATGAACAGAAGATATAATAATATGTCACGTGGGGAATCAAGAACATAGACACCCCTAATATTTCTATGAATAGAGTCATTTATGGAAGTTGTGCATTTGCTTGTTTCGTTTGCGTCATAGAGATCATGCCAATCCTCTAACATACGTTAATTGCGATAAAACACGGAATAAGTCGTATGAAAAGCTCGAAGCAATAACGTTGCTATGTAAAGATAATCATGGCTGAAACTTTTCCTTAAGTGATTAGCAGTAACGTTTATATGCAAGGAAGTCTTGGTTGAAGCTCTTATCTTGCTTATGGGACTTACGTTTGTGACTTATGTTTGTAACATACAAAAATTTACGTTTGAATGCATATAAGAATGGGTTTGAGACTTATGTTTCTTAAGAATGGATATGACTCACGTTATATGTGTCTTTCCTTTATTAAATGGAAATGACTCACATTCTTAAGACTTGCCACATAACATAGTGACTTAAAAGTCACTATTCTTGAATTGGTTTGCTGCCACGTGGGTGATGTTTTGTCTTAACCACATTCTTTAATTAATCACCCACAACTCCTTAATTAACTAGGTAATGTCCCATTACCCAATAATTAACCAATTATCCACATAATTAAGAATTATCTCAACTTACTTAAAATACTACTCACTTTTGACATACCTTATACACCTTACTATCATGGTCATGTAGTACCTTATATGGCACTAGTCCATAAATACCGGGTATTATAGATCGCACCGTATTTTATCCCAAATCGATAACCTTCAACGAAACTCATTTTCTTTTATTCGTTTACCCTTTAGCCTTTACGACACTTACTTATCGCTTGTTACAAATAGCATAAATATGTGTAACCTCAAGATAATCTCATTCCCGAGTTTACGTCGATTAACTGAAGACGAAACCTTAACGTACGAAAACGCGAGATGTAACAGTTACGACGAGCTACCCATAGATGTTTTATCTCTTCATCTTTGGCGTCTTTTCACATCATCGATGACCCTTACTCGCCTTGCGGTAATCCTTCTATACCAAGGATAACAAAATTCCTTACTCACGAGGGAGACATCTAGTGTAACTGGTACACACAATCCCTTATGCTTAACTTTGCTCACATTTCTTGCTTTAGGAAAGCGTCTTCCTAAATGACCTTTAAAGTTTATTTTTCTGTCGTCCATTCGATTATTGTCGGAACGCAATCTGAAATTCTCATAATGTCGATTATTATCAAATCACTCAGTCCCTAATTCATGTTTAGTTTATCTTGTTCACCAGCCCATACTTATTTCTATTATTCTAGGGTCTAACTTTTCCTTCTGGTAGTCGCATTGGAGTCACGAACTTATTTCTCGAAATAAGGATATGACTTTATGGCCTATACTCTTTTATTGTCTCAAGGCCTGTCACCTCTCGTCTTTTTCTTCACTTGACTATAGACTCTGTAATACTGTTTTTTATCTACCGTTGTTATCCATTTATCACATCTTACTCATAATACTTCATTAACTCTCTTCTTATTTCCCTGCTAACATTTCTGTCTATTACTTTATTTAGAAAACTTCAACAAGACATCCTTTTGCTTTTAGCTCCCCTTGCTCCATCCACCGTTCTTCGGGTTGCCTAACATTCTCTCTCTACTAGGGACAGGAACCACACTAAGGTAATATCTCTCCCTTCAAGGCTTCCAGTGCCTATCTTTGTATTACTCATATCTAGCTGTACTATTTTAGAGTGCACCATCTAGGTGTCTCACAAGGAGATCTATTAGACATTTATAATATCCTTCAGAAATGTCAGCTAACGCTAACAATTCATCCACCATTTTGTGTTACCCTAACCCCAGCTAAATCTTGATATCCTGAGATGGGTGTGGCCAATTGTACATACCTCTGTTATTGTTGAAGGTAACTCAAAAGGCTTATATTCCTCTACGATAATCATCAATAACTGGGTAGCTCGTACCCTTTTTCATCTCGCTTCTTTTACTTGCTGAAACTTGTGTCTACCTTCCAATTCTCTTATTCCTTTTTACCGTAAGAGTGAATAGACATTCTTGCCTTAGGTATCCTTATCAAGAAGCTTACACATCTTAGTACACACATGTTCTGCTGAATACCTCATATTTATCCATCATAAGCATGATGCAAAAATTGAGTTCCTCTAACTCAACTCTTCCATAGCTATATCTCTTACCAACCGTCTTTCTGGATGTAGGCATCATCGTATTATGAATAAGATAGAGTTTAGGAAATTGAGTTCTTACAACTAAGCTCTACCACACGATCTAGAGTAAGAAGAAAGAGTGACAATCCTAAATGCCCTGTAGCCTCTTGCTTATAAGTGTGGTGCACAACACACCCATAAACAAGACTCTACTAGACACGACCTGTAGACTCCCTAGGACAGATTTGCTCTGATATCACTTTTATCACAACCCAAACCGATGGGCCCCGACAGGCACCCGGTACCTTACTCAATCGGGTACCAACATAACGTATCTTTTCGTATCATACTATCATAGGAAAATGAGACGGAAAGGCTACCATGAGATAACTAGAATAAAATATGTAATACCAACTTATACATAAGACATACTGTCTATAAGACCAAAGTAATCACTCGTACACTGAACATAGGCCGATAAGGCCATACAATCTTTCATATACATGATATCTAACTACAAGCCTCTAAGAATACATAATTGTCCTAAAGGTAGGGACAGTGCCCCGCCATACCAATCAATACATATCTTAATTATACTGACCAAATAGCAACTCCGGAGCAAATGGAGCATGCCAACACCTTTCGCTGAGCTAATAGCCTACTCGGAGGACTCTTGACCTGTCTATCGGGACCTGCGGGCATGAAACGCAACGTCCCCAAGCAAAAGGGAAGTCAGTACAAATAATGTACCGAGTATGTAAGGAATGAAAATCAGTAAATAATAGACATGAGAGAAATATGGAGTAAAAGACTAAACATGTAAGTCTGAACAACTCTGTGAGTCATTAATATTTACAATGTCATGCATATGCGTTTAAATATCATACCATGCTTAGGTATCTGCGTTCATAATATCATCAAGCCTCTGAGGGCATCCCATCATATCATCTCGGCCATTGTGGGCAAATCATCAACATATACCAGCCGATCAGGTGGTGGTGCGTATATAACGCCATAACCTTTTCCCATATCCCATATACATATAATATACGCGTATATAATGCCTCATGGGTCAATGTTCATGTATAAATGAATGAAATGCATATGAAATACGTTAATAAGATTTCTCGGAATATCATAAAATCAATATGCCTTTTGGATAAACTTTATCAACTACGTATTTTTCTAAGACCCATGAACAGAAAATATAATAATAATTCACATGGGGAATCAAGAGTATAGACACCCCTGGTACTTCTATGAATAAAGTCATTTATGAAAATTGTGCGTTTACTCGTTTCGTTTGTATTGTATGGATCATGCCAAAAGGAAAGAAGAGATAGCCTTAACATACCTGAACCGATTCTCTTGACAATCCCTCTAATACATTTCTTCTGCAAAAACATGTAAAGGCAAGATCGGAGTAGGAAAAAATCCGTATGATATTCTTGAGAAAGATTATACCGGGCTTCCTTAGAATTGCAAAAATGTCACGTTGCTAAGATGCTAAGGAATTTTTGTTTGAATTTTTGTTGAAGATCCATTGCTTACCATTTTGATATAAGCAGCTCTCTTTGAATTATAGAGGTCTTATAATTTAATGGGTGTGGGCCCCACATTACAAGGTTTGGTGTCACATAATCCTTTTAAATGGGCCACCTTTCAATCTCTTTTAAGAGTCATTAAATGGGAAAGGGGGTGCTGCCACGTTGGGGCCTTTTTGTCTTCATCCAAGATCTTAATTTATTATACTCTAATTCTTTAATTAACTAATTAATTTCTCATTAATCAATAATTAACCAATTACCCACATAATTAAGAATTATCTCAAATTACTTAAAATACTACTCACTTTTAACCTACTTTATATATCGTGCTATCATGGTCATGTGGTACCTTGTATGGCACTAGTCCATAAATATGGGGTATTATAGCTCGGACCGTATTTTATCTCAAAACGACAACTTCGGCGAAATTCATTTTCTTCGATTTGCTTACCCTCTCACCTTCACGAATTTACTCATTACTTATTTGAAATAGAATAATACTTATAATCTCAAAATAATCTCGTTCCCGAACTTTCGTTGATTAACTTACGACGAAACTTTAACGTACGTTTTGAAAAAATGGGATGTAACATCTCATTTTCGAGCTTATATCAATTTACTTTTGGCGTACTTTCACGTATGAAAACATGAGGTGCAACAGTATTCTCGTTCAGAAACTGAGCATGCAGATCATTTGTGTACTGTGCTCAAAGTTCTAAAAAAGGGAAGTTGTATGAAAAATTCTCTAAATGTGAATTCTGGTTGAATTCTGTCGCTTTCCTTGGGCATATTATTTCAAGTGAAGGTATCCGGGTTGATACACAAAAGATTGAGGCAGTAAAGACTTGGCCTAGTCCTACAACACCAACGGAGGTTCGTAGCTTTCTCGTTTTGGCAGGTTATTATATGAGATTCGTAGATGGATTTTCTTCCCTTTCAGCACTATTGACAATGTTAACTCAGAAGGGAGCTAAGTTTCAATGGACTGATGCTTGCGAACAGAGTTTCCAGGCATTGAAGGACAGATTGACTTCAGCACCGGTTCTAACACTCCCAGAGGGAACCGATGGTTATGCTATCTATTGTGACGCTTCGGGCATTGGATTGGGTTGTGTACTGATATAGCATGGTAAGGTTGTAGCTTATGCTTCTAGACAACTAAGAAAGCACTAGAAGAATTACCCGACCCACAATTTAGAGTTAGCCACGGTGATTCATGTACTAAAGATGTGGAGGCACTACTTGTATAGCATTCATATTGATATCTATATGGATCATAAGAGCCTTTAGTATATCTTCAAGCAAAGAGAATTGAATTTACGCCAAAGGAGATGGTTGAAGCTACGGAAAGACTATGACATTGATGTTTTATACCATCTAGGGAAGGCGAATGTAGTAGCCGATGCCCTTAGCCGTAGATCTATGGGTAGCATATCATATTTACAACCAGAGAAGAGTGGGATAGCCATGACAATCATCAGTTAGCTAGTCTTGGAGTTCGATTACTGGACTCAGGTGATACTGGAATTACTATTCAGGACACGGCAATATCCTCTTTATTAACTGAAGTGAAGGAATGCCAGTACGAGGATCCCGTGTTAGATAATTACAGGGATACAACCCCTCAGAAGGAGAAGACACCATTTGAGATTACAGGAGATGGGGTCCTCAGATATCGAGGACGATTATGTGTCCTTAATGTTGCAGGGCTGCGTCGGCAGGTTATGGGAGAAACTCACCATTCTCGTTATTCTATCCATCTAGGAGCAACAAAAATGTATCATGATATCAGGGAAATATATTGGTGGGACGGAATGAAAAAAGACATAGCGGAGTTTGTTGCTCAGTGCCCTAAGTGTCAGCAGGTTAAGATTGAGCATCAAAAACCTGGTGGATTATTGCAGGCTATAGAGATTCCGACTTGGATGTGGGAAGTAATCAATATGGATTTCATCGTAGGCTTACCTCGTACCCAGTGTAAGTTCGATTCTATATGGATGATTGTTTATAGACTTACAAAATCAGCCCATTTTCTGCCCGTTAGGACTACATGTTTCGTAGAGGATTATGCGAGGCTTTACATTAAGGAGATAGTATGACTTCATGGTGTCCCTATATCTATTATCTCAGATAGAGATGCTCAGTTTACAACTAGTTTTTGGACGTTCTTTCCAAAAAGGATTGGGGACTCAGGTAAGTCTTAGTACGACATTTCATCCCCAAACAGACGGAAAGGATGAGCGTACTATTTAGACACTTGAGGATATGTTACGGGCTTGTGTGATAGACTTCAAGGGTTGCTGGGATGATCATTTCCCGCTTATTGAGTTCGCTATCATACCAGTATTCAGATTGGGTATTCCTAAAGGTATCACCGATGAAAGGCGTTATGAGGTTCGGTAAGAAAGGAAAACTCAGCCCTCGGTACATTGGACCATATAAGATCATACGCAAGGTAGGCCAGGTAGCATATGAGTTAGACTTGCCTTCTAACTTGGAGTCTATACATCCAGTCTTTGATGTGTTTATGCTTCGTAAATGTATCGGAGATCCTTCCAGAGTCGTGTGAGTTGACGATGTTCAGGTCACAGAGCAGCTATCATATGAGGAAACTCCTATTGCTATACTAGATAGACAGGTTCAGAGATTGGAAGCTATGTTGGAGAAACAATAATGTGGAAGAAATGACTTGGGTAGCCGAAGAAGGCATGGAGTCTAGGTATCCTCACTTGTTTCCTCTTCCAGAGAAGAATCTGACTAAGACGTCACAGCCTTAAGGTACGAGTATGGATTCTTATGTTAGTTATTATCATTGGTCGTGTAAGGCCATTATCGTTATTGATTGATAGCAACACGATAGGGGTCCAAGAATCACTAAAGAAAATCAAGAAACATGCGGACGCTAAAAGAAAATAAAGAAACAAAAAAAAACAACGAAAAATTAAAGATAGATTGAATTCAAGAAAGAGTTTCTTGAATTCAAGAAGTCTATTCTTGAAGTTGAATCCTAACAACAACAATTAGCTAACAAAGAACTAATCATCTTTGGTAGAGAATTAAAAACAAGAGATAGATTGTGAAACCCGACCCTTTAGAATAACAAAAACAACAATAAGCCTAAACTTATCACCTTTCTTGAATACCTAGAAGTGATCTAAGATTTCAAAAGAGTTTAATCTTACCACCTTAAGTTGAGTCTTGAAGGTTGAAGAATAAATCCAAGAGTAGCCACACACAAGAGTGCAAGAAAAATCTCACAATTTTTATTGATATTGTCTATAATAATCTAACATCTAAAAACAAAGAAGACACCCCTTTATATAGAGAGGGGGTCACGAAATTCCTACATAAAAATAAGGAAATAAAGTCCTAAACTACTTTGGATAACAAGTGCAAATACCTTAGGAAAACGAAAAACACTAGGAAACAAAAACCAAGTCAATCTTGGAAAGTAACTCCAACAATCTTAGGAAATGGAAAACATAACCTTAACTACCTAGGAAAGCAATAAATCTAGTACCAAAATATAAGGAAATAAGTTAAAACCAATCTTGAAAGTCGCAAACCAATCATGGATAGGATCTTGGAAATCTTGAAGGCAACTTGCAAGCAACTTGACACCAACTTGTACCCAACTTCTATCACGCCTATTGAACCTTTCTTGGGCAGCAAGTAAGTCATTTTTATGTTATAAAAACGTGGCTTCATGTAGGACTTATTGGGTTGCAAGTTTGGACACATTTTTAGGTGCCAAATAGGTCCAATAGTGGCCTGATTTGGACCTTCTTCAAAGGATGTCTCTTGGGATCTAATCCACCTTTTCTTGGACATGAATTTGGACCATAAAATAATTATAATACCTATACAACTCATATCCTTTATCCTTGAGCTCTCCATCCCAATTAACAACTTCTTTATTTTCACTTGAAGTCTAATGACCTTGTTTTGCAACTCTTTAACTTGACATCTTGTTAAAGACCCTCTTTGAGATTCCAAAGCATCATTCTTGACCTTGAATAGATTTGAGCTTCCTAAGATACTATCATTCCCCTCTTCTTGAAGAAAATTTGTCCTCGAATTTCGACCTTGCAAGAAAAAGAAGTCACGCACTAGTAAATGGCATCCACTAATCTGAAAAAATGGTAGGAATAAAACAAGATAGTGACCATATGTCCACTTAACCCAATTAAGCCTAATAGGTGTAAATACTACTTTATAAAGCATATGGACATCATCATCCCAATAAAATTTATGCCTACTTAGAGTCCAATAAAAACCTCTCTTAGATGCACTATGTAATGAAATTTGCAATGCGATCTTGTCAATAAGGTAGTCCAAACATGTGCATGCCAAAGAAATTACAAAATATTGGTCATGCGTCCATTTATTACAAGTATCTCTGCTACATGTATCAAATAAGACACTCTTATGATATAGCCATGTATCAATTATAAATCCCATGAATTCTTCTACATGTAAGTTATTCAAAGAAGCACATAAATTCTTAGAAAGGTCAGAGGAACCCATAAATTAAAAAGTACAAATTTCAATACATTCAAGCTCATGATTATAACTTTCCCCAATAATATTCGCAACATCAATGGATTCTACATAATTGCTCAAACTGTCACAGAAAGAGTCATAGATAGGTTCATGAAAGAGTATTTGATCACTAACGTCACAATAATCATGCATATCCTCTTTAATAGTAGCAAACACTTTTACAGGCTCACAATCAACATGCCTAGAGGAATGACTTCCCATCAAACAACAAAACTCACATTCTAGCAATTTATCACATGAAAACTCATTAGACACTTGAATAAGAGAAGAAAGAACATTTAACTCATTAGCAAGCCTCTTCTCATAAATTTCATGCCTCTTTTCACCAAGTTGAAATGCATAATCATCTATGTCATACTCAATTTCAAAAGGAAGCAAATTACTCTTATACTTTAACTTAGATATTACAGTTAATGACTTGATATGCATCAAAATATCATCATCCACAAAAATTATAAAGTCACCAACATAAGAAATAAGAGTATAGTTCATTACCTCAAAAAATACCTTAGGTGTTCTAGGAAGGCCAAGAATGTGAATGAACCAATTATACATATCATAGTTGGACTTATTTACTAATAGAACAACATACCTTGTATTCTTTTATGCAATGATTCTAGCTTAGCAATGGCTTTAGGAAACTCCATGTCATAAACCTATAAATAAGAATTAAAATAGTCAAAAGGTTCAATAACAAAGAATTTAACCGAGCTTTTATCTTCCACCATCCAACAAGAATTAATTTCGCCTAATTCATGTTTGAATCCAATTGGATCCTTTGCCACCATTTCTCGCACCTCACCTCTCCTTTCAAAAGGTCTTTCAACACGTGGCTGCACAAAATCATAAGAACTAAAACAAGAATGAGTTAATGGGTTAGGAAGTAAAGAAATTTTATTCTTGCTTGCACTCTCTTTGGCTTTTATTACAAAACTAACTTTTCCCTCACCCTTAGCCTCTTTTTTCTCACTAAAGTTTTTTTCTTCTTCTTTACTCAAACCCTCTTGTTTTTCTCTCTCTACCTCAAAGATTTTTCTTATCTCATTGCCTTCTCTCTCTTTTTTTCCCTCAAGCTCACTCTTTTTCTCAATTGACATCCCATTCTCAAAACTCAATACAACCTCTCCTTTTTCCTCTCTTGGGATGTCAACATGCACTCCCTTACTCCTCTCATTCTTTTCTCTCTCATATTTTTTCATATTCTCTTTAACAGTCTTTTCATCTTCATAAATTTGTGAGGGAGTCAAAGGTCCAATAATAAGTTTCTTCCCGTTAACCTCAAAAGAGTATCTATTTTTTTTCATATTATATGAAGCTCTTCTATAGGCATACCATGGCATTCCTAACAAGATATGATAATTATTCATGGGAATCACATCACACCAGATCGCATCCTCATACCTTCCAATAGAGAATAGTAATAACACTCTTTTATCTACCTTTACTCCTCTCAACATGTAGGGTTCAATATGCTCAACACAAGGCAAGTTCAATTTTTCAACCATATAAGTGCTAATTGAGTTATAGCCAAACTCTTTGTCAATTCTAAGGGCACAAATCGCAGACATCACTTTAGCTCTTGTTTGAAAAATAATTTTACCATTGTCTTCCTTCCATTCGGTATATTGTAAGTTCGACTTTTCAAGTTGTTGAGTCATAGCTCGCCTCCTTTCACTATAACTACCTGTTTGAAACATCTTGAACAAAGATTAGAAGAATTATGTATCTCTCAAATTTGGCTTTTTCCTCTAATGTTCTCGCCTCTCTTACCTTTTTTCACTCAAAGCAACTCTTGATCGTTAATCTTTAGATTTATTAATAAACCTTACTAGTCACAACCCTTAGTGATAAGAATGTGGAGTTAGAAAAAGAAAAGGAAAGTGAAGGACCAAACCTTGGAAGAATAGGAATTGGTTATGTAAAAAAAAAAATAAAGAAAGAATTTAGGAAACCCAAAACCCACAAGAATAAGGGAAGAAGTTACCTTAATCTTCAAGAACTAGGATCCCCTCTTCTTGTTTCCTTTCTTCACTTGGAAATCAAATAATACTTGAATTCTACAAATAATAATGAGCCATAATGCTTTTATTTTTTTATTTTTATTTTTATTTTTATTTTATTTTTTTTGCTCAAGAACCTCCCAGGATTATCAAGATTGAAATCTTGATTAGCCTATGCTCTGATACAACTTGATAACAACACGATAGGGGTCCAAAAATTACTAAAAAAAATCAAGAAACGTGCGGAAGCTAAAAGAAAATAAAGAAACAAAACAAACAACAGAAAATTAAAGATAGATTGAATTCAAGAAAGAGTTTCTTGAATTCAAGAAGTCTATTCTTGAAGTTGAATCCTAACAATAATAATTAGCTAACAAAGAACTAATCGCCTTTGGTAGAGAATTAAAAATAAGAGATAGATTGTGAAACCCGACCCTTTAGAATAACAAGAACAACAATAAGCCTAAACTTATCACCTTTCTTGAATACCTAGAAGTGATCTAAGATTTCGAAATACTTTAATCTTACCACCTTAAGTTGAATCTTGAAGGTTGAAGAATAAATCCAATAGTAGCCACACACAAGAGTGCAAGAAAAATCTCATAATTTTTATTGATAATAGTCTATAATCTAAAATCTAAAAACAAAGACGACACCCCTTTATACAGAGAGGGGGTCACGAAATTCCTACATAAAAATAAGGAAATAAAGTCCTAAACTACTTTGGATAACAAGTGCAAATATCTTAGGAAAACGAAAAATACTAGGAAACAAAAACCAAGTCAATCTTGAAAAGTAACTCCAACAATCTTAGGAAAAGGAAAACATAACCTTAACTACCTAGGAAAGCAATAAATCTAGTACCAAAATATAAGAAAATAAGTTTAAACCAATCTTGGATAGAATCTTGAAAGTCGCAAACCAATCATGGATAGGATCTTGGAAATCTTGAAGGCAACTTGCAAGCAACTTGACACCAACTTGTACCTAACTTCTATCACGCCTATTGAACCTTTCTTGGGCAGCAAGTAAGTCTTTTTTATGTTATAAAAACATGGCTTCATGTAGAACTTATTGGGCTGCAAGTTTGGACACATTTTTAGGTGCCAAATAGGTCTAATAGCGGCCTGATTTGGACCTTCTTCAGAGGATGTCTCTTGGGATCTAATCCACCTTTTCTTGGACATGAATTTGGACCATAAAATAATTATAATACCTAGAAAACTCATATCCTCTATCCTTGAGCTCTCCATCCCAATTAACAACTTCTTTATTTGCACTTGAAGTCTAATAACCTTGTTTTGCAACTCTTTAGCTTGACATCTTGTTAAAGACCCTCTTTGAGATTCCAAAGCATCATTCTTGACCTTGAATAGATTTGAGCTTCCTAGGATGCTATCATTGATGATTGTGGTCCTATGTGGCATTGAAGTATTGAGTTATCTACAGGAAGGGTTGATAGTAGTAATGTTACAAAGGCGACTCTGCCAAAAATTTATTTAGATCGCGTGGAGTTAAACATTCGAGGACGAATGTTTCTAAGGGGGGAAGGATGTTACATTTCGCGTTTTTATACGTTAAAGTTTCGTTGTAAGTTAATCGACGTAGACTCGGGAATGAGATTATTTTTGAGGTTATAAGCATTTATGCTATTTATAGTAGGCGATAAGTAAGTGCCGTGAAAGTTAAAGGGTAAATGAATCAAAGAAAATGAGTTTCGTTGAAGGTTGTCAATTTGGGATAAAATACGGTCCGAGCTATAAAAATACCTGATATTTATGGACAAGAGCCATACAAGGTACCACATGACCATGATAATAAGGTGTATAAGTTATGTTAAAAGTGAGTAGTATTTTAAGTAATTTGGGATAATTTTTAATTATGTGGATAATTGGATAATTATTAATTTTTAGTGGGGATTAACTAATTAATTAGCATCTTTGGATAAGCCTAATGGAACTCAACGTGGCGGCAAAGGCCTTAAGAAAATGTGACTCTTAAGTTCATATAATAAGGTGGCACATTTAGAGGGTTATGTGGCTAAGTCACCACATGAGTGGGGTGATAACGACTAGGTCGGGAATCCAAACTAAAGTAAGGGTTTGAAAAGTAAATGCGGAAGAAATATCAATAAGGAATTGAACAACTGGAACTAAAGGGCAAAAAATAAAGCATATGAAAAATTCAAGGAACGAATTCCAAGAACATCCAAGAATGCAAGTTCTATAGTCTTGACAAGATCAAAGCAACAACGTCTTCATTTATTGAAGAAATCAAATGCCTTTACTTAAAAGCAAATCAAAACAATAGATTCGGATCTTGACCGCTTTACGAGTAACTTGAGACAACAATTAATAACTAGTATTAATCGCCTTCTAAGAATACCACAAAGGAATCAAAGATATCACAATAGAGAAGTAATCTTATTACCTTGACTGGAAAATGTTGAAAGATAATTCTCAAAGCACAAGTAACAAAGGTTCAAAAGAACTCTCAAAGTATGATATACTTAATCAATAATCAAGTCCCTCAATGAATGAGAAGAACTCCTTATTTATAGGAGTACTAAGGCATAAAAAGTCATTACAATTAGGTAGTGTGGTTGCTAAGGAGTAACAAAAGTCATCAAATTAGGTAGGGGGCTGCTAAGGGGTAACAAAGTCATCAAAATTAGGTAGGGTGGTTGCTAAGAAATAAGAAAAGTCACAAAATTAGATAGAGGGAGGACAATTCCCTTGGGGGAAGATTTGGGTCTTAAAACTACTAGTTTGGGCCATTAGTTTTGACTCCAATTAGGCTCCATTTCAAACATCCCAATTTGGACCTCTTTTAAGCTCATTTTGGGCTCTTCTGGGTGCCCGTTTGCTAGATTTCAAGGGCCGAGTTCGGGACCCAATCTTCCTCCTCTTGGACTTCAATATGGGCCACCAAATAATTGTAAAACTTGTATAATTTATCTCCTTTGGTCTTTATCTCGTCCTCAATAATTAAAAGCTTCTTTATTTGCACTTGAAGTCTAATGGCCTTGTTTTGCAACTCTTTAGCTTGACATCTTGTTAAAGGCCATCTTTGAGATTCCAAAGCTTCATCCTTGTCCTTGAATAGAGTTGAGCTTTCTAGTATGCTATCATTCCCCTCTTCTTGAAGAAAATCCGTCCTCGAATTTCGACTTTGCAAGAAAAATAAAACATGCACTAGTAAATGGCATCCACTAATCTGAAAAAATAGTAGGAATAAAACAAGATAGTGACCATGTGTCCATTTAACCTAATTAATCCTAATAGGTTTAAATACTCTCTTATAAAGCATATGGATATTATCATCCCAACAAAATTTATGCCTACCTAGATCAATACAATAAAAACCTCTCTTAGATGCGCCATGCAATGGAACTTGTAATTCGATCTTGTCGGTAAGGTAGTCCATAGGTATACATGACAAAGAGATTATAAAAGATTGACCACACATCCATTTAATATAAGTATCTCTACCACATGTATCAAAGAAGATACTTTCATGATATAGCCAACTATCTACAATTACAAATCTCATGGATTCCTCTACATGAAAGAGTATTTGATCACAAGTGTTACAACAATCATGCATATCATCTTTACTAGTAACAAATACTTTTACAAGCTCACAATGAACATGACTCCCCATCACATAACAAAAATCACATTCTGGCAATTTATCACATGAAAACTCATTAGCCACTTGAATAAGAGAAGAAGAAATATTTAACTCATTCACAAGCCTCTTCTCGTAAATTTCATGCCTCTTTCCACCAAGTTGGAATACATAATCATCTATGTCATACACAATTTTAAAAGGAAGCAACTTGCACTTTAACTTAGATATTGTAATATCTAAGTTAAAGTGCAAGAGTAATTTGCTTCCTTTTAAAATTGTGCATCAAAATATCATCATCCACAACAATTATAAAGTCACCAATATAAGAAATAAGAGTATAATTCATTACCTCCAAAAATATCTTAGGTGTTCTAGAAAGGCCAAGAATGCAAATAAACCAATTATACATACCATACTTGGACTTATTTACTAATGGAACATCATCACCTTGTATTCTTTTATGCAATGGCTCCAACTTAGCAATGTTTTTAGGCAACTCCATGTCATAACCCTGTAAATAAGAATCAAAATAGTCAAAAGGTTCAATAACAAAGAATTTATCCAAGCTTTTATCTTCCACCATCCAACAAGAATAGATATCGCCAAATTCATGTTAGAATCCAATTGGATCTTTTGCCACCATCTCCTGCTCCTCACCACCCCCTTTCAATAGGTATTTCAACACGTGGCTGCACAAAATCACAAGAACTAAAACAAGAAAGAGTTAATGGGTTAGGAAGTAAAGAAACTTTTTTCTTGCTTACACACTCTTTGGCTTTAATCACAAGACTAATGTTTTTCTCACCCTTAGCCTCTTTTCTCTCACTAAAGAGTTTTTCTTTGCTTTCACTCAATCCCTCTTATTTTTCTCTCTCTATCTCACAGAATTTGTTTATCTCATTACCTTCTCTCTTTGCTTTTTTTTCAATATCACTCTTTACCTCACTTGACATCCCACTATTTTCACTCAAGACAACCTCTGTTTTTTCCTCTCTTGGAATGTCAACATGCACCCCCTTACTCCTCTCATTCGTTTCTCTCTCATATTTTTCTATATTCTCTTTAACAATCTTTTCATGTTCACAAATTTGTGAGGGAGTCAAAGGCCCAAGAATGAGTTTCTTCCCATTAATCTCAAGAGAGTATCTATTTTTTCAATCCTATATGAAGCACTTCTATAGACATACCATGGCCTTCCCAACAAGATATGAAAATAATTCATCAAAATGACATCACACCAAATAACATCCTCATACCTTCCAATAGATAATGGCAAGAACACTCTTTTATCCATCTTTACTCCTTTCAACATGTAGGGTTCAATATGTTCAACACAAGGCAAGTTCAATTTCTCAATCATATAAGTACTAATTAAGTTACAGCCAAATGCTTTGTCAATTCTAAGGGCATAAATTGCAGACATCACTTTAGCTCTTGTTTGAAAACTAACTTTGCCATTGTCTTCCTTCCATTCGGTACACTGTAAGTTCGACTTTTCAAGTTGTTGAGTCATAGCTCTCCTCCTTCCACTGTAACTACCTGTTTGAGACATCTTGACATAGATTAAGGGAAATATGTATCTTTCAAATTTGGCTTTTTCCCTATAATTCTCTCACCTCTCTTTGCCTTTTTTTCCTCTCGAAATAACCTTTGAACAAAATACTTTGTAGATTTATAGTTAAACCCAACTCATATGAAGTTCTTAGTAGTAAAATTCAGATTTTTGGGGAACTATTTGGCTCGGTTGAAACAAGACACAAACAAAAAGGAAAGGATTATATATTTAGATTAGAAAGAGTAAGAAAAATTGATTTTTTGTCTTATCTTTGAAATCTGGGATCCCCTCTTCTTATTTCCTTTGATAGTTTTTTGGAGACAAATTAGATACAAAAGAAATTTCCTGGAGAGCAAGCAATTCTTTTTTTTTAAAGTGATTTTCTTTTTTTTTTGTTTTGTTTTACTATTTTTTTGGCTCTTAATATTCAAGAAATCCCTAGAATTATCAAGAATGAAACCTTGATAGAACCGCTCTGATACCACTTGATAACGACTAGGTCGGAAATCCAAACTAGAGTAAGAGTTTGAAAAGTAAATGTGGAAGCAATAACAAAATAAGGAATTGAACAACTAGAACTAATGGGCAGAAAATAAAGGATATGAAAAAATTCAACGAAAGAATTCCAAGAACTTCCAAGAACGCAAGTTCTATAGCCTTGACAAGATCAAAGCAACAACGTCTTGATTTATTGAAGAAATCAAACGCCTTTACTTAAAAGAATCAAAGATATCACAATAGAGAAGTAATCTTACTACCTTGAAATATGAACTAGTAAAGGCTGAAAGATAAATCTCAAAGTACAAGTAACAAAGGTTCAAAAGAACTCTCAAGGTATGATATACTTAATCAATAATCAAGTCCCTCAATAAATGAGAAGAACTCCTTATTTATAGGAGTACTAAGGCATAAAAAGTCATTACAATTAGGTAGGGTGGTTGCTAAGGAGAAACCAAAGTCATAAAATTAGGTAGGGGGCTGCTAAGATGTAACAAAGTCATCAAAATTAGGTAGGGTGGTTGTTATCAAATAAGAAAAGTCACAAAATTAGATAGGGGGCGGCCAAATCCCTTTGGGGCAGATGTGGGCCTTAAAACTACTAGTTTGGGCCATTGGTTTGGACTCCAATTGGGCTCCATTTCAAACACCCCTATTTGGACCTCTTTTAAGCTCATTTTGGGCTCTTCTGGATGCCCTTTTGCTAGATTTCAAGGGCCGAGTTCGGGACCCAATCTTCCTCCTCTTGGACTTCAATTTGGGCCACCAAATAATTGTAAAACTTGTATAATTTATCTCCTTTGGTCTTTAGCTCATCCTCCACTATTAAAAGCTTCTTTTTTGCACTTGAAGTCTAATGGCCTTATTTTGCAACTCTTTAGTTTGACATCTTGTTAAAGGTCATCTTTGAGATTCCAAAGCTTCATCATTGTCCTTGAATAGAGTTGAGCTTCCAAGGATGCTATCATGAGGCCCACACCCACTAAGATATAAGACCTCTCTAATTCACAAAGAGAGGTGCTTATATCTAATCTACAAGTAACGGATCTTCAGCAAAAATTCATACAAAGTTATACTGCGTAATAGCGACGGGATTTGCAATTCACAGGGAGCCCGGTATAATCTTTCTCAAGAATATCATTCGAATTTTTCCCTACTCCGATCCTCCGTTACGTGTTTTGTCGCGATTGGCATGTGTTAGAGGGATTGTCAAGAGAATCAATTTAGGTATGTTAAGGCTATCCCTTCTTTCTTTTTGGCATGATTCATACGATACAAACGAAACGAGCAAACGCACAACTTTCATAAATGCCTCTATTCTTCGAAGCACTAGGGGTGCCTATGTTCTTGATTTCCCATATGTCTTATTATATCTTTTGTTCATGGGTCTCAGAAAAATACGTAGTTGATAAAGTTTATCCGAAAGGCATATTGATCTTATGACATTCCGAGAAATCTTATTAACGTATTTCTTATGCATTTCATTCATTTATACATGTACATTGACCCATGACCAGATGGCGTTATATACGCGTATATTATATGTATATGGGATATGAAAAAAGGTTACGGCGTTATACACGCACACCGCTTATGCATGATACGACATTTATACGCACATGCATGACTGTATAAATATTTCAGGATTCACAAAGTTATTTTGGCTTACAGGTGGATTCCTTTACTCCATGTTTCATTTATGTCTTTTATGGACTGATTTTCATGCCTTACATACTCGGTACATTATTCGTACTGACGTCCCTTTTGCCTGGGGACGCTGCGTTTCATGCCCGTAGGTGCAGGTAGACAAGTTGACGGACCCCTTTTTTAGGATCCTTGATCAGCGAGAGTTGGTGTGCTCCACTTGATCTGGAGTTGTTATTGATTTTGGTACGATATTTGCTTATGTAGATATGGGTACGATGGGGCTCAGTCATGTCCTTCATAATCGTACCTTTATTAATACATCATCATATGTAAGTGGGCCAGAAGGGGCTTCATGAGATAAATAGAGTAAATATGAGGGAATACCCGACATAGAACGACCCAACCTGATATAGAAACTCATACCTGTGACATACGGGCCTATAAGGCCAACATGATCTTTTATATACTTAAAACATAGGCTGACAAGGCCATACAAGTATCCATATACATGACATCTGTCTACAAGCCTCTAAGAGTACATAAATATCATAAAGGTCAGGACAGGGCCCGCTATACCAATCAATACTGTCCTAATCATACTGACCAATAAGCAACTCCGGAGCAAATAGAGCACACCAACATCTTCCGTTGAGCTGATAGCCTATTTGGAGGATTCTCTGCCTGTCTATCGGGACCTGCGGGCAGGAAACGCGGCATCCCCAGGAAAAAGGGACGTCAGTACAAATAATATACTGAGTACGTAAGGAATAAAAATTAGTAAATAATAGACATGCGAGAAACATGGAGTAAAAGACTCAACATGTATGTCTAAATAGCTCTATGAATCATTTAATATTATAATGTCATGCATATGCGTATAAATGCCATACCATACATAAGTATACGCGTTCATAACATCATCAAGCCTCTAAGCATCCCATCATATCATCTCGGCCACTGTGGACAAATCATCAACGTATACCAGCTGATCAAGTGGTGGTGCGTATATAACGTCGTAACCTTTTCCCATATATATATATATATATATATATATATATACGCATATATAATGCCATCTGGTCATGGGTAAATGTACATGTATAAATGAACGAAATGTGTAAGAAGTACGCTAATAAGATTTTTCGGAACGTCATAAGACCATTATACCTTTGATTAATGTCATGAAGTAAACTTTCAACTTACGTATTTTCTGAGACCCATGAACAGACGATAGAATAATAGGACACAGGGAATCAAGAACATAGGAACCTCTTGTATTTCTATGAATAGAGTCATTTATGGAAGTTGTGCATTTGCTCGTTTTGTTTGTATCGTATGGATCCTGCCAAAAAGAAAGAAGGGATAACCTTAACATACATGAACCGATTCTCTTGACAATCCCTCTAACACATGTCTTTTGTTAAAACACGTAATGGTGGATCGAAGTAGGAAAAAATCCGTATATTATTCTTGAAAAAGATTGCACCGTGCTCTCTTAGAATTGCAAATCCCGTTGCTATTACGAAGAATAATTTCGTATGAAATTTTTGAAGTAAATCACGTTGCTATTGAAAAATATGATCTTTGCTGAAGTATTTTCATCCGTTAGTAAGTGTGACCATCTTCATTTGGTGATTTTAGAGAAGACTTTTGTATTAGTAGGTGTGGGCCCCACTTGTGATGACTAAGCCACAAAAATTCCTCCATATGTGCCACCTTCCCATATAACTTAAGAGTCACTAATTGACTAAAGACTTTGCTGCCACGTTAAAGTTCCATAAGCTTATCCAAAGACTTTAACTAATTATCCACCAATTTTTTAATCAACTTGTTAATCTCCTATTAACCAATAATTAACCAATTACCCACATAATTAAGAATTATCTCTAATTACTTATAATACTACTCACTTTTAACACACTTTATACATCTTGCTATCATGGTCATGTCCTTGTATGGCACTAGTCCATAAATACGGGGTATTATAGCTTGGACCGTATTTTATCCCAAAATGTCAAAGTTCGACGAAATTCGTTTTCTTCGAATTTCTCACCCTCTCACCTTCACGAATTTACTCATCACTTGTTTGAAATAGCATAATGCTTATAATTTCAAAATAATCTCATTTCCGAGCTTCCATCAATTTACTTATGGCGTACTTTCACGTACGAAAACATGGGGTGTAACATCATTTCCCCCTTTGTAACATTCATCCTCGAATGTTGACTGATGCACTTATCATTTTCATAACTTATGTCTTCCGAATACTTTAGTACTCTCCTTGCCATCTAGGCAATTGTTCTGTGAATAAATCCAAAGGCCAGGTCATTCCCTCCCTTTAGGCCTCTTTCTTACGTCATGACTTCTGGTCGGAATTGTCACGATCCAAACCGATGGGCCGCGACGGGAACCCGGTACCTTACTCAACCGAGTACCAATAAAACATATTTTTTTTATCATACTATCAAAGGTAAATGAACCGAAGTAATGCACGAGGGAATGCAAAATTATACGTATGATATACTAGCTTGTAAGACCAAAATTACACTCGTACACTGAACATAGGCCGACAAGGCCATACAATCTTTTTCGTAAATGACATATGTCTACAAGCCTCTAAGAATACATAATTGTCATAAAGGTCGGGACAGAGCCCCGCCATACCAAACAATACACATCTAAATCATACTGACCAAACAAGCAACTCCGGAGCAAATGGAGTGCACCAACATCTTCCGCTGAGTTGATCGCCTACTTGGAGGACTCTCGACGTGTCTATCGAGACCTGCGGGCATGAAATGCAGCATCCCCAGGCATAAGGGACATCAATACACATAATGTACCGAGTATGTAAGGCATGAAAATCAGCAAATAATAGACATGAGAGAAACATGGAGTAAAAGACTCGACATGTACGTCTGCATAGCTTTGTGAATCATTTCATTTTTATAATGTCATGCATATGCATATAAATGTCATACCATGCATAGGTATATGCGTTCATAACATCATCAAGCCTCTGAAGGCATCCCATCATATCATTTCAGCCACTGTGGGCAAATCATCAACGTATACTAGCTGATCAGGTGGTGGTGCATATATAACGCCGTAACCTTTTTTCATATCCCATATATATATAATATACATATGTACGCGTATATAATGCCATCTGGTCATGGGTCAATATAAATGAATGCAATGCATGAGAAGTACGTCAATAAAATCCTTCAGAGTGTCATAAGACCATTATACCTTTGATTAATATCATGACATAAAATTTATAAACTTACGTATTTTCTGAGATCCATGAACAGATGATAGAATAATAAGACACATGGGGAATCAAGAATATAGACACACCCCTAATATTTCTATGAATATTTATGAAAGTTGCATATTTTGCTCGTTTTATTTGTATCATTTGGATCACGCCAAAAGGAAAGAAGGGATAGCCTTAACATACCTAGACCGATTCTCTTGACAATTCCTATAATACACGCCTTTTGTGAAGTACACATAATGGCAAAATCGAAATAGGGGACAATCTGTATGATATTCTTAAGAAAGATTGCACCGTACTTCCTTATAAATGCCAAATCTTCGTTCTGATATATGGCTCTCACGTTCTTAAGAAAGGATATGTGACTCTTTCTTAAGAACGGATATGTTAAGAATGAATATGTTAAGAATGAATAAGTTACTCTTTCTTAAGAGTGGATATGTTAAGAACGGATATGTGACTCACGTTTGTTTAAGAATGCCAAATCTCACATCACTAATCTTTCCACATAATGTAATGACTTAAGAGTCACAATTCATGGGGTGGCTTACTGCCACGTGGAGAAGGGTTAAATCTTATCCAACTCTTTAATTAATTACCCAATAATTCCTTAATTAACTAGGCAATCTCCCATTATCCAATAATTAAGAATTATCTCAAATTTATTAAATTACTACTCACTTTTAACACACCTTATACACCTTACTATCATGGTCATGTGGTACCTTGTATGGCACTAGTCTAAAAATACCGGGTATTTTATCTCGGGCTGTATTTTAACCAAAATGTCAAACTTCGACAAAATTCATTTTTATCGATTTAATTACCCTCTCACCTTCACGAATTTACTCGTCACTTGTTTGAAATAGCATAATACTAATAATCTCAAAATAATCTCATTTCCGAGTTTACATCGATTAACTTACGACGAAACTTTAACATACGAAAATGCGGGATGTAACATCTCATTTTCGAGCTTTCATCAATTTATTTATGGCGTACTTTCACGTACGAAAATATAGGGTGTAACACGTGTGATGCGGTCAAGTACAATTTTATCATTTAAATCATAACCCTTATCATTTTCATAACCTATGTCTTTCAAATACTTTAGTACTCTTCTTGCTATCTCGGAAACTATTCTATGAATAATTCCAAAGGCCAGGGCATTCCCCCCTTTAGGCCTCTTTCTCACGCAACGACTTGTGATCGGAATCCTTTCAATCTCGTAACTGTTGCTACCTTCTATCATGCAGCATGTATGACTCTGACCTTGTAAGTGCACCTATGTGATTCTTCTTTCCTTTTTCCTCCGAGCTTTTAGCCAATCTCTAGACCTCACTTTGTAAGCATATACAGAGCTTGATAAGATGTCTCTCTGGGCATCTATAGACCCGATTATCCATACGTATGACTTTACTGCATCTAGGTAGGTCATACTACACCATAACTCTTACTTCGATTTATCATTGCTGAGGTCTGCTACCGAACTCCAGGTTACTTTCGTTGCTTATCCCATATGTATAAATCTAAGTCCTTTAATGCTTCTTCATTACTGTTCATCTTAAGAATGACGGCCTAATCTCATCTCATACTTTGTGACTTTTGTCTATCTATTGTTGATTCACCTCAATATTAATCTACAATCTACCACTGATAACTTGAAACTTCTTACGTAATACATTGCCACTAGGGCTTACGTTGCATCGAGAAATATTTGAAGTGATTTTCCCGATCCACTTAGGGGCGATATTGTACTTCAATAACCGTAATTTATGGCATCCTAAAGTGATTCACCTTACGTGGGTATTTTAATCCCGTACATTTCATGAAATCCTCATCAAATCATAACTCAATCGAAGGCCCAAACATCATCCTTTATCTACCACAATTACACCCTTATTCTACTACCAGGGCAGCATTCCATCTTTCCTGAATGCTATTAGTCTTAGACTCCTTTGAGTTCATTCAGGCTATATTGAACTTTCTATAACTTAGAGAAACCATCAGCTCTCTTATTTTCATGAGCTTAATCCCGGGGATTTATCCATTCTGGTCACCTTCTCACTCGCCTTTTCTCATCCTTACTAGAGTCTTCCTAAAATTTTGTCGCTCTACCATACTTTAGCTTGCGACCTACACATATCTATTAATACTACTCGCAACCTTCCTTCAACTTGCTTGCACCATAGATTTCCTTATTTTATTCTGAAACATCAAGCGAGACATTACATCGTCTCAAACTCTTCTTTACTCTCTTAACTAGGCCTCTCGGTACATAGAAACCATAGACTAGAAGGTATGCCACTGACGACGCTGCTATCATTCCTGGATACTGAATCCCAGCGCTTCTAGCGTTTTATCTGAAGTATGGACTATTCACAACCTTCTTTTACCTTACTTGCCTTAAAATCTCGCATCACATCTTTTATCTCGTTAATAACCTTCCTTCCACATAGGTATAATTCACGTCTACAACTTGAAGCTATATTATAACACTTGCACCTTTGGTGCATACACAATCCGGTGAGAGCTTCATACTGACTTCTTATGAGGCAGGTACTCTTCTAACTTGCTTTATCGTAGAGCCGTTATAGAATATGGCTATTGTACTATCTCTCTTGTACCTTTAATAATATAGAGTGATCCTGCACTGTTCTCAATCGCGAGGTCTATAATTTTCTGTGTCCTATAATCAGACTCCCGATTTACTTAGTTGGTGTAATTCATTAGTTTCCTCTTCCCTCTGATCAACCTTTATGAAGGCTTAAGCTACCTTCCGATCTGCGGCTTATGGTATGAGTTATTACTTTGGCCTTTCATAGACGCAATGGAATATCCATGATACCATCATCTAACAATTCAATCCCTTATCTATGACCTGCACTCAATTTTTTCTTTTAACTTATACCAGAGTCTTCTATAGCCGTATGATTGTCAACCAACTCTGGATCATTGATCGAATAATTCCTTTCATTTCTTCTCAGCTTTCATTAAATGTAAGCAATTACTTTTTAGGGTCTTTCTGCCCCCTTATTGCGTGCATAGTTAGATTATCTTAGTTCCTACGCATGCCGAACTTTTGTGCAATTCATATGGTCTCAAATATTACTTTTGGTTTCATTTCTCGCTCATTGGCCACGATAGGTGCCACATTCTTATGGAGTGCATACAATGTTGTAGTGAGACTGTTGTTACAAGACCATTTCCTCGTTAATTCATTGTGCTTAGGTTGAAGCCTTCTCCCTTATTTCCTCAGCTAGTCTTTCATTGTACTACTTAGGGAGGTCCCTCTGACTCTTGTAAAGCTGTGAGCTCATTACGGATCTTTTGATGTCCTTCTTGCCTATAATTATCCGTAGATACTTGCTTCCACGCCCTTGTGCTTGTAGGGTTGCTTCTGAACTGATATTTTGACTGTCTTCCCAGTGGCACTCTCTTTTATTCCCGTAATACTCATACGATACCTTTAACTGCCCCAACTCCTATCTGAATATTTTTCAAGTAGTACAATGACATTACTGCGAGGTTGAATTCATTATATTGGGTTTTACTATGTTTATCTAGCATGATTTGCTGACTCATCTATAACCTCCTGTTTAGCCATAACTAGGCTCTTCTTGAATCAATTACTAACCACTCGTTGGCCCATTCTCGTATCAATATTTTGGGTAATCTATCTTGGGTTATTTCCTTTGTGTTAACTTATGTCTCGCACTGGCTCCTCATCTATCAATAACATCTCGGGTAGAAACCCTTACTTCCTTTCCTTGACATCGTGTTTGCATAATGTTCTGGAATCGTAGCATATCTGTAGGATTTGAATCAGTGAACTCTCATCCCTTTTCTCATTTTTATCGCATTCTTCCTTTATTAATCCATAGTTACTAGAACCATTTAATTCCGACTTAATGCCACATCACTCCATATTCCCCCATTTAGGAGAGTACTAAGAGTTGGAGCCACGAGGATCTACCTATAGATATTTTACCTATTCATCTTTGGAGTCTTTTCACATCATCGATGACCCTTACTCACCTTGCGGCAATCCTTCTGTACCAAGGATAACGAAATTCCTTACTTGCGAGGGTGACACTTAGTATAACTGCCACATACAGTTCCTTAATCTTATCTTTGCTCACATTGCTTGCTTTAGTGAGCGTCTTCCTGAATGACCATTCTCTAAATTTCTCATGAATCTTCTTCTGTTGTCCACTCTATTATCGCCGGAATGAAATCTAAAATTCTCATGATGCCGACTATTATCCAATCACTCAGTCCCTAATTCATGTTTAGTTTATCTTGTTCACCAGCCCATACTAATTTCTATTGTTCTGGGGTCTAACTTTTCCTTCCGGTAGTCGCGTTGGAGTCACGAACATATTTCTTGAAAAGAGGATATGACTTTATGGCCTATACTCTTTTGTTGTCTCAAGGCTTGTCACCTCTCGTCTTTCACTTCAATTGACTATAGACTCTGTAATACTGTCATCTTTTTGATCTACCGTTGTCATCCATGCATTACACCTTACTCATAATGCTTCATTAACTCTATTCTTATTTCCCACTTACATTTATGTCTATCACTTTATTCTGAAAACTCGAACAAGACATTCTTTTGCTTTTAGCTCCCCTTTGCTCCATCTAATGGCTCTTCGAGTTGCTTAACGTTCTCACTCTACTAGGGATGTGAGTCAAACTAAGGTAATATTTATCCCTTCCAGGCTTTCAGTGCCTATCTTCTGAATTGTTTTGACAATGCTAGTATTCACATCTAATTGTAATATTCTAGAATGCACCATTTGGGTGCCTCACAAGGAGATCTATTAGCACATTTGTAATATCCTTCGGAAATATCAACCAACGCAAACAATCCATCCACCATTTTGGGTTACTCTAACCCCAACCAGATCCTGATATCTCGTCCTTCTCTTAAACCATATCTGTTAGTTCCCATAGGGCATAACTAAGATAGGTGTGACCGATTGTACATACCTTTGCTACAATTGAAGGTAACTCAAAATGCTTATATTTCTCTGCTTGAATTGTAAATACTGTTAATAAATAGTGTTAATCTTCATTAACTAGGTACCTCGTACCCTTCGTCACCTTACTTCTTTTACTTATTGAAACTTGTATCTATCTTCTGAATCTCTCATTGCCTTTCAGTATAGGGGTGGATAGATATTCCTGCCTTAAGGCTCCTAATCAAAAGGCTTACACGTCTTAGTACACACATGATCTACTAAAGACCTTATATTTACTCATCATAAGCATCATGCAAAATCGAGTTCCTCTGACTTAACTCTTTCACAGCCATATGCAATCTCTTACCAACCGTCTTTCTAGATGTAGGCATCGTCGTATTATGAATAAGATAGAGTTTAGGAAATTGAGTTCCTACAACTGAGCTCTGCCACACGATCTAGAGTAAGAAGAAAGAGTGACAGACCTAAATGCCCTGTAGCCTCCTGCTTATAAGTGGGCTGCACAACACACCCATAAACAAGACTCTACTAGACACGGCTTGTAGACTCCCTAGGACAGAACTGCTCTGATACGACTTTTGTCACGACCCAAACCAATGGGCCGTGACGGGCACCCGGTACCTTACTCAATCGAGTACCAACATAACGTATCTTTTTGTTACACCCCATATTTTTGTACGCGGAAGTACGCCATAAGTAAATTAATGTAAGCTTGGAAATGAGATGTTACATTTCGCATTTTCGTACGTTAAAGCTTCGCCGTGAATTAATCGACGTAAGCTCGGGAATGAGATTTATTTTGGGATTATAAGTATTACGCTATTTCAAACAAGTGATAAGTTAATTCGTGAAGGTGAGAGGGTAAGAGAATCGAAGAAAATGAATTTCATCGAAGTTTGACATTTTGGGATAAAATACGGCCTGAGCTAAAATACCCGGTATTTATGGACTAGTGCCATACAAGGTACCACATGACCATGATAGTACGGTGTATAAAGTGTGTTAAAAGTGAGTAGTATTTTAAGTAATTTGAGATGATTCTTAATTATTGGTTAATGAGATATTACCTAATTAATTAGGGAATTATATGGATAATTGGGTAATTAATGAATTTTGTGGAAGATTAGTTAGTTAATTATAAAATTTTGGATAAGTCTTGAGCCCCCCAACGTGGCAGCTATATAGGATTAACTAAATGACTCATAAATCTAGTTAAATAGGTGGCATGAATAAAATGAGTCTTGGAGAAGATAGTAGGACTACTTTAATACTTAAAAGATGCTACTCACAACAAATATTGACGAGACTCATAAGAATACATATGATTTCCTCTACTTGCCTATTGATTTAAAGAACAAATGTAGCGTTGGTTATGCCTTCAGCAACATGATATTTGGCAAAGGATTTCGTTTCTTGGATATTAAGTTCTATGATTGAGGCAAATGCAAAAAATGTCATAGATATTATACACACATCGGTTTCCTCCGGATAATAGCAAATTGGAGACTTCCTTGTAGTGAAGTAACGTGGAAGAAGACTAGTTTTGGCATATAAGATTGAGGCGTGGAGGGGATTGTTCATGGATACAAGTAGAAAGTTGGCCTTAAAGGTATGTTAAGGTTATCCCTTCTTTCTTTTTGGCATGATCTATATAACGAACGAAACGAGCAAATGCACAACTTCCATAAATAACTCTATTCATAGAAATATCAGGGGTGTCTATATTCTTGATTCCCCATGTGAATTATTATTATATCTTCTGTTCATGGGTCTGAAAAAAATACGTATTTGATAAAGTTTATCCGACATGCATATTATTTTTATGACATTCCGAGAAATCATATTAACGTATTTCATATGCATTTCATACATTTATAGATGCACATTGACCCATGACCAGATGGCGTTATATACGCATATATATATACATGTATGTATATGTATATGGGATATGGAAAAGGTTACGGCGTTATATACACACCACTACTTGATCAGCTGGTAGACATTGATGAATTGCCCACAGTGGCCGAGATGATATGATGGGATGCCCTCAAAGGCCTGATAATATTATGAATGCATATACCCATGCATGGTATGACATTTATACGCATATGCATGACATTATAATATTAAATGATTCACATAGATATTCAAATATACATGTCGAGTCTTTTGCTCCATGTCTCTCTCATATCTATTGTCTAGTATTTACTGACTTTCATTCCTTACATTCTCGGTACATTATTTGTACTGACCGCCCTTTTGCCAGGGGATGCTGCGTTTCATGCCCACAGGTCTCGAGAGATAGGTCGAGAGTCCTCCAAGCAGGCTATCAGCTCATCGAAAGATGTTGGTGCGCTCCATTTGCTCCGTTTGGTCAGTATGATTTAGACGTGTATTGTTTGGTATGGCGGGGCTCTGTCCCGTACTTTATGATAAGTATGTACTCTTAGAGGCTTGTAGACAGATGTCATATATACGGATACTTGTATGGCCTTGTCGGCCTATATGTTAAGTATATAATGGATCACATTGGCCTTATAGGCCCGTATGTCATAAATATGAGTTTCTATATCAGGTTGGGTCGTTCTATGTCGGGTATTCCCTCATGTTTACTATGATTATCTCATGATCCCCCTTGTGGCCCACTTACCTATGATGATGTAATAAGAAATATACGTTACGTTGGTACTCGGTTGAGTACGGTACCGGGTGCCCGTCGCGGCCCATCGGTTTGGGTCGTGACAAAAGTGGTATCAGAGCAGTTATGTCCTAGGGAGTCTAAAAGTCGTGTCTAGTAGAGTCTTGTTTATGGGTGTGTTGTGCACCATACTTATAAGCAGGAGGCTACATGGCATTTAGGACTACCATTCTTTCTTCTTACTCTAGATCGTGTAGTAGAGCTCAGTTGTAAGAACTCAATTTTCTAAACTCTATCTTATTCATAATATGATGATGCCTACATCCAGAAAGACGGTTGATAAGAGATGTAGCTGTGGAAGAGTTGAGTCAAAGGAACTCAATTTTGCATAATTGTTATGATGAGTAAATGTAAGCTCTTCAGTAGACCATGTATGTACTAAGATGTGTAAGCCTCTTAATAAGGTGCCTTAAGGCAAGAATATCTATCCACCCCTATGGTGAAAGGCAATGAGAGATTCAGAAGATGGATACAAGTTTGAACAAGTAAAAGAAGCAAGATGAAGAAGGGTACGAGGCGCCCAGTTAATGAAGATTATCAGTATTTACAATTCTGGTAGAGGAATATAAGCCTTTTAAGTTAACTTCAACAATAACAGAGGTATGTACAATTGGTCACACCCATCTCAGTTATGCCCTATGGGAGCTGATAGATATAGTTTAAGAGAAAGACAAGATATTAGGATCCGGCTTGGGTTAGAGTAACCCAAAATGGTGAATGGATTGTTTGTGTTAGTTGACATTTCCGAAAGATATTGCAAATGTGGTAATAGATCTCCTTGTGAGACACCCAGAGAGTGCACTCTAAAATAGTACAGCTAGATATGAATACTACAAAGATAGGCACTGGAAGCCTTGAAGGGATTAATATTACCTTAGTGTAGCCCCCATCCCTAGTGGATAAAGAATGTAAGGTAACCCGAATAGCCAGTAGATGGAGCAAGGGGAGCTAAAAGCAAAAGAATGCCTTGTTCGAGTTTTCAGAATAAAGTGATAGACATAAATGTTAGCGGGAAATAAGATGAGAATTAATGAAGCATTATAAGTAAGATATCAAGAAGGATGACAACGGTAGATAAAAAAAATGACAATATTACAGAGTCTATAGTCAAGTAAAGGAAAGGACGAGAGATGACAGGCCTTGAGACAACAAAAGAGTATAGGCCATAAAGTCATATCCTCATTTTGAGAAATAAGTTTGTGACTCCAATGTGATTACCAGAAGGAAAAGTTAGACCCAACGTAATAGAAATCAGTATGGATTGATGAACAAGATAAACTAAACATGAATTATGGATTGTGTGATTTGATAATGGTCGGCATCATGAGAATTTCATATTTGCATTCCGGCGATAATATAATGGACAACAGAAGAAGAATCATGAGAAATTCAGAGAATGGTCATTCAGGAAAATTCTTCCCTAAAGCAAGCAATGTGAGCAAAGTTAAGCTTGAGGGACAGTATATGCCAGTTACACTAAGTGTCACCCTCGCAAGTAAGGGTCATCGATGATGTGAATAGACGCCAAAGATGAAGATGTAAAACATCTATAGGTAGATCGTCGTAGCACTAAATCTTAGTACTCCCCTAAAAGGGGGAATGTGGAGTGATGTGACATTAAGTCAGAATTAAGCGGTTCTAGTAACTATGGAATGATAAAGGAAGAATGCGATAGGAATGAGAAAGGGATAAGATTGCACTTATTCAAATCCTACAAATATGCTACGATTCCAGAACTTTATGCAAGTAACACGCCAGGGAAAGGCAGTAAGGAAACCCCCAGGATGTTATTGATAAATAAATTTGAATGAACACTTGAGTCATAAGGAGCTAGTGCGAGAGGTAAGTGAAGACAAAGAAAATAACCCAAGAGAGATTACGCGGAATATAGATTTGAGAATGGACCAACGAGTATTAATGGTTTATTCGTGAAGAGCCTCGTTATGGCTAGACAAGAGGATATAAACAAATCAACAGATCGTGCAAGATATACATAGTGAACCCCAACATGGGGAATTCAGTCTCACATATATGACATCGTGACCCTTGAGGAATATTCAAATAGACGTTGGGGTAGTTAAAGGTACCGTATGAGTGTTACGGAAATAATAGAGAGTGCTACTGGGAAGATAGTCAAAATATCAAGTTCAGAAGCAACCCTATAAGCACAAGGGCGTGGAGATAAGTAACTACGGATAATTATAGGCAATGAAAGGACATCAAAAGGTTCGTCGAGTATACAATGTAATAAGCTCACAGCTTTACAAGAATCAGAGGATCCTCCCTAAGTACTACAACGAAAGACTAGCTTAGGAAATAATGAAAAAGGCTTCAACCTAAGCTCAGTGACCTAAAGAGGAAATGGTCATGTAAAAACAGTCTCGCTACAACATAGTATGCACTCTATAAGAAAGTGGCACCTACCATGGCTAATGAACGAGAAGTAAAAGCAACAGTAGGATTCGAGATCATATGAGTTGCACGAAAAGAATTATTCAATCAATGATCCAGAGTTACTTACATTATGAACACACTTAAGATTTCAGAGTATTATCCATGCAACATATATGTTGATAATCATACAGCCGTAGAAGATTTCGGTGTAAGTTAAAAGAAAGAATTGAGCCTAGGTCATAGACAAAGGATTGATTTGTTAAAAGATTATATCATGTATATTCCATAGCGCCCATGAAAGGGTAAAGTAATAACTAATACCAGGAATCATAGATCAGAAGATAGCTTAAGCCTATATAAAGGCTGATCAGAAGGAAGAGGAAACTAAAGAGTTACAACAACGAAGTAAATCAGGAGTCTGATTATTGGACCTAGAAAATTATAGAAATCATGATTGAGAACATTACAGGATCACTCTTAATATCAAAGGTACAAGAGAGATAGTATAGTAGCCATATTCTATAATGACTCTATGATAAAGCCAGTTAAAAGAGTACCAGCCTCATAAGAAGTCAGTATGAAGCTCTTACCGGATTGTGTATGCACCAGAGGCGCAAGTCATTATAATAGAGCTTCAAGTTATGGATGTGAATTATACCTATGTGGAAGGGAGGTCACGAAAGAGATAAAAGATCTGATGCGAGATTTTAAGGTAAGTAAGGTAAAGGTGAACAACGTACGAGATACTCAAATGCAGAAGGTCGTAAATGGTCCATGCTTCGGATAGAAGGCTAAAAGCGCTGGGATTCAGTATCTATGAATGATAGCGGCGTCGTCAGTGGCATATCTTTCAGCCTATAGTTTCTAGGTATCGAGAAGCCTAATTAAGAGAGTAATCAGGCTTGATGTGATATCTCGCTTGATGTTCCAGAATGACATAAGGAAATCTATGATGCAAGCAAGTTGAAAGGTTTCGAGTAATATAAATAGATATGTGTAGGTCGCAAGCGAAAGTATGGTAAAGCGACAAGGTTTTAGGAAGACAGGAGTAAGGGTAAGAAAGGGCGAGTGTGAAGGTGATGAGAATGGATAAGTCCTTAGGATTAAGCCCATGAAAACAAGAGAGTTGATGGTTTCTCTAAGTTATAGAAAGCTCAGTATAGCCTGAATGAACTCAAAGGAATCTAAGACTAATAGCATTTAAAAGAGATGCAACGTAAGCCCTAGTGGCAATGTTTTACGTAAGAAGTTTCAAAATATCAGTGGTAGATTGTAGATCAACATTGAGGTAATTCAACAATAGATGGATAGAAGTTACAAAGTACGAAAGGAGATATGGTAATATTCGTTAGTTCGACAAAGTACCGACCGAAGAACTTCAATACACCTATAGATGCCCAGAGGGACATCTTATCAAGTTATGTATATGTTCCCAAAGTGAGGCCTAAAAATTGGCTAAAAACTGAAGGGAAGAGTCGCATAGGAACACATGCAAGGAAAAAGTCCTACAGGCTGCATGGCAGAAGGTAGCAAGAGTTACGAGATTGGAAGAATTCCGACCACAGACCGTGATGTGAGAAAGAGGCCTAAAGGGGGGAATGCCCTGGCCTTTGGATTTATTCAAAGAACAGTTGCCTAAATGGCAAGGAGAATATTAAAGTATTCGGAAGACATAAGTTATGAAAATGATAAGTGCATCAGTCAACATTCGAGGACGAATGTTCCAAAGGGGGGAATGATGTTACACCCCATGTTTTCGTACGTGGAAGTACGCCATAAGTAAATTAATGTAAGCTTGGAAATGAGATGTTACATTCCACATTTTCGTACGTTAAAGCTTCATCGTGAGTTAATCGACGTAAGTTCGGGAATGAGATTTATTTTGGGATTATAAGTATTATGCTATTTCAAACAAGTGATAAGTTAATTCATGAAGGTGAGAGGGTAAGCGAATCAAAGAAAATAAATTTCGTCGAAGTTTGACATTTTGGGATAAAATACGGCCTGAGCTAAAATACCCGGTATTTATGGACTAGTGCCATACAAGGTACCACATGACCATGATAGTACAGTGTATAAAGTGTGTTAAAAGTGACTAGTATTTTAAGTAATTTGAGATGATTCTTAATTATTGGTTAATGAGATATTACCTAATTAATTATGGAATTATATGTATAATTGGGTAATTAATGAATTTTGTGGAAGATTAGTTAGTTAATTATAAAATTTTGGATAAGTCTTGAGCCCCCCAACGTGGCAGCTATATAGGATTAACTAAATGACTCATAAATCTAGTTAAATAGGTGGCATGAATAAAATGAGTCTTGGAGAAGATAGTAGGACTACTTTAATACTTAAAAGATGCTACTCACAACAAATATTGACGAGACTCATAAGAATACATATGATTTCCTCTACTTGCCTATTGATTTAAAGAACAAATGTAGCGTTGGTTATGCCTTCAGCAACATGATATTTGGCAAAGGATTTCGTTTCTTGGATATTAAGTTCTATGATTGAGGCAAATGCAAAAAATGACATAGATATTATACACACATCGGTTTCCTCCGGATAATAGCAAATTGGAGACTTCCTTGTAGTGAAGTAACGTGGAAGAAGACTAGTTTTGGCATATAAGATTGAGGCGTGGAGGGGATTGTTCATGGATACAAGTAGAAAGTTGGCCTTAAAGGTATGTTAAGGTTATCCCTTCTTTCTTTTTGGCATGATCTATATGACGAACGAAACGAGCAAATGCACAATCCATAAATAACTCTATGCATAGAAATACTAGAGGTGTCTATATTCTTGATTCCCCATGTGAATTATTATTATATCTTCTGTTCATGGATCTTAGAAAAATACGTATGTGATAAAGTTTATCCGACAGGCATATTATTTTTATGACATTAGGAGAAATCATATTTGTCATGCCCCAAAACCGAGGAGCGCGACCGGCGCTCAACCGAGTGAACCCGGCCGAGCAAGACTGTTAGATTTCCTTCTACCCAAACTCATCCATGAATAAAGAGGAGATGTACTCCATTAATCAACACTGAAAAGATTTCATTAATAACTTCCATTTCATTCCCATCAGCAACTTCATTTATAAATTCCAAAATATTACGAGTTTATAGAATTAATGAAAAACCTAATTTCTAAGTACCAACATTTCTAGTTCAATTCCCAACATCAACCATAACTCACAATCTGTCTACGGAGCCTCTAAGTACAATAGAAGAGTAATATGGAAATGTCGGAAATAAGGCCCCGACTATACCTCAAAACATGGTACATGAGAAACAAAAGATACATGACCCCGAAATGAAGTGGGGTTCACCAAATCAGCTGAAAAGAGTGTACTGCTATCACTGATCAACGTCTCCTGCGGTGGAACCACCTGCATGCATTTAAAGATGAAGCGCCCCCGACAAAAAGTAACGTTAGTACTATTGAATAGCACTAGTATGTATAACTAAACACCATCTCAATAGAATGACAAATAATACAACAAGGTTATCATAATATCAATGAAAGGCTTAATCAACATCAAACCTCAATTTAGGATCAAGACAGTGTTCAAATTAATTTCCATATCTCACATTGGGAGATTTTTAGTATCGATATACCATTGTCCAAAATACCATTATTCACAATATCAGTACCACCGTACTCTCAGCACGGAGTCCGATCACGACCCGATCGGCTAGGCTATCTCATTAGAGACATCAACCATAATTATTCTCAATATCAATACCACCGTCTTTAACACGAAGTCCGATCACGACCCGATCGGCTAGGCTATCTCCTTAGAGAATCAACCATAATTACTATCAATACCAATACCGCCGTAATTTTAGCACGGAGTCCGATTACGACCCGATCGGCTAGGCTGTCTTATTTGAAAACATCAACCAAAATCTCAATTTCAATTACAATTTTCAACATAATCACTACCATGTGTGCGGCATGGTATCCGATCACGACCCGACCAGCTAGGATGTCTTATTTAAGACATCAACGTTTTTATATCAATCATCGCATTTCATATTACTTTCACATCTTTTCATTTCATTGGCACTAATGGCCATAATTATAAGATCATTCTTGGCACATTGGCCATATTCAGTATTTCATGCTCACCTTATCAATTTCAAATATCATTATCATCATCCACAACAAATACAATTCAAATCAAGGTGTGTAGTACACATGCTTGTTAAAGCATCCTCAATTGGTAACATAACATAATTTCCAAAATATTACAAATTTATAGGTATAATGAAAAACATGTTTGCCAAATAGCAACATTTCTAGTTCAATTCCCAACATCATACACTACTCACAACCTGTCTACGAAGCCTCTAAATATGACAGAAGAACAGTATCGAAATGCCGGCAACAAGACCCCGGTTATACCTCAAGACACAAAGTGTAACATCAAGTGACATCGGGCCCGAAATAGAATAGGGCTCACCAAAACCTGCTGAATAGGGAGTAACTGCTAACGAGGACCAAAGTTGCACCGCTAATGAATCACCTACATCTATTGAAGATGCAGCACCCCCGGCAAAAGGGACGTTAGTACATATGGAATAGTACTAGTAGTAAAGCTAACTGTCCTCTTTCAAAATAGAATACCAATGTAAGAAGGAAAAATCCACAAAACAACAAGTCACAATCAATGATATTCAAATGCCAAGTTAAAACATAATAATTTCCAAAATATGAAGATAGCACTGGAAAGCGATAATCAAATCATGATGATAATATTATTTTTGTTTAGAGATCTTTAGCACTGATATACCACTGTTCACAATACCAGTGTTCACAATACCGATGATCACAATACCGATGTTCACAATACCAATGCCACCGTATATTTAGCACGGAGTCCGATCACGACCCGATCGGCTAGGCTATCTCACTAGAGAATCAACCACAATTATTATCAATACCAATACCACCGTAATTTTAGCACGGAGTCCGATCACGACCCGATCGGCTAGGCTATCTTATTAGAGAATCAACCACAATTATTATCAATACCAATACTACCGTAACTTTAGCAAGGAGTCCGATCACGACCCGATCGGCTAGGCTATCTCATTAGAGAATCAACCACAATTATTATCAATACCAATACAACCGTAATTTTAGCACGGAGTCCGATTACGACCCGATCAGCTAGGCTATCTCATAAGAGAATCAACCACAATTATTATCAATACCAATACCACCGTAATTTTAGCACGGAGTCCGATCACGACCCGATTGGCTAGGCTACCTCGTAAGAGAATCAACCACAGTTATTATCAATATCAATACCACCGTAATTTTAGCACGGAGTCCGATCACGACTCGATCGGCTAGGCTATCTCATAAGAGAATCAACCACAATTATTATCAATACCAATACCACCGTAATTTTAGCACGGAGTCCGATCACGACCCGATCGACTAGGCTGTCATATGTGAAGACATCAACCCTTTTATATCAATCAATCTCATCCCAATTAAGAGGAATAATTCACAAAAATAACATAGGTGCAAATGTATTTACCTCATCATCTTTCACATTGTATAAATCTCCACTAGTATTTTCAACCAATAACAACAATAATATTTTCTTGGCTCTTTTGGTCATTCACAAGATTCTTTATTCAAGGCACGGTGGCCATATTTGATATTCCACACTTTCATTTCTTCCTTTTCATGTATCATCATCATAAATATCAACATACATATAATATTCCGAAAATCACAACTTTAAGTTCATTAGAAATGAACTATCTAAGCACACTAGATTTCTTTTCGAGAAATGGAGTAAAATGATTGGCAATTGAGGCGCAAGTTAAAATCATCCACAAATAACAAACCATTTATTCTTTACATACTTTTTCCCCAAGAATGGGCAATACATAATTTTCACTCACGAATATGTAAGAATGCAAAATACATGGAAAATACTCACAAATCATAGCATTTGTTAGAACAACCACATATGGGCATGACTTGAGTTCATAAGCTTTTAGGCAATTCTATTTTCGTAGTCAATTTGGAATAGTTGAATCAAGGCTCATTTCATAACCTTTCTCACATCATTTCATTTCATTGGCTCTATTGGCCACAAGTATAACTTTCACTTATATCAATCATCGCATTTCATACTTCTTTCACATCTTTATAGGTTATCAACAGTAAGACATTTCCAATCAAGGCTTTAGGTAAACATATGAGCAATTAAGAGTCTTAAGCATATCGAGTTTTCTCACACAATTTGGAATCATAACCTTCATTTGAAACACAACTCAAAGACATAGATTTTTAATACACATGTCATTCTTGAACACATTCCCAAAGGATAACATAATGTGTTAGGAACATCTGGAACACGTTTTGAATACTTAATTCTCGACACTTTGCTTATTCGGGACAATCGAATTTATTGGGAACAACTCGGAACATAGAATAAAGAACTTGAGACACCCATACTTGAAACTTATGAGAATATCATTGAATTCAATTCTAAGAGAGTAGTTTAGCCAACATACCTTACTTTGAGCTTTACTTAAATTGCTACAATGTTCCGGAAATTCTAGCTATCCCAATCTATTTTGAGACATAAAAAAATTGAACCATTATTAGGAAGATATTCATGATCTCGACTCATTTGAGCATTTTATCAAACACTAGGTGTGCAAATTTAACTACAAGGTTCTTCTATAAGATTTCCTTTACTACATAACTCAATCTTTACTTATTTGAGCTCAACAATCTTCCCACAAACGTTATTAGTACAAGCATGTATAAATAATGCTTTTATACCCAAGAATCATACTCCAAATCAACCATCTTTTACCCAAATTCGAAATTGGAAACTAGGGTATGGAACCTTACCTCTTAGATGGAGATCTTGTGATTAGATTCCTTGATTCTTGAAGATTGGTGCAAGATTGGATAATTATATTGTTAGGTTCCCTTCTTCTCTCTCTAAAATGCTCTTACCTCTCTCTAAAACCCTCAGAAAAACACCCCAAAATAAGCCCCAAAGCCTATTTATCAAAATGGGGTTGGGTTATGAAAAGAGAAAAATTAACCCTCCGAACTCAGTTATACGGTCGCACAATGAACCGCACAATTGATGTGTGGGTCGCACAAATCGGTGCTCAGAATTGGGCTGTTCTGGTCTATTTTGCGACCAGTTTGCGGTCGCATAACCATTTTGCGATCGCATAATGGTCGCAGAATTGGTTGCAGAATTGGTCGCAGAATTGCATTCTGTCATCCTTTGGTAATTTGGTCATAACTTCTTGTAGGAATGTCCAAATAAGGAACGGTTTGAAGAGTTAGAAACTAGACTCAAAGGGCTTTAATTTGATAGATAATACACCATATAAATCTTCATATCAAGAGATTTATGATCATTTAAAGTTAGGTCTTGTGTGAACTCACTTGAAACTTTATCCCATCATAAAATTTTCAACTTGACTTAGCTTTGGGGCTCTCCTTAGACCATAAACCATTCTTAATGCACATTATACATATATTATCATGATCAATTGATATCATTCATATAATAGACCTTTTCTACATACAAAATAATATAATTAGCGCACATCAACTTTCTTAATAGCGCTTAAGCACTTCTAAATTTTTCGGGGTGTTACAGTATCGCCCCTAAGTGGATCAGGAAAATTACTTCAAATATTCCTCGATGCAACATAAGCCCTAGTGGCAATGTATTACGTAATAAGTTTCAAGTTATCAATGGAAGATTGTAGATCAACATTGAGGTGAATCGACAATGGATAGATAAAAGTTACAAAGTACGAGATAAGATTAGGCCATCAGTCTTAAGATGAACAGTAATAAAGAAGCGTTAAAAGACTTAGCTTTATGCATATAGGATAAGCAATGAGAGTAACTTGAAGTTTGGTCGCAGGCCTCAGTAACAATAAATCGAAGTAAGAGTTATGGTATAGTATGGCCTACTCAGATGTAGTAAAGCTAATGACGCCCAGCGGGACTGCTTGGCATAATTTTGTATATGTTCACAAAGTGAGGCCTAGAGATTGGCTAAAAGCTGGAGAAAAGAGGAGAGAAGTGTCACATAGGCGCGCATACAAAGTTAGAGTTGTACAAGCTGCATGATAGAAGGTAGCAACAGTTACGAGATTGGAAGAATTTCGAAAATAGACCGTGGTGTGAGAAAGAGGCCTAAAGGGGGGAATGCCCTGGCGTTTGGGATTCATTCACAGAACAGTTGCCTAGATGGCAGGAGGAGTACTAAAGTATTCGCAAGAGATATGGGTTATAAGAATGATAAGTGCAGCAGTCAACATTCGAGGACGAATGTTCCAAAGGGGGGAATGATGTTACACCCCATATTGTCGTACACAAAAGTACGCCATAAATAAATTAATGAAAGCTCGAAAATGAGATGTTACATCCTGCATTTTTGTACGTTAAAATTTTGTCGTAAGTTAATCGACATAAGTTCGGGAATGATATTATTTTGGGATTATAAGTATTGTGCTACTTCAAACAAGTGATGAGTAAATTCGTGAAGGTGAGAGGGTAAGCAAATTGAAGAAAATAAATTTCGTCAAAGTTTGACATTTTGAAATAAAAATACGGTCCGAGCTATAATACCCGATATTTATGGACTAATGCCATACAAGGTACCACATGAGCATAATAGTAAGGTGTACAAAGTGGGTTAAAAGTGAGTAGTATTTTATGTAATTTAAGATAATTCCTAATTATGGGGATAATTGGATAATTATTGGTTAATGGGGGATTAACAAATTACTTAAGGAATTAAGTGGATAATTATTGGATAAATATTAACCCCCAACGTGGCAGCCATATAAGAGAAACTAAGTGACTCTTAAAATCACAAAAAATGGTGACAAAATGTGGATGAAGTTGCCGAGAAACCTTGCAACAAATACAAAGGCAATTGTTGTCTTCCTAGTGGTCACGGCAAAGAGGGCACATGATTACTTAATTGTAAATCCCTTATCTAAATATTTCTTTACCTAAGGCAAGCCTCCCTAGAAGTTAACCAAACAAAATACTTTACCTTGTATGGAGCTTTGCACTTTCAAATATTCTTTCATGGTTATTTGGAGCTTTACTTGTGGAGCCAAAAGTTTTGTAGTACAATAATACGGACGAAGCATCAACAAAAGACATCTCTACTTTAAGCATATATCAAATGCCAAAATATGCATCTTCAAGAATTCAACGTGAGATTTCATAGCATCTGATTTCATAGCATCTTCAACAGTTCAAAACATTAGATTTTGCAATTATAAGAGAGTACAGTGCAATCTTTCTCAAGAATATCATACGAATTTTTCCCTACTCTGATCTTGCCGTCACATGTTTTGTCGAAATTTACGTGTGTTAGGGGTGTTTATGTTATTGATTTTCCATGTGAATTATTATTATATCTTCTATTCATGTGTCTCAGAAAAATACATATTTGATAAAGATTATCCGAAAGGTATATTGATTTTATGACAATCCAAGAAATCTTATTAACGTAATTCTTATGCATTTCATGCATTTATACATGTACATTGACCCATGACCAGATGGCGTTATATACGCGTATATTATATGTATAAGGGATATGGAAAAAGGTTATGGCGTTATATACGCACCACCACCTGATCAGCTGGTATACGTTGATGATTTGCCCACAGTAGCCGAGATGATATAATGGGATGCCCTCAGAGGCTTGATGATTTTATGAACGCATATACCCATGCATGCTATGACATTTATACGCATATGCATGACATTACAATATTAAAGGAATATACATGTTGAGTCTTTTACTCCATGTTTCTCTCATGACTATTGTTTACTAATTTTCATTCCTTACGTACTCGGTACATTATTTGTATTGAGGTCCCTTTTGCCTGGGGACGCTATGTTTCATGCCTGCAGGTCCCGATAGACAGGTCGAGAGCCCTCCAAGTAGGCTATCATCTCAGCGGAAGATGTTGGTGCGCTCCATTTTCTCCGGAGTTGCTTGTTTGGTCAGTATGATTTAGACGTGTATTGTTTGGTATGGAGGGACTTTGTCCCGACCTTTACGAAAGTTATGTATTCTTAGAGGCTTGTAGACAGATGTCATGTACGTAAAAGATTGTATGGCCTTGTCGGCCTATGTTCAGTGTACGAGTGGTTATTTTGGTCTTATAAGCCTGTATGTCTTATGTATAAGTTGGTATTATGTGTTGTATTCTACTTCTCTCACGGCAGCCTTTCCGGCTCAGTTATCTATGATAGTATGATATGAAAAGGTACGTTACATTGGTACTCGGTTGAGTAAGGTACCGGGTGCCCGTCATGGCCTATCGGTTTGGATCGTGACTCCAATAATCTTAGGAAAAGGAAAACATAACCTCAACTACCTAGGAAAGCAATAAATCTAGTACCAAAATATATGGAAATAAGTTAAAACCAATCTAGGATAGAATCTTGAAAGTCCCAAACCAATCATGGATAGGATCTTGGAAATCTTGAAGGCAACTTGCAAGCAACTTGGCACCAACTTGTACCCAACTTCTATCACGCCTATTGAACCTTTCTTGGGAAGCAAGTAAGTCCTTTTTATGTTAAAAAATGTGGCTTCATGTAGGACTTATTAGGCTGCAAGTTTGGACACATTTTTAGGTGTCAAATAGGTCCAATAATGGCTTGATTTTGACTTTCTTCAGAGGATGTCTCTTGGGATCTAATCCACCTCTTCTTGGACATGAATTTGGACCATAAAATAATTATAACACCTAGACAACTCATATTCTTTATCCTTGAGCTCTCCATCCCAATTAACAACTTCTTTATTTGCACTTGAAGTCTAATGACCTTATTTTGCAACTCTTTAGCTTGACATCTTGTTAAAGTCCCTCTTTGAGATTCCAAAGCTTCATTCTTGTTCTTAAATAGATTTGAGCTTCCTAGGATGCTATCAAACTGTAAGTTACATAATCTTCCAAAAATTTCTTTTAAAGGTATAAATTTCTCAGTCTCGTATTCTATATCAATAGTTCAGATGTATCAAGTGCCAATATCAAACGGATAAAGAATACCATATAAAATGCCAAGCATCGGTGGAAGGATAATCTCGTAAATATTTGGACGGCTAGCGATATAACGCACGATTATGCCAAGGTTGTATGACCCGATCCAGAATAATGTGTACACTACCGAGGGTCGACCGACACGAACCATAGATATATCTATTATACTGTCGAGTCGTTCGGATCGCTCCACAAGAATAGAAGGAAATTATCGAATTATGAGACACATGCTTACTATACATGAGTACAAAGTGAATATAACCTTTACCGTTTCTCAAGTAACTTGCCAACAACTCAAGGTGATAATTCTAAATCAATTTCAATTATAAAATTCAATTAATTAAGCTAGCAGAATGAGTTCAAATAATTCAAATATTACATGATAAAGTCCTAAGTCTATCCGGACATAAACATGCTTTAGCTACGTACGGATTCTCGTCACCTCGTGCGTACGTAGCACCCACAACTAGAAGTACATAACAATTACATCACTTGGGGGTAGCTTCGCCCTCACAAGATTAGACAGGAGACTTACCTCTCTCCAAAGTTCCATAACGGCTCCAATGGCTCTCCAACTCTTCAATTCAAAGCCAAACGATCCGAAACTAGTCAAACAATGTGCAAATCTATCATGACCTAAACCGATGGGCCATGACGAGTGCCCGAGTCCTACCTGTCGAACACCCCTAAGAATGCGTCTAAGATATAAACATGAATTAAGGGTAGGTCATGAATAACATTTGTTATTAAATTGCTGAATCACGTGAATAACATACGTGAGGAAAACATGTCCAGAGACATATATACATATACATGCAGAAAATGGTAGGGTGAGCCGACAAGGCTGCTATAGATAACTATATATCCAAAACTAGAAGCCGACAAGGCCGCATACTATCCAACTATACATGACTGTCTACAGACCTCTAATAGAGTGTACAACTATATAAAGGACGGGACTGGGCCTCGTCGTACCCATATCTACATACCAAACACATCGTACCAAAACTAGTAACAGCTCCGGATCAAGTGGAGCACACCAACTCTCGATGATCAAGGATCCTAAAAAGGGGGAACGTCAGCCCGTCTACCTGCACCTGTGGACATGAAACGCAGGCCCCGGGAAATAGGGGCGTCAGTACGAATAATGTACCGAGTATGTAAAGCATGAAAATCAGTACATAAAAGACATAAAAGAAACATGGAGTAAAGGAATCTGCCTGTAAGTCTAAATGACTTTATAAATCCTGAAATATTTATAAAGTCATGCATGTTCGTATAAATGTCGTATCATGCGTAGGTATATGTGTACATAACATCATCAAGCCTCTGAGGGCATCCCGTCATATCATCTCGGCCTTTGTGGGCGAAATCATCAACGTATACCAACTGATCAGGTGGTGGTGCGTATATAACGTCGTAACCTTTTCCCATATTCCATATACATATAACATATGCGTATATAACGCCATCTAGTCATGGGTCAACGTACATGTATAAATGAATGAAATGCATAAGAAGTAAGTTAATAAGATTTCTCGAAACGTCATAAGATCAATATGTCTTCGGATAAACTTTATCAATTACGCATTTTTTTGAGACCCATGAACAGAAGATATAATAATAAGACACATGGAAATTCAAGAACATAGGCACCCCTAGTGCTTCTACGAATAGAGACATTTATGAAAGTTGTGTGTTTGCTCATTTCGTTTGTATCATATGTATCATGCCAAAAGGAAAGAAGGGATAGCCTTAACATACCTGAGCCGAATCTCTTGACAATCTCTCTAACACATGTCAATCACGATAAAACACGTAACGGCGAGATCGATGTATGGAAAAATCCATATGATATTCTTGAGAAAGCTTATACTCGGCTCCCTTAGAATTGCAAATCACGTTGCTATTAATTATGTAGTCTCGTATGAATTTTGTTGTAACAAATCACATTGCTATTGCAAATCTGTATGATATCTTTGTTTAATGAATTAGAGAGGTTCCTTATCATAGTGGTTGTGGGCCCCACTTGTTAAGGATTACTTAGCCAATTCATACGAGACTACATAATGTAATAGCAACGTGATTTGCAATTTTGATAACGACAAGGTCGGGAATCCAAACTAGAGTAAGAATTTGAAAAGTAAATGCGGATGCAATAACAATAAGGAATTGAACAACTAGAACTAAAGGTCAGAGAATAAAGGATATGGGAAAATTCAAGGAAAGAATTCCAAGAACTTCCAAGAACGCAAGTTCTATAGCCTTGACAAGATCAAAGGAACAACGTCTTGATTTATTGAATAAATCAAACGCCTTTACTTAAAAGCAAATCAAAACAATAGATTCGGATCTTGACCGCTTTCGAGTAACTTGAGACAACAATTAATAACTAGTATTAATCGCCTTCTATGAATACCACAATGGAATCAAAAATATCACAATTGATAAGTTATCTTACTACCTTGAACTATGAACTAGTAAAGGTTGAAAGATAAATCTCAAAGCACAAGTAACAAAGGTTCAAAAGAACTCTCAAAGTATGATATACTTAATCAATAATGAAGTGTCTCAATGAATGAGAAGAACTCCTTATTTATAGGAGTACTAAGGCACAAAAAGTCCTTAAAATTAGGTAGGGTGGTTGCTAAGGCATAAAAAGTCATTACAATTAGGTAGGGTGATTGCTAAGGAGTAAGAAAAGTCATTACAATTAGGTGGGGGGCGGCCAAATCCCTTTGGGGCAGATTTGGACCTTAAAACTACTAGTTTGGGCCATTGATTTGGACTCCAAATGGGCTCCTTTTGAAACACCCCCTTTGGACCTCATTTAAGCTCATTTTGAGCCCCTTTGGTGGACTTCAAGGGCTGAATTGGTGGCCCAATCTTCCTCCTCTTGGACTTCAATTTGGATCACCAAATAATTGTAAAACTTGGATAATTCATCTACTTTGGGCTTGAGCTCTTCCTCTACTATTAAAAGCTTCTTTATTTGCCATTGAAGTCCAGCAACCTTAGAGTGCAACTCTTTAGCTTGAGATCTTGTAAATGGCCTTGGAGCTTCCAAAACTCTATCCTTGTCCTTGATTCTACCATTCCCCTCTTCTTGAGAAGAATTCGTCCCCGAATTCGATCCTACATCAAACAAAGACAAGTCAGCAACATTGAATGTAGCACTTACTTGGAACTCACCAGGTAGGTCCAGCTTGTAAGCATTGTCTCCAATCCTTTCAAGGACTTGAAAAGGGCCATCTCCTCTAGGATGCAACTTTGACTTCCTTTTGGAGGGAAATCTCTCCTTTCTAAAGTGGACCCAAACTAAATCTCCAGGTTTAAAAATAACTTGTTTTCGACCCTTATTCTTTATCAAGGCAGTTTGCTCATTTTTCTTCTCAATTGCAAGCCTTGTTTGTTCATGATTTTTTTTCATCATCTTAGCCTTTGTCCTACCATCAAGATTAACAATATCATTAGTAGGTAATGGTAATAAATCAAGGGGAATGAAGGGATTAAAACCATAAACAACCTCAAAAGGAGACATACCTGTAGAAGAATGGATTGTTCTATTGTAAGCAAATTCAATCATAAGTAAGTGAGCTTCCCAAGAAGTTAATTTACCTTTCAAAACAGCCCTCAACATGTTTCCTAAGGTTCTATTAACTACTTTAGTTTGTCCATCAGTTTGTGGGTGACAAGAATTAGAAAATAACAATTTAGTGCCTAACTTCCCACAAAATACACGCCAAAAGTGGCTCAAAAACTTAGCATCCCTATCACTAACAATAGTTCTAGGTATACCATGCAATTTGACAACTTCTTTTACATAAAGACCAGCAACATGTGAAGCATCATTAGTCTTTAAACAAGGAATAAAACGAGTCATTTTGGAGAACCTATCTACCACAACATATATACTATCCTTACCATACCTTGTTCTAGGTAAACCTAACACAAAATCCATAGAGATATCAATCCAAGGTGAAGTAGGAGAAGGTAATGGCGTGTAAAGACCATGTGGTAACACTTTAGATTTAGCTTGTTTACATTCCAAACACTGTGCACACATTCTTTCAACATCTTTTTTCATTCCAGGCCAAAAGAAATTTCAGCAACTATGTCTAGTGTCTTTGGGACTCCAAAGTGACCCATAAGACCTCCACAATGTGCTTCCTTACAAATACTTCATGTAAAGAGCAATTACGGATACACAACTTTTTTTCCTTAAAGAGAAACCCATCTTGGAGGTTAAACCTCTCAAAAGGACCCAAGTTTCAATCTACAAAAATCTTGCCAAAATCAACATCATTAGCATAAAGTCCCTTGATTTGATCAAAACCCATCAATTTAGAAGTCAGGGTAGAAACTAAGACTTACCTTCTTGAAAGTGCATCCGCAACAACATTCTCTTTCCCTTGTTTGTATGAAATTACATAAGGAAAAGTTTCAATGAATTCAACCCACTTAGCATACCTTCTACTAAGCTTACCTTGACTCTTCAAGTATTTCAAGGATTCATGGTCAGTTTTAATGACAAACTCTCTTGGCCACAAGTAATGTTGCCATGTGGCTAAAGCCCTTACCAAAGTATATAGCTCTTTGTCATAAGTGAAATAGTTCAATGTGGCTCCACTCAACTTCTCACTAAAGTAGGCAATAGGTTTAGAATCCTGCATCAAAACAGCACATATTCCTTTGCCAGAAGAATAACATTCAATTTAAAAAAATTTAGAAAAATCAGGAAATTGTAACAATGGAGCATAACATAACTTTTCTTTCAACAATTTAAAAGCAGCATCTTGTTCTTTTCCCCATGTAAAAATCTTATCCTTTTTAATAACTTCAGTTAAAGGAGAAGCAATGGTGCCAAAGTCTCTCACAAACCTCCTATAAAAACTAGCAAGTTCATTAAAACTCCTAACTTCAGTTACACTCCTAGGTTTTGGCCATTCTTTTATTGCTTTAATTTTCTCTTCATCGACCTCAACTCCTTTAGAACTAACCATAAAACCCAATAAAATCACATGATCCACACAAAAAGTATACTTTTTAAGATTAGCAAATAAGAGTTGCTTTCTAAGAACTTCAAAAACTTGTTTTAGGTGTTCTACATGCTCTTCTAAAGTGTTAGAAAAGATCAAGATATCATCGAAGTATACCACAACAAATTTTCTATGAAAATCCTTAAAGATATAATTCATTAATCTCATGAAAGTGCTAGGTGCATTAGTCAAGCCAAAAGGCATAACTAACCACTCATAAAGCCCATATTTGGTCTTAAAAGTAGTTTTCCATTCATCTCCAGGATTCATTCGAATCTAATGGTAACCACTTTTTAGATCAATTTTAGAAAAGATTTTGGATCCATGTAATTGATCCAACATGTCATCAAGACAAGGAATAGGATGGTGATACTTTACCATTATCTTGTTGATTGCTCTACAATCCATGCACAGCCTCCAAGTTCCATCCTTTTTGGGTACCAATAGGACGGGAACAGAGCAAGGGCTCATGCTCTCTCTCACAAAGCCTTTCTCAAGCAGCTCCTCAACTTGCCTTAGAAGCTCTTTTGTCTCTTCTGTATTACTCCTATAAGCAGGCCTATTTGGGATTTGTGATCCAGGCACAAAATCAACTTGATGCTCAATGCCACGTAAAGGTGGCAATCCATTAGGAATATCTTCAGGAAAGACATCTTCAAAATCCTGCAAAAGAGAAGAAATACTACTTGGCAAAGAAGAAGTTAGTAACTCAGAATTAATCAAAGATTCTTTGTAAGTAAGTAATATTATGGGCAACCCCTCTTTTCTTGCATTTAAACACTCTTTGGCTTTTATATAAAAACTCTCTTTTTTTATTTCCTTAGTCTCTTTCTTCTCACCAAGACTTTGTATTTTTTCATTCAAGCCATTTTTTATCTCTTATCTCAAATTGTTGCCCTCTCTCTCTTTCTCTCGACCATCTCTCTTTTTTTCTAACTCTTGGCCTCCTTTCTTTTCTTTTTCCTCAAGCTCACTTTTTATCCCTCCCCTTGGTTTTTCCATTGTTTCCCTTAATCTCTTTTGATCTTCAAACACTTGAGAAGGAGATAAAGGTGCAAGAGTAAATTTTCTGCCATTTAGCTCAAGAGAATATCTATTCTTCCTTCCATCATGAAAAACATTCCTATCATACTGCCAAGGACGACCCAGTAAGATATGACAAGCTTGCATAGGGACTATGTCACAAAGAATATCATCCTCATATCTACCAACATTGAATGAAATCATGCATTGTTTGTTTACCTTTAGTTCACCACTATCATTTAACCATTGGAGTCTATAGGGAGTAGGGTGTTTCATGCATGCAAGTCCCAATTTTTCCACAAAGTATGAACTCACCACATTAGCACAACTACCACTATCAATGATCATAGAACAAGTTTTCCCCTTTTATCCCACACCTAGTATGGAATATATTCTCCCTTTGTTCTTCACTATTGCTTCCCAAATTGATAGTCATAATCCTCCTAACTACCCCAATCATGCCATCATTAGGTAGTTCTATATCATCATCATTACTCACATTTCCCTCTTCTTCTCCCTCACTTTTTTCACTCTCATATCCTCCATCTTCCCTAAGAATGATGTTTCTTCTACTTGGACATTCATGCATCATATGTCCCCTTCCTTTATATTTATGACACTGAATAGAACTAGAAGGTGTAAAAGGTTTTACCTCCCTCTTTGTTCTCAAATTTACCTTTATCCTTGTCTTCTTTAGGTCTAGAAGAACTCTTCATCTCTTGATTCGACCATGGCTTCTTGGAGATGGTGTTTGACCGACCTTTCCATGAGCTAGTTTGCTTTCTTTTATTTTGATTTTCTACCTTTACAGACAAATCAACTAACTCATCTATTGTTACATATTATTGTAATTCTACTACATCAGTTATTTCCTTATTTAAACCATTTAAAAACCTAGCCATTGTAGCCTCTTCTTCCTCCATACAATTAGCTTGGATCATAGCCATATCCATAGCCTTAAAGTACTCATCCACAGACATGGACCCTTGCTTCAATGTTTGAAGGCATTGTTGTAGCTCTCTTTGAAAGTGTGATGGTATGAATCTCTTTCTCATCACCCTCTTCATCTCAGCCCAAGTAGCAATTGGTGCTTGTCGCAATTGGTGCTTGTCCTTCTTGCAATCTGTCCCTAGTAAGCGTTTTCCACCAAATAGCAGCATAGTCAGAAAACTCAACAATAGCAAGTTTAACCTGCTTACCCTCAGAGTAGTTGTGACAGTCAAAGATGGCTTCAACCTTTCTATCCCAATCAAGGTACAAGTCTGGATCCCTTGTTCCCTTGAAAGATGGCATCTTCATCTTTATACTGCTTATATTATCATCTTCTACTCTACCTCTTTGTCCCCTCCTATCTCTTCCTACCCTATCAAAATCAATATCATTAAAATCATCTATAGGGTTTTCTTGATTTATAATGGGAGCAAGGGGTACATTTCTCCTAGCTTGGGACCTAACATTATTTTCCCTTCTAAGTTCAGCTATTGTATCATTTTGCTCAGCAATGGTGTCCCTCATCTGTTGGAGTTGCAAATTCCACCTTTCGAATTGTTGATGCATAGCTTGCAAGGTAAAAACATTTCTTGCTTTGATTTCGGCTTCTTGAAGAACCCTTCATTCATCATCACTACCTGTATGTGACATCTTAAATAATTAAACTGTATCAGACAAATTGAATTTTTCCTCAATTGTTCTCACACACACTTTGCCTTTTTTTCTCTCTCGAAATAACCTTTGAACAAAATACTTTGTAGATTTATAGTTAAACCCAACTCGTATAAAGTTCTTAGTAGTAAAATAGAGATTTTTGGGGAACAAATGAAAGAAGAACCAAATCCTAGAACTATTAGGCTCGGTTGAAACAAGACACGAACAAAAAGGAAATGATTATAAATTTAGATTAGAAAGAGTAAGAAAAATTAATTTTTGTCTTATCTTTAAAATATGTGATCCCCTCTTCTTGTTTCCTTTGATAGTTTTTGAAAACAAATTAAATACAAAAGAAAGTTCCTGGAGAGCAAGCAATTTTTTTTTTTAAAATTGATTTTCGTTTTTTTTTTGGTTTTTTTTTTAACTTTTTTTTTCGCTCTTAGTATTCAAGAAATCTCCAAAATTATCAAGAACAAGACCTTGATAGAACCGCTCGAATACCATTTGATAACGACAAGGTCGTGAATCAGAACTAGAGTAAGAATTTAAAAAGTAAATGCGGAAGTAATAACAATAAGGAATTGAACAACTAGAACTAAAGGTCAGAAAATAAAGGATATGGGAAAATTCAAGGAAAGAATTCCAAGAACTTCCAAGAACGCAAGTTTTATAGCCTTGACAAGATCAAAGCAACAACGTCTTGATTTATTGAAGAAACCAAACGCCATTACTTAAAAGCAAATCAAAACAATGGATTCGGATCTTGACCGCTTTACGAGTAACTCGAGACAATAATTAATAACTAGTATTAATCGCCTTCTAAGAATACCACAAAGTAATCAATGATATCACAAATAGAGAAGTAATCTTACTACCTTGAACTATGAACTAGTAAAGGTTGAAAGATAAATCTCAAAGCACAAGTAACAAAGGTTCAAAAGAACTCTCAAAGTATGATATACTTAATCAATAATGAAGTGTCTCAATGAATGAGAAGAACTCCTTATTTATAGGAGTACTAAGGCACAAAAAGTCCTTTTAATTAGGTAAGGTGGTTGCTAAGGCATAAAAAGTCATTACAATTAGGTAGGGTGGTTGTTAAGGAGTAAGAAAAGTCATTACAATTAGGTGGGGGCGGCCAAATCCCTTTGGGGCAGATTTGGACCTTAAAACTACTAGTTTGGGCCATTGATTTGGACTCCAATTGGGCTCCTTTTGAAACACCCCCTTTTGGACCTCTTTTAAGCTCATTTTGAGCCCTTTTGGTGGACTTCAAGGGCTGATTTGGTGGCCCAATCTTCCTCCTCTTGGACTTCAATTTGGATCACCAAATAATTATAAAACTTGGATAATTCATCTACTTTGGGCTTGAGCTCTTCCTCTATAATTAAAAGCTTCTTTATTTGCCATTGAAGTCCAGCAACCTTAGAGTGGAACTTTTTAGCTTGAGATCTTGTAAATGGCCTTGGTGCTTTCAAAACTCTATCCTTGTCCTTGATGCTATCAGGTTATACCGGGCTCCCTTAGAATTGCAAATCACATTGCTATTATATTATGTAGTCTCGTATGAATTTTGTTGTAACAAATCACATTGCTATTGCAAATCCGTATGATATCTCTCTTTAATGAATTAGAGAGGTTCCTTATCATAGTTGTTGTGGGCCCCACTTGATAAGGATTACTTAGCCAACAAATTCCCTAAATATGCCACCTATTCTCTAGCCAAAAGAGTCACCATTTGGGCTTTGATCCATTTTTCACTTGCTACCACGCGGCCCAAATAAGGAGAATAATCACAATCCACCCTTACACCAGCACGTGTAGTTTCAGGTGTGGGCCTTATGACCCACCCTTCCTCGGTTTTGCTAATGATGCTCCCAAAAATATTTTTGATTTGATTTGCACACAAAGGTAACATAAATACAATTGTACTCACCTCAACCTCTTTCACATTGTATTAATCCTCATTAGTATTTCCAGTCATTCACAACAACAATGTTTCCTTGGACCATTTGGCCATTCACAAGATTCTTTATTCCTGGCACAATGGCCGTATTTCATATTCCACACTTTCACCTCTTTCAATTTCAAAAATCACCATCAAATATTAGCATATAGAATATTTCAGAAATCATATACTTCAATTTCATTTAAAATGGGAACTTTAAACACAAATGGTTTCTTCCCAAAGAATGGGGCATACCAACTAGCAATAGAAACACACATCAAAATCATAAACAATCAATACATTATTTATTCTTGCAATAATCTTCCCCAAAAATGACAATATACAATTTCACCACCTGAGTATATAAGAACTCGAATCACACTGGATATATTTATAAAGCAAAGCATTAGTTAAAGCAGTCACTTATGGGCATGAATTGAGTACAAAAGCCTTTAGGCAGTTCTATTTTCAAAATTGTTTTTAAACAATCGAGTGGAGACTCATTTCATATTCTTTATCGCATTCTCTCAAATCATTTGCACTACTAGCCACGTCCATAACTTAGATTCTTGGCACGCTAGCCATACACTATATCCTCAATTCAATTATTTCATTTTCAACCATCTTTATAGGTTATCAACAATAAGATATTTCCAATCAAGACTTTAGGTACACATATGAGCAATTAAGAGTCTTAAGAACATTGAGATTTTCTCACACGATTTGGCATACTAGCTTTCATTTGAAATACGATTCAAAGCCACAACATTTTAATACGCAACCCATACTTTGAAACTCACAGGAACATTACGGAATCGATTCTAATAGAGAAAGTTTAGCCAACATACCTCAATCGAGCTTCCTTAAACTCTAAAATATTCCGGAATTCTTAGCAACTTCAATCTATTGTAAAAATATAACAAATTGAACCAAAATTAGGAAGATGCTCATGGTTCTAGCTCATTTGAGCATTTTATCAAACACTAGGTGTGTATTAAGGTTTCAAGGTCCTTTTATGGAGGATTCCATCATCCCACAACCCAATCTTTACCATTTTTAGCTCAACAATCATCCTACACACTTTGATAACACATGCATGTAAAATAAACAACTCTCATGCTCAAATATTATCTTGCTAATTACCCATTTCTAGACAAAATTCGAAATTGAGGGTTAGGGTGTAGAATCTTACCTCTAGGATGAAGACCTAGTGAGTTTCCCTTCTTAATCTTCCAAAATTTGAGCAATAATTGAAGAACAATTATTGAGGAACACCTTCTCACTCTAGGGCACTCTCTCTCACTCTAAAATGTCAGATTTTAGCTCAAAAATGGCCCCAAGCGTGTAGTTAACGAAGTAGGGTCAGGTTTTAAAAGCCCAAAAATGAAGCTCCGGAACAAGGTATGCGATCGCATAATCGATATGCGGATCGCATATCGGCCGCATAATTGTTGTCCAAAGCTGGCAAAAAATCTACATGGGTCTGCGGTCACTATGCGACCCGCTGACCTGTTCTGCGATTGCATAATGAACCGCAGAACTGTTTTGCGGTCGCATAGTCGACCGCAGATGTCACGCCCTAAAACCGAGGAGCGCGACCGGTGCTCAACCGAGTGAACTATACCGAGCAAGCCTATTAGATTTTCTTCTACCCAAACTCATCCACGAATGAAGATAATACATATTTTCATTAACAAGACAAAAAGGTGTTCATGTTCACAATACCAATTCATTACCAATAGTTCCATCATTTTTATTCGTCTTAACTAGAACAAGTAATACAACCATAACATAGCATAGTTTGTCTTTCCCAGCACCAATACACAACCCACACTATGTCTACGGAGCCTCTATAGATAAAGAAGAGTACAATGATAATGCCGGCAATAAGGCCCCGGCTATACCTCAAACAGAATGCATAAAGTACAAAAGATACATGACCCCGAAATGAAGTGGGGCTCACCGAGTCAGCTGGGAAGAAGGTGTACTGCTATCACTGATCAATATCTCCTGCTGTGGAACCACCTGCATCCATTTAAAGATGCAGCGCCCCCGACAAAAGGGACGTTAGTACCGTCGAATAGCACTAGTATGTATAACTAAACAGTCCCTCAATAGAACGACAAATAATACAAACAAGATTATCATAATATCAATGAAAGCTTTAATTTAGGATCAAGACAGTGTTCAAATTAATTCTCATATCTCACACTGGTAGATTTTTAGTATCGATATACCATTGTCCACAATACCATTATTCACAAAACCAGTACCACCGTACTCTTAGCACAGAGTCCGATCACGACCCGATCGGCTAGGCCATCTCATTAGAGACATCAACCACAATTTCTCTCAATATCAATACCACCGTCTTTAACACGGAGTCCGATCATGACCCGATCGGCTAGGCTATCCATTAGGGACATCGACCACAATCACAATTTCAAATTATAAATTTCCAGCACAATCACCACCATGTGTGCGGCATGGTGTGCGATCACGACCCGACCGGCTAGGCTGTCTTATTTGAGACATCAACCTTTTTATATCAATCATTGCATTTCGTATTACTTTTACATCTTTTCATCTCATTGGCACTAATGGCCATAATTATAAGATCATTCTTGGTACGTTGGCCATATTTAGTATTTCATGCTCACTTTATCAATTTTAATTATCATCATCATCATCATCGACAACAAATACAATTCAAATCAAGGTGTGTAGTACACATGTGAGCAATTTAGAGCCTAAAGCACATAGAGATATTTCACAAAATTTGGCATAATAGCCTTCATTTGAACTTGACTTAAAGTCGAAACATTATTAATGCACACCCCATATTTTAACACATCCTCAATTGTTAACATAACATGAATAAAGCATTTGGGATGCTTGTTGAACATATATCTTTCAACTCAATCTTACTCGGAATAGCCACTTTCATAATGAATCACTTGGGACTTACATAATTTACATGAATATCGTGGGATTCAATTCTAAGAGAATAGTTTAGCCAACATACCTCACTTGAGCTTCCTTAAACTCTAAAATGTTCCGGAATTCTTAGCAACTTCAATCTATTGTAGAAATATAACAAATTGAATCAAAATTTGGAAGATGATCATGGTTCTAGCTCACTCGGGCATTTTATCAAACATTAGATGTGCATAAGGTTTCAATGTCCTTTTTATGAAGGATTCCATCATCGCACAACCCAAGCTTTACCATTTTTAGCTCAACAATCTTCCTACACCCTTTGATAACACATGCATGTAAAATAAACAACTCTCATGCCCAAAAATTACCTTGCTAGTTACCCATTTTCAGAAGATTTCGAAATTAGGGTTTAGGGTGTAGAATCTTACCTCTAGGATGAAGACCTAGTGAGCTTCCCTTCTAAATCTTCCAAAACTTGAGCAACAATTGAAGAAAATTATTGAAGAACACCTTCACACTCTAGGGCACTCTCTCTCGCTCTAAAATATCAGATTATGGCTCAAAAATGGCCCAAAGAGTGTATTTAACGAAATATGGTCGGGTTTTAAAAACCCAAAAATGGAGCTCCGGAACAGTTCTGCGGTCACATATACGACCGCATAATGGATATGCGGACCGCATATCGGTCGTATAATTGCTGATAAAATGATCAAAAGGCTGTCTGTGTATGCGATCACTATATGGTCCGCATAACTGTTATGCGATCGCATAATGCACCGCATAACATTTATGCGGTCGCATAGTCGACCGCATAATTTCTTCCAACTGACCCAATTAACTGTCTCACTCTGCGGCCATTATGCGGTCCGCGAAGTGATTATGCGGTCGCATAATGGACCGCAGAAATGCACTATTCCGCCAAAAGTTTTCTTTTACTTTCCTGTGCATTGTTACAATCCTCAAACACATAAGCCTAGTCCGGCACCATGAAACATTATTTTCTTTTCAAATTTTACCGGGCTTTATACTTAAGTTCTTCAAAATTTTCTGGGGTGTTACATTCTCCCCCGCTTAGGATCATTCGTCCTCGAATGAGGGTTAAAAACCTGTTATTAACATCTTATGCAACTCAGTTTGTTTCATACGACATTCGAGCAACCCCAAATTTGACTAACTCCCAAAATTTCCAACCATTTCGCAGAGTTTCCTTGGTAACTGGGCCTATCCACCTGTCAGAGAGCCCCGGAAACACATCCTAACAACATATACGTATTCCAACAATGTAACATAATACAAAACAACACTAACTATGTCCTCACAAGCAATTATATTACCAACACAGAACACCCTTAACATCAAATGTACAAATCATACGTAATTTATAGAAAGCAACTCTTAGAATTTTTCATAGATCAGAACTTTATAAATACATGGTCATTCACACATATAAGGATACTTTTTCTTCATTTCTTCCTCGGCCTCCCAAGTAGCCTCTTCAACCTGTTGGTTTCGCCATAACACTTTCACTGAGGCAATTTCTTTATTTCTCAATTTTCGGACTTGCCGATCAATAATAGAAATCGCAATCTCTTCGTAAGTCAATCTCTCATTTACCTCAATAGTCTCGACCGGAACAATGAGTGTCGGATCTCCAACCACTTTCTTCAACATAGACACGTGAAACACCGGGTGTACTAATGACATCTCAGGTGGTAGCTCAAGCTTGTACGCCACCTTACCGATCTTCTGAATGATTTTGTACGGTCCGACATACCTCGGACTCAATTTCCCTTTCTTACCAAATCACATTACACCCTTCATGGGGGAAACTTTCAAGAATACCCAACCATCTTCTTTAAACTCCAAATCCCTACGACGAACATCCGAATAGGATTTCTGACAACTCTGAGCAGTCTTCAACCGCTCCTTAATGATTTTAACTTTTTCCATAGCCTGATGCACGAGGTATGGCCCTATCAACTCTGCTTCCCTAATTTCGAACCACCCAATGGGAGATCTACATCTCCTGCTATATAAAGCCTCGAATGGTGCCATCTGAATGCTAGCATGATAGCTATTATTGTATGCAAATTCTATAAGTGGTAAATGATCATCCCAGCTACCTTTGAAGTCTAGCACACAAGTACGCAACATATCCTCAAGCGTTTGAATAGTTCGCTCTGCCTGCCCGTCCGTCTGTGGGTGAAAGGCTGTACTACGATTCACCTGAGTACCCAAACCTTGCTGAAATTTCTTCCAAAAATTAGCAGTGAATTGTGCTCCCCGATCAGAAATGATGGAAACTGGGATGCCATGCAACCTGACTATTTCTTTGATATACAACTGAGCGTACTGCTCTGTTGTGTCGGTAGACTTAATCGGCAAAATTTGCGCTGACTTCGTGAGTCGATCCACAATCACCCAAATTGAGTCAAACTTGCGCGGAGTGCACGGTAATCCTACCACAAAGTCCATATTAATCATTTCCCATTTCCACATTGGAATTTCTATGTTCTGTGCCAACCCACCGGGCCTTTGGTGTTCGACCTTCACTTGCTTACAATTTGGATATCTTGCCACAAAATTCGCCACATTCCTCTTCATATCATTCCACCAATAGACTTCCTTAAGACCTTGATACATTTTCGTAGAACCTGGGTGCACGGAATACCTAGAAGTGTGAGCTTCAGTCATAATTCTTTCTCGGAGACCATCCACATTTGGAACACAGAGTCGCCCTTGGTACCTTAGTGTACCATCATCCATGCCAAGAGAAAAGGCCATGTTCTTATGTTTATGAATCCCCTCTTTCAACTACACCAACAATGGATTGTTGTATTGCTTCTCTTTGACTTCCACAACAAGCGATGATTCAGCCCTATTTTGCACAATTCAGCCCTATGTCTAAGACGAACTCCCAAACTAGCCAATCGGTGAACTTCTTTGGCCAATGGCCTTTGATATGCCTCCAAGTGTGCTAAGCTACCCATAGATTTTTGGCTAAGAGCATCCGCCACAACATTAGCCTTCCCCGGATGGTACAAAATATCAATGTCATAATCCTTGAGTAATTCAAGCCATCTTCTCTGCCTCAGATTCAATTCCTTCTATTTGAAAATATATTGAAGGCTCTTATGGTCCTTGAATATATCAACATGGAACCCATATAAATAATGACGCCAAATTTTCAATGCAAATACAACTGCTGCAAGTTCTAAATCATGTGTTGGATAGTTCTTTTCATGATTCTTGAGTTGCCTAGAAGCATAAGGCTGATAAAATGATCAAAAAGGTTGTCTGTGTATGCGGTCACTATGCGGTCCGTATAACTGTTATGCGATCGCATAATGCACCGCATAAGATTTATGCGGTCGCATAGTGGACCGCATAATTTCTTCCAACTGACCCAATTAACTCTCTCACTCTGCAACCATTATGCGATCCGCAGAGTGATTCTTTGCAAATTTTATCGGTCTTTACACTTATGTTCTTCAAAATTTTCCGGGGTGTTATAGCAGAATGACATCCAAAATTGCCCCTCTCCTGCCTCACTCTACGGCCATTAGCAGCTTCATTCATAATTTCCAAAATATTATGAGTTTATAGAATTAATAAAAAACATGATTTCCAAATACCAACATTTCTAGTTCAATTCCCCAACATTAACCACAACCTACAACCTGTCTACGGAGCCTCAAAGTACAACAGAAGAGTAATATGGAGATGCGGGCAACAAGGCCACGACTGTACCTCAAAACACAGTATATGAGAAACAAATGATACATGACCTCGAAAAAAAGTGGGGCTCACCAAATCAGCTGAAGAGAGTGTACCGTTATCACTGATCAATGCCGCCTGCTGTAGAACCACCTGCATCCAGTAAAGATGCAGCGCTCCCGGCAAAAGGGATGTTAGTACCGTCGAATAGCACTAGTAAGTATAGCTAAAAGTCCTATTCCAAAATAGAATACCCATATAAGAAAAGGCAACACATAGAAACACCAAGTCACCATCCACAATATCCAAATGTCTAGTTAAAAATATAATAATCTTTGGTTGGGAAATCATTAGCACCGACATACCACCGTCTTTGTTAGCACGGAGTCCGATCACGCCCGATCGGCTAGGCCATCTCCCCATGAACAATGTGGTTTGACATGTGATGTGAAAGAAAGTTGTTACCAAGAGTAGTACCACCATATGCGCAATATGGCTTCTGATCTCCACCCGATCAGCCAGGCCGCCTTCCCACATATGTCGTGTGGGTTGACTCTTCCAATCCACGAAGGTTCTAGTTTCATCCCAATTAAGGGGAATAATATCACAATTTCCCAAAGGTTCTAATTTCATCCCAAAAAGGGGAATAATCACAATCCACCCCTACACTGGCACGTGTAGTTTCAGGTGTGGGCCTTATGACCCACCCTTCCTCGGTTTTGCTAATGATGCTCCCAAAAAAATTTTTTTTTATTGATTTGCACACAGAGGTAACATAAATACAATAGTACTCATCTCAACATCTTTCACATTTTATAAATTCTCATTAGTATTTCCAGTCATTCACAACGACAATATTTTCTTGGCTCATTTGGCCATTCACAAGATTCTTTATTCTTGGCACGATGGCCGTATTTCATATTCCACACTTTCACCTCTTTCAATATCAAAGACCACCATTAAATATCAACATACAGAATATTTCAGAAATCATATACTTCAAATCCATTTGAAATGAGAACTTCAAACACAAATAGTTTCCTCCCAAAGAATGAGGCATACCAACTAACAATAGAAACACACGTGAAAAATCATAAACAATCAATACACCATTTATTCTTGCAATACTCTTCCCCAAAAATGACAATGTACAATTTCAAGATATGAGTATATAGAACTCGAATCACAGTGGATATATTTATAAAGCAAGAATTAGTTAAAGTAGTCACTAATGGGTATGAATTGAGTACAAAAGCTCTTAGGCAAATTCTATTTTCCAAAACACTTTTAAAACAATTGAGCCGAGGCTCATTTCACATTCTTTATCTCATTCTCTCAAATCATTTGCACTACTAGCCACAATAATAACTTAAATTCTTGGCACGTTGGTGTCACGACCTATAATCTCACATGTCGTGATGGCACCTATCTCAATAATAGGCAAGCCGACAATCTCAATAAACCACCATATATTTTAAATTTGAAAAGATAATTATTAAATTCAGCGGATGAAAAATCTCACAAACCCAAGTATAAACACTCCCAAAACCCAGCGTCACTGAGTACATGAGCATCTATTATGAATACAAAGTCTGATTGACAAAACACTATCTGAAAGTATAGAACAGTACAATAACTGAAGAAAGGGAGTCAAGGTCAGCAGACTCCAGGCAGCTACCTTGATAGTTTTCAACTGATAGTACTCTGAGATCTAACGGTCGTCGTGTCCGAAAGCACCTGGATCTGCACATGAGGGGCAGAGTGTAGTATGAGTACAACCAACTCAATAAGTAACAAGACTAACCTTTGGGCTGAAAGTAGTGACGAGCTCCGCATGTACGGTACAATATAAATAATAACGATACAGAAATGTAGGCATGCTTTCAAGTTCAACAATTGCTTTTAGTACAAATAAAACAGATCAATTTTGAACAATACGAGTAATATGACATCTATGTATCTTCATGCCAATGTACATATTGTATGTGATGCACTTTATTGAAAACTCCATGTACTCACAATCTAAAACACTCAATTACGCAGCACTGTATATGGCCGATCCAGCCCAGGGAAGATCCATCCTAAATATATATGTATATCCATCAACTGACAGTCAGTCAATCAGTACTGTATAAGGCCAATCCAGCCCAAGGAAGATCCATCCCAAATATATAAATACTTCGGGCAAGATCCATGCCCAGGGAAAATCCATCCCTCAATATAAATGCTTTGGGCAAGATCCATGCCCAGGGAAGATCCATCCCTTAATATAAATGCTTCGGGCAAGATCAATGCCCAGGGAAGATCCATCCCTCAATATAAATGCTTCGAACAAGATCCATGTCCAGGGAAGATTCATCCCTCAATATAAATGCTTCGGGCTATATCCATGCCTAGGGAAGATCGATCCCTCAATATAAATCAACCGCGCTCACCGGGGGGTTTGTAGACTCTCGGAGGGACTCCTTCAGCCCAAGCACTATATAAAGCCGATATGGCCTAGTGTAGGCGGGAAGTCCCGATCCTTATAATAATAAAGCCAATAAGGTCTGCTACATGCGGGCGGCCCCGATCCATTTAATAATAAAACCAATAAGGCCTGCTGCAGACGGGCAGACTAGATCCATATAATAATAAAGCCAATAAGGCCTGCTGTAGACGGGCAGTCCCGATCCCATAAATATACTCGCAATGGATGAATATGACTGAGTGTGAAATGTATATTTTTAAAACAATTAATTCAACAGCAACACGACCCCATGGGTCCCAAAATATTGGCACATAGCCTAAACACGATATTTAATAAGAGCCTCGGCTCAATTTCTCTAACACGTGGAACATGTTTAGATTATAACATGATTCATTAATTTTACAACTGCACAGGATTTATTCAAGACACAATTTCTGTGGTGCACGTCTACATGCTCGTCACCTATCGTGTGTGTCACCTCCAAACAATTTATATCATACCAAATTTCGGGGATTCATACCCTCAAAACCAAGTTTAGAAGTGTTACTTATCTCAAACTGTATAATTCTTTACTCCTCTAGGCCCTTGCCTCGTGAGTTTATCTCCAAACGCCTCGAATATAGCCACAAATTATTCGATTCAGTCAATAAAATTTATTGGAATTAATTCCATAAGAAAATACTAATTTTCCAACAAAATCCGAAATTGCACTCAAAAATCGCCCGTGAGGCCCCGTCTTGGAACCCGACAATAGTTAGAAAATATGAATGCCCATCCAACCATGAGTCTAACCATACTTGAAACTTACAGGAACATCGTGGAATTCAATTCTAAGAGAGTAGTTTAGCCAACATCCCTTGATGGAGCTCTCTAGTGCTACTAAAACCACCTACTACTCTTACAACTTCAATCTTCATCAACATAATTCAATTGGACCAATATTAGTAAAACATTCCAGGTTTTTGGTCGTTTTGGCATTTTATCAAACACCTAGAGTGCATAGCATTCAACTACCTCTAGTAATGGTATTTCTTCATCCAACATTCCATCCTTCCCACCAATAAGAGATACTAAACCATCCTTTGTCTACAAATTGCCTTCTTTAGAACCTTTGCAATCATCAATGAACTCACATCCACCCAATTGTTACTAATTAATTCATTACAAAATCTCTACAATACCCAATAATCTAGTTGAAGTATTTATGGCTTCTAAGCACCATCCAATAAGTGCTAATGCTTATTTCTTGCTCATATATTCACGAACAATCCATGATTATATGTTTAAGAGTGAAAGATTACCTCTTGAAGACCAAATCTTGAAAGCCAACTTTTGGAGTGTTCTTGAGATTTTGAAGAAATCCTATGGAATCCAATACAAAATCTTGTTGTAACTAGTGATTGTGAAGTGAAATCATCATAAAAACACTCTTAAAAACTCACCTTAAGTGTGTATTGGAAGCATTGGCCGGATGGGTGATGGAGAGAAAAGCCCTAGTCATGAAATCCTTTTCTTCTTCTGTCTCCCCGCTCATCTATTAATAAAATCGGATACTGTATTTTTTCACTGGTGTTATCCCTGTGCTATAAGGCTTTAGCTCACTGGTTTGCTAAAATCGGATACAATATTTTTCCGCTAGTGATATCCCTGTGCTATAAGGTTTTAGCTCACTGGTTTTCTAAAATCGGATACAGTATGTTTTTCCACAGGTGCTATCCCTTTGCTATAAGGCTTTAGCTCACTGGTTTGCTAAAATTTTCAACTTCCCTCCTGTGCCTACAGCTGCGCTATGTGGAGATAGCTCACTGTATTTTCTTTAGTCTTATTGCTTTAAAATTAACATCCAAGGGAGAAAGTTCTACAACCTTTGTACTAATTGATCTATCTCGGCACCACAAAACCTTAATTTCCTTAGCAAAAATTCTCCGGGGTCGTTACACATAATTCAACATCCGGTCAACCTTTTTAACTTAAGTTCTAAACTTTGGAACTAAGTGTTCCAAATTATTACAAAACCTCACCAGACCCGAACCAACCACCCCGAGCAAGTTACATAACAACTCTAAAGCATAAATTGGGCAGTAAATAGGGGAACGTGGCTGTAATACTTAAAACGACCGGTCGGGCCGTTACATTCTCCCTCACTTAAATATACGTTCGTCCTTGAACGTGCCAAGTGTTATTTCCAAGCCATCACATCACTATTCCATCTTACCACGCACATTCCCGGGGGTGATCTCACGTCACCATATTCTATATAGGCCTCACCACACAACATAACTGAAAATTACTAATTTAGCATTAGCCCATAAATCTTGGAATCCAATTTCCAACATTCAAAAATTTCCTTCGAAGACCCGAATCTCACATCTACACTATGTATGAGTCTTAACAAACTATATCCAGCCATAACCATAATCCCACATATAATCACATAACATACTACACAAATCGCATACTCGTAGCACCATTTCTGATCACAGTAACTACTCAAAACCAACCAAGTACTAGTATAAAACCTTGCATTCAACAGAACCTCATTCCAAAAACTTCGTACACTGCCAATGGTGAAAGAAATAATCAAAAACTCATAACCACTCATGAGATCAACTAGCCTTGGGGCTCTCTCGCCCCAACCAGGACCATAATCCTCTCCTAAGCCGGCATTCAATATTATCCTCTCGAATATACCATAATCAAGCCTGATAGTACCCATTCTAGGTCCAATGACCTTATATTATTAAACACAACTATCCCCCAGACACGCCACATCAATATAACTCAAGCCACAACAGCGCAATATGTGTACCCAAATATGGAAAATATCTCAAAGAAGAGAACCGTATTGTGAGTTCAATAAGCACCACCACAACTGCAATGCTATAAGCTCGTTATATATAGTAGAACCAAGATACACAAATTTAATAACAGTAACCAGCTCTTCTAGAGCTCACATTAACATCACTCGCACGAACAACTCACGTGCTATAGTATCAATATCTGGACCCGCATGGGCAACTCACGTGCCAATAATATCAGTATATGGATCCGCACAGACAACTCACGTGCCAATAACACAATCCGCCTGGCATGAGCACAGGCCTCTAGTCCAAGCATATCATAGAGGAGCAATCAAACAAGTACACATGTATATGATAAATGAAATAAGATTCACATGCTCTGGACTGGTATAAATAACACGCCATAGCGTAAGCATGTGCAAAGTCTGCTGTCATACTTCAAATTGGCAAGTTAACGCAAAAATAGTAACTACCCTGTTTATTCAGGGGATTTAGCGTCTTTGTAACCTCAAATGTAGCCCAGATAGTTTTCAACAAAGGTACGAACACGAGAAACGTTATAACTTTACGCTTAACAGTCAACTCTAGGCATATCATAGCCTAAGCATTCTTTCGAGTATGAGTACTTGTCCTGATGCCCGCACATTGGCTCAAACCTCACATATATACACACTTATAGCGCGTAGCTATCACAATAATTAACGTAACTAGTGCCTCCACTGAGTTAAAATAAAATACTCACCTCAAACCGGCCGCAACCCGAAATAATATACTTTTGAGAACTCCCAATCCCCAAATTCATCAAACACATAAATCATCGTAACTGATCCCAACTCCAGCACTAGAATGACTAACACATCTTCCATTCATGATCTTTCCATGAGGAATACTTTCATAATTCTTTTGTGCCACATAGAAATAATTTGAATATTAGTAGTCTATCAACCAGGTGAGTACTGCAATACCAATGATATCCGTAAATCAAAACACAATGCGCCTTTTGAAATGCATACCCTTCTCAGGGATTATCGAGCAGGTATAACATTCATCTAAATATCTAAAACTGACCATTCTGTCCAAAATTCGTGATCTTCCTTTCAAGAATGAACTGCCACCTTGTACATGTAAATCTAAATCCCGCACAACATACCACATCTATTATGCCATCATATGGAAAGCACAAGAATCCTATTATCAACCCTGAGTCACCAGTAAATTACATACCCGGTTAGTTAGAAACCTTCCTCTTGCTTCCTTCCACGAGGAAATCACAATACACAACATGTTTCCCACACCAGTAGAAAATATCCAGTTCAAACCATGGTAGAAACCATCCAGAATACTTTGAAATCCATCTGCACATAACCAAGCTATTAGAACTACATTCCTCTAACTCGACCAAACCACGTAGGTCACCAAAACCAAGAATATTGCCACCAAAACATCTGTAGAGTCTCATCACATCATAATTACCCCTATAAATACCACAACCGAAACACCCACTCTGAAAATATCTTATTTGAGTCTAAGACCGTTTCATTCACCTTCCTAATACCGAAGTATAAAATACATAATGATATACAAAAATGCAACAAGTCTCGACACCATCCAATGTAAGCAACTGATTTTAGTGATATAAAAATTCGAAAAAATTTTAATTTCCACATATACATTTTGAATCCATTAGAATCCTCTCGAGAGTCATCCACTATGCTCAAATCTAATTTACTCCGCCCCAAACGGGCCAAAAGACATGTGCTCCTTTAGCACAATCAACACTCAATGAAGTAACCCTGCCTTAACACCACCGATCAAATTCACACTCTGTTCGTACTACATCGTTCCCAATAACAACTTATTCATCCCATAATTTCAATATACTCATAAAGTTCAATATAACCTGTATCCGGGAATTTCCTTACTCGGGTCATCCTCGATGTCTATATTTGTAAGTCATAACCGAATCACATGTATGCCTCAAACTGAAAACAGTACAACACACAACCATGAAATTAAATCATCAATAGCAGGCTCCCCCACTTGGCTCAAAGCCATAGATTAAAATACTTGATAACTCACAATACCCATACTTTATTACTACCTTAATACCGCAGTCAGTTCAATGAAAATTCTTCTCAAGATTATGCAACACCCACCATAAAATACCTCAATCATCCGCTAAATTCACATTTATTCTCGCGACAATCAAGTCAACTTTCTCAACCAGCTTCAAATTCAAATCTCAACACATACGCCCCGTTGGTAGAAAAGAAATTCTCCACTCAACATTATAAGGAGCACACCTACGTAGATTACTCCACAGGAGATAACCCACCTGCTTAGCCTCAAATTGACATCTTCCTATACCCTTTTCGCACCTACAATTACTACACAATCACTTACTCTTCTTGAGTCCAAACTCATTGACAAGACATGAGAATTTAATTTGTCCCCCAATTTAACAACGTGAAAGATCCTTCAATACACTAATAATTCGAGACTATACGTCAAATTAAGACGGAAATCAAGTACCCAATAGCAAACTCTTGAGTCACAGTTAACTTTATTCGTCACATTCAACCCATCTGAACAGATCATACTTATCATATAGCCATTCAACCGCTCATCGAACCATAAATTTCACTCATAGGGACACTACCGGACATGAGTCCAAATGTACAAGTTCACATAACTGAAGCTACCAAGCTTAAGTTGCGGTCTAATCCTGGCCTCAGGTCCTCCAGACTGGCCCATCACCAAAACATAGAATACATATCACGAATCTCGTTCGTGGAATCACAAGCCGGTGATGCACAACTAATACCGAGCGCTCACATGCGCACTCGAATACGTGGAAGGAATTCAAAGAGTTATGTTTTAAGCTGAATCAATTCCGCACGATAGAATACAAGAAAGTGAAATTTTTCCTAAGGGTTCGGCAGCCTCTCGAAGATAAGTACAGATTTCTTCGTACCGATCCGCAAGACTCTACTAAACCTGTTCATGACTCGTGAGACCTATGTTACCTAGAGCTCTAATACCGACTTGTCACGACCTAAAATCTCACATGCCGTGATGGCACCTAACTCAATACTAGGCAAGCCGATAATCTCAATAAACCACCATATCTTTTAAATTTGAAAACATAATTATTAAATTCAGCAGAAGAAAAACCTCACAAACACAAGTATAAACACTTCCAAAACCCGGTGTCACTGAGTACATGAGCATCTAATATGAATACAAAGTCTGATTGACAAAACACTGTCTGAAAGTATAGGACAGTATAATAACTGAAGAAAGGGAGTCAAGGTCAGCGGACTCCGGGCAGCTACCTTCATAGTCTCCAACTGATAGAACACTAAGATCTAACGGTCATCGTGTCCGAAAGCACCTGGATCTGCACACGAGGTGTACAGTGTAGTATGAGTACAACTAACTCAATAAGTAACAAGACTAACCTTTGGGCTAAAAGTAGTGACGAGCTCTGCATGTACGGTACAATATAAATAATAATGATACAGAAATGTAGGCATGCTTTCAAGTTCAATAGTTGCTTTTAGTACAAATAAAACAGATCAATTCTGAACAATACGAGTAATATGACATCTCTGTATCTACATGGCAATGTACAAACTGTATGTGATGCATCTTAGTGAAAACTCCATGTACTCACAATCTAAAACACTCAATTACGCAGTACTGTATATGGCCAATCCGGCCTAGGGAAGATCCATCCCAAATATATATGTAAATCCATCAACTGACAGTCAGTCACTTAGTACTGTATAAGGCTAATCCAGCCCAAGGAAGATCCATCCCAAATATATAAATACTTCGGGCAAGTTCCATGCCCAGGGAAAATACATCCCTCAATATAAATGCTTCGGGCAAGATCCATGCCCAGGGAAGATCCATCCCTCAATATAAATAGTTCGAGCAAGATCCATCCCTCAATATAAATGCTTCGGATAAGATCCATGTCCAAGGGAGATCCATCCCTCAATATAAATGCTTCTGGCAAGATCCATGCTCAGGGAAGATCCATCCCTCAATATAAATCAACCGCGCTTACTAGGGGTGTGTGCAGATTCCGGAGGGGCTCCTCCATCCCGAATATATAATCATCTACGCTCACTGGGGGTGTGTACATACTCCGGAAGGGCTCCTTCAACCCAAGTGTAATATAAAGCCGATATAGCCTACTGCAGGCGGGCAGTCCCGATCCGTATAATAAATAAGCCTATAAGGCCTGCTACAGACGGGCAGCCCCGATCCATATAATAATAAAGCCAATAAGGCCTGCTGCAGACGGGCAGCCCCGTACCCATAAATATCCTCATAATGGACGAATATGACTGAGTGTAAAATGTATATTTTTGAAATAATTAATTCCACAGCAACACGACCCCATGGGTCCCAAAATATTGGCACATAGCCTAAACACGATATTTAATAAGAGCCTCGGCTCAATATCTCTAACACGTGGAACATGTTCAGATTATAACATGATTCATTAATTTTACAACTGCACAGGATTTATTCAAGACACAATTTCTGTGGTGCACGTCTACATGCTCGTCACCTATCGTGTGTGTCACCTCCAAATAATTTATATCATACCAAATTTCCGAGATTCATACCCTCAGAACCAAGTTTAGAAGTATTACTTACCTCAAACCGTGTAATTCTTTACTCCTCTAGGCCCATGCCTCGTGAATTTGTCTCCAAACGCCTCGAATCTAGCCATATATTATTCGATTCAGTAAATAAAATTTATTGGAATTAATTCCATAAGAAAATACTAATTTTCCAACAAAATCCAAAATTGCACTCAAAAATCGCCCGTGAGGCCCACGTCTTGGAACGCGACAAGAGTTAGAAAATATGAACGCGCCATCCAACAAACGAGTCCAACCATACTTGAAACTTACGGGAACATCGTGGAATTCAATTATAAGAGAGTAGTTTATCCAACATCCCTTGATGGGGCTCTTTAGTGCTACTAAAATAACCCACTACTCTTACAACTTTAATCTTCATCAATATAATTTAATTAGACAAATATTAGTAAAAAATTCCAGGTTTTTGGTCGTTTTAGCATTTTATCAAACACCTAGAGTTCATAGCATTCAACTACCTCTAGTAATGGGGTTTCTTCATCCAACAATCTCTTCGTCCCACCAATAAGAGATACTAAACCATCCTTTGTCTACAAATTGCCTTCTTTAGAACATTTGCAATCATCAATGAACTCACATCCACCCAATTGTTACTAATTAATTCATTACAAAATCTCTACAACACCCAATAATCTAGTTGATGTATTTATGGCTTCTAAGCACCATCCAATAAGTTCTAATGCTTATTTCTTGCTCATATATTCACTAACAATCCATTATTATAGGTTTAACAGTGAAAGATTACCTCTTGAAGACCAAAGCTTGAAAGTCCACTTTTGGGGTGTTCTTCAGATTTTGAAGAAATCCTGTGGAATCCAATATAATAACTTGTTGTAATTAGTGATTGTGAAGTGAAATCATCATAAAAACACTCTTAAAGACTCACCTTAAGTGTGTATTGGAAGCATTGGCCGGATGGGTGATGGAGAGAAAAGGCCTAGTCTTGAAATCCTTTTCTTCTTCTGTCTCCCCGCTCATGTATTAATAAAATCGGATACAGTATTTTTCCACTGGTGATATCCCTGTGCTATAAGGCTTTAGCTCACTGGTTTGCTAAAATCGGATACAGTATTTTTTTCCACTGGTGCTATATCTGTGCTATAAGATTTTAGCTCACTGGTTTGCTAAAATTTTCAGCTTCCCTCCTGTGCAATAGTTGCGCTATGGGCAGATAGCTCACTGTATTTTTTTTAGTCTTATTGCTTTAAAATTAACATCCAAGGGAGAAAGTTCTACAACCTTTGTACTAATTGATCTACCTCGGCACCACAAAACCTTAATTTCCTTAGCAAAAATTCTCCGAGGTCGTTACACATAATTCAACATCCGGTCAACCTTTTTAACTTAAGTTCTAAACCTCGGAACTACGTGCTCCAAATCATTCCAAAACCTCACCGGACCAGAACCAACCACCCCCGGCAAGTTACATAACAACTGTAAAGCATAAATTGAGCAGCAAATAGGGGAACGTGGCTGTAATACTTAAAATGACCGATCGGATCGTTAAATTCTCCCCCACTTAAATATACGTTCATCCTCGAACGTGCCAAATGTGCCAAATGTTATTTCCAAGCCGTCACATCACTATTCCATCTTACCACGCACATACCCGGGGGTGATCTCACGTCACCCTATTCTATATAGGCCTAACCACACAACATAACTGAAAATTACTAATTTAGCATTAGCCCATAAATCTTGGAATCCAATTTCCAACATCCTAAAATTTCTTTCGAAGAGACAAATCTCACATCTACACTCTGTATGAGTCTTAACAAACTGTATCCAGCCATAACCATAATCCCACATATAATCACATAACATACTACACAACTCGCATACTCGTAGCACCATTTCTGATCACAGTAACTACTCAAAACCAACCAAGTACTAGTATAAAACCTTGCATTCAACAGAACCTCATTCCAAAACCTTCGTACACTGCCAATGGTGAAAGAAACAATCAAAAACCCATAACCACTCATGAGATGAACTAGCCTTGGGGCTCTCTCGCCCCAACCAGGACAATAATCCTTTCCTAAGCCAGCTTTCAATATTATCCTCCCGAATATACCATAATCAAGCCTGATAGTACCCATTCTAGGTCCAATGATCTTATATTATTAAACACAACTATTCCACAGACATACCGCACCAATATAACTCAGAGCCACAACCTGTGCCATCCGTGCACCAATATGCAACTATTCAAATGTGCCCAATCATGGAAAAACAAGCATCACCACAACTGCAATGATATAAGCTCGTTATATATAGTAGAACCAAGATATACAAATTTAATAACAGTAACCAGCTCTTCTAGAGCTCACATTAACATCACTCGCACGAACAACTCACGTGCTATAGTATCAATATTTGAACCCGCACGGACAACTCACGTGCCAATAATATCAGTATGTGGATCCGCACGGACAAATCACGTGCCAATAACACAATCCGCCTGGCATGGTCACAGGCCTCTAGTCCAAGCATATCATAGAGGAGCAATCAAATAAGTACACATGTATATGATAAATGAAATAAGATTCACATGCTCTGGACTGGTATAAATAACACGTCACAGCATAAGCATGTGCAAAGTCTGTTGTCACACTTCAAATTGGCAAGTTAACGTGAAAATAGTAACTGCCCCGTTTATTCAGGGGAATTAGCCTCTTTGTAACCTCAAATGTAGTCCAGATAGTTTTCAACAAAGGTACGAACACGAGAAACGTTATAACTTTACGCTTAACAGTCAACTCTAGGCATATCATAGCCTAAGCATTCTTTCGAGTATGAGTACTTGTCCTGATGCCCGCACATTGGCTCAAACCTCACATATATACACACTTATAGCGCGTAGCTATCACAATAATTAACGTAACTAGTGCCTCCACTGAGTTAAAATAAAATACTCACCTCAAACCGGCCGCAACCCGAAACAATATACTTCTGAGAACTCCCAATCCCCAAATTCATCAAACACATGAATCATCGTAACTGATCCCAACTCCAGCACTAGAATGACTAACACATCTTCCATTCACGATCTTCCCATGAGGAATACTTTCATAATTCTTTCGTGCCACATAGAAATAATTTGAATATTATCATTCTATAAACCAGGTGAGTACTACAATACCAATGACATCCGTAAATCAAAACACAATGCGCCTTTTGAAATGCGCACCCTTCTCAGGGATTATCGAGCAGTTATAACATTCATCTAAATATCTAAAACTGATCATTCTGTCCAAAATTCATGATCTTCCTTTCAAGAATGAACTGCCACCTTGTACATGTAAATCTAAATCCCGCACAACATACCACATCTATTATGCCATCATGTGACAAGCACAAGAATCCCATTATCAACCCTGAGTCACCAGCAAATTACATACCCGGTTAGTTAGAAACCTTCCTCTTGCTTCCTTCTAGGAGGAAATCACAATACACAACACGTTTCCCACACCGATAGAAAATAACCGGTTCAGACCATGGTAGAAACCATCTAGAACACTTTGAAATCTATCTGCACATAACCAAGCTATTAGAACTACATTCCTCTAACTCGACCAAACCACGTAGGTCACCAAAACCCAAGAATATTGCCACCAAAACATCTGTAGAGTCTCACCACATCATAATTACCCTTATAAATACCACAACCGAAACATTCACTCTGAAAATACCTTATTTTAGTCTAAGACCGTTTCATTCATCTTCCTGATACCGAAGTATAAAATCCATAATGATGTACAAAAATGCCACAACTCTCGACACCATCCAATGTAAGTAACCGATTATAGTGATATACAAATTCGAAAATTTTTCAATTTTCACATATACATTTTGAATCCATTAGAATCCTCTCGAGAGTCATCCACTCTGCTCAAATCTAATTTACTCCGCCCCAAACGGGCCGAAATACATGTGCTCCTTTAGCACAATCAACACTCAAAGAAGTAACCCTGCCTTAACACCACCGATCAAATTCACACTTTGTTCGTACTACATCCTTCACAATAACAACTCATTCATCCCATAATTTCAATATACTCATAAAGTGCAATATAATCTGTATCCGAGAATTTCCTTACTCGAGTCATCCTCGATGTCAATATTTGTACGTCATAATCGAATCATATGTATGCCTCAAACCGAAACCAGTACAACACACAACCATGAAATCAAATAGTCAATAGCAGGCTCCCCCGCTTGGCGCAAAGCCATAGATTAAAATACTTGATAACTCTCAATACCCATACTTTATTACTACCTTAATACCGCAGTCAGTTCAACAAAAATTCTTCTCAAGATTATGCAACACCCACCATAAAATACCTCAACTATCCGCTAAGTTTGCATTTATTCTCGCGACAATCAAGTCAACATTTTCAACCAGATTCAAATTCAAATCTCAACACATACGCCCCGTTGGTAAAAAAGAAACTCTCCACTCAACATAATAAGAAGCACACCTACGTAGATTACTCCACAAGAGATAACCCACCTGCTTAGCCTCAAATTGACATCTTCTTATACCCTTTCGCATCCACAATTACTACAGAATCACTTACTCTTCATGAGTCCAAACTCATTGACAAGACATGAGAATTTAATTTGTCCCACAATTTAACAACGTGAAAGATCCTTCAATACACTAATAATTCGAGACTATACGTCAAATCAAGACGGAAATCAAGTACCTAATAGCAAACTCTTGAGTCACAGTTAACTTTATTCGTCACATTCAACCCATCTGAACAGATCATACTTATCATATAGCCATTCAACCGCTCATCGAGCCATAAATTTCACTCATAGGGACACTACCGGACATATGAGTCCAAATGTACAAGTTCACATAACTGAAGCTACCGAGCTTAAGTTGCGGTCTAATCCTGGCTTCAGGTCCTCCAGACTGGCCCATCACCAAAACAGAGAATACATATCACGAATCTCGTTCGTGGAATCACAAGCCGGTGATGCATAACTGATATCGAGCGCTCACATGCGCACTCGAATACGTGGAAGGAATTCAAAGAGTTATGTTTCAAGCTGAATCAATTCCGCACGATAAAATACAAGAAAGTAATATTTTTCCTAAGGGTTTGATAGCCTCTCGAAGATAAGTACAGACGTCTCCGTACCGATCCGAAAGATTCTACTAAACCTGCTCATGACTCGTGAGACCTATGTTACCTAGAGCTCTGATACCGACATGTCACGACCTAAAATCTCACATGTCGTGATGGTACCTATCTCAATACTAGGCAAGCCGACAATCTCAATAAACTACCATATCTTTTAAATTTGAAAACATAATTATTAAATTCAGCGGAAGAAAAACCTCACAAACACAAGTATAAACACTTCCAAAACCCGGTGTCACTGAGTACATGAGCATCTAATATGAATACAAAGTCTGATTGACAAAACACTGTCTGAAAGTATAGGACAGTACAATAACTGAAGAAAGGGAGTCAAGGTCAGCGGACTCTAGGCAGCTACCTTGATAGTCTCCAACTGATAGAACTGTGATATCTAACGGTCGTCATGACCGAAAGCACCTGGATCTGCACACGAGGTGCAGAGTGTAGTATGAGTACAACCAACTCAATAAGTAACAAGACTAATCTTTGGGCTAAAAGTAGTGATGAGCTCTGCAGGTATAGTACAATAATAACAGAAATGTAGGCATGCTTTCAAGTTCAACAGTTGCTTTCAGTACAAATAAAACAGATCAATTCTGAACAATACAAGTAATATGACATCTCTGTATCTACATGCCAATGTACATACTGTATGTGATGCACCTTAGTGAAAAATCCATGTACTCACAATTTAAAACACTCAATTACGCAGTACTGTATATGGCCAATCCAGTCCGGGGAAGATCCATCCCAAATATATAAGTATATCCATCAACTGACAGTCAGTCACTCAGTACTGTATAAGGCCAATCCAGACAAGGAAGATCCATCCCTCAATATAAATGCTTCGGGCAAGATCCATGCACAGGGAAGATCCATCCCTCAATATAAATCAATCGCGTTCATTGGGGTGTGTGCAGACTCCGGAGGGGCTCCTTCAGCCCAAGCGCTATAAATCAACCGCGCTCGCTAGGGGTGTGTGTAGACTCTCGGAGGGGCTCCTTCAGCCCAAGCACTATATAAAGCCGATATGGCCTACTGTAGGCGGGAAGTCCCGATCCGTATAATAATAAATCCAATAAGGCCTGTTGCAGGCGGGCAGCCCCGATCCATTTAATAATAAAGCCAATAAAGCTTGCTGCAGATGGGTAGCCCTGATACATACATATAATAATAAAGCCAATAAGGCCTGCTGCAGACGGACAGTCCCGATCCCATAAATATCCTCACAATGGACGAATATAACTGAGTGTAAAATGTATATTCTTGAAATAATTAATTCAATAGAAACACGACCCTATGGGTCCCAAAATATTGGCACATAGCCTAAACACAATATTTAATAAGAGCCTCGGCTCAATTTCTCTAACACATGGAACATGTTCAGATAATAACATGATTCATTAATTTTACAACTGCATAGGATTTATTCAAGACACAATTTATGTGGTGCACGTCTACATGCTCGTCACCTATCGTGTGTGTCACCTCCAAACAATTTATATCATACCAAATTTTGGGGATTCATACCCTTACAACCAAGTTTAGAAGTATTACTTACCTCAAACTGTGTAATTCTTTACTCCTCTAGGCCCTTTCCTCGTGAATTTGTCTCCAAACGCCTCGAATCTAGCCATAAATTATTCGATTCAGTCAATAAAATTTATTGGAATTAATTCCATAAGAAAATACTAATTTTCCAACAAAATTCGAAATTGCACTCAAAAATCGCCCGTGAGGCCCACGTCTTGGAACCCAACAAGAGTTAGAAAATATGAACGGCCATCCAACCACGAGTCCAGCCGTACTTGAAACTTACGGGAACATCGTGGAATTAAATTATAAGAGAGTAGTTTAGCCAACATCCCTTGATGGAGCTCTTTAGTGCTACTAAAACCACCCACTACTCTTACAACTTCAATCTTCATCAACATAATTCAATTGGACCAATATTAGTAAAACATTCTAGGTTTTTGGTCTTTTTGGCATTTTATCAAATACCTAGAGTGCATAGCATTCAATTACCTCTAGTAATGGTGTTTCTTCATCCAACAATCCCTCCTTCCCACTAATAAGAGATACTAAACCATCCTTTGTCTAAAAATTGCCTTCTTTAGAACCTTTGCAATCATCAATGAACTCACATCCACCCAATTGTTACTAATTAATTCATTACAAAATCTCTACAACACCCAATAATCTAGTTGAAGTATTTATGCTTCTAAGCACCATCCAATAAGTGCTAATGCTTATTTCTTGCTCATATATTCACTAACAATCCATGATTATAGGTTTAAGAGTGAAAGATTACCTCTTGAAGACCAAATCTTGAAAGTCAACTTTTGGGGTGTTCTTGAGATTTTGAAGAAATCCTATGGAATCCAATACAAAATCTTGTTGTAACTAATGATTGTGAAGTGAAATCATCATAAATACTCACCTTAAGTGTGTATTGGAAGCATTGGCCGGATGGGTGATGGAGATAAAAGGCCTAGTCTTGAAATCGGATACAATATTTTTCCACTGTTGTTATCCCTGTGCTATAAGTGTTTAGCTCACTGGTTTTCAAAAATCGAATACAGTATTTTTCCACTGGTGATATCCCTGTGCTATAAGGCTTTAGCTCACTGGTTCGCCAACATACCTTGATGGAGCTCTTTAGTGATATTAAAACAACCAACTACTCTTACAACTTCAACTACATCAACATAATTAAATTGGACCAATATTAGTAAATATTTTCAGGTTTTTGGTCATTTTGGCATTTTATCAAACACCTAGAGTGCATAGCATTCAACTACCGCTAGTAATGGTGTTTCTTCCTCCAACAATACCTCCTTACCACCAACAAGAGATACTATAGCATCCTTTGTCCACTAACTACCTTCTTAGCACCATTATAATCATCAATGAACTCACATCTACGAAATTTTACTAATTAACTCATTACAAAATCTCTACCACACCCAATAATCTATTTTAATATTTATCGCTTCCAATCACCATCTCATAAGTGCTAGTACTTATTCCTTGCTCATTTATTCACTAACAATCCATGCATGTAGGTTTAAGGGTGAAAGATTATCTCTTGTAGACCAAATCTTGAAAGTCAACTTTTGGGGTGTTCTTGAGATTTTGAATAAATCCTATGGAATCCAATACAACACCTTTTTGTAACACTTAGTGATTGAGAAGTGAAATCATCCTAAAAACACACTTAAAAACTCACCTTAGGTGTGTATTGGAAGCCTTGGCCGGATGGGTGGTGGAGAGAAAGCCCCAGTCTTGCAAAAATGACTTAGCCCCTCTCTCTACCCATCCTTGGAGTTATTTAATGGGCTCCTACGTGCGTGGCCACGCACCTGGGGAAGTGGCCGCGCACCTGAGGCAGAAACTCTTAAATATGCGCGGTCGCGCATCTCGACGCGCATATGACGCATGTCCAGTAAAATTGCCATAAATTTCTCTATACATACCCAAATGACGAGCGGTTTGATGCGTTGGTAACTAGACTCGAAGGGATTTAATTTTATAGTTAGATAACCACCTAAGTCATTATATGGAGGGAGCTATATTCATTTGAAGTCGGGTCTTGTGCCAACTGAAACATCCTTTCCACTTAATGTGATCAACTTGTTCCACACAAGTTCTTGCCATTCCCAAAACTCCTTAGTATGTTCCAACACACCTTAAACATACATTATCAATTCAACATGATATTTCTATATCCCATAGGTCTCCTTTAATACTCAAATACGTTATTCCTAAATACTGTTGGCGCACTTTAAAATCTTAAATCAATAAATTTTTTTACGGGGCCTTACATTCTCCCCCACTTAGGATCATTCGTCCTCTAATGAGGAGTAGAGTCCAGCCCCAAACACTTAACATAACTCGACTCTTCTTTCAAATATTTCAATCCCCCAAATTTGACTAACTCCAAAACATTTCAGAAATTTCAGCAGAGTCTCCCCTGTAATTGGGCCTAACCAACCTGCCAGAGAATCACCAAAACCACCCTAACAACATATCCATAAATTAACAAAGCATCACAGTATATTTCAACAACACTGATCTCAACATTAAGGGCATTACATTAACAGAAGTGGTATCTAGACATGAGTTGCACATATTTAAATCATAGCATATAACAAGTACCCTTTTGAATCACAACCATTTGGTTATACAAGCATGTGAGAATATTTCCTTTACTTTGACAGAGACAGGGATGACAACTAGGTACCTCTTATAAGCAAATTACCCATTAACTTCACCTTCAATAGTTTCCACCGGAACGATAGGCAAAGGATTTCCAACAACCTTCTGGAACCTAGATACATGATGCATCGGGTGCATGGAAGACAACAATAGCAAAACATCATACTCATAGTTTGACATATTTCCTTCAATATTCCATAAGGCCTAATGTGACTATACATACTTTACCTTCCTTAACAATTCACCCAATATATTCATAGAGAAAATCTTGAGAATAACCCGTTCACTTTCTTCAACTCTAAATCCCTACGCCGAACACCCAAAGTAAACCTTTGGCGACCTCTTACAGTTACTCTAAGATGTGCTAGCATAAATATGACCATAAAATTTCATATCTAATATATTTGATCACGGGATGATGCTTCTTCTTTGACTTGTTTGAACTTCAACCCTCATAGGTTACTATAAATAGGAATAACGAGGTCCGAGATTGGGCTGGAATTATTCAAGAATCCATCAATGTGCTGAGCACGGCATTTCAAGAGGTTATATCCTAAGAGACACGAAGGTTACTACCAATAGCACTGACATGGTTAATCATTGTGATGACATCATTGATTCGACAAATGAGGCATAGAGTTTCCTAGTAGGTATTGATAATGTAGGGACCATGTCCATGATTCTGAGATTTAAAAGAAATGAGTCATGAAAAGGACAACAACAATTATTTCATTCCATATGTGTCTTGTTTGGCAATAGTAGGCCTCAAAGAGAAATAGTTAAGTACGTGACATCAGTCATCTCCTGGAGTGTAGGGAAAATCCGTTTAACTCGAAATGAGATTATTCTAGCACCCTGAATGTGATATGAGTTTCAAAATACATGAAGTTGCATTATGCTCGTAACATTAACTAGCACAAGGAATCTATGCCACAAGCCCACGAGGATGAAAAAGAAGTTGAACACTTCTGAGATTATTATCATTCTCACAGCTTAACCTTTGCCAATAGTTGATCCTATGTGAGAGGACTAGAGATACGACGAAATTTCCTTCAATTCGATATGCTCATCATAAGGCTGCTTAACTGTAAGGACCTGTAAAAATTTTAACCAAAATACTCGGGGTTTCGTGGTGCCAAGATAGATTCCTGCGTTACTAGCGGTTTGGACTTTTTGGATTGAACAGTACCCTACGGACTGAGAGAAAAATGTTTCATAGAAGAACGCATTTTTACGGCCCATTATGCGGCCGCATAATCACTCTGCGGACCGCATAATGGCCGCAGAGTGAAGCAGTAAGTTTGGCCAATTTGAGGTCGGTTTTGCGGTCGATTATGCGATCACATAATCGATATGTAGACCGCATATCTGTCGCATAATTCCTCTTGGGTTTCTACGGAGGAAGTTCTGCGGTGCATTATACTGGTCGCATACCTGAGCCGAAAGTTTAGGCCCCTGAGGGCCATTTCTACGGTCACTTTGCGGACCGCATAACCATTATGCGGTCGCATATGCGACCGCTGACCTGTGTCGGGGAACTATTTTTCTTAATTTAAAACCCGACCCCTATTCCGTTAAAACATCCCTTAGGTCTATTTTGAGCTCATTTTCTGATACTTCTAGAGTGAGAGAGAGAGGGTTCAAGAGGGAGGGACTAAGTTTCATCAAATTGATCTTCAATCATCACTCAAAGCCTTGGAAATATTCAAGTAGAGCACCAAAATTCTTCACCCTAAAAGGTAAGGCTTCATCACCCCAGCTCTAAATTTCAAACATAGCTATAATGGGGTACTAGGGTGATACTTCATGAGTATGAGGGTGGTTTATCTTGCATGTATATGTGGTAAAGAGTGGGGGGAAAGAAAGTGAGTTAGAGCCATGAATGTTTTCCTAATTCTGGGTTCAATTTGTATATTACTAAAATAGATTGAGGTTGCTAAGGGTTCCGGATTATTGTAGAGTCCAAAGAAGCGAAATTGAGGTATGTATGGCTAACTCTCTTCTTCTTAGAATCAAACTCCTGGAGTCCGAATAATTGGTATAAGTTCCAACTTGATTATACTAGGATCATTTGCCTTAGTGTGTTTGATTGAAAGATTCATGTTCCCTAATTATTTTAGATGGTTACCATGTCATCATGCTATTTGAGAACGTAATTATGATTTTCCAAGCTCCTTCCCTTATGTGTGAAATGCCTTATGTGATGGTACTTATCAACATGAATGATGATGTTATTCGAATAAATAAAAAAAAGGAAAGATTTGAATTGTAAAATGTGCCCAAGTGCCAAGAACTACTTAATAAATGAGGTTGTTTGTGCCATGTAATGGAGATGGGAAAGAAATGTGAATTGAGTGGACAGTTGAAAGAGGTTATGTCTCAAGTGAGATGCCTTAGCCGATCGGGCCGAGATTGGACGCCATGTTGTACACATGGTGGCATTTGTATTGGAATTATTGAATTACATTGTGGATATGGATATGTCTCACTTGAGATGGCTTAGCCGGTCGGGCCGAGACCGGACTCCATAAAAAAACACGGTGGCATTGTGAGTTGTGGCTTTGGCACTAAAGATTATTAATCTAAGAAGATGGAAAGATTGAATTGGAAACTATGTAATCCTTACTCAGTGTTTTCTTTGCATTTCTATGAAGTACTTATTGATTATTATGACTGCCTTCTCTTTGTTTCACTGTTCATTCTACTAAGATTGGTGTTTGCCTTACATACTAGTACTATTCGACAGTACTAACATCCCTTTTGCCAGGGGCGCTACATGTTTGAATGGATGAAGGTGGTTTCATCACAAATAGTGCGGATCGCAGATAGTGGTGCTCACTTTCTCTTCTCACAGCAGTCTTGGTGAGCCCCCTTTCTCCCAGGGGTCATGTAGTCCTTCTTTTGTATAAGTTTTCACATTTTGAGGTATAGCCGGGGCCTTGTTGCCGGCATTGTCATGTTGCTCTTTTCTATCCTTAGAGGCTCCGTAAACATTTTTTTGTGGGTCATGTATGTATGTTGGGGCGGTCGTTGGACCGAGTTGTATTTTGGAAACTCAACTATGCCATAATGTATATAAGGAAAATGAATTAGCAACGTTTATATATTTATATAACTGATCTCTCCCCGATTTTACAAATGGTGATGCGTCCCTTTTTGGGTTATGAATGAGTCGGGTAGGAAAGGTTAATAGGCTTGCTCGATCGGGTTCACTCGGTTGAGCGCCGGTCGTGCTCCCCGAGGTTGGGGCGTGACATTAACTTTCAACCTTACACAAGTGAAATCATGTAGCTAGGACATCTTACTGTTGGGATGAAATCACATATTGGTTAGAGAGAATGAACACTTTGCTATGAGCTAGATATATTTCTGCTATAATAACTCTCCAGCTACAATACCAGGCCACTTCATGGGTAACTACAATTCTAGGAGCAAAGTGAGTTACACACCGGGACATGATCTACGTGGATATGAAAGTCATACTGCGATGGGTGAACAAAAAGATCTTCCTGTGATGATTTTTTTTTTTTTGAAAATCTCAAATTTCTGAGAAACTTTTATGCGGACAAGTCACCCCTTCAATTGACAGTTATGCGTATAATAGGTGTTGAGATATGCCCTCATGTTACTAGATACTGAAATGGATTCATGATAATGCTCACAAAGGAGTAAAATGATTGTTCAAACCATAGGAGCAACATACACCGTAGAGAAAAAGAGTGGCTCTAGAAGGATCTCAACACTAGGCTGCTTTACATTAGATTTGATACCACATATGTAAATATTATGGTAGTGCGTGCATAGGCACAAGTGAGCAGATATTATCCATTTGAATCAAAAGGTTCTGTACGAAATTCATCAAGTATGGTCTCTTGTTGAGAATTTAGGAAATCAAGTGGGAAGTATTACTCCTAGAGTTATAACTGAATTAAAGGAAATCATTATAGAACTCAATTCCTCGCGAGATTGTAAATAAGAGAATTTTGTGATATAGTGGCTTCACGAATAATGCGTCTCGTTCAAAGAGTAGATACAGAGAATGACTCATAAAGTTGTTCCGGTTCTATCCCAACTTCCATAGTAACATAAGGAGTGACATATGACAAAGTGGAACCGGGATCAATAAGAGCATACACATCAAGAGATTGGACAGTCAATATACCTGTAACCACATCTGGAGAAGCCTCAAACTTTTGACGCCTCCTCATAGCATAAAACATGTTGGGCCCTCCCGAGCTCTCAATACCACCCCTAGCTTCTCCACGCCCTGCGGGCGGTATAGTGCCTCTAGCTGGGGGAGGCGTTACTGATGTAGTAGCTATGGAACTGGATGGTTGTGTCGCTTCCCCGCCCATGCTCTGGCGAGATGAATGACAATCTCTCTGAATGTGACCCCTCATACCACACTTGTAACATACATAGGTACCATAGTGATATACTCCCGGATGACATCTCCCACACTTCACACAACGGGTATGAGGTCCAATAAACTGAATCATCCCACTGACCTGATAATTACCCTTTTATTTCTGTGGTGGCCACTCTATAGGGAGGAATAGATATTGGATGAGTATCTAGTAGTAGGTTAATAGCAAACTCAATTTCTCGCTCTGGCAGAAGACCCGGAAGCTCATCGGGAAAAACATCGGGAAACTCATTAATCACAGGGATGGAGTGAATGGTTGGTGACTCTATTTCTACATCCCGAACCCGAACTACGTGATAAATATAGCACTTTCTGATCATCTTCCTTGCCTTGAGATAGGAAATAAATTTACCTCTCGGGGTTGCCGTATTACCTTTCCATTCCAAAGCAGGCTCTCTTGGGAATTGAAATCAAACCATCTTTGATCTACACTTGATGTTAGCATAAAAAAAGGCCAATCAATCCATACCCATTATAACATCAAGCTCTACCCAACCGAACACCACGTACCCTATCCTTTTTTATTATCAAATCTATCACGGACCATTACGAGCCACATCCATATATATAAGTAACAATATTAAGACATAACTCGCATAACTAATTTAGAATTTTTTTTATATACATAGGAGTCGACAAGGTCGTAGACATGTCATACCCAAAACTATACACGTGATACTGTTTGCAAAAACTCTAAGAAACATAACCATAATATATATAAGTCGAGACAAGGCTCCCTACCTCCTTACAACCACCTAACATTTTTATAACCCTAACTTGGTAATACTCTAGTGGAGCTCAACAACCAAAAGCTGACATCTGGAGGAAATCTACAGTAGAGGGTCCTTGCCTCGTCCTATATGAAAGCCTCGGTCAGACACACTTCGAAGCGGAATTTTCATATCCTTATCAGTTACTTTCCACCTCTTGGCCCGACTGCTATCCTCTTCCTCTGCATGTCCCACAATATACACAGACGAACCTTGATTAACGGACTCCTAAGACTGTGGACTATCTGGAACCTCATAAGAGTTGGTGTCTATAAATACCCTAACATAGTTTTGAGCCTGAGGGGAACCCGATTGTGCCAATCTGTGCACCACTCCCCTTATACCCTGAGCAACGGGCCCTGATAATGAAACTAAGGGCCTTGATGAGGCTGGAACTCTTCTCACCCCATCTTCTATCGGCGAGATCAAAACTACTCGAACGGATGACTCAGATGGATCCTCTCCATAGTGTAACTTATGACTCGGTTCTATCACACAATCTGGATTAGAAGGAAAAGTAACCATCCTAAATGTCCTGTAGCCTCCTATTTATAAGTGTGGTGCACTACACGCCCATAAACAAGACTCTACTAGACACGGTCTATAGACAACCCTAGGACAGAACTGCTCTGATACCACTTTTGTCACGACCCAAACCGATGGGCCGCGACGGATGCCCGAGTCCTACCTGTCGAACACCCTTAAGCATGCATCTAAGATATAAACATGATTAGTGTACGTGAGGGAAACCTGTCCAAAAGACATATACATAAACATGCAGAATATAGTGGGGCGAGCCGGCAAGGCTGCTATAGACAACTATATATTCAAAACTGGAAGCCGGCGAGGCCACATACTATCCAACTATACATATTGTCTACAGACCTCTAATAGAATATACAACTGTACAAGGACGGGATTGGGCCACGTCATACCCATACATGTATACAAGCATATCATACCAAAATCTAAAGCAACTTCGGATCAAATGGAGCACGCCAACTCTCGGTGATCAAGGATCCTAAGAAGGGGGACCGTCGGCTTGTCTATCTGCACCTGCGGACATGAAACGCAGGCCCCGGAAAATAGGGCGTCAGCACGAATGATTTACCAAGTATGTAAGGCATAAAAATCAGTACATAAAAGACATAGATGAAATATGGAATAAAGAATTCCACCTGTAAGTCTAAATAACTTTGTAAATCCTGAAACATTTATAATATCATGCATGTACGTATAAATGTCATGTCATGCATAAGTATAGGTGTACATAATATCATCAAGCCTCTGAGGGCATCCCATCATATCATCTCGGCCACTGTGGGTAAAATCATCAACATATAGCAACTGATCAGGTGGTGGTGCGTGTATAATGCCGTAACCTTTTTTCATATCCCATATACATATATTATACATATATATGCGTATATAATGCCATCTGGTCATGGGTCAATGTAAATGAATGCAATGCATGATAAGTACGTCAATAAAATCTTTCGGAGTGTCATAAGACCATTATGCCTCTGATTAAGATCATGAAATTGACGTTATCAACTTACGTATTTTTTGAGACCCATGAACAGACGATAGAATAATAAGACTTATGGGAAAATAAGAATATACGCATCACTAGCGTTTCTACGAATAGAGTAATTTATGGAAGTTGTGCATTTGCTCGTTTCGTTTGTGTCGTATAGATCATGCCAAACGAAAGAAGGGATAGCCTTAACATACCTGAGTCAATTCTCTTTACAATCCTCTATCACACGTTAATTGCGGCAAAACACAGAACAAGTCATATGAAAAGCTCGAAGCAATCACGTTGCTATGCAAATTAAATCTTGGCCTAAACTTTGCCTTAAAAACATAGCAATAACATTGCTATACAAGGAGATTTTGGAAAATGATTTAACATTACTATGTAAGGAAGCTTGGACTCTTAGAAAGAACGTTACTATGTAAGGCATATTTGCTGAAAACTCTTTAGCAATTCATTTTGAGCAATCCATTTTGAACCAAAGAATGTTACATTTATCTTTAGGTGGGCCCTACTTAAAATGACTAAGCCACTTTAGATCCTCCAAAGTGTGACATTTAGGCAAGACTTAAGAGTTATCTTAAATTAAAAGGGGGACTGCCACGTTTTTGGCCTTTTAGGCTTATCTTAAAGACTTAATTATTAATTATTTACTATTATCTTATTTAACTAATTAATCTTCCATTAACCAATAATCAACCAATTATCCATATAATTAAGAATTATCTTAAATTACTTAAAATAGTACTCACTTTTAATACACTTTACGTACCCTACTATCGTGGTCATGTAGTACCTTGTATGACACTAGTCCATAAATACCGGATACTATAGCTCGTACTGTATTTTATCCCAAATCGACAATCTTCAACGAAACTCATTTTCTTTGATTCGTTTACCCTTTAACCTTCACGGCACTTTACTTATCGCCTATTATAAATAGCATAAATGCTTATAACCTCAAGATAATATCATTCCGGAGTCTATGTCGATTATTTGGAGATGAAACTTTAACGTATGGAAATGCGAGATGTAACAATTTTAAGTCATTTGAGATAATTCTTAATTATGTGGGTAATTAGTTAATTATTGAACTAGTGAGGGATTACCAAGTTAATTAAAAAGTTGGTGGAGGATTAATTAAAATCTTTTGGATTAGCCTTGAACCCCAATGTGTCAGCATATAGTCAATCAAATGACTCTTTGTTCACAAAGCAAGGTGGCAAAGTTAGATGAATTGGTGGCCAAGTCTTACTAAGTGGGACCCATACTCAAATATTAAAAGAGACATCTCTAATTCATTATTGAATCTCTACAAAGTTTAAAGAAGGCTTCAGCAAAAATCATTCATAAAAGATTAGATGTTGGCATCGTGGTTTTGCTACAAAAATTATACAAGACTACCTAATGTTATAGTAATGGGATTTTGCGATTCTAAGGGAGTACTGTGCAATCTTTCTCAAAGAATATCATACGGATTTTTCCCTACTTCGATCTTCCGTTACATGTTTTGTCACAATCAACGTGTGTTAGAGGGATTGTCAAGAGAATCGATTCAGGTATGTTAAGGTTATCCCTTCTTTCTTTTGGCATGATCCATACGATACAAAGGAAATGAGGAAACGCACAATTTTCATAAATGACTCTATTCATAGAAGTATTAGGGGTGTCTATATTCTTGATTCTCCATGTGAATTATTATTATATCTTCTATTCATGGGTCTCAAAAAAATACGTATTTGATAAAGTTTATCCGAAAGGCATATTGATTTTATGACATTCGAGAAATCTTATTAACATATTTCTTATGCATTTCATGTATTTATACGTGTACATTGACCCATGACCAGATGGCATTATATACGCGTATATTATATGTATATGGAATATGGGAAAAGGTTATGGCGTTATATACACACCACCACCTCATCAGCTAGTATACGTTGATGATTTGCCCACAGTGGCCGAGATGATATGATGGGACGCTCTCAGAGGCTTGATGATGTTATGAACGCATATGCCTAAGCATGGTATGATATTTATACGCATATGCATGACATTATAAATATTAATGATTCACAGATTTATTCGGACTTACATGTCGAGTCTTTTACTCCATGTTTCTCTCATGTTTATTATTTACTAATTTTTATTCCTTACATACTCAGTACATTATTTGTACTGACATCCCTTTTTCCTAGGGACACTGTGTATCATGTCCGCAGGTCCCGTTAGACAGGTTTAGAGTCCTCCAAATAGGCTATCAGCCCAGCGGAAGGTGTTGGTGCGCTCCATTTGCTCCGCCGAAGTTGCTATTGGTCGGTATGATTAGGAAATGTGTTGATTGGTATGGCGGGGCTCTGTCCCGACCTTTATAATATTTATGTAATCTTAGAGGCTTGTAGACAGACGTCATCTGTACGGATACTTGTATGGCCTTCTCGGCCTTTGTTTTAAGTATATAATGGATCACATTGGCCTTATAGGCCCGTATGTCACAAGTATGAGTTTTTATATCAGGTTGGGTCATTCTATGTCGGGTATTCCCTCATGTTTAATTTGTTTATCTCATGACACCCCTTCTGGCCCACTTACCTATGATGATGTAATAAGAAAGATACGTTATGTTGGTACTCGGTTGAGTAAGGTACCGGGTGCCCGTCGTGGCCCATCATTTTGGGTCGTGACAGAAGTGGTATCAGAGCAGTTTTCTCCTAGGGAGTCTACAAACCGTGTCTAGTATAGTCTTGTTTATGGGTGTGTTGTGCACCACACTTATAAGCAGGAGGCTGTACATGTCATTTAGGACTGTCACTCTTTCTTCTTACTCTAGATCGTGTGATAGAGCTCAGTTGTAAGAACTAAATTTCCTAAACTCTATCTTATTCATAATACGATGATGCCTACATCCAGAAAGATGGGTGGTAAGAGATATAGCTGTGGAAGAGTCGAGTCAGAGGAACTCAATTTTTGCATCATGCTTATGATGGATAAATATGAGGTATTCAGCAGATCATGTGTGTACTAAGATATGTAAACTTCTTGATAAGGATCCCTAAGGAAAGAATGTCTATCCACTCTTACGGTAAAAAGGAATAAAAGAATCGGAAGGTAGACACAAGTTTCAGCAAGTAAAAGAAGCAAGATGAAAAAGGGTACTAGCTACCCAGCTAATGAAGATTATCGCAGAGGAATATAAGCCTTTGGAGTCACCTTCAACAATAACAGAGGTATGTACAATTGGCCACACCCATCTCATTTATGCCCTATGAGGGCTAACATGTGTAGTTTAAGAAGAAGGACGGGATATCAGGATCCGGCTGGGGTTAGAGTAACCCAAAATAGTGAATGGATTATTTGCCTTAGCTGACATTTCTGGAGGATATTGCAAATGTGCTAATAGAGATTCTTTGTGAGACGCCCAGATGGTACACTCTAAAATAGTACAACTAGATATGAGTACTACAAAGATAGGTACTGGAAGCCTGGAAGGGATAAATATTATCTTAGTGTGACTCCCGTCCCTAGTAGAGAAAGAATGTTAGGCAACCCGAAGAGCTAGTAGATGGAGCAAGGGGAGCTAAAAGCAAATGAATGTCTTGTTCGAGCTTTTAGAATAAAGTGATACACAGAAATGTTAGCGGGAAATAAGAAGAGAGTCAATGAAGCATTATGATTAAGCTGTGATATGGATGACAACGGTAGATAAAAAGATGACAGTATTACAGAGTCTATAGTCAAGTGAAGGAAAGGACGAGAGGTGACAGCCTTGAGACAATAAAATGGTATAGGCCATAAAGTCATATCCTCATTTCGAGAAATAAGTTCGTGACTCCAACGCGACTACCAAAAGGAAAAGTTAGACCCAGAGTAATAAGAAATCAGCATGGACTGATGAACAAGATAAGCTAAACATCAATTAGGGACTGAGTGATTTGATAATATTCGGCATTATGAAAATTTCATATTTGCCTTCCGGCGATAATAGAATGGACGATAGAAGAACAACCTTTAATGGTCATTCAGGAAGACGCTTCCGTAAAGCAAGCAATATGAGCAAAATTAAGCTTAAGGGACTATATGTGCCAGTTATACTAAGTGTCACCCTTGTGAGTAAGGAATTTTGTTATCCTTGGTACATAAGGATTATCGCAAGGCGAGTAAGGGTCATCGATGATGTGAAAAGACGCCAAAGATGAAGAGGTAAAACATCTATAGGTAGATCGTCGTAGCACTAAATCTTAGTACTCCCCTAAATGGGGGAATATGGAGTGATGTGGCATTACGTCAGAACTAATTGATTCTAGTAACTATGGAATGGTAAAGGAAGAATGCGATAAAAATGAGAAAGGGATGAGATTGCACTTATTCAAATCCTACAGATATGCTATGATTCTAGAACATTATGCAAATATGACGTGAAGGAGAGGAAGTAAGGGTTCCTGCCCGAGATGTTATTGATTGATAAGGAGTATGTGCGAGACGTAAGTTAAGGTAAAGGAGATAACCCAAGAAGATTACGCGGAATATTGATATGAGAATTGGCCAACGAGTAGTTAGTAGTTGATCCAGGAAGAGCCTAGTTATGGCTAGACAAGAGGATACAGGCAAATCAACAGATCGTGCAAGATAAACATAGTGAACCCCCAACATAGTGAATCCAGTCTCGCAGATAATGATATCGTGACCCTTGGAAATATTCAAATAAGAGTTGGGGTAGTTAAAGGTACCGTATGAATGGTATGGAAATAAAAGATAGTCACACTGGGAAGACAGTCAAAACTTTAGTTCAGGAGCGACCCTACAAGCACAAGGGGTGAGGAAATAAGTAACTAAGGATAATTATAAGTGAGTACGAACATCAAGAATTCCATCGGGTATTCGATGTAATAAGCTTGCATCTTTACAAGAGTCAGAGGGTCCTCCCTAAGTACTACAATGAAAGGCTAGCCGAGGAAATAAGGAAGAAGGCTTCAACCTAAGCATAGTAACTTGAAGAAGGAATGGTCATGTAAAAATAGTCTCACTACAACATTGCATGCACTCTATGAGAAAGCGGCACCTACCATGGCTAATGAACGGGAAGTAAAAGCAAAAGTAGGATTCGAGATCATATGAGTTGCACGAAAATTCCGGCATGCATGGGAACTAAGATAAGTAAAGTATGCACGCAACAAGGGGGCAGAAAGACCAGGAAAAGTAATTGCTTACATTTAAAGAAAGTTAAGGAATTATTCAATCAATGATCTAGAATTAGTTACATTATGAATGCACTTAAGATTTCGGAGTATTATCTATGCAGCATATATGTTGACATTCATACAGCCGTAGAAGACTCTAGTATAAGTTAAAAGAAAGAATTGAGCCCAGGGCATAGACAAAGGATTGAATTGTCAGAAGATTGTATCATGGATATTCCATAGCGCCCATGAAAAGCTAAAGTAATAACTAATACCAGGAGCCGCAGATCGGAAGATAGCTTAAGCCTACATAAAGGTTGATCAGAAGAAAGAGAAAACTAAAGAGTTACATCAACTAAGTAAATCAGGAATCTGATTATTGGATCTAGAGAATTATAGAAATCGTGATTGAGAACATTGCAGAATCACTCTTAAAATTAGAGGTACAAGAGAGATAGTACAACAACCATATTCTGTAACGGCTCTACGAGAAAGCTAATTAGAATAGTACTAGCCTCATAAGAAGTCAGTATGAAGCTCCCACTGGATTGTGTATGCACCAGAGGTGCAAGTATTATAATAGAGCTTCAAGTTGTGGATGTGAATTATACCTGTGTGGAAGGGGGTTTATGAAAGAGATAGAAAATATGATGTGAGACTTTAAGTTAAGTAAGGTAAAGGTGGACAATGTTCGAGATACTCAATTATAGAAGGTTGTGAATAGTCCTTACTTCAGATAGAAGGCTAGAAGTGCGGATTCAATATCCAGGAATGATAACGGCGTCGTCAGTGGCATGTCTTCTAGCCTATGGTTTCTAGGTATGGAGAATCTTGATTAAGAGAGTAAATAAGAGTTGGAGACGATGTGATGTCTCGCTTGATGTTCCAGAATGACATAAGGAAATCTATGGTGCAAGCAAGTTAAAGGAAGGTTTCAAGCAGTATAAATGGATATGTATAGGTCACAAGCTAAAGTATGGTAGAGCAACAAGATTTTACGAAGACGTGAGTAAGGATAAGAAAAGGCAAGTGAGAAAGTGACGATAATGGATAAGTCCTCGGGATTAATCCTATGAAAACAAGAGAGCTAATGGTTTCTCTAAGTTATAGAAAACTCAGTATAGCCTGAATGAACTCAAAGGAGTCTAAGACTAGTAACATCTAGAAGAAACGGAATGCTGCCCTGGTAGTAGAATGAGGGTGTAATAGATGAAGGATGATGTTTGGGCCTTCGATTGAGTAATGATTTTATAAAGTGTACATGATTAAAATACCCACGTAATGTGAATCACATCGGGATGCTATGAAATACGGTTATGGAAGTATAGTATCGCCCCCAGGTGGTTCAGGAAAGTCACTTCAGATATTTCTCAATGAGATGTAAGCCCTAGTGATAATGCATTACATAAGAGGTTTCAAGTTGTCAGTGGTAGATTATAAATTAACGTTAAGGTGAATCGACAATAGATGAATAAAGTTCCAACGTATGAGAGGAGATAAGGATTCCATCCTTTAGATGAACAGTAATAAGGAAGCATTGAAGGACTTGGATTTATACATCTATCATAAGATGCAAGAGAGTAACCTGGAATTGGGTAGCAGACTTTGATAATAATAAAACCAAGGTAAGAGTTATGGTATAGTAAAGTCATACGGATGGATAAATGGATCTATGAAATAAGATATAGCAATATTCGTAAGTTCGACAAAGTACCAGCGAAGAATTTCAAATATACCTATAGATGCCCAGAGGGACATCTTGTCAAGCTCTGTATATGTTTACAAAGTGAGGCCTAAAGATTGGCTAAAAACTGGAGGAAAAAAGAGAGAAGAATAACAGGCTGCATAATAGAAGGTAGCAACAGTTACGATATTAGAAGGATTCCGACCACAAGTCATGGTGTGAGAAAGAGGCCTAAAGGGGGGAATGCCCTGGCCTTTGGATTTATTCACAGAACAGTTGCCTAGATGGCAAGGAGAGTACTAAAGTATTCGGAAGACATAGGTTATGAAAATGATAAGTGCATCAGTCAACATTCGAGGACGAATATTCCAAAGGGGGGAATGATGTTACACCCCATTATTTCGTACGTGAAAGTACGCCATAAGTATATTGATGAAAGCTCGGAAATGAGATGTTACATCCCGCATTTTCATACATTAAAGTTTCGTCGTAAGTTAATCGACGTAAATTCGGGAATGAGATTACTTTGAGATTATAAGTATTACGCTATTTCAAATAAGTGATAAGTAAATTCGTGAAGGTGATAGGGTAAGTGAATCGAAGAAAATAAGTTTCGTCGAAGTTTGACAATTTGTGATAAAATACGGTCCAAGCTATAATACCCGGTATTTATGGACTAGTGCCATACAAGGTACCACATGACCATGATAGTAAGGTGTATAAGGTGTGTTAAAAGTAAGTAGTATTTTAAGTCATTTGAGATAATTCTTAATTATGTGGGTAATTGGTTAATTATTGGACTAGTGGGGGATTACCAAGTTAATTAAAAAGTTGGTAGAGGATAAATTAAAATCTTTTGGATTAGCCTTGAACCCCAACGTGAAAGCAAGATATAGTCAATCAAATGATTCTTTATTCACAAAGCAAGGTGGCAAAGTTAGATGAATTGGTGGCCAAGTCTTACTAAGTGGGGCCCACACTCGAATATTAAAAGAGACATCTCTAATTCGTTATTGAATCTCTACAAAGTTCAAAGAAGGCTTCAGCAAAACTCATTCATAAAAGATTAGATGTTGGCAACGTGGTTTTGCTACAAAAATCATACGAGACTACGTAATGTTATAGTAACAGGATTTTGCGATTCTAAGGGAGTATGGTGCAATCTTTCTCAAAGAATATCATACGAATTTTCCCCTACTTCGATCCGCCATTACATGTTTTGTCGCAATCAACGTGTGTTACAGGGATTGCCAAGAGAATCGGTTCAGGTATTTTAAGGCTATCCCTTCTTTCTTTTGGCATGATCCATCTTTTGGCAGAAAAATACGTAATTGATAAAGTTTATCCGAAAGGTATATTGATTTTATGACATTCCGAGAAATTTTATATTTCTTATGCACTTCATGCATTTATACATGTACATTGACCCATGACCATATGGCGTTATATACGCGTATATTATATGTATATGGGATATGAGAAAAGGTTATGGCGTTATATACGCACTACCACCTGATCAGCTGGTATACGTTGATGATTTTCCCCACAATTGCCGAGATGATATGATAGGATGCCCTCAGAGGCTTGATGATGTTATGAACGCATATACCTAAGCATGGTATGACATTTATACGCATATGCATGACATTATAATTATTAATGATTCACAGAGTTATTCGGACTTACATGTCGGGTCTTTTACTCCATATTTCTCTCATGTCTATTATTTACTGATTTTTAATCCTTACATACTCGGTATATTATTTGTACTGACGTCCCTTTTGCCTGGGGATGCTGAGTTTCATGTCCGCAGGTCCCGTTAGACAGGTTGAGAGTCCTCCAAGTAGGCTATCAGCTCAGCGGAAGGTGTTGGTGCGCTCCATTTGCTCCGCCGAAGTTGTTATTGGTTAGTATGATTAGGACATGTGTTGATTGGTATGGTGGGGCTCTGTCCCGACCTTTATGATATTTATGTACTCTTAGAGGCTTGTAGACAGACGTCATGTGTACGGATACTTGTATGGCCTTGTCGGCCTTTGTTTTAAGTATATAATGGATCACATTGGCCTTATAGGCCCGTATGTCACAAGTATGAGTTTCTATATCAGGTTGGGTCATTCTATGTCGGGTATTCCCTCATGCTTACTCTGTTTATCTCATGACGCCCCTTCTGGCCCACTTACCTATGATGATGTAATAAGAAAGATACATTACGTTGGTACTCGGTTGAATAAGGTACCGGGTGCCCATCATGGCCCATCAGTTTGGGTCGTGACAATACACGTATATTATATGTATATGGGATATGGGAAAAGGTTACGGCATTATATACGTACCACCACATGATCAGCTGGTATACGTTGATGATTTGTCCACAGTGGTGGAGATGATATGATGGGATGCCCTCGGAGGCTTGATGATGTTATGAACGCATATACATATGCATGGCATGATATTTATACGCATACGCATGACATGATAAATATTAAATGATTCACAGAGCTATTCAGACTTACATGTTGAGTCTTTTACTCCATGTTTCTCTGTCTATTATTTACTAATTTTCATTCCTTACATACTCGGTACATTATTTGTTTTGACGTCCCTTTTGCCTGGGGATGCTGCGTTTCATGCGCGCAGGTTCCGATAGACAGGTCGAGAGTCCTCCAAGTAGGCTATCAGCTCAGCGGAAGATGTTGGTGCGCTCCATTTTCTCCGGAGTTGCTTGTTTGGTCAGTATGATTTAGACGCATATTGTTTGATATGGTGGGGCCCTGTCCCGACCTTTATGATAATTATTTATTTTGAGAGGCTTGTAGACAAATGTCATATGTACGGATACTTGTATGGCCTTGTCGGCCTATGTTTTGAGTTTGCAAATTAGCCCATGACGGCCTGTTTGGCCCATTTGCCAATAATAGTACGATAAGGCACCGGGTGCCCGTCACGGTCCATCGATTTGGGTCATGACAAGTTTAGCGGACCCCATATTCATTGTGTGAAGTGTATGAGATATCATTTGGGGGTATGTCACTATGGTACTAATGTATGTTTTGGATGTGAAGTAGAGGGGCATCAATTAAGGTACTGCCCTGTCAATCTAAAGTCATCAAGTAAGTCACTCCTTAGTACATCATTATGAACACCGCATTATTTTCCTTGTTGTGTATGTACATCCATATTGAAGAGGCCTACATAAATATGGTCTTAACCAAAATGTTGAATCACAAAACATTGCATGTATCTACATTTTGAACGAGACACATTATTCGTGAATCCACTCTATCACAAATTCTCTTATTTACATCCTCTTGTGGAATTGAGGTCTATAATTATGTCCTTAAATTGAGTTATAACTCTAGGATTAATACGTCCCACTTGCTTTCCTAAATTCTCAATAAGGGACTATACCTGATGGATTTCGTACATAACCTTTTGATTCAAATGGATAACATCTGGTCATTTGTGCCTATGCACGCACCACCATAATGTTTACCAATGTGGTATCAAATCTAATATAAAGCAGCCTAGTATTGAGATCCTTCTTGAGTCACTCTTTTCTCTCCGATGTATGTGACTCATATGGTTTGAACAATCACTTTGTTCCTTGTGTATATTATCACGAATCATTTTCACCGTCTAGTAATATGAGAGCATATTGATTTGAAATACAAGTTTGTCGTATCTCTAGTCCTAATATAGGATCAACTATTGGCAACGGTTAAGTTGTGAGAATGATAATAATCTCACAAGTGTTCAACTTCTTTTTCATCCCCATGGGCTTGTGACATAGATTCCTTGTGTCAGTTAATGTTAAGAATGTAATGCAATTTCATCCATTTTGAAACCCTTATCACATTCGGGGTGCTATAATATTTTCATTTTGAGTTAAACTGATTTTCCCTACACTCCAGGAGACGACCGGTGTCACGTACTTGGCTATTTTTCTTTGAGGCCTATTATTGCCAAACAAGGCACATATGGAATGAAACAATTGTTTTTGTCCTTTTCATGAATAATAGTCTTCCAAGCATAACTGGTGCTATTGTCTTTATCCTTATGATTATGCCTCCCATATGTCACATGTCAAAGAAGAAGCATCATCCCATGATCAAATACATTGGATAGGAAATTTTATGGTCATATTCAAGCTAGCACATCTTAGACTAATTGTTGGAGGTTGCCAAAGGTTTAGTTTGGGTGTTCGGCATAGAGATTTAGAGTTGAAGAAAGTGAACGGGTTATTCTCCATATTTTCTCTATGAGGATGCTATGTGAATTGTTAATAAAGGTAAAGTATGTTTAGTCACATTAGGACTTATGAAATCTTAAAGGAAATAGGCCAAACTATGAGTATGATGTTTCCCTATTATTGTTCTTCGTGTACCTAGTGTTTTACATAGGCACTAATGGATAATTGGATTATGAGGAGCAACTATTTGCTATCCTTATTAGATAAGTCCGAAAGTTAAGATTGCCTCCTTCAAGTGCTATGGCTAAGTCTGTGAGTCGAGGAGATCACCTCGTAGGCCGAAAGTGTTGAGGAAAGGAAATATTCTCACTTGTTTGTAGAGCCAAATGGTTGTGGTTCAAAAACGTACCTTCTATGCATTAAGGTTTAAATGTGTACATTTCATGTCAAGATACCACTTTTGTTAATGTAATGCCCTAATATTGAGATAGGTGTTGTTGATATATACTGTAATGCATTGTTGAGTAATGGATATATTGTTAGGATTGATTTCTGGGATTCTCTGACAAGTGAATAGGCCCAGTTACAGTGGAAACTCGGTCGAAATTTTTAAGAATTTGTAAGGATATCCAAATCTTAAGGTCCATAAGTAAGTTCAAATTTTGGAAAGGATGTATAAGACCAATGTAGTCATAAGTGCCTATGTAAAATGGTTGGAGGAAAAATGATGGTAACTCTATTCTTAGAAGGAACTTGTAAAATATTCGAGGACGAATGTTCTTAAGTGGGGGAGAATGTAACACCCAAGAAAATTTCGAAGTACTTCAGCGCTATTAAGATAGTTGATGTGTGCTAATTATATTATTTTATGTGCACACAAAGACTATTATATGAATGATATCAATTGTTCATGATAATATATGTACGAGGTGCATTAAGAATGGTTTATGGTCTAAGAAGAGCCCCAAGGCTAAGTCAAGTTGAAAATTTTATGAAGGGATAAAGTTTCATGTGAGTTCGCATAAGACCTAAATTAAAATGAGTATAACTCTCTTGATATGAAGATTTATATGGTTTATTACCTATCAAAAGAAAGATATATGTGTCTAGTTTATAACACTTCAAACCGTACGTTATTTAGACATTCCTACAAAGAGTTATGACTAAATTACCAAAGGTTGGCAGAATGCGATTCTACGACCAATTCTGCGATTGCAGAACCATTATGCGATCGCAGAAGTGGTTATGCGACCGCAAAATGGTCGCAGACCTGGCCAGCATAGCCCAGTTTTGGGCATCGATTCTGCGATGCATTGTGCGACCCGCATACCCATTATGCGGTCCATTATGCGACCGCAGACCTGATTTCGGAGGGTTAAATTTTCTATTTTCATAACCCGACCCCAATTTGATAAATAGGCTTTGGGGCTTATTTTGGAGCAATCATCTGAGGTTTTTAGAGAGAAGTGAGAGTGTTCTAGAGAGAGAAAGTAGATGAAGTATTTTTTTCATGACGATCTGGCCCAAGCTTTGAAATCCAACAAGGAAATCTCACAAGATCTTCATCTAAGAGGTAAGATTCAAACCCCTAGTCTTCAATTTCGAGTTTGAGGTAAAAGATGGGTGATTGGGAGTATGATTCTTAGGTGTAAGAGTATTATTTATACATGTTTGTACTAATAAGGTTTGTGGGAAGATTGTTGAGCTCAAATAAGTAAAGATTGGGTTGTGGAGTGAAGGAAATCTTGTAAAAGAACCTTGTAGTTAAATTTGCACACCTAGTGTTTGATAAAATGCTCAAATGAGTTGAGACCATGAATATCTTCCTAATTATGGTTCAATATTGTTATGTCTCAAAATAGATTGGGATTGCTAGAATTTCTGGAACGTTGTAGTAATTGAAGGAAAGCTCAAAGCAAGGTATGTTGGCTAAAGTACTCTCTTAGAATTGAATTCAATGATGTTTTCATAAGTTTCAAGTATGGTTGTCTCAAGTTCCTTATTCTACATTCCGAGTTGTTCCCAATAAATTCGATTGTCCCGAATAAGCAAAGTGTCGAGAATTATGTATTCAAAACGTATTCCGAATGTTCCTATTACATTATGTTATCTTTTGGGAACGTGTTCAAGAATGATATGTGTATTAAAATGCTATGTCTTTGAGTTGTGTTTCAAATGAAGGTTATGATGCCAAATTATGTGAGAAAATCCAATATGCTTAAGACTCTTAATTGCTCATATGTGTACCTAAAGGCTTGATTGGAAATGTCTTATTGTGTATAATCTATAAAGATGGTTGGAAGTGAAATAAGTGAATTGGGGATATGAAGTGTGGCCAACATGCCAGAGTGAAAGTTATACTTGTGGACAATGATACCAATGAAATTAAATGATGTGAGAATGATTCAACTATTCCGAATTGACTTCGCAAATAGAATTACCTAAAAGCTTATGAACTCAAATCATGCCCGTATGTGGCTGTTTTAACAAATGCTATGCTTTATGAGTATTTTCAATGTGTTTTGCACTCTTACATATTCATGAGTGGAAATTATGTATTTCTCTTTATGGGGAAAAGTATTTTAAGAATAAATAGTGTATTACTTGTTGATGATTGTAACTTGTGCGTCAGTTGCCAATTATTTTACTCCATTTCCCGGAAAGAAATCTATTGTGCTTAAATTGTTCATTTCTAATGAACTTAAGGTTGTGATTTCTGGAATAGTATATATGTTGATATGTGATGGTGATCTTTGAATTTGAAAGAAGTGAAAGTGCGAAATATCAAATACGGCCACCGTGCCTTGAATAAAGAATCTTGTGAATGGCCAAAAGAGCCAAGAAAATATTGTTGTTGTTATTGGTTGAAAATACTAGTGGAGATTTATACAATGTGCAAGATGATGAGGTAAATACATTTGCACCTATGTTATTATTGTGAATTATTCCCCTTATTTGGGATGAGATTGATGTGATAAAATTATTCCCCTTAATTGGGATGAGATTGATTGATACAAAAGGTTGATGTCTTGAATAAGACAACCTAGCCGATCAGGTCATGATCAGACACCATGCCGCACACATGGTGGTGATTGTGCTGGAAATTGTTATTTTGGTAGATGTCTTCAAATAAGATAGCCTAGCCGATAGGGTCGTGATCAAACTTCGTGATAGATTCACAGTGGTATATTTGCACAGAGATTGTGGTTGTAGTTGATGTCTTCAAATAAGATGGCCTAGCCGGTCGGGTCGTGATCGGACTCTATGCTAAAATTACGGTGGTATTGATATTGATAGTAATTATGGTTGATGTCTCTAATGAGAAAGCCTAGCCGGTCAGGTCGTGATCAGACTCTGTGCTAAAATTACGGTGGTATTGGTATTGATAGTGATTGTGGTTGATGTCTCTAATAAGATGGCCTAGTCGATCAGGTCGTGATCGGACTCTGTACTAAAAGTATGGTGGTGTTGGTATTGTGAACATTGGTATGCTAAAATTACGGTGGTATTGGTATTGATAGTGATTGTGGTTGATGTCTCTAATAAGATGGCCTAGTCGATCGGGTCGTGATCGGACTCTGTACTAAAAGTATGGTGGTATTGGTATTGTGAACATTGGTATTGTGAACATTGATATTGTGAACATTGGTATTGTGAACACTGATATATCGGGGCTAAAGATCTCCCAACCAAAAATAATATTATCATCATAATTTGATTATCACTTCACAGTGTTATCTTCATATTTTGGAAGTTATTATGTTTTTAACTTGGCATTTGAATATCATTGATTGTGACTTATTGTTTCTATGGATTTCCCTTTCTTACATTGGTATTCTATTTTGAAAGAGGACAGTTAGCTTTACATACTAGTACTATTCCATATGTACTAACGTCCCTTTTGCCCGGGGCACGGCATCTTCAATGGGTGCAGGTGATTCATCAGCGGTGCAGCTTTGGTCCTCGTTAGCAGTTACTCCCTATTCAGCAGGTTTTGGTGAGCCCTACTCTATTTTGTGCCCGATGTCACTTGATGTTATACTTTGTGTCTTGAGGTATAAATGGGGCCTTGTTGCCGGCACTTCCATACTATTCTTCTATCATATTTAGAGGCTCCGTAGACAGGTTGTGGGTGGTGTATGATGTTGGGAATTGAACTAGAAATGTTGCTATTTAGCAAACATATTTTTCATTATACCTAAAAACTTGTAATACTTTGGAAATTATGAACGAAGTTGCTAATGGAATGAATGAGAGTTGTTAATAAAATATTTTCAGTGTTTGATTAATGGAGTGCATCTCCTCTTTATTCATGGATGAGTTTGGGTAGAAGGAAATCTAATAGGCTTGCTCGGCCGGGTTCACTCGGTTGAGCACCGGTCGCGCTCCCCGAGTTTGGGGCATGAAAGTATTTCTTATGCATTTCATGCATTTATACATGTATATTGACCCATGACCAGATGGTGTTATATACGCGTATATTATATGTATATGGGATATGGAAAAAGGTTATGGCGTTATATACGCACCACCACCTAATCAGCTGGTATACGTTGATGATTTTCCCATAGTCGAGATGATATGATGGGATGCCCTCAAAGGCTTGATGATGTTATGAACGCATATACCTATGCATGTGTAGCACCCCAGAAAATTTTGAAGTACTTAAGCGCTATTAAGAAAGTTGATGTGTGGTAGTTATATTACTTTGTATGCCGACGAGTGCTATTAATATGATGGATATCAATTGGATAAGATAATAACTGTATGAGACATATTATAAGTGATGTGGGGTCTAAGGAGAGGCCTAAGTCCAAGGCAAGTTGGAAAATTTCATGATAAACTAAAGTTCCAAATGAGTACGCACAAGACCAAACTTTGGACGAGCATATCTACATATATGTAAGGAATTATATGATAAACAACCTATAAAATGATAGTTCTTCGAGTCTAGTTTCTAACGCTTCAAACCTCTTTGAGTCTAGTTTCTAGCACTTCAAACTGTTCGTCATTTGGACACTCCTACAAGAAGTTATGACCAAATTATCAAAAGCTGGTAGAAATTTACACTACCGCGCCCCACGCAGCGCCCCATGCGGCGCGCCTGTGGGGATTTCTAGAACACTTCAAAATTTCATTTCTAAGCACATTTTTCACTACCACACCACACCCCGTGGTGCACCATGCGGCGCGACTGTACAGATTTCAGGGTTTTTACAACCCGACCCCATTTTAATAAATAGCCTTTGGGGCTTTATTTGGGATGATTTTCTGGTGAGTTTAGAGAGAGGTGAGAGCATTTTAGAGAGATAAGGAGAAAACCTAACCTCCCAATCATCCAATCTTGCACCAATCTTCAAGAATCAAGGAAATCAATCACTAGATTATCCTTCATCCGGGTAAGTCCTACTTCTAAGCTTTCATTAAAGAGGTTATGAGTTCAAATATATTATGGGGTTGGAAATATGCCATGCATGTGAAACAGAGTTGTAGTATGTGGGGTTAATGAACCATTTTGGGTAGTTTCTTGTTGAAATTGGTTGAGGGATAAAAGGATCCCCAATGTAGAGCCTTGTGGTCTATTTCGCATGTTAGGTGTTTGACAAAATTCCTAAGAGAGTTACATCATGGAAATCCTTCTAATTAATATCTTCCTATAGATTGTTATTGCTACAAGTGTTGGGGTGTTGTAGTAACTTAAGGAAAGCTCGGACAAGGTATGTTGGCTAAACTCTTCTCTTAGAATTGAATCCCACAATATTCATGTAAATTATGTAAGTCCCGAGTGGTCCATTATAAAATTGGCTATTCCGAGTAAGATTGGGTTGAAAGATATATGTTCAACAAGTATCCCAAATGCTTTATTCATGTTATGTTACCAATTGAGGATGTGTTAAAATATGGACTGTGCATTAATAATGTTTCGACTTTAAGTCAAGTTCAAACGAAGGCTATTATGCCAAATTTTGTGAAATATCTCTATGTGCCTTAGACTCTAAATTGCTCACATGAGTACTACACACCTTGATTTGAATTGTATTTGTTATTGATGATGATGATGATAATTGAAATTGAAAAGATGAGCATGAAGTACTAAATATGGCCAACGTGCCAAGAATGATCTTATAATTATGGCCAGTAGTGCTAATGAAATGAAAAGATGTGAAAGCAATATGAAATGCGATGATTGATATAAAAAGGTTGATGTCTCGAAGAAGACAGCCTAACCGGTCGGGTCGTGATCGGACACCATGTCGCACACATGGTAGTGATTGTGCTGGAAATTGTAATTGAAATTATGATTGTGGCCGATGTCCCTAATGGAGCCCGGCCGATCGGGTCGTGATCGGACTCCGTGTTAAAGATGGTGGTATTGATATTGAGAGTAATTGTGGTTAATGTCTCTAATGAGATAGCCTAGCTGATCGGGTTGTGATCGGACTCCGTGCTGAGAGTACGGTGGTACCGGTATTGTAAATAATGGTATTGTGGACAATGGTATATCGATACTAAAAATCTCCCAATGTGAGATATGGAAATTAATTTGAACACTATCTTGATCCTAAATTGAGGTTTGATGTTGATTAAGGATTTCATTGATATTATGATAATCTTTTTTGTATTATTTGTCATTCTATTGAGAGGGTGTTTAGTTATACATACTAGTGCTATTCGACAGTACTAACGTCCCTTTTTTCTTTGGGGGGAGGGGGGACTGCATCTTTAAATGGATGCAGGTGGTTCCACAACAGGAGATATTGATTAGTGATAGAAGTACACCTTCTTCCCAGCTGACTTGGTGAGCCCCACTTCATCCCGGGGTCATGAATCTTTTGTACTTTGTGTATTCTGTTTGAGGTATAGCCGGGGTCTTGTTTCCGGCATTATCATTGTACCCTTCTTTATTTATAGAGGCTCCATAGACATAGTGTGGGTTGTGTATTGGCGCTGGGAAAGACAAACTATGTTATGTTGTGGCTGTATTACTTGTCCCCCTTGAGACTTTAAGAAAAATGATGAAAACTATTAGTAATGAATTGGTATTGTAGACATGATCATGTTTTTGTCTAATTAATGAAAATATGTATTATCTTCATTCGTGGATTAGTTTGGGTAGAAGGAAATCTAACAGGCTTCCTCGGTCGGGTTCACTCGGTTGAGCGCCGGTCGCGCTCCTCGGTTTTGGGGTGTGACACATGGTATGACATTTACAAGCATATGCATGATACTATAATATTAAATGACTCACAGAGCTATTCAAACATACATGTTGAGTCTTTTACTCCATGTTTCTCTCATGTCTATTATTTATTGATTTTCATTCCTTACATACTCAGTACATTATTTGTACTGATGTCCCTTTTGCCTAGGGACGCTACATTTTATGCCCGCAGGTCCCGATAGCCAGGTCGAGAGTCTTCCAATTAGGCTATCAGCTCAGCGGAAGGTATTGGTGCGTTCCAATTGCTTCGGAGTTGCTATTTGGTCAGTATGATTAAGATATGTATTAATTGGTATGGCGGGGCTCTGTTCCGGCCTTTATGATAATTATGTATTCTTAGAGGCTTATAGACAGATGTCATGTATATGAAAGATTGTATGGCCTTGTCGGTTTCACGACCAAAACTGATGGGCAGCGATGGGCAGTCGGTACCTTACTCAACCGAGTACCAACGTAATGTGTCTTTCGTATCATACTATCATAGGTAAATGAGCCGGAGAGGCCGTATCTTGCATAGGTATAAAGTGTACATAACATCATCAAGCCTCTGATGGCATCCCATCATATCATCTAGGCCACTGTGGGCAAAATCATCAACATATAACAGCTGATCAGGTGGTGGTGCGTATATAACGTCGTAACCTTTTCCTATATCCCATATACATATAATATACGCGTATATAATGCCATCTGGTCATGGGTCAATGTACGTGTATAAATGAATAAAATGCATATGAAATACGTTACTAAGATTTCTCGGAATGTTATAAGATCAATATGTCTTCGGATAAATTCTATCAACTACGTATTTTTCTGAGACCCATGAATAGAAGATATAATAATAATTCACATGGGGAATCAAGAACGTAGTCATCTCTAATACTTCTATGAATAGAGTCATTTATGAAAGTTGTGCATTTGCTCGTTTCATTTGTACCGTACGGATCATGCCAAAAAGAAAAAAGGGATAGCCTTAACATACCTGAGCTGATTCTCTTGACAATCCCACTAACACACATTAATTGCGATAAAACACATAACGGCATATCGAATTAGGGGAAAATCCATATGATATTCTTTGAGAAAGATTGTACCGTGCTCTCTTAGAATCGTGAATTTCACGCTTTCTCGCATTAGGAAGTTTCAAACGAATTCTTGGAGTTCCATCCGTCTCTTAACAAGCTTAACATCCAACCTTAATAAGGTAAGGACATTGCTTTAAATTTGTTGGTTGGTGGGCCCCACTTTGTGGCTTAGTTGGCTAAAGAGTTCTCCATGTTTTGCCACGTTTTATGTGAATTTAAGAGTCACCATTTCCTAAGGCAAAAGCTTCCACGTTGGGGGCTCTTTAACTTATCCAAGATTACCATTAATTATCCACTAATCTCTTAATTAACTTGTTAATCTCCCACTGACCAATAATTAACCAATTACCCACATAATTAAGAATTATCTCAAATTACTTAAAATACTAATCACTTTTAACATACTTTATACATCTTACTATCATGGTCATGTGGTACCTTGTATGGCAAAAGTCCATAAATAACGGGTATTATAGCTCGGACCGTATTTTATCTCAAAATATCAAACTTCGACGAAAATCATTTTCTTTGATTCGCTTACCCTCTCACCTTAACGTATTTATCACTTGTTTGAAATAGCATAATACTTATAATCTCAAAATAATCTCATTCCCGAGTTTACGTCGATTAACTTACGACGAAGCTTTAACGTACGAAAATGCAGGATGTAACATCTCATTTCCGAGCTTTCATCAATTTACTTATGGCGTACTTTCACGCACAAAAACATGGGGTGTAACATCATTCCCCCCTTTGGAACATTCGTCCTCCAATGTTGACTGATGCACTTATCTTTATCATAACCTATAGCTCTTGCGAATACTTTAGTACTCTCCTTGCCATCTAGGCGACTGTTCTGTGAATAAATCCAAAGGCCAGGGCATTCCCCACTTTAGGCCTCTTTCTCACACCATGACTTGTGGTCGGAATCCTTCTAATCTTGTAACTGTTTCTACCTTCTATCATGCAGTCTGTACGACTTTGTCCATTTATGTGTGCCTATGCGACTCTTCTCTCATTTTTCATCTAGCTTTTAGCTAATCTCTGTGCCTCACTTTGTGAACATATACAGTATTATGACAAGTTGTACCTATGGCGTCTATGGATTTACTACATCTAAATAGGTCATACTATACCATAACTCTTACTTCGGTTTATTGTTACTGAGGTCTTCTACCAAACTCCAGGTTACTCTCGTTGCTTATCCCATATGTATAAATCTATGTCCTTTAATGCTTCCTAATTATTGTTCATCTTAAGAATGTCGGCCTAATCTCATCTCATGCTTTGTAATTTTTATCCATCCTTTGTTGATTCAACTCAATGTTGATCTACAATTTACCACTGATAACTTGAAACCTCTTACGTAATCACTAGGGCTTGCGTTGCATCGAGGAACATTTGAAGTGATTTCCTGATCCACCTAGGGGCGATACCATACTTCTATAACCGTATTTCATAGCATCCCAATGTGATTCACCTTACGTGGGTATTTTAATCTTGTGTCGTCCGTGAAATCCCTTTTTTTACAGATCATTACTCAATCAAAGGCCCCAAACGTCATCCTTTATCTATCACAATTACACCCTTATTCTACTACCAGGGCAGCATTCCATCTTTTCTAAATGTTATTAGTCTTAGACTCCTTTGAGTTCATTCAGGTTATACTGAGCTTTCTATAACTTAGAGAAACCATTAGCTCTCTTGTTTTCATGGGCTTAATCCTGAGGACTTATCGATTCTCGTCACCTTCTCACATTCCTTTCTTTATCCTTACTAATGTCTTCCTAAAACCTTGTCGTTCTACCATACTTTAGCTTGTAACCTACACATAGCTATTCGCAACCTTCCTTCAATTTACTTGCACCATAGATTTCCTTATGTCATTCTGGAACATCAAGCGAAACATCACATCGTCTCTAACTCTTCTTTACGCTCTTAACTAAACCTCTCGATACCTAGAAACCATATGCTGGAAGATATGCCACTGATGACACCGCTATCATTCCTGGATACTGAATCCCCGCACTTCTAGCCTTCTATCCAAAGTATGGACTATTCACAAACTTCTGCATTTGAGTATCTCGTATGTTGTTCACATTTATCTTGCCACATCTTCTATTTCTTTCATGACCTCCCTTCCACATTGGTATAATTCACATCCACAACTTGAAGCTCTATAATAATACTTGCACCTCTGGTGCATACATAATCTGGTGGAAGCTTCATACTGACTTCTTATGAGGCTGGTACTTTATTAACTGGCTTTATCGTCGAGCCGTTATAGAATATGGTTATTGTAGTATCTCTCTTGTACCCCTCATATTTAAGAGTGATCCTGCGATGTTCTCAAACACGAAGTCTATAATTTTTTGGGTCCAATAATCAGACTCCTGATTTACTTGGTTGTTGTAACTCTTTAATTTCCTCTTCCTTTTGATCATCCTTTATGTAGGCCTAAGCTATCTTCCGCTCTGCGGTGCCTGGTATTAGTTTTTTTCTTTAGCCTTTCATGGGCGCTATGGAATATCCATGATACAACCTTCTAACAATTCAACCCTTTGTCTATGACCTGGACTAAATTCTTTCTTTTAACTTATACCGGAGTCTTCTACGGCTGTATGATTGTCAACATATATGCTGCATGGATAATACTCCGAAATCTTAAGTGCATTCATAACATAACTAACTCTGGATCATTGATAGAATAATCCTTTCGTTCCTCCTCAACTTTCTTTAAATGTAAGCAATTACTTTTTCTGGTCGTTCTGCCACTTGTTGCATGAATACTTGGCTTATCTTAGTGCCCACACATATTAGAATTCCATACAAACCATATGATCTTGAATATCACCTTTTGATTTTTTTCTTCTTCCCATTCATTAGCCACGGTAGGTGCCACTTTCTTATGGAGTGCATACAAATGTTGTAGTGAGACTCTTTTTACATGACCATTTCTCCTTCAAGTTACTATGTTTAGGTTGAGGTCTTCTTCCTTATTTCCTCAACTAGTCTTTCATTGTAGTACTTAGGGAGGACCCTCTGACTCTTTTAAAGCTGCGAGCTTATTACATCGTATACTCGACAGAATCTTTGATGTCCTTCCTCGCCTATAATTATCCTTAGTTACTTACCTTCGTGCCCTTGTGCTCGTAGGGTTGCTTTTGAACTAAAATTTTGACTGTCTTCCTAGTGGGACTCTCTTTTATTTCCGTAACACTCACACAGTACCTTTAACTACCCCAACTCCTATCTGAATATATCTCAAGGGTCACGATGTCATATCTGCGAGACTGAATTCCCCATGTTGGGGTTCACTATGTTTATCTTGCACGATCTGTTGATTTGTCTGTATCCTCTTGTCTAGCCAGAACGAGGCTCTTCATGAATCAACTACTAACTACTCGTTGGCCAATTCTCATATCTATATTCCACGTAATCTTTCTTGGGTTATTTTCTTTGTCTTATCTTACCTCTCACACTGGCTCCTTATTAATAACATTCCGGGCAAGAATCCCTTACTTCCTTTCCCCAACGTCGTGCTTGTATAAAGTTCTGGAGTCGTATCATATCTATGGGATCTGAATAAATGCAATCTCATTCCTTTCACCTTTTTACCGCATTCTTCCTTTACTATTCCATAGTTACTAGGGCCACTTAACTCTGACTTGATGCCACATCACTCCATATTCCCCCCTTTAGAGGAGTACTAAGATTTAGTGTTACGACGATCTACCTATAGATGTTTTACCTCTTCCTCTTTGGCATCTTTTCACATCATCGATGATCCTTATTTGCCTTGCAGTAATCCTTCTGTACCAAGGATAACTAAATTCCTTACTCACGAGGGTTACACCTAGTGTAACTGGCACACATAGTCCCTTAAGCTTAACTTTGCTCACATTGCTTGCTTTAGGGAAGCGTCTTCCTGAATGACCATACTCTGAATTTCTCATGAATATTCTTTTGTCGTCCATTCTATTATCGAAGGAACGCAATCTCTGAATTTCTTATGATGCCGACTATTATTGTCACGACTCAAACCGATGGGCCGCGACGGGCACCCGGTACCTTACTCAACCGAGTACCAACATGACATATCTTTTCATATCATACTATCATAGATAACTGAGCCGGAGAGGCTGCCGTGAGATAAGTAGAATACAACATGAAATACCAACTTATACATAAGACATACGGGCCTATAAGACCAAAATAACCATTCGTACACTGAACATAGGCCGACAAGGCCATACAATCTTTTACGTATATGACATCTGTCTACAAGCCTCTAAGAATACATAATTGTCATAAAGGTCAGGACAGAGCCCCGCCATACCAAACAATACACGTCTAAATCACACTAACCAAACAAGCAACTCCGGAGCAAATGGAGCCCACCAACACCTCCCGCTGAGCTGATAGCCTACTTGGAGGACTCTTGACCTATCTATCGGCACCTGCGGGCATGAAACGCAGCGTCCCCAGGCAAAAGGGACGTTAGTACAAATAATGTACTGAGTATGTAAGGAATGAAAATCAATAAATAATAGACATGAAAGAAACATGGAGTAAAAGACTCAACATGTATGTCTGAATAGATTTGTAAATAATTTCATATTTATAATGTCATGCATATGCATATAAATGTCATACCATGCATAGGTATATACGTTCATAACATCATCAAGCCTCTGAGGGCATCCCATCATATCATCTCGGCCACTGTGGGCAAAATCATCAACGTATACCAGTTGATCAGGTGGTGGTGCATATATAACGCCGTAACCTTTTTCCATATCCCATATACATATAATATACATATATACGCATATATAACGACATCTGGTCATGAGTCAATGTACATGTATAAATGAATGAAATGCATATGAAATACGTCAATAAAATCTCTCGGAATGTAATTGGACCATTATGCCTTTGATTAAAGTCATGAAATAAATTTTATCAATTTACGTATTTTTTGAGACCCATGAACAGATGGTAGTATAATAAGACACATGGGGAATCAAAAATATAGACACCCCTAGCATTTCTATGAATAGAATCATTTATGAAAGTTGCGTATTTTGCTCGTTTCATTTGTATCATGACAAAAAGAAAGAAGGGATAGCCTTGACATACCTGTATGATCTCTTCCTTATTACTCAACTAAGCTCAACACAACTTCCTTCATCTACAACAAGTGAAATAATATTGCCGTTAATATATAATGTCATACCATCGTATTTGGCTAGTCATATGACTTAAGAAAAATCGGACAGCAACTCCCCTATTTTTAATACAACCCAAAGACCACTAAGATTCATCAACAGCCCAACAACAAAAACTATAACCAACAATAGCAACAACAACGATACAGTCTAATATGAGTTTCTCTGATTATCTTAACAACCATATTGAGCGGCAAGCTCGTTTTTACTTATAACAAGATATAAATTGAATCCAACTCTTATTCCATAAATTAGTTTACAACCTTCAGAATATCATACTTATATGTACCATATTATTTCTAGTTTAAAATATCCACAAAATACCTTCCAAAACAGCTCCATACATCTAGCACCTTAATATTATCGTCAATCACTTATTTTTTATCTTTTCTTCTCCAATCAACTCAATTAACACCTAGAAAAGCTTAAAAACATCAGCCACAATATTATTAAATTATTTCTCACAATTTTCAGCCATCACAAACCATATATTTAGCCACAAAACAGTCCAACCAAAAAGACAATCATATCCCAAGTACTTTCAAGTGCTATCTTATGGTTTTTCACTCAAACAACACAAACAACACAAGATTAAACTTAGGCACAATCAAGATGATATTATGCATACCTTGTACAATAGATACAACTCGAAACACTATCTCAACGTAGCTCACAATAGCCCTCAATCACACCACAACACCATAGAGGCATTCTCTTGTAGTCTTTAACATCTTTGATGATGATTTGAGTTGTTGTTTCCTTGAGTTTGGTTCTTGTGATCTTGAGATATGTTAGGGATGATTTTGGAGATCTTGAGGGTGGTTTTGTGTGAGTAAGATCTGTATTGTTGACGAGATATGAGGGGATAAGACCACCGCCTCAATTTTTCAAACAGGTGGGTAAGCTGCCTGTTTGGCAGCTTGAGCAGTGCCACTTCGGACACTTGTATATCTCTATTCCGATATTGTATTGACAAACGATTTACAGCGTTGGAAACTAGACACATAGGGATTTAATTCCATATAAATTTCTCCATGTAACTCTCAATATATTGGGAGAAAACTGCGTCGCAACTTGGCCTATAAACCGGCCAGTTTCTTCGAAGTGCGGCAACGTGACTTGGCGACCCTACTTTAAAAATCCACATTTCTCTGCCCCGATGTTGTATGAATAAATGGTTTGGACCGTTGGAAACTAGGTTCCAAGAACTTCATTTTGGTATATAATATGTCCCAAAAAGACCTCATATAGCACATGAAATGTATTGCTCAAAATGCTTCATTACAAGGCAAATCCTTAGTCGGTTTTTCCGCAACTTAAATCCGATTTTTTTCCCAAACTTTATATTTCATATCCAAACATCATATGTAGATATATCATGACTTTAAACTCATTTAAATCATGATTAAAAAGGCTCATTCATCCTAACCTACCTAATACTTTGATAAACCTTCCTTTGTAAAAGGATTTCATCCTTTTTGAGCTTACATCAATTTACTTATGGCGTACTTTCACGTACGGTAACATGGGGTGTAACATTTATCTTAAGAATGACGGCCTAATCTCATCTCATACTTTGTGACTTTTGTCCATCCATCATTGATTCACCTCAATATTGATCCACAATATACCACTGATAACTTGAAACTTCTTACGTAATCACTAGGGCTCACGTTGCATCGTGGAACATTTGAAGTGATTTTCCTGATCCACCTGGGGAGATACAATACTATAATTTTATAATCGTATTTCATAGCATCCCAATGTGATTTACCTTACGTGAGTATTTTAATCCTGTACAATTCATGAAATCATTATCCAAACGTCATCCTTTATCTATCACAATTACACCCTCGTTCTACTACCAGGGCAGCATTTCATCTCTTCTAAATGCTATTAGCCTTAGACTCCTTTGAGTTCATTCAGGCTATACTGAGCTTTCCATAACTTAGAGAAACCATCAGCTCTCTTGTTTTCATGGGCTTAATCCCGAGGACTTATCCATTCTCGTCACCTTCTCACTTGCCTTTCCTTATCCTTACTCATGTCTTCCTAAAACCTTGTTGCTTTACCATAGTTTAGCTTGCGACCTGCACATTTCTATTTATATTACTCGCAACCTTCCTTCAACTTGCTTGCACCATAGATTTCCTTGTGTTATTTTGGATCATCAAGCGAGACATCATATTTTCTCTAACTCATCTTTACTCTCTTGACTAGATCTCTCGGTACATAGAAACCATAGGCTGGAAGATATGCCTTTGACGATGCCGCTATCATTCCTGGATACTGAATCCCAGTGCTTCTAGCCTTCTATCCGAAGTATGGACTATTCAAGATCTTCTGCATTTGAGTATCTCGTATGTTGTTCACCTTTACCTTACTTACCTTAAAATCTTGCATCATATCTTCTATCTCTTTCATGACCTCCCTTCCACATAAGTATAATTCACATCCATAACTTGAAGCTCTATTATAATACTTGCACCTCTAAAATTAAGAGTGATTCTTCAATGATCTCAATCACGATTTCTATAATTTTCTGTGTCCAATAATCATATTCCTGATTTAATTAGTTGATGTAACTCTTTAGTTTCCTCTTTCTTCTGATCATCCTTTATGTAGGCTTAAGCTATCTTCCGATCTGCGGCTCATGGTATTAGTTATTACTTTAGCTTTTCATAGACGCTATGGAATACCCGTGATATCATCATCTAACAATTCAATCCCTTGTCTATGACCTGGACTCAATTCTTTCTTTTAACTTATACCAGAGTCTTCTACGGCTGTATGATTGTCAACATATATGCTGCATGGATAATACTCCGAAATCTATAGTGCATTCATAATGTAACTCACTCTGGATTACTGATCGAATAATTCCTTTTGTTCCTTCTCAACTTTCTTTAAATGTAAGCAATTACTTTTCCAGGTCGTTTTGCCACTTGTTGCATGCATACTTAGCTTATCTTAGTTCCCACGCATGCCGAAATTTTAGTACAACTCATATGATCTCAAATATTACTTTTGATTTTTCTTCCCGTTCCTTAGCCATGGTAAGTGCCACTTTCTCATGGAGTGCATACAATGTTGTAGTGAAACTGTTTTTTTTTACACGACCATTCCCTCTTTAGGTCACTGTGATTAGCTTGAAGCCTTCTTCCTTATTTCCTCAGCTAGTCTTTTGTTGTAGTACTTAGGGAAGACCTTCTAACTCTTGTAAAGTTACAAGCTCATCACATCTTATATTTGACGGAATTTTTTGATGTTCTTCCCCGCCTATAATTATCCGTAGTTACATATCTCCACGTCCTTGTGCTTGTAGGATTGCTCCTGAGCTGTTATTTTGACTGTCTTCCCAGTGGTACTCTCTTTTATCTTCGTAATACTCATACGGTACAATTAACTACCCCAACTCCTATCTGAATATTTCTCAAGGATCACGATATCATTATCTATGAGACTGGATTCGCTATGTTGGGGTTCACTATGTTTATCTTGCACAATCTGCTGATTTGTCTGTATCCTCTTGTCTCGCCATAACTAGGCTCTTCCTGAATCAACTGCTAACTATTCGTTGGCCCATTCTCATATCAACATTCCGCATAATCTTTCTGGGTTATTTCCTTTGTCTTAACTTACGTCTGGTACTGGCTCTTTATTTAACAATAACATCTCGTGCAGAAACCCTAACTTCCTCTCCTTGACGTCGTGCTTGCATAATGTTCTGGAATCGTAGCATATCTGTAGGATTTGGGTAAGGCAAGTTCATTCCTTTCTCATTTTTATCACATTCTTCCTTTACCATCCATAATTACTAGAACCATTCAATTCTGACTTCATGCCATATCACTCCATATCCCCCCCTTTAGAGGAGTACTAAGAATTGGAGCTACGACGATCTGTATATAGATGTTTTACCTCTTTATCTTTTGCGTCTTTCCATATCATCGATGATCCTTACTCGCCTCGTGGTAATCCTTCTATACCAAGGATAACGAAATTTCTTACTCCCGAGGGTGACACTTAGTGTAACTGGCACATACAGTCCCTTAAGCTTAACTTTGCTCACCTTGCTTGCTTTAGGGAAGCGTCTTCCTAAATGACCTTTAAAGGGTATTCTTCTGTCGTCCATTCTATTATCGACGGAACGCAATCTCTGAAATTCTCATGATGATGACTATTACTCAGTCCCTAGTTCCGATTTAGTTTATCTTGTTCATCAGTCCATGCTGATTTCTTATTATTCTGGGGTCTAACTTTTCCTTCTGGTAATCGTGTTAGAGTCACAAAATTATTTCTCGAAATGAGGATATGACTTTATGGCCTATACTCTTTTGTTGTCTCAAGTCCTGTCACCTCTTGTCTTTTCCCTCACTTGACTATAGACTCTGTAATATTGTCATCTTTTTGATCTACCGTCGTCATCCATGTATCACATCTTACTCATAATGCTTCATAAACTCTCTTCTTATTTCCCACAAACATTTATGTCTATCACTTTATTCTGAAAACTCGAACAAGACATTCTTTTGCTTTTAGCTCTCCTTGCTCCATCTACTAGCTCTTCGAATTGCCTAACATTCTTTCTCTACTAGGAACGGGAACCACACTAAGGTATCCCTTCTAGGCTTCCAGTGCCTATCTTTGTAGTACTCATATCTAGCTGTACTATTTTAGAGTGCACCATCTGGGTGTCTCACAAGGAGATCTATTAGCACATTTGCAATATCCTTCGGGAATGTTAGCTAATGCGAACAATATAATCAACGTTTTTGGGTTACCCTAACCCCAGCTAGATCCTGATATCCTGCCTTCTCTTATACTACTTTTGTTAGCCCCCATAGGGCATAAATGAGATGGGTGTGGCCAATTGTACATACCTCTGTTATTGTTGAAGGTAACTCAAAATGTTGATATTCCTCTACGATAATCTTCATTAGCTGGGTAGCTCGTACCCTTTTCCCTCTTGCTTCTTTTACTTGCTGAAACTTGTGTCTACCTTTCGATTCTCTTATTTCCTTTTACCGTAAGAGTGAATAGACATTCTTGCCTTAGGGATCCTTATCAAGAAGTTTACACATCTTAGTACACACATGATCTGCCGAATACCTCATATTTATCCATCATAAGCATGATGCAAAAATTGAGTTCCTCTTACTCAACTCTTCCACAGCTATATCTTTTACCAACCATCTTTCTAGATGTAGGCATCATCATATTATAAATAAGATAGGGTTTAGGAAATTGAGTTCTTACAACTGAGCTCTATCACACGAACTAGAGTAAGAAGAAAGAGTGACGGTCCTAAATGCCCTGTAGCCTCCTACTTATAAGTGTGGTGCACAACACACCCATAAACAAGACTCTACTACACACGACTTATAGACTCCATAGGACAGAACTTCTCTGATACCACTTTTGTCACGACTCAAATCGATGGGCCGCGACGGGCACCCGGTACCTTACTCAATCGAGTACCAGCATGACATATCTTTTCGAATCATACTATCATAGATGTCACGACCCAAACCGATGGGCCGCGACGGGCACCCGGTACCTTACTCAACCGAGTACCAACATAACATATATTTTCGTATCATACTATCATAGATAACTGAGCCGTAGAGGCTGCCATGAGATAAGTAGAATACAACATGAAATACCAACTTATACATAAGACATACGGGCCTATAAGACCAAAATAACCACTCGTACACTGAACATAGGCTGACAAGGCCATACAATCTTTTACGTACATGACATCTGTCTACAAGCCTCTAAGAATACATAATTGTCATAAAGGTCGAGACAGAGCCCCGCCATACAAACAATACACGTCTAAATCATACTGACCAAACAAGCAATTCTGGAGCAAATAGAGCGCACGAACACCTTCCGCTGAGTTGATAGCCTACTTGGAGGACTCTCGATATATCTATCGGGACCTGCGGGCATGAAACACAGTGTCCCCGGGCAAAAAGGATGCCAGTACAAATAATGTACCGAGTATGTAAGGAATGAAAATCAGTAAACAATAGACATGAGAAAAACATGGAGTAAAAGACTCGACATGTATGTCTGAATAACTCTGTTAATCATTAATATTTACAATGTCATGCATATGCGTATAAATATCATACCATGCTTAGGTATATGTGTTAGTAACATCATCAAGCCTCTGAGGGCATCCCATAATATCATCTCGACCACTATGGGCAAATCATCAACGTATACCAGTTGATCAGGTGGTGGTGCGTATATAATGACGTAATCTTTTTCCATATCCCATATATATATAATATACATATATACGAGTATATAATGCCATCTGGTCATGGGTCGATATAAATGAATACAATGCATAAGAAGTACATCAATAAAATCTCTCTGAATGTCATAAAACCATTATGCCTTTAATTAATATCATGAATTAAACTTTATCAACTTACGTATTTTTTGAGACCCATGAACAGATGATAGCATAATAGAATACATGGGGAATCAAGAATATAAGCGTCTCTAGCATTTCTATGAATAGAGTCATTTATGGAAGTTGTGCATTTGCTCGTTTCGTTTGTATCGTATGGATCATGCCAAAAGGAAAGAAGAGATAGCCTTAACATACCTGAGTCGATTCTCTTGATAATCCCTCTAACACACGTTAATTGTGACAAAACACGTGATAGCAAGATCGGAGTAGGAAAAAATCCGTATGATATTTTTGAGAAAGATTGCATCGTACTCCCTTATAATTGCAAAATTTCACGTTGCTTTGAATTATTGAAGGTCTTACGTTACTTATGTGATATATGCAGATGCATATTAGAATGACTTATGTGACTTACGTAGCTTATTGATGATTCTTAAATTTGAGATGTTTTATGTATGGATGCGGGCCCCACTTTATGTGGTGGCTTAACCACATACCTTTAATCCTTAATCTTTGCCACATAATCCATAAGTCTTAAGAGTCATAAAGCTTGGGGTGGCTTGCTGCCACGTGGGGGAGGCTTTGTCCCTACCTACAATTATTCACAAATCCTTAATTACATGGTTAATCTCCCATTACCCAATAATTAATCAATTATCCACATAATTAAGAATTATCTCAAACTACTTAAAATACTACTCATTTTTAATACACCTTATACATCATACTATCATGGTCATGTAGTACCTTGTATGGCACTAATCCATAAATACGGGGTATTGTAGCTTGGACCGTATTTTATCTCAAAATGTCAAACTTCGACGAAATTCATTTTTTTCGATTTGCTTACCCTCTCACCTTCACGAATTTACTCGTCACTTGTTTGAAATAGCATAATACTTATAAACTCTAAATAATCTTGTCATTGAACTGATGTCAATTATCTTACGACAAATTCAACGTACAATACTACAAGGTATAACATCGTCGTAATATAATACTGCAGAGCGTAACATCGACGTAATACTGCGGGGCGTAACATCATTCCCCCCTTTGGAACATTCGTCCTCAAATGTTGACTAATGCATTTATCGATCTCATAACCGGATGGCTCTTACGAATGGTTTTAATACTGTCCTTGCCATTTAGGCAACTGTTCTGTGAATAAATCCAAACGCCATGGCATTCCCCCGTTTAGGCCTCTTTCTCACACCATGACTCGTGGTCGGAATCCTTCCAATCTTGTAACTATTGCTACCTTTTATCATGCAGCATGTACGACTCTAACTTTGTAAGTGCGCCTATGCGACTCTTCTCTCCTTTTTTTTCCTCCAGCTTTTAGCCAATCTCTAGGCCTCACTTTGTAAACATATACAGAGCTTAATAAGATGTCCCTCTGGGCATCTATAGGTATACTGAAGTTCTTCGCTCGGTACTTTGTCGAACTTACGAATATTGTTATATCTTATTTCATAGACCTGGTAATTCATCCGTATGACTTTACTGCATCTAGGTAGGTCATACTATACCATAACGCTTACCTTGGTTTATCGTTGCTGAGGTCTCCTACGAAATTCCATCTTACTCTCGTTGCTTATCCTATATGTATAAGTCTAAATCCTTTAATGCTTTCTTATTACTGTTTATCTTAAGAATGATGGCCTAATCTCATCTCATACTTTGTGACGTTTGTCCATCCATCGTTGATTCACCTCAATATTGATCCACAATATACCACTGATAACTTGAAACTTCTTACGTAATACCTTGCCACTAGGGTTTACGTTGCATCGAGGAATATTTGAATTGATTTTCCTGATCCATTTAGCGGCGATATTGTACTTCAATAATCGTATTTTATAGCATCCCAATGTGATTCACTTACGTGGGTATTTTAATCCCGTACAGTTCATGAAATCCTCTTCAAATCATTACTCAATCAAATGCCCAAACGCCATCCTTTATCTATCACAATCACACCCTCATTCTACTACCAGGGCAGTATTCCATCTCTTCTAAATGCTACTAGTCTTAGACTCCTTTGAGTTTATTCAGGCTATACTGAGTTTTCTATAACTTAGAGAAACCATCAGCTCTTCTTGTTTTCTTGGGCTTAATCCCCAGGACTTATCCATTTTCGTCACCTTTTCACTCGCCTTTTCTTATCCTTACTCATGTCTTCCTAAAACCTTGTCGTTTTACCATAATTTAGTTTGCGATCTACACATATCTATTATTACTACTCGCAACCTTCCTTCAACTTGCTTGCACCCTGGATTTCCTTATGTTATTCTAAAACATCAAGCGAGATATCACATCATCTCAAACTATTCTTTAGTCTATTAAATTGGCCTCTCGGTACCTAGAAACCATAGGCTGGAAGATATGCCACTGACGACACCGCTATCATTCCTGGATATTGAATCCCAACGCTTCTAACTCTTCATCTTGAAGTTACAGATTATTCACAACCTTCTGCACCTGAGTATCTCGTACGTTGTTCACCTTTACCTTACTTGCCTTAAAATCTTGCATCACATCTTCTATTTCCTTCATGACCTCCCTTCCATATAGGTATGATTCGCATCCACAACTTGAAGATCTATTATAACACTTGCACTTTTGGTGCATACATAATCTGGTGGAAGCTTTATACTGACTTCTTATGAGGCTGGTACTCTTCTAATTGGCTTTCTCGTATAGCCGTTATAGAATATGGCTGTTGTACTATCTCTCTTGTACCTCTGATATTAAGAGTGATTCTCCAATGTTCTCAATCATAATGTCTATAATTTTTTGGGTCCAATAATCAGACTCCTGATTTACTCACTTAATATTACTCTTTAGTTTCCTCTTCCTTCTGATCAGCCTTTATGTAGGCTTAAGCTATCTTCCAATTTATGGCTCCTGGTATTACTTTAGCCTTTCATGGGTGCTATGGAATATCTATGATACAATCTTCTAATGATTCAATCCTTTGTCTATGACCTGGACTCAATTCTTTCTTTTAACTTATACCAGAGTCTTCTATGGCTGTATGATTGTCAACATATATGCTGCATGGATAATACTCTGAAATCTTGAGTGCATTCATAATATAATTCTCTGGATCATTGATCGAATAATTCCTTTCGTTCTTTCACAGCTTTCTTTAAACATAAACTATTACCTTTCCTGGTCTTTCTGCCCCCTTGTTGCATGCATACTTAGCTTATCTTAGTTCCCACGCATGCCAGAGTTTTCGTGCAACTCATATGATCTCGAATATTACTTTTGATTTTACTTCCCATTCATTAACCACGGTAGGTGCCACTTTCTTATGGAGTGCATACAATGTTGTAGTGAGACTGTTGTTACAAGACCATTTCCTTTTTAGGTCACTTTGCTTAGGTTGAAGCTCTCTACCTTTTTCTCTCAGCTAGTCTTTCATTGTAGTACTTAGGTAAGACCTTCTGACTCTTGTAAAGCTGCGAGCTTATTACATCATATATTTCACGGAATTTCTTTTTTTTTTGATGTTCTTCCTCGCCTATAATTATCCGTAATTACTTATTTCCACGCCCTTGTGCTTCTAGGGTTACTCCTGAACTGAAGTTTTGACTGTCTTCCCAATGTACTCTCTTTTATTTCCATAACACTCATACAGTGCCTTTAACTACTCCACCTCCTATCTGAATATATCCCAAGTATTACAATGTCATATCTACGATACTGGATTCACTATGTTTATCTTGCACGATCTGTTGATTGTCTGTATCCTCTTGTTTAGCCATAACTAGGCTCTTCCTGAATCAACTACTAACTACTCGTTGGCCCATTCTCATATCAATATTCCACGTAATCTTTCTTGGGTTATTTCCTTTGTCTTAACTTACGTCTCGCACCGATTCCTTATTTATCAATAACATCTCAGGCAGGAACCCTTACTTCCTCTCCTTGACGTCGTGTTTGCATAATGTTCTAAAATCATAGCATATCTGTAGGATTTGAATAAGTGCAATCTCATCCCTTTCTCATTTTTTATCGCATTCTTCCTTTACAATTCCATAGTTACTAGAACCACTTAATTCTAACTTAATGCCACATCACACCATATTCCCCCCTTTAGGGGAGCACTAAGATTTAGTGCTACGATGATCTACCTATAGGTGTTTTATCTTTTCATCTTTGGCATCTTTTCACATCATCGATGATCCTTACTCGCCTCGCGGTAATCCTTCTGTACCAAGGATAACGAAATTCCACACTTGCGAGGGTGACACTTAGTGTAACTGGCACATACAGTCCCTTAAGCTTAGGGAAGCATCTTCCTGGATGACCTTTAATGGGTATTCATCTGTCGTCCATTCTATTATCGCCAGGACGCAATCTCTGAAATTCTCATGATGCCAACTGTTACTCGGTCCCTAGTTCATGTTTAGTTTATCTTGTTCATCAGTCCATGCTGATTTCTTATTACTCTGGGGTCTAATTTTTCCTTTTGGTAATCACGTTAGAGTCACGAACTTATTTCTCGAAATGAGAATATGACTTTATAGTCTATATTCTTTTGTTGTCTCAAGGCTTGTCACCTCTCGTCCTTTCCTTCACTTGACTATAGACTCTGTAATACTGTCATCGTTTTCATCTACCGTTGTCATCCATGTATCACATCTTACTCATAATGCTTCATTAACTCTCTTCTTATTTCCCGCTAACATTTATGTCTATCACTTTATTCTAAAAACTTAAACAAGACATTATTTTGCTTTTAGCTCCCCTTGCTCCATCTACTAGCTCTTCGGGTTGCCTAACATTTTTTCTCCACTAGGGATGGGAGCTACACTAAGCTTGAAGGCTTCCAGTGCCTATCTTTGTAGTATTCATATCTAGCTGTACTATTTTATGGTGCACCCTCTGGGTGTCTCGCAAGGAGATCTATTAGCACATTCGCAATATTCCTTCGGAAATGTCAACTAACGCTAACAATCCATCCACCATTTTGGGTTACCCTAACCCCAGCTAGATCCTGATATCCTGCCTCATCTTATACTACTTCTATTAGTCCCCATAGGGCATAAATGAGATAGATATGGCCAATTGTACATACCTCTGCTATTGTTGAAGGTAACTCAACATACTTATATTTCTCTGCCTGAATTGTAAATACTGATAATCTTCATTAACTGGGCGCCTCGTACCCTTCTTCACCTTAATTCTTTTATTTTTTCAAACTTGTATCTATCTTCTGAATCTATCATTGCCTTTCACCATAGGGGTGGATAGATATTCTTGCCTTAAGGCTCCTTATCAAGAGGCTTACACGTATTAGTACACACATGATCTGCTGAAGACCTCACATTTACTCATCATAAGCATCATGAAAAATTGAGTTCCTCTTACTCAACTCTTCCACACCTACATCTCTTACGAACCATCTTTCTGATGTAGGCACCATCGTATTATGAATAAGATAGAGTTTAGGAAATTGAGTTCTTACAACTGAGCTCTATCACACGATCTAGAGTAAGAAGAAAGAGTGATAGTCCTAAATGCTCTGTAGCCTCCTGCTTATAAGTGTGGTGCACAACACACCCATAAACAAGACTCTACTGGACACGGCTTGTAGACACCCTAGGACAAAACTGCTCTGATACCACTTTTGTCACGACCTTTACCGATGGGACGCGACGGGCACCCGGTACCTTACTCAACCGAGTACCAACATGACATATCTTTTCGTATCATACTATCATAGATAATTGAGCCGGAGAGGCTGCCGTGAGATAAGTAGAATACAATATGAAATACCAATTTATACATAAGACATACGTGCCTATAAGACCAAAATAACTACTCATACACTCAACATAGGCCGACAATGCCGTACAATCTTTTACGTACATGACATCTGTCTACAAGCCTCTAAGAATACATAATTGTCATAAAGGTCGGGACAGAGCCCCGCCATACCAAACAATAAACGTCTAAATCATACTGACCAAACAAGCAACTTCGGAGCAAATGGAGCGCACCAACACCTTCCGCTGAGCTGATAGCCTAGTTGGAGGACTCTCGACCTGTCTATCGGGACCTGCGGATATGAAACGCAGCATCCCTAGGCAAAAGGAAGGTTAGTGCAAATAATGTACCGAGTATGTAAGGAATGAAAATCAGTAAACAATAGACATGAGAAAACATGGAGTAAAAGTGTAGCACCCCGGAAAATTTTGAAGTACTTAAGCGATATTAAGAAAGTTGATGTGTGCTAGTTAAATTACTTTGTATGCCGACGAGGGCTAATATGATGAATATTAATTGGATAAGATAATAAGTGTACTAGACATATTATAGATGATGTGGGGGTCTAAGAAAAGGCCTAAGTCCAAGGCAAGTTGAAAAATTTCACGATAGACTAAAGTTCCAAATGAGTACGCACAAGACCAAGTTTTGGACGAGTATATCTACATATATATAAGGATTTATATGATGAACAACCTATAAAATGAAAGATCTTCGAGTCTAGTTTCTAACACTTCAAACCGTTTGTCATTTGGACACTCCTACAAGAAGTTATGACCAAATTACCAAATGCTGGCAAAAATTTATGCTACTGCGCCGCCCCATGCGGCGCGCCTGTGGGGATTTCCAGAGCACTTAAAAATTTCATTTCTAGGCACATTTTTCACTACCGCGGTGCCCCATGCGGCGCGGCTGTGCAAATTTCAGGGTTTTTACAACCCAACCCCATTTTAATAAATAGCTTTATTTGGGACAATTCTCTGGTGAGTCTAGAGAGAGTTGAGAGCATTTTAGAGAGAGAAGTAGAAAACCTAACCCTCCAATCATCCAATCTTGCACCAATCTTCAAGATTCAAGGAAGTCAATCACTAGATTATTCTTCATCCGGGTAAGTCCTACTTCTAAGCTTTCATACAAGAGGTTATGAGTTCAAATATATTGTGGGGTTGGAAATAAGTGTCACGACCCAAACCTGTTATATCCCGCATTTCGTACGTAAAAGTTTTATCGTAAGTTAATCGACGTAGACTTGGGGATGAGATTATCTTGAGGTTATAGGCATTTATGCTATTTATAACAAGCGATAAGAAAGTGACTCGAAGGTTAAAGGGTAAATGAATCAAAGAAAACGAGTTTCATTGAACATTGTCGATTTGGAATAAAATACGGTCTGAGCTATAATACCCGGTATTTATGGACTGGTGCCATACAAAGTACCCCATGACCATGATAATAGAGTACATAAAGTGTGCATTTTAAGTAATTCGAGATAATTCTTAATTATGTGGGTAATTGGTTGATTATTGGTTAATAGGAGATTAATTAGTTAAATAAGGAATTAGTGGATAATTATGATTTTGGGATAAGGCCTAAAAAGCCCAACGTGGAAGCCCACCATTTTCAAATTAGTGACTCTTAAGCCACACTTCAAGGTGGCAAAAATTAGGGGGTATGTGGCACCAAGCCTTGGAAGGTGGGGCCCACACCACCAAGACCTAAAGTCCCATCTTTACTCACAAATGAAGATGTATGTTACGTCTAAATTAATGAAAGGCTTCAGCGAAAGTTGAGAATTTCATTACCAATGCTGCTTCAACCTTTTATTCAAAAGAAATTTCTTAATATTATAGCAACGTGGGGTTTGCGATTCTAAGGGAGTACGGTGCAATCATTCTCAAGAATATCATACAAATTATTCCCTATTTCGATTTCGCTGTCACGAGCTTTGTCGCAATGGTCGTGGGTTAGAGGGTTTGTTAAGAAAATCGGTTCAGGTATGTTAATGCTATCCCTTCTTTCTTTTTGGCATGATCCAAATGATACAAATGAAACGAGCAAATGCACAACTTTCATAAACGCCTCTATTCATAGAATTATTAAGGATGCCTATGTTCTTGATTTCCCATATGAATTATCATTATATCTTCTGTTCATGGGTCTCAGCAAAATACATAGTTGACAAAGTTATCCGAAAGGTATAATAATCTTATAACATTCCGAGAAAGTCTTATTAACGTATTTCTTATGCATTTCATTCATTTATACATGTACATTGATCCATGACCAGATGGTGTTATATATGCGTATATTATATGTATATGGGATGTGGGAAAAGGTTACGGCATTATATACGCACCACCACCTGATCAACTGGTACATGTTGATGATTTTGCCCACAGTGGCCGAGATAATATGATGGGATGCTCTCAGAGGCTTGATGATGTTATGAACACCTATACCTATGCATGACACGACATTTATACGCATGTGCATGACATTATAAATGTTTCAGGATTTACAAAGTGATTAGACTTACAGGTGGAATTCTTTATTCCATGTTTCATCCATGTCTCTTATGTACAGATTTTTATGCCTTACATACTCTGTACATTATTCGCACTAATGCCCTATTTCCCGGGGCCTGCGTTTCATGCCTGCAGGTACAGGTAGACAAGTTGCTGGTCCCCTTTCTTAGGATCCTTGATAAGCGACAGTTGGCGTGCTCCACTTGATCCGAAGCGACTTTTGATTTTGGTACGATATGTTTGTATACATATATGGGTATGACAGGGTCCAGTCCTGTCCTTGTACAGTTGTATATTCTATTAGAGGTCTGTAGACAGTATGTATAGTTGGATAGTATGTGGCCTTGCCGGCTTCCAATTTTGGATATGTAGTTGTCTATAGCGGCCTTGTCGGCTCGCTCAACGTATTCCGTATGTATATGTACATATGTCTTTTGGACAGGTTTTCCTCATGCATGTTATTCTCGAAATTCAGCGGATGTTATTCATGTTTATATATTAGTCGCATGCTTAAGGGTGTTGGATAGGTAGGACTTGGGCACCCATCGCGGCCCATCAGTTTGGGTCGTGACAAAAGTGGTATCAGAGCAGTTCTTTCCTAGGGTTGTCTACAGACCATGTCTAGTAGAGACTTATTTATGGGTGTGTTGTGCACCACACTTATAAACAGGAGGCTACAGGACATATAGGATGTTATCCTCTCTTCTTATCTTAGATCGTGCGATATAAGAATTCATGTTCCTAACGATATGCTACGTTTTCAGTGATGCCTCCGAAGACCACAGCCGCCCAGAAGGGCAAGTCCGTGGCTGGTGAGACTACTAGTCGAGCGCCACGAGTTACCAGGGCTCGGGGAGAGATAACAACACGATATGGGATTCAAGAATTAGTAAAGAAAAATAAGAAAAATCAAGAAATATGCGGAAGCTAAAAGAAAATAAAGAAACAAAAAAGAAGAAGAAAATTAAAGATAGATTGAATTCAAGAAAGAGTTTCTTGAATTCAAGAAGTCTATTCTTGAAGTTGAATCCTAACAACAACAATTAGCTAACGAAGAACTAATCGCCTTTGGTAGAGACTTAAAAACAAGAGATAGATCATGAAACCCGACCCTTTAGAATAACAAGAACAACAATAAGCCTAAACTTATCACCTTTCTTGAATACCTAGAAGTGATCTAAGATTTCGAAAAGGGTTTAATCTTACCACCTTAAGTTGAGTCTTGAAGGTTGAAGAATAAATCCAAGAGTAGCCATACACAAGAGTGCAAGAAAAATCTCACAAGTTTTATTGATATTGTCTCTAGTAATCTAAAATTTAAAAACAAAGAAGACACCTCTTTATATAGGGAGGGGGTCACGAAATTCCTACCTAAAAACAAGGAAATAAAGTCCTAAACTACTTTGGAAAACAAGTCCAAATACCTTAGGAAAAGGAAAAACACTAGGAAACAAAAACCAAGTCAATCTTGGAAAGTAACTCCAACAATCTTAGGAAAAGGAAAACATAACCTTAACTACCTAGGAAAGCAATAAATCTAGTACCAAAATATATGAAAATAAGTTAAAACCAATCTTAGATAGAATCTTGAAAGTCCCAAACCAATCATAGATAGGATCTTGGAAATCTTGAAGGCAACTTGGCACCAACTTGTACCCAACTTCTATCACGCCGATTGAACCTTTCTTGGGAAGAAAGTAAGTCCTTTTTATGTTATAAAAATGTGGCTTCATGTAGGACTTATTGGGCTGCAAGTTTGGACACATTTTTAGGTGCCAAATAGGTCCAATAGTGGTTTGATTTGAACCTTCTTCAGAGGATGTCTCTTGGGATCTAATCCACCTTTTCTTGGACATGAATTTGGACCATCAAATAATTATAATACCTAGACAACTCATATCCTTTATCCTTGAGCTCTCCATCCCAATTAACAACTTCTTTATTTGCACTTGAAGTCTAATGAACTTGTTTTGCAACTCTTTAGCTTGACATCTTGTCAAAGGCCCTCTTTGAGATTCCAAAGCTTCATTCTTGTCCTTGAATAAATTTGAGCTTCCTAGGATGCTATCATTCCCCTCTTCTTGAAGAAAATGCGTCCTCGAATTTTGACCTCTCTTAGATTCCAAAGCTTCATTCTTGTCCTTGAATATATTTGAGCTTCCTAGGATGCTATCATTCCCCTTTTCTTGAAGAAAATTCGTCCTCAAATTTCGACCTTGCAAGAAAAAGAAGTCACGCCCTAGTAAATGGCATCCACTAATCTGAAAAAATGGTAGGAATAAAACAAGATAGTGACCATGTGTCCACTTAACCCAATTAAGCCTAATAGGTGTAAATACTCCTTTATAAGGCATATGGACATCATCATCCCAATAAAATTTATGCCTACTTAGAGTTGTCCAATAAAAACCTCTCTTAGATGCACTATGTAATGAAATTTGCAATGCGATCTTGTTAATAAGGTAGTCCAAACCTGTGCATGCCAAAGAAATTATAAAATATTGGTCATGCATCCATTTAACACAAGTATCTCTGCCACATGTATCAAATTAGACACTCTTATGATATAGTCAAGTATCAATTATAAATCCCATGGATTCTTCTACATGTAAGTTATTCAAAGAAGCACATAAATTCTCAGAAAGGTCAGAAGAACCCATAAATTCCAAAATACAAATTTCAATACATTCAAGCTCATGGTTATAACTTTCCCCAATAATATTCGCAACATCAATGGATTCTACATAATTGCTCAAACTGTCACAGAAAGAGTCATAGATAGGTTCATGAAAGAGTATTTTATCACTAACATTACAATAATCATGCATATCCTCTTTAATAGTAGCAAACACTTTTATAGGCTCACATTCAACATGACTAGAGGAATGACTTCCCATGAAACAACAAAACTTGCATTCTAGCAATTTATCACATAAAAACTCATTAGACACTTGAATAAGAGAAGAAAGAACATTTAACTCATTAGCAAGCCTCTTCTCATAAATTTCATGCTTCTTTCCACCAAGCTGAAATGCATAATCATCTATGTCATACTCAATTTCAAAAGGAAGCAAATTACTCTTGTACTTTAACTTAGATATTACAGTTGATGACTTGATATGCATCAAAATATCATCACCCACAAAAATTTATAAAGTCACCAACATAAGAAATAAGAGTATAGTTCATTACCTCCAAAAATACCTTAGGTGTTCTACAAAGGCCAAGAATGTGAATGAACCAATTATACATACCATACTTGGACTTATTTACTAATGGAACAACATCACCTTTTATTCTTTTATGCAATGGCTCTAACTTAGCAATGCCTTTAGGGAACTCCATGTTATAAACCTGTAAATAAGGATCAAAATAGTCAAAATGTTCAACAACAAAGAAATTAACCAAGCTTTATCTTCCACCATCCAACAAGAATTGATTTCGCTAAATTCATGTTGGAATCCGATTGGATCCTTTGCTACCATATCTTGTGCCTCACCTCCCCTTTCAAAAGGTATTTCTACATATGGCTGCACAAAATCACAAGAACTAAAACAAGAAAGATTTAATAGGTTAGGAAGTAAAGAAAATATTTTCTTGCTTACACTCTCTTTGGCTTTTATCATAAGACTAACTTTTCCCTCACCCTTAGCCTCTTTTCTCTCACTAAAATTTTTTTTCTTCTTCACTCAAACCCTCTTGTTTTTCTCTCTCTACCTCAAAGACTTTTCTTATCTCATTGCCTTCTCTCTTTTCTTTTCCCTCAAGCTCACTCTTTTTCTCAATTGACATCCCATTCTCTTCACTCAATACAACCTCTCCTTTTTCCTCTGTTGGGATGTCAACCTGCACTCCCTTACTCCTCTCATTCTTTTCTCTCTCATATTTTTTCATATTCTCTTTAATAGTTTTTTCATCTTCATAAATTTGTGAGTCAAAGGTCCAAGAATAAGTTTCTTTCCGTTAACCTCAAAAGAGTATCTATTTTTTTCATGTTATATGAAGCTCTTCTATAAGTATACCATGGCTTTCCCAACAAGATATGATAATTATTCATGGGAATCACATCATACCAGATCGCATCCTCATACCTTCCAATAGAGAATAGTAATAACACTCTTTTATCTACCTTTACTCCTCTCAACATGTAGGATTCAATATGCTCAACACAAGGCAAGTTTAATTTTTCAACCATATAAGTGCTAATTGAGTTATAGCCAAACTCTTTGTCAACTCTAAGGGCACAAATTGCAGACATTACTTTAACTCTTGTTTGAAAAATAATTTTACCATTGTCTTCCTTCCATTCGGTATACTGTAAGTTCGACTTTTCAAGTTGTTGAGTCATAGCTCGCCTCCTTTCACTATAACTACCTATTTGAAACATCTTGAATAAAGATTAGAAGAATTATGTATCTCTCAAATTTTGGCTCTTTCCTCTAATGTTCTCACCTCTCTTGCCTTTTTCCACTTAAAGCAACTCTTGGTCGTTAAACTTTAGATTTATTAATAAACCTTACTAGTCACAACTCTTAGTGATAGGAATGTGGAGTTAGAAAAAGAAAAGGAAAGTGAAGGACCAAACCTTGGAAGAATAGGAATTGGTTATGTAGAAAAAATAAGGAAAGAATTTAGGAAACCCAAAACCCACAAGAATAAGGAAAGAAGTTACCTTAATCTTTAAGAACTAGGATCCCCTCTTCTTGTTTCCTTTCTTGACTTGGAAACCAAATAACTCTTGAATTCTACAAATAATAATGAGCCATAATGCTTTTCTTTTGGCTGATTTTTGTTTTTTTTTTGTGCTTTTTTTTTTTGGTTTTGTTTTGCTCAAGAACCTCCCAAAATTATCAAGATTGAAATCTTGATTAGCCTATGCTCTGATATCACTTGATAACAACACGATAGGGGATTCAAGAATTAGTAAAAAAAATAAGAAAAATCAAGAAATATGCGGAATCTAAAAGAAAATAAAGAAACAAAAAAGAAGACAAAAATTAAAGATAGATTGAATTCAAGAAAGAGTTTCTTGAATTCAAGAAGTCTATTCTTGAAGTTGAATCCTAACAACAACAATTAGCTAACGAAGAACTAATCGCCTTTGGTAGAGACTTAAAAATAAGAGATAGATTGCGAAACCCGGCCCTTTAGAATATTAAGAACAATAATAAGCCTAAACTTATCACCTTTCTTGAATACCTAGAAGTGATCTAAGATTTCGAAAAGGGTTTAATCTTACCACCTTAAGTTGAGTCTTGAAGGTTGAAGAATAAATCCAAGAGTAGCCACACACAAGAGTGCAAGAAAAATCTCACAAGTTTTATTAATATTGTCTATAATAATCTAAAATCTAAAAACAAAGAAGACACCTCTTTATATAGAGAGGGGGTCACAAAATTCCTACCTAAAACAAGGAAATAATGTCCTAAACTACTTTGGACAACAAGTCCAAATACCTTAGGAAAAGGAAAAACACTAGAAAACAAAAACCAAGTCAATCTTGGAAAGTAACTCCAACAATCTTAGGAAAAGGAAAACATAACCTTAACTACCTAGGAAATTAATAAATATACTACCAAAATATATGGAAATAAGTTAAAACCAACCTTGGATAGAATCTTGAAAGTCTCAAACCAATCATGGATAGGATCTTGGAAATCTTGAAGGCAACTTGCAAGCAACTTGGCAACAACTTGTACCAAACTTCTATCACGCCTATTGAACCTTTCTTGGGCACCAAGTAAGTCCTTTTTATGTTATAAAAATGTGGCTTCATGTAGGACTTATTGGGCTGCAAGTTTGGACACATTTTTAGGTGCCAAATAGGTCCAATAGTGGTTTAATTTGCACCTTCTTCAGAGGATGTCTCTTGGGATCTAATCTACCTTTTCTTGGACATGAAATTGGACCATCAAATAATTATAATACATAGATAACTCATATCTTTTATCCTTGAGCTCTCCATCCCAATTAACAACTTCTTTATTTGCACTTGAAGTCCCTCTTGTTAAAGGCCCTCTTTGAGATTCCAAAGCTTCATTCTTGTCCTTGAATAGATTTGAGCTTCCTAGGATGCTATTAGGGAGAGTCTCATAGTGAGATTCCATCTCAGACTTCACATACCCTGCCCTCTCAAGAAGAGCTCCGAGGGGCACCAACTCCAGTGCCCGCCCTTGTACCTCTAGCTCTTCAGCCAGATGCACTGGGCCAGGAGATAAGAGATGTTATTCGGCTATTAACTCGATTAGTAGTCGCAAAGGCTCGGCATTGTGAAATAGGTATTGGTCATGCAGATAGGTCCGTCAGTGCGAGGGTTCGTGATTTCATTAATTTGGAACCTCCAGTATTCACTGGGGCAGATCCGTACGAAGACCCTCAGGTATTTATCGACAGAATGTAGAGGGCTTTGAGGATAATAAAGGCCACTGCAACTGAGTCAGTTGAGCTAGCATCCTATAGACTTCAGGATGTTACAGTTAATTGGTACGAGTCTTGGGAGTTGTCCAGAGGTGAGGATGCCCCTCTAGCAGTATGGCAAGAGTTTACAGAGGCTTTACTTCGTCATTATCTGCCACCAGAGCTTAGACGGGCCAGAGTTGATAGGTTCTTGACCCTTCGGCAAGGTAACATGAGTGTTCGGGAGTACATTCTTCAGTTTGATTCGTTGGCTAGGTATGCTCCCACTATTGTATCTAAGATGGAGGATCGGGTTCATCGGTTCGTGATGGGGTTAGAGCTGCACTTGCTTAACTATTGTATGTCGGTCTCACTTCAGTCAGACATGGATATTTCTCATATTCAGGTATACGCTCAAGGTGTAGATGAGCGTAAGCAGAAATAAAGGGCCGATCATGAGCATGATAGGGCCCAAAATAAGAGAGTGAGGTCTTTGGGTCCTTCTGCTGAGTTTCGAGGTGGTTAGAGACAACAATACCCAAGGTATCTAGCCCAGCCATCAGCTAGCGCACCCCCTCAGTTTGCCGGTAAGAGATTTGATCATTCCACATATTCAGGGACTGGTCAGAATTCCATAGCCTCAAGTTCTCAGTACAAGCACCAATCAATCGTGGTAGAGGCTGAGGCTGAGCATCTAGCTCGAGCGGTCCTCAAAACCGCATTTATGCATTAGCAGGACGACAGGATCAGGAGTCGTCACCTGATGTTATTACAGGTATATTATCAGTCTCCTCATATGATGTATATAAACTGATTGACCCAGGTTCCACCTTATCATATGTTACTATGTTGGTTGCTAGTAAGTTTGGAATAAAACCTGTGTTGGTTAAACCTTTTGAGGTATCCACACCTGTTAGGACCCAGTGATAGCTAGGCGGGTATATATAGATTGTATAAGAGTAGTTCATAGTCGATCTACAATAGCGGACCTAATCGAGTTAGATATGGTAGAATTTAATGTTATAATGGGTATGGATTGGTTGGCTTCTTGTCATGCCAACGTTGATTGTAGATCAAAGATGGTCCGATTCCAATTTCCAAGGGAGCCTATTTTGGAGTGGAAAGATAATACGCCATCGCCAAGAGGTAGATTTATTTCCTATCTCAAGGCAAGGAAGATGATCGAAAATGGCTATATGTATCACTTAGTTCGGGTTCAAGATGTGAAAGTAGAGTCACCAACCATTCAGTCCATCCTGTGGTTAATGCGTTTCCCGATGTTTTTCCCGATGAGGTTCCGGGTCTTCCGCCACAGTGAGAAATTGAGTTTGCTATTAACCTACTACCAGATACTCAACCGATATTTATTCCTCCCTATAGGATAGCCCCCGCAGAGCTGAAAGAGTTGAAGGAATAACTAAAGGACTTACTTAAAAAAGGCTTTATCAGACCTAGCACATCACCGTGGGGAGCACCTGTGTTATTTGTGAGGAAGAAAGATGGTTCCTTGCGGATGTGTATAGATTATAGACAGTTGAATAAGGTAACGATCAAGAATAAGTACCCCCTCTCGAGGATTGATGATTTATTTGATCAGTTGCAAGGTGCCAAGTGTTTCGCAAAGATAGACTTGAGGTCCGGGTACCATCATGTAAGGGTTAAGGAGAAGGATATTCCGAAGACAGCATTCAGGACCAGATACAGGCAATTTGAGTTTCGTGTTATGTCGTTCGGTTTGACCAATGCCAAGTAGTATTCATGGACTTGATGAACCGTTTGTTCAGACCCTTTTTAGATCTGTTTGTTATTGTATTTATTGATGATATATTGGTGTATTCTCATTCAGAGACTGAGCATGCAGATCATTTGCGTATTGTGCTCAGAGTTCTACAAAAAGGGAAGTTGTATGCAAAATTCTCTAAGTGTGAATTCTGGTTGAACTCTGTAGCTTTCCTTGGGCATATTATTTCGGGTGAGGGTATCCGAGTTGACACACAAAAGATTGAGGCAGTAAAGACTTGGCCTAGACCCACGATACCGACGGAGGTTCGTAGCTTTCTCGGTTTGGCAGGTTATTACAGGAGATTTGTAAAGGGATTTTCTTCTCTTTCAGCACCTTTGACAAAGTTGACTCAGAAGGGAGAAAAGTTTCAATGGACTGATGCTTGCGAACGGAGTTTCTAGGCATTGAAGGACAGACTAACTTCAACACCGGTTCTAACACTCCCAGAGGGAACCGATGGTTATGCTATCTATTGTGACGCTTCAGGCGCTGGATTGGAATTTGTACTGATGCAATGATTGGGTATTTTTGAAAGTTCCCCCCATGAAGGGTGTAATGCAATTTGGTAAGAAAGGGAAATTGAGTCTGAGGTATGTCGGACCATACAAAATCATTCAGAGGATCGGTGAGGTTGCATACAAGCTTGAGCTACCACCTGAGATGTCATTAGTACACCCGGAGTTTCATGTGTCTATGTTAAAGAAAGTAGTTGGAGACCCGACAGTCATTGTTCCAGTTGATACTATTGAGGTAAATGAAGAATTGACTTATGAAAAGATTCCAGTTTCTATTATTGATCGGCAAGTCCGAAAGTTGAGAAACAAAGAAATTGCATCCGTGAAAGTGCTATGGCGAAACCAATAGGTTGAAGAGGCTACTTGGGAGGTCGAAGATGAAATGAAGAAAAAGTATCCTTATTTATTTGAATAACCATGTAATTATGAGTTGTACCTTATGAAAATGCTAAGGGATATTCCTATGAAATATGTATGACTTGTACATTTGGTGTTAAATGTGTTCCGTTCTAGTAATATAATTGCTTGTGAGGCCACAGTTGGTATTATTTTGTATTATGTTACATTGTTGGATTATGTATATGCTGTTAGGATGTGTTTCTGGGGCTCTCTGCAGGTGGATAGGCCTAATTACAAGGGAAACTCTGGCGAAATGTTTGGAAATTTAGGGAGCTTGTCAAATTTAGGGCTGCTAGTTTGTGGTATAAAACAAACTAAGTTTCATAAGATGCTAATGACGGATTTTTACCCTCATTCGAGGACGAATGATCCTAAGCGGGGGAGAATGTAACAACCCAGAAAATTTTAAAGTACTTAAGTGGTAAGCCCGGTAAATTTTACAAAGAAAATAATGTTTCATGGTGTCGGACTAGGCTTACGTGTTTGAGGATTGTAGAAGGCTCGGACTTTTTGGGTTGAACAATGCACCGGAAAGTAAAGAAAAATTTTTGGCGAAAAAGTGCATTTCTACGGTCCATTATGCGACAGCAGAATCACTCTGCGGACAGCATAATGGCCGCAGAGTGAGGCAGTTAATTGGGCCAATTGGAAGCAATTATGCGGTCGACTATGCGACCGCATAACTGTTATGTGGTGCATTATGCGACCGCAAAACGGTTATGCGGACCGCATACACAGACTTTTGGGTATTTTGTAACCAACTATGCGACCGATATGCGGTCCGCATATCGGTTATGCGATCGCATACCTTGTTCCGGAGCTCCATTTTTGGGTTTTTAAAACCCGACCCTATTTCATTAAATACACTCTTTGGGTCATTTTTGAGCTATTATCTGACATTTTAGAGTGAGAGAGGGTGCCCTAGAGTGAGAAGGTGGTCTCCAATATTTGTCCTTCAATTCTTGCCCAAGTTTTGGAAGATTAAGAAGGGAAACTCACTAGGTCTTCATCCTAGAGGTAAGATTCTACACCCTAACCCTCAATTTTGAATTTTGTGTAGAAATGGATAATAAGAAAGATAATTTCTAGGCAAGAGGATTGGTTATCTTACATACATGTGTTATCAAAGGATGTAGGAAAATTGTTAAGCTAAAAATGGTAAAGATTGGGTTGTGGGATGATGGAATCCTCCATCAAAAGGGCTTTGAAACCTTAATGCACACCTAGTGTTTGATAAAATGCTCAAATGAGCTAGAACCATAATCATCTTCCTAATTGTGGTTCAATTTGTTATATTACTAAAATAGATTGAAGTTACTAAGATTTTCGGAACGTTTTAGAGTTTAAGGAAGCTCAATTGAGGTATGTTGTCTAAACTCTTCTTTAAGAGTTGGAATTCTCATTATCCTTGTAAGTTCCGAGATGTTGATTATAAATCGAGTATTCCGATAAGTTTTGTGATGAAGATATATGTTCAATTCGTATTTCAAATGCTCTTATCATATTACATTATAAATTGAGGATGTGTCCCAAACTATGGATTACGTATCCACATGTTATAATTTCTAGTCGTGATTTATGTGAAAGGTATTATGCCAAGTTGTGTAGAGATTGTGATTGTGATACACCTCCACCCGCATATATTGGGGTGAGACGGCATGACCGCTTTGTGTGGGGATTATGGTATAGGGATTGTGATTGTGATACACCTCCACCCGCATATATATTGGGGTGAGGCGGCATGACCGCTTTGTGTGGGGATTATGGTATAGAGATTGTGATTGTGATACACCTCCACCCGCATATATATTGGGGTGAGGCAACATGACCGCATTGTGTAGGGATTATGATATTGTGGGACTGCACCTCCACCCGCTTACATTGGGGTAGGGCGATATGAACGCTTTGTGTATGGTTTTGGTATTGTTGTGACATCACCACCCGCATACATTGGGGTGAGGCGGCATAGCCGCTTTGTGTTGGTATTGGTATCGTTGATGCATTTCCACCCACATACATTGGGGTGAGGTGGCATAACCGCTTTGTGTAGGTTCTTGGTACTGTGGTTATACATCCACCCGCATACATTGAGGTGAGGTGGCAGGGCCGCTTGATTAGAGTTCTGGTATTGTACGTACACCTCTACCTGCATACATCGGGTGAGGCGGCGGGGCCGCTTTGTGTGAAGATGGTTATAGAGGATCTCATATCAAATCCTATAAATGTTATTGATAGCTTTTAATAAGCTTGCTATGGTTGAGACGGTTATCTATATTATTCTATTGTCGCACTGGTTCATCATAATTATCTTGTATTTCTAAATTCTTAAATTGGTGTTTAGTTTTTATACTAGTACTATTCGACGGTACTAACGTCCCTTTTTTCGGGGGCACTGCATCTTTAAATAGATGCAGGTGGTTCCACAACAGGAGACATTGATCAGTGATAGCAGTACACCTTCTTCCCAGCTGACTTGGTGAGCCCCACTTCATCCTAGGGTCATGTATCTTTTGTTCTTTATGTATTATGGTTGAGGTATAGCCGAGGCCTTGTTGCTGGCATTATCACTGTACTCTTCTTTATCTATAGAGGCTCCGTAGACATAGTGTGGGTTGTGTATTGGTACTGGGAAAGACAAACTATGCTATGTTGTGGTTGTATTACTTGTCCATTTGAGACTTTAAAAATGGTAAAACTTATGGTAAGAAATTGGTAATTGCAGACACGACCACTTTATTGTTTAATTAAGGAAAACATATATTCTCTTTAATCATGAATGAATTTGGGTAGAAGAAATCTAACAGGCTTGCTCGGTCGAGTTCACTCGGTTAGGTGCCGGTCGCGCTCCACGGTTTTGGGGCGTGACACTTAATATACCTGAGCCGATTCTCTTGACAATCCCTCTCACATACGTCTTTTACGAAAAACACGTAACGGCAGATCGAAGTATGGAGAAATCAGTATGATATTCTTGAGAAAGATTGTACCGTACTCCCTCAGAATCGCGATTTCACGGTGCTACATTTTCATACGAATTGTTGAGCTTCATCCGTTACTTTTGTTGAAGATTTCATTCTTTATTTTGTTGAAGCCTTCCTCCATCCCCCTTAAATGAATTAGGGATGTTTTTTTATTATAGGTGTGTGCCCACTTTGTAAGATGACTTGGCCCATAATCCCTCTAAACATGCCACCTACTTACATGAAATAAGAATCTTAATTGCCCAAAAGCCTTTGCTGCCACGTTAAGGTTCCTTAGGCTTACCCAAGATCTTAATTAATCACCCACCAACTCCTTAATTAACAAGTTAATATCCCATTAATTAATAATTAATCAATTACCCACATAATTAAAAATTATCTCAAATTACTTAAAATACTACTCACTTTTAACACACCTCATACATCTTACTACTATAGTCATGTGGTACCTTGTATGGCACTAGTCCATAAATACGGGGTATTATAGCTTGGACCGTATTTTATCTCAAAATGACAAACTTCGACAAAATTCATTTTATTCGATTTGCTTGCCCTTTCACCTTCACGAATTTACTTACCACTTGTTTGAAATAGCGTAATACTTATAATCTCATTCCCGAGCCTACGTCGATTAACTTACGACGAAACTTTAACGTACGAAAATGCGGGATGTAACATCTCATTTTTGAGCTTTCATCAATTTACTTATGGCGTACTTTCACGTACGACAATATGGGGTGTAACATCATTCCCCCCTTTTGGAACATTCGTCCTCGAATGTTGACTGATGCACTTATCATTTTTATAACCTATGTCTTCTGAATACTTTAGTACTCTTCTTGCCATCTAGGTAATTGTTCTGTGAATAAATCCAAAGGCCAGGGCTTTCCCCTCTTTAGGCCTCTTTCTCACACCACGACTTGTGGTCGGAATTCTTCCAATCTTGTAACTGTTCGTACCTTCTATCATGCAACTTGTTCGACTCTGACTTTGTATGTGCGCCTATGCGACTCTTTTCTCATTTTTCCTCCAGCTTTTAGCTAATCTCTAGGCCTGACTTTGTGAACATATACAGAATTATGAGAAGCTGTCCCTCTGTGCGTCATTAGCTTTATTACATCTAAGTAGGTCATACTATACCATAACTCTTACTTCGATTTATCGTTACTGTGGTCTGCTACCAAACTCCAGGTTACTCTCGTTGCTCATCCTATATGCATAAAGCTAAGTATTTTAAAGGCTTCTTCATTACTGTTCATCTTAAGACTAATGGCCTAATCTCATCTCATACTTTGTAACTTTTATCCATCCATTGTTGATTTACAATTTACCACTGATAACTTGAAACTTCTTACATAATTCATTGCCACTAAGGGCTCACGTTGCATCGAGGAACATTTGAAGTGATTTTTCCTGATCCACCCGGGGGCTATATCATACTTCCATAACCGTATTTCATATCATCCCAATGTGATTCTTCTTATGGGTGGGGGTATTCTAATCCTTTGCCGTCCATGAAATCAAATCATTACTCAATCGAAGGCCCAAACGTCATCCTTTATCTATCACAATTACACTCTCATTCTACTACCAGGGCAGCATTCCATCTCTTCTAAATGTTATTAGTCTTAGACTCCCTTGAGTTCATTCAGGCTATACTGAGCTTTCGATAACTTAGAGAAACCATTAGCTCTCTTGTTTTCCTGGGCTTAATCCTGATGACTTATTCATTCTCGTCACCTTCTCACTCGCCCTTTCTTATCCTTACTCCTGTCTTCCTAAAACCTTATCGTTTTACCATACTTTAGCTTGCGACCTACATATATCTATTTATATTACTCATAACCTTCCTTCAACTTGCTTGCCCATAGATTTCCTTGTATTGTTCTGAAACATCAAGTGAGACATAATATCATCTCTAACTCTTCTTTACTCTTTTAACTAGACCTCTCGATAAATAGAAACCATAGGCTGGAAAATATGCCACTGACGACGCCGCTATCATTCCTGGATACTGAATCCCAGCGCCTCTAGCCTTCTATCCGAAGTATGGACTATTCATAACCTTCTGTATTTGAGTATCTCGTACGTTGTCCACCTTTACCTTACTTTACCTTAAAGTCTCGCATCACATCTTCTATCTCTTTCATGACCTCCCTTCCGCATAGGTATAATTCACATCCACAACTTGAAGCTCTATTATAATACTTGCACCTCTGGTGCATACCCTATCCGGTGGGAGCTTCATACTAACTCCTTATGAGGCTGATACTCTTCTAACTGGCTTTCTCGTAGAGCCGTTATAGAATATGGTTGTTGTACTATCTCTCTTGCGCCTCTGATACGAAAAGTGATTCTGCAATGTTCTCAATCACGATTTCTATAATTTTCTGGGTCCAATAATCAGACTCCTGATTTACTTAGTTGATCTAACTCTTTAGTTTCCTCCTCCCCTTGATCAATCTTTATGTAGGCTTAAGCTATCTTCCGATCCGCGGCTCATGGTATTAGTTATTACTTTAGCCTTTCATGGGCACTATGGAATATCCATGATATAATCTTCTAACAATTCAATACTTTGTCTATGACCTGGACTCAATTCTTTCTTTTAATTAATACTAGAGTCTTCTACGGCTGTATGATTGTCAAAATATATGTTGCATGGATAATACTCTGAAATCTTAAGTGCGCTCATAACGTAACTAACTCTGGATCATTGATCGAATAATTCTTTTCGTTTCTTCTTAGCTTTCTTTAAATGCAAGCTATTACTTTTGTTACACCCCATGTTTTCGTACGTGAAAGTATGCCATAAGTAAATTTATGGAAGCTCGAAAAATGAGATGTTACATCCCGCTTTTTCGTACGTTAAAATTTCGTTGTAAGTTGATCGACGTAAGTTTGGGGATGAGGTTATTTTAAGATTATAAGCATTATGCTATTTCAAATAAGTGACGAGTAAATTCGTGAAGGAGAGAGGGTAAGCAAATCGAAGAAAATGAGTTTCGTCGAAGTTTGGCAATTTTGGGATAAAATACGGTACAGGCTATAATACCCCATATTTATGGACTAGTACCCTGCAAGGTACCACATGACCATGATAGTAAGGTGTATAAGGTGTGTTAAAAGTGAGTAGTATTTTAAGTAATTTGAGATAATTCCTAATTATGTAGGTAATTGGTTTATTGTTGGATTAGTGGAGAATTACCAAGTTAATTAAGAAAATTAGTAATTAATTAAGACATTTTGGATAAAATTCTTGAAGTCCAACGTGGCAGCCCACTATGCCTTATAATGACTCTTGAATTATGTGGTAAGGTGGCCTAATTAGAGGCCTTTAGGCAAGGATGAGTCATTCAAGTGGGGCCCACTCAATAAGATAAAAATTCAATCTTCCTAATTCATTAAAGGGAGATGGATTAAGAGATTCAACAAAGAGTTTATATGAAATCTTCAACAAGGTAACGGGTGGAGCTCCTAACATTGAGAGATCTTCTAATCTCATTTAAAGTATGATGCTAAGCTTAATGAGATATTTGTTTGGTGACAATATGTTTGGTGATGCTAAGCTTAATGGATATTGTTTGGTAATGCTACGTTTGGTGATCTTAAGAGACTCCGTGATATTTTTTTGGTGATGTTAAGCTTACGGATGGAGTTCAAGCAATTTGCTTGAAACTTCATGATACCATAAAGCATGAGACTGGCGATTCTAAGGGATTATGGTGCAATCTTTCTCAAGAATATCATATGGATTTTTCTCTAGTTCGATCCGCCGTTACGTGTTTCGTCGCAAAAGACGTGTGTTAGAGGAATTGTCAAGAGAATCATTCCAAGTATGTTAAGGCTATCCCTTCTTTCTTTTTGCATGATCCAAATGATACAAATGAAACGAGCAAAATACGCGACTTTCATAAATGACTCTATTCATAGAAATACTAGGGGTGTCTATATTCTTGATTCCCAATGTGTCTTAATATTCTATCATTTATTCATGGGTTTCAGAAAATACGTAAGTGGATAAGTTTATTTTATGACATTAATCAAAGGTATAATGGTCCTATGACGTTCTGAGAGATTTTATTGACGTATTTCATATGCACTTCATTCAATATACATGTACATTGACCCATGACCAGATGGCGTTATATACATGTATATTATATGTATATGGGATATGGAAAAAGGTTACGGTGTTATATACGCACCACCACCTGATCAACTGGTATACGTTGATGATTTGCCCACAGTGGCCGAGATGATATGATGGTATGCCCTCAGAAGCTGGATGATGTTATGAATGCATATACCTATGCATGGTATGACATTTTATATGCATATGCATGATATTATAATATTAAATGATTTACAGAGCTATTCAGACATACATGTTGAGTCTTTTACTCCATGTTTCTCTCATGTCTATTATTTACTAATTTGCATTCCTTACATACTCGGTACATTATTTGTATTGACATCTCTTTTGCCTGGGGATGCTGCGTTTCATGCCCGCAGGTCCCGTTAGATAGGATGAGAGTCCTCTAAGTAGGCTATCAGCTCAGCGGCAAGTGTTGGTGCGCTCCATTGGCTCTAGAGTTACTATTGGTCAGTATGATTAGGACATGTGTTGATTGGTATGGTAGGGCTCTATCCTAACCTTTATGATATTTATATACTCTTAGAGGCTTGTAGATAGATGTCATGTATACGGATACTTGTATGGCCTTGTCGGCCTATGTTTTAAGTATATAATGGATCACATTGTCCTTATAGGCCCGTATGTAACAGGTATGATTTTCTATATTAGGTTGGGTCATTCTATGTCGGGTATTCCCTCATGTTTACTCTGTTTATCTCATGACTCCCCTTATGACCCACTTACCTATGATAAAGTAATAAGAAAGATATGTTACGTTGGTACTCGGTTGAGTAAGGTACCGGGTGCCTGTCGCGGCCCATCGGTTTGGGTCGTGACAACTTTTCGTGGTCTTTATGCCTCCTTGTTGTGTGCATACTTAGTTTATCTTAGTTCCCACGCATGCCGGAATATTTGTGCAACTCATATGATCTCGAATATTAATTTTGATTTTACTTCCTGTTCATTAGCCACGGTAGGTGCCACTTTCTTATGGAGTGCGTACAATGTTGTAGTGAGACTGTTTTTACAAGACCATTTCCTCTTTAGGTCATTGTGCTTGGGTTGAACCCTTCTTCCTTATTTCCTCAGCTAGTCTTTTGTTGTAGTACTTAGGGAAGACCCTCTAACTCTTGTAAAGCTGCGAGCTTATTACATCGTAAAACCGATAGAATTTGTGATGTTCTTCCTCACCTATAATTATCCGTAGTTACTTGCCTCCATGCCCTTGTGCTTGTAGGGTTGCTTCTGAACTGATATTTTGACTGTCTTCCCAGTGGCACTCTCCTTTATTTCTGTAACACTCATACGGTACCTTTAACTACCCCAACACCTATCTGAATATTTCTCAAGGATCACGTTATCATTATCTGCAAGACTGGATTCACTATGTTTATCTTGCACGATCTGTTGATTTTTCTGTATCCTCTTCTCTAGCCATAACTAGGCTCTTCCTGAATCAACTGCTTATTATTCGTTGGCCCATTCTCATATCAATATTTCGCGTAATCTTTCTTGGGTTATTTCCTTTGTCTTAACTTACGTCTCGCACTGTCTCATTATCTATCAATAACATCCCGGGCAGGAACCCTTACTTCCTCTCCTTGACGTCATGTTTGCATAATGTTCTAAAATTTTAGCATATCTGTAGGATTTGAATAAGTGCAATCTCATCCCTTTTCTCACTTTTATCGCAGTCTTCCTTCACCATTCCATAGTTACCACTTAATTCTGACTTAATGCCACATCACTCCATATTCCCCTATTATGGGGAGTACTTAGATTTAGAGCTACGATGATCTACCTATAGATGTTTTACCTCTCCATCTTTGGCGTCTTTTCACATCATCGATGACCTTTACTCGCCTTGCGGTAATCCTTCTGTACCAAGGATAACAAAATTCCTTACTCACAAGGGTGACACTTAGTGTAACTGGCACACTTAGTCCCTTAAGCTTAACTCTTCTTACCGTGCTTGCTTTAGGGAAGCGTCTTCCTGAATGAGCTTTAAAGGTCATTCTTCGGTTATCTATTCTATTATTGCTGGAACGCGATCTCTGAAATTCTCACGATGTCGACTATTATCAAATCTTTTGATCCCTAATTCATGTTCAGTATATCTTGTTCACTAGCCCATACTGATTTCTATTACTCTGGGGGTCTAACTTTTTCCTTCTGGTTATCACGTTAGAGTCACGAATTTATTTCTGGAAATGAGGATATGACTTTATGGCCTATACTCTTTTGTTGTCTCAAGGCCTGACACCTCTCATCTTTTCCTTCACTTGACTATAGACTCTGTAATACTGTCATTTTTTTTATCTACCGTTGTCATCCATGTATCACATCTTACTCATAATGCTTCATTAACTCTCTTCTTATTTCCCTGCTAACATTTCTGTCTATCACTTTATTCTGAAAACTTCAAGAAGACATTCTTTTGCTTTTAGCTCCCCTTGTTCCACTCACTGGCTCTTCGGGTTGCCTAACATTCTCTCTCTACTAGGGACCGGAGTCATACTAAGATAATATTTATCCCTTCCAGGCTTCTAGCGCCTATCTCTGTAGTACCCATATCTAGCTGTACTATTTTAGAGTGCACCATCTAGGTGTCTCACAAGGATATCTATTAACACATTTGCAATATCAATCGAAAATGTCAACTAACGATGTTACATCCCATATTTTCGTACGTGAAAATCACACCACAAGTAAATTGATGAAAGCTCAAAAATGAGATGTTACATCCCGCATTTTCATACGTTAAAGTTTCGTCGTAAGTTAATCGACGTAAGTTCGAGAATGAAATTTTTTTGAGATTATAAGCATTATGCTATTTCAAACAAGTGATGAGTAAATTCGTGAAGGTGAGTGGGTAAGCAAATCGAAAGAAAATGAGTCTCGTTGAAGGTTTTTGGTGTGGCATAAAATATGGCCCGAGCTAAAATACCCGGTATTTATGGACTAGTACCATACAAGGTACCACATGACCATAATAGTAAGGTGTACAAGGTATGTTAAAAGTGAGTAGTATTTTAAGTAAGTTGAGATAATTCTTAATTATTAGGTAATGGGATATTACCTAAATAATTAGGGAATTATGTGGATAATTGGGTAATTAGTGATTTTTAGTGGGAGATTAATTAAAATCTTTGGATAATCAAAGATTTTGGAGGAGTTAACCCCCAAAAATGTGGCAGCCCAAGAATTGTGACTCTTAGTCATTATATTATGTGGCAAGTCTTAAAGGGCATGAGTCATATCCATTTATTAAAGAAGAGACATATATTCATTCTTAAAGAAACTCATTCTTATATGCATGTGATAAGAATTCGTTGAAAAGAGTCACATATTCTTTATGAAGAATCGTAAGTCATTATCTTGAAAATCATGAAAGCAACGTATTAGTCATTATCTTAAGAATCATGAAAGCAACGTATTAGTTTTACTCTCTATGGACCAGCAACGTTGGATGCTAAGTTTGCTAACGGATTTTCCCTACTTCGATCTGTCGTTACGTGTTTTCGCAAAAGACGTATGTTAGAGGAAATGTCAAGAGAATCGGTTCAGGTATGTTAAGGCTATCCCTTCTTTCCTTTTGGCTTGATCCAAATGATACAAAAAGATACGTTATGTTGGTTGAGTAAGGTACCGGGTGCCCATCGCGGCCCATCGGTTTGGGTCATGACAAAAGTGGTATCAGAGCAGTTCTGTCCTAGGGAGTCTACAAGCCATGTCTAATAGAGTTTTGTTTATGGGTGTGTCGTGCACCACACTTATAAGCAGGAGGCTACAGGGCATTTAAGACTGTCACTCTTTCTTCTTACTCTAGATCGTGTGGTAGAGCTCAGTTGTAAGAACTCAATTTCCTAAACTCTATCTTATTCATAATACGACGATACCTACATCCAGAAAGATGGTTGGTAAGAGATATAGTTGTGGAAGAGCTGAGTTAGAGGAACTCGAGTTTGCATCATTCCTATGATGGATAAATGTGAGGTCTTCAGCAGAACATGTGTGTATCTTACGTGTAAGCTTCTTGATAAGGATCCTTAAGGCAAGAATATCTATCCACCTCTATGGTGAAAGGCAATGAGAGATTTAGAAGATAGATACAAACTTCAACAAGTAAAAGGAGCAAGATGAGAAGGGTACGAGGTACCTAGTTAATGAAGATTATCGGTATTTTCAACTCCGGCAGAAAAATATAAGCATTGTGACTTACCTTCAATAGTAACATATGTATGTAGAATTGGCCACACCCATCTCAGTTATACCCTATTGGGGGCTAACATGTGTAGTTTAAGAAAAGGACAGGATATTAGGATCCGGCTGGGGTTAGAGTAACCCAAAATGGTAAATGGATTATTTTTGTTAGTTGACATTTTTGAAGGATATTACAAAGTCCTAATAGATCTCCTTGTGAGGCACCCAGATGGTGCACTCTAGAATATTATAATTAGATGTGAATATTAGCATAAAAAAAATCAGAAAATATGCACGGAAAGCCTGGAAGGGATAAATATTACCTTAGTGTGGCTCGCGTCCCTAGTAGAGCGAGAACGTTTAAGCAACCCGAAGAGACACTTGATGGAGCAAAGGGGAGCTAAAAGCAAAAGAATGTCTTGTTCGAGTTTTCAGAATAAAGTGATAGACATAAATGTTAGCGGGAAATAAGAAAAGAGTTAATGAAGCATTATGAGTAAGATATGATACATGGATGACAATGGTAGATCAAAAAGATGACAGTATTACAGAGTCTATAGTCAATTGAAGGGAAAGACGAGAGGTGACAGGCCTTGAGACAACAAAAGAGTATAGGCCATAAAGTCATATCCTCATTTCAAGAAATAAGTTCGTTACTCCAACGCGACTACGAAAGGAAAAGTTAGACCCCAGAACAATAGAAATTAGTATGGGCTGGTGAACAAGATAAACTAAACATGAACTAGGGATTGAGTGATTAGATAATAGTCAGCATCATGAGAATTTTAGATTTTGTTCTGGCGATATTAGAGTGGACAACAGAAGAAGATTCATGAGAAATTCATAGAATGGTCATTCAGGAAGACGCTTCCCTAAAGCAAGCAATGTGAGCAAAGTTAAGCTCAAGGGACTGTATGTGCCAGTTATACTAAGTGTCACCCTCGCGAATAAGGAATTTTATTATCCTTGATATAGAAGGATTACTGCAAGGCGAGTAAGGGTCATTGATGATTTGAAAAAACGCCAAAGATGAAGAAGTAAAATATCTATAGGTATATCCTCGTGGCTCCAACTCCTAGTACTCCCCTAAAGGGGGGAAATATGGAGTGATGTGGCATTAAGTCAGAATTAAATGGTTCTAGTAACTATGGATTAATAAAGGAAAAATGTGATAAGAATGAGAAAGGGATAACATTGCACTTATTCAAATCCTACAGATATACTACGATTCCAGAACATTATGCAAACACGACGTCAAGGAGAGGAGGTAATGGTTCCTGCCTGAGATGTTATTGATAGATAAGGAGCCAGTGCGGGATGTAAGTTAAGATAAAGGAAATGACCCATGAAAGATTACACAGAATATTGATATGAGAATGAGCCAATGAGTAGTTAGTAGTTGATTCAGGAAGAGCCTAGTTATGGCTAGACAATAGGATACAGACAAATCAACAGATCGTGCAAGATAAACATAGTGAACCCCAACATGGGGAATTCAGTCTCGCAGATATGACGTTGTAATACTTGAGAAATATTCAGATAGGAGTTGGGATAGTAAAGATATCGTATGAGTGTTACCGAAATAAAAGAGAGTCCCACTGGGAAGACAGTCAAAATATCAGTTCAGAAGTAACCCTACAATCACAAGGACGTGGGGGTAAGTAACTACGGATAATTATAGGTGAGGAAGGACAACAAAAATATTCTATTGGGTATATGACGTAATAAGCTCGCAGCATTACAAGAGACAGAGGGTCCTCCGTAAGTACTACAATGAAAGACTAACTGAGGGAATAATGGAGAGGGCTTCAACCTAAGCACAGTGACCTAAATAAAATGGTCTTGTAACAACAGTCTCACTACAACATTGTATGCACTCCATAAGAATGTGGTACCTACTGTGGCTAATGAATGGGAGGTAAAATCAAAAGTACTATTCGAGATCATATAAGTTGTACGAAAACTCCGGCATGCGTGGGAACTAAGACAAGCTAAGTATGCACGCAACAAGGGACAGGAAGACCAGGAAAGGTAATAGCTTACATTTAAAGAAAGCTGAGAAGGAACGAAAGGAATTATTCGATCAATGATCCAGAATTAGTTACATTATGAATGCACTCAAGATTTTGGAGTATTATCCATGCAGCATATATGTTGACAATCATACAGCCATAGAAGACTCTAGTATAAGTTAAAAGAAAGAATTGAGTCTAGGTCATAGACAAAGGATTGAATCATTAGAAGATTATATCATGGATATTCCATAGCGCCCATGAAAGGCTAAAGTAATACCAGGAGCCGTAAATTGGAAGATATTTTATGCCTAAATAAAGGATGATCAGAAGTAAGAGGAAAGTAAAGAGTTACATTAACTGAGTAAATCAGGAGTCTGATTATTGGACCCAGAAAATTATAGACATTATGATTGAGAACATTGCAGAATCACTCTTAATATCATAGGTACAAGAGAGATAGTACAACAACCATATTCTATAACGGCTCTACGAGAAAGCCAATTAGAAGAGTACCAGCCTTATAAGAAGTCAGTATGAAGCTCTCACCAGATTGTGTATGCACTAGAGGTGCAAGTATTATAATAGAGCTTCAAGTTGTGGATATGAATTATACCTATGTGAAAGGGAGGTCATGAAAACAAAAGAAGATGTGATGCGAGATTTTAAGGTAAGCAAGGTAAAAGTGAAAAACGTACGAGATACTTAAATGCAGAAGGTTGGGAATAATCCTACTGCGGATAGAAGGCTAGAAGGGCGGGGATTCATATCCAGGAATGATAGTGGCATCATCAGTGGCTTATCTTCCAGCCTATGGTTTCTAGGTATCGAGATATCTAGTTAAGAGAGTAAAAGAAGAGTTTGAGACAATGTGATGTCTCGCTTGATGATTCAAAATCACATAAGGAAATCTGTGGTGCAAGCAAGTTGAAGGAAGGTTGTGAGTAGTATAAATGAATATGTGTAGGTCGCAAGCTAAAGTATGGTAAAGCAACAAAGTTTTAGAAAGACAGGAGTAAGGATAAGAAAGGACGAGTGAGAAGGTGATGAGAACAGATAAGTCCTGGGGATTAAGCCCATGAAAATAAGAGAGCTGATGGTTTGTCTAAGTTATAGAAAGTTCCATATAGCCTGAATGAACTCAAAGGAGTCTAAGACTAATAGCATTTAGGAGAGATGGAATGCCGCCCTGGTAGTAAAATAAGGGTATACTTATGATAAATGAAGGATGACGTTTGGACCTTCGATTGAGTGATGATTTGAAAGGATTTCATGAATTGTACAGGATTAAAATACCCACATAAGTGAGTCAAATTGGGATGCTATAAAGTACGGTTATTGAAGTACAGTATCGCCGCTAAGTGGATCAGGAAAATCACTTCGAATATTCCTTGATGCAACGTAAGCCCTAGTGGCAATGTTTTACGTAAGAAGTTTCAAGATATCAGTGGTAGATTGTAGATCAACATTGAGGTAAATCAACAATGGATGGATAGAAGTTACAAAGTATGAAATAAGATATGGCAATATTCGTAAGTTCGACAAAGTACCAACCGAAAAACTTCAATACACCTATAGATGCCTAGAGGGGCATCTTATCAAGTTCTGTATATGTTCCCAAAGTAAGGCCTAAAGATTGGCTAAAAGCTGAAGGGAAGAGTCACATAGGAGCACATGCAAGGAAAAAGTCCTACAGGCTGCATAGCAGAAGGTAGCAAGAGTTACGAGATTGGAAGAATTCCGACCACAGACCGTGGTGTGATAAAGAGGCCTAAAGGGGGGAATGCCCTGGCCTTTGGATTTATTCAAAGAACAGTTACCTAAATGGCAATGAGAATATTAAAGTATTCGAAAGACATAAGTTATGAAAATGATAAGTGCATCAGTCAATATTCGAGAACGAATGTTCCAAAGGGGGGAATGATGTTACATCCCATGTTTTCGTACGTGAAAGTATGCCATAAGTAAATTGATGAAAGCTCGTAAAATGAGATGTTACATCCCGCATTTTCATACGTTAAAGTTTCGTCATAAGTTAATCGACGTAAGTTTGGGAATGAGATTATTTTGAGATTTTAAGCATTATGTTATTTCAAACAAGTGATAAGTAAATTCGTAAAAGTGAGAGGGTATATGAATCAAAGAAAATGAGTCTCGTTGAAGTTTGATATTTTGGGATAAAATACGGCCCGAGCTAAAATACCCGGTATTTATGGACTAGTACCATACAAGGTACCACATGGCCATGATAGTAAGGTGTACAAGGTATGTTAAAAGTGAGTAGTATTTTAAGTAAGTTGAGATAATTCTTAATTATTGGGTAATGAGATATTACCTAATTAATTAGGAAATTATGTGAATATTTGGGTAATTAATGATTTTTAGTGGGAGATTAATTAAAATCTTTGGATAGTCAAAGATTTTGGAGGACTTAACCCCTCAAAACGTGGCAGCCCAAGAATTATGACTCTTAGTCATTATATTATGTGGCAAGTCTTAAAGGGCATGAGTCATAGCCATTTATTAAAGAAGAGACATATATTCATTCTTAAAGAAACTCATTCTTATATGCATGTGATAAGAATTTGTTGAAGAGAGTCACATATTCTTTATGAAGAATCGTAAGTCATTATCTTGAGAATCATGAAAGCAACGTATTAGTCATTATCTTAAGAATCATGAAAGAAACGTATTAGTTTTAATCTCCATGGACCAGCAACGTTGGATGCTAATTTTGCTAACGGATTTTTCCCTACTTCGATCCACCGTTACGTGTTTTCGCAAAAGACATATGTTAGAGGAAATGTCAAGAGAATCGGTTCAGGTATGTTAAGGCTATCCCTTCTTTCCTTTTGGCGTGATCCAAATGATACGAAAAGATATGTTATGTTGGTACTCGATTGAGTAAGGTACCGGGTGCCCGTCGCGGCCCATCGGTTTGGGTCGTGACAAATGTAAACAATTCATTCACCATTTTGAGTGTTTCTCTAACCCCAGTCGGATCCTGATATCCTGTCCTTCTCATAAACTATATCTTATACCTCCCATCGGGCATAACTGAGATGGATGTGGCCAATTGTACATACCTCTATTACTGTTGAAGGTAACTCAAAATGCTTATATCTCTCTTCCTGAATTGTAGATAATGATCATCTTCACTAACTGGGTACCCCGTACCCTTCTTCACCTTGCTTCTTTTAATTATTAAAACTTGTACCTTCTGATTCTCTCGTTGCTTTTTACCATATGGGTGGATAGATATTCATACTTTAGGGATCCTTAACAAGAAGCTTACACGTACACACATGATCTACTGAAGACCTTACATTTACTCATCATAAGCATCATGCAAATTCGAGTTCCTCTGACTCAACTCTTCCACATCCACATGCAATCTCTTACCAACCGTCTTTCTAGATGTACGTATCGTCTTATTACCAATAAACTAAAATTTAGGAGTTTAAATTCTTACAAGTGAACTCTACCACACGATCTAGAGTAAGAAGAAAGAATGACAGTCCTAAATGCCCTGTAGCCTCCTACTTATAAGTGTGGTGCACAACACACCCATAAACAAGACTCTATTAGACACGGCTTGTAGACTCCCTAGGACAGAACTGCTCTGATACCACTTTTGTCACGACCCAAACCGAAGGGCCATGACGGGCACCCGGTACCTTACTCAACCGAGTACCAATGTAACATATCTTTCTTATCGTACTATCATTGGTAAATGGGCCAAAAGATTATCATGAAATAACGCATTTTCGTACGTTAAAGTTTTGTCATAAGCTAATCATGTAAGTTCGGGAATGAGATTATTTTGAGATTATAAGCATTATGCTATTTCAAACAAGTGATAAGTAAATTCGTGAAGGTGAAAGGGTAAGCGAATCGAAGAAAACGAGTTTTGTCGAACTTTGACATGTTGGGATAAAATATGGCCCGAGCTAAAATACCCGGTATTTATGGACTAGTGCCATACAAGGTACCCCATGACCACGATAGTAGGGTACATAAAGTGTGTTAAAAGTGAGTAGTATTTTAAGTAAATTGAGACAATTCTTAATTATACGGATAATTAGTTAATTATTGGTTAATGAGGGAATTAACAAGTTAATTAAAAGTTAGTGGGTAATTAATTAACAACCTTGGATAAGACCAAGGAACCCCAATGTGGCAGCCCCAATGTTATGCCCCACAGTATTACATCGATGTTACACCCCGCATTATTATATTATGATGATGTTACGCTCCGCAATATTATATTACGATGATGTTACACCCTGTAGTATTGTACGTTAAAATTATCGTAAGATAATTAACCTCAGTTCAAGGACAAGATTATTTGGAGATTATAAGTATTATGCTATTTCAAACAAGTGATAAGTAAATTCGTGAAGGTGAGAGGATAAACGAATCGAAGAAAGTGAGTTTTTGTCAAAGTTTGACAATTTGGAATAAAATACGGTCCAAGCTATAATACCCCGTATTTATGGACTAGTGTCATACAAGGTACCACATGACCATGATAGTAAGTGTGTTAAAAGTGAGTAGTATTTTAAGTAATTTGAGATAATTCTTAATTGTGGGGATAATTGGGTAATTATGAATTTTTAAGTGGGAGATTAATTTGTAAATGGAATTTTTGGATAAGATTAAGGGGGCAATCACCCCTTAACGTGGCAGACCAAATAAGTGACTCTTAAGTCACATTTCAAGGTGGCAAAATTTGTGAGTTTAGTGGCTTAGTCATCCCTATAGTGGGGCCCACTCACAATGTTAAAAATCAACCTCCCTAGAGGGATGGATTAAAACTTCAAAAAGCAATGGATGAGTTCTTAAAAATAGGAATTCATATGAATCCTTACTATCATGGTATTAGGGAAGCGTTTGGCATGACAACAAGGTTGTAAGGATTTCACTGGTTTGCAACATAAGACGGTAAGTGTTATGGCCTCGTCGTACACGGTACAATCTTTCTCAAGAATATCATATGGATATTTTCCTACTTCAACCCGTTGTTATATGCTTTTCGAAAAAGACGTGGGTTAGAGGGATTGCTAATAGAATCGGTTCAGGTATGTTAAGGCTATCCCTTCTTTCTTTTTGGCATGATCCATATGATACAAATGAAACGAGCAAATGCACAATTTTCATAAATGACTTTATTCATAGAAATACTAGTTGTGTCTATATTCTTGATTACCCATGTATCCTATTGTTCTATCATCTGTTCATGGGTCTCAAAAAATACGTAAGTTGATAAAGTTTACTTCATGATATTAATCAAAGACATAATGGACTTATGACATTCCAAAAGATTTTATTGACGTACTTGTCCTGCATTACATTCATTTATACATGTTTATTGACCCATGAACAGATGGCGTTATAGATGCGTATATATGTATATATATGTATATGGGATATGGAAAAAGGTTACGACGTTATATACGCACCACCACCTGATCAGCTGGTATACGTTGATGATTTGCCCACAGTGGCCGAGATGATATGATGGGATGTCCTCAGAGGCTGGATGATTTTATGATCGCATATACCTATGCATGGTATGATATTTATACACATATACATGACATTATAAATATGAAATGATTCACAGAGTTATTCAAACTTACATGTTGAGTCTTTTACTCCATGTTTCTCTCATGTCTATTACTTACTTATTTTCATTCCTTACATACTCGGTACATTATTTGTACTGACGTCCCTTTTGCCTGGGGACACTGCGTTTCATGCCCGCAGGTCCTGATAGACAGGTGGAGTCCTCCAAGTAGGCTATCTGTTACACCTCATATTTTTGTACGTGAAAGTACGCCATAAATAAATTGATAAAATCTTGAAAATGAGATGTTACATCCCATATTTTTTGTACGTTAAAAATTCCGTCATAAGTTAATCGACGTAAGTTCGGGAATAAGATTATTTTGGGATTATAAGTATTGTGCTACTTCAAATAAGTGATGAGTAAATTCGTGAAGGTGAGAGGGGAGAGGGTAAGCAAATCGAATGAAATGAATTTCGTCAAAGTTTGACAATTTGGGATAAAATACGGTCCGAGCTATAATACCCGGTATTTATAGACTAGTGTCATACAAGGTACCACATTATCATAATTGGTTAATTATTGAATTAATGGGAGATTAACCATGTAATTAAGGATTTATGGATAATTAATAAGTGGGGACAACTCCCCCCCCCCCCCCCACGTGGCAGCAAGTGGAGAAAGAGCTAATGACTCTTGACTTTAGACAATTAAATAAGGACACATGGACAATACATTCCTTGCAAACACGTAGAAGGGAAGTGTACATTAGTCATATTTTTACTTATCTTCAATTGAGATCAGTATTCATTTGGAGAAGGGATAGTGGCGGTGGCAGTATGTAAAAGCAAGGAAATATAAGAGTTATTTCCTTTCCTCCCATTCACTTTTTGGAGGATATACTTATAACATATATATCAAGCAATGTTGTTAGCAAGAGAAATACATTTGTTGCTTTTTCTCAACAAGATTAGAAATGACCCTTGTGAAATTTGAGCTACAAAGGTAGATATATCTCTTTACACTAAAGCAAACCGTGAAGAAGACTAGTTTTGGCATACAAGATTGAGGAGATTGTTCACATATACAAGTAGGAAGCTGACTTTAAAGGTATATTAAGGCTATCCCTTCTTTCTTTTTGGCATGATCCATACGATATAAACGAAATGAGTAAACGCACAATTTTTATAAATGACTCTATTCATAGAAGTATTAGGGGTGTCTATGTTATTGATTCCCCACGTGAATTATTATTATATCTTATGTTCATGGGTCTCAGAAAAATATGTATTTGATAAAGTTTATCCGAAAGGCATATTGATTTTATGACAATCCAAGAAATCTTATTAACGTAATTCTTATGCATTTCATGCATTTATACATGTACATTGACCCATGACCCGATGGTGTTATATACAAGTATATTATATGTATATGGGATATGGGAAAAGTTTATGGCGTTATATACGCACCACCACCTGATCATATGGTATACGTTGACGATTTGCCCACAGTGGCCGAGATGATATGATGGGATGCCCTCAAAGGCTTGATGATGCTATGAACGCATATTCCTAAGCATGGTATGATATTTCTACGCGTATGCATGACATTGTAAATATTAATGATTCACAGAGTTATTCAGACATACATGTCGATTCTTTTACTCCATGTTTTTCTCATATCTATTGTTTACTGATTTTCATTCCTTACATACTCGGTACATTATTTGTACTGATGCTCCTTTACCTGGGGACGCTGTGTTTCATGCCCGTAGGTCCCGATAGACAGGTCGAGAGTCCTCCAAGTAGGCTATCAGCTCAACGGAAGATTTTGGTACGCTTCATTTGCTCCAGAGTTGCTTGTTTAGTCAGTATGATTTAGACGTGTATTGTTTGGTATGGCGGGGCCCTGTCCCGACCTTTATGACAATTATGTATTCTTAGAGGTTTGTAGACAGATGTCATGTACGTAAAAGATTGTATGGCCTTCTCGGCTTATGTTCAATGTACGAGTGGTTATTTTGGTCTTATAGGCCCGTATGTCTTATGTATAAGTTGATATTTCATGTTGTATTCTACTTATCTCACGATAGCCTCTCCGGCTCAGTTATCTCTGATAGTATGATACGAAAAGATACGTTATGTTGGTACTCGGTTGAGTAAGGTACCGGGTGCCCATTGCGGCCCATCAGTTTGGGTCATGACAAAAGTGGTATCAGAGCAGTTCTGTCCTAGGGAGTCTACAAGCCGTGCCTAGTAGAGTCTTGTTTATGGGTATGTTGTGCATCGCACTTATAAGCAGGAGGCTATAGGGTAGTTAGGACTGTTACTCTTTCTTCTTACTCTAGATCGTGTGGTAGAGCTTAGTTGTAAGAACTTAATTTCCTAAACTCTATCTTATTCATAATACGACGATGCCTACATCTAGAAAGACGGTTGGTAAAAGATATAGCTGTGGAGGAGTTGAGTCAGAGGAACTCAATTTTTCATGATGCTTATGATGAGTAAATGTGAGGTCTTCAACAGATCATGTGTGTACTAAGATGTAAAACTTCTTGATAAGGATCCCTAAGGCAAAAATGTCTCTCTACTCTTATAGTAAAAAAAAGAATAAGAGAATCGGAAGATAGATACAAGTTTCGGCAAGTAAAAGAAGCAAGATGAAAAAGGGAACGAGCTACCCAGCTAATGAATATAATTCAGGCCAAGGAATATAAGCCTTTTGAGTTACCTTCAACAATAACATAGGTATGTACAATTGGCCACACCCCTCTCATTTATGCCCTATGGGGGCTAACAGAATTAGTATAAGAGAAGGCATGATGCTAGGATCTAGCTGGGGTTAAGAGAAGGCAGGATGCCAGGATCTAGCTGGGGTTAGGGTAACCCAAAATGGTGGATGGATTGTTAGCGTTAGCTGACATTTCCAAAGGATATTGCAAATGTGCTAATAGATCTCCTTGTGAAACACCTAGAGGGTGCACTCTAAAATAGTACAGCTAGATATGAATACTACAAAGATAGGCACTGGAAGCCTTGAAGGTATAAATATTACCTTAGTGTAGTTCCCATCCCTAGAGGAGAAAGAATGTTAGGCAACCTGAAGAGCCAGCAGATGGAGCAAGGGGAGCTAAAAGCAAAAGAATGTCTTGTTCGAGTTTTCAGAATAAAGTGATAGACATAAATTTTAGCGGGAAATAAGAAGAGAGTTAATGAAGCATTATGAGTAAGATGTGACACATGGATGACAACGGTTGATCAAAAAGATGACAGTATTACAGAGTCTATGGTCAAGTGAAGGAAAGGACGAGAGATGACATGCTTTGAGACAACAAAAGAGTATTGGCCATAAAGTCATATCCTCATTTCGAGAAATAAGCTTGTGACTCTAACGTGATTACCAGAAGGAAAAGTTAGACCCCAAAGTAATAGAAATAAGTATCGACTGATGAACAAGATAAACTAAACATGAATTAGAGACTGAGTGATTTGATAATAGTCAGTATCATGAGAATTTCAGATTGCGTTCCAGCGATAATAGAATGGATAACAGAAGAATAACCTTTAAAGGTCATTGAGGAAGATGCTTCCCTAGAGCAAACAATGTGAGCAAAGTTAAGCTTAAGGGACTATGTGTGCCAGTTACACTAAGTGTCACCCTCACGAGTGAGGAATTTCGTTATCCTTGGTACAGAAGGATTACAACAAGGAGAGTAAGGATCATCGATAATGTGAAAAAATGCCAAAGATGAAAAGGTAAAACATCTATGCGTAGATCGTCGTGGCTCCAATTCTTAGTGCTCCATTAAAGAGGGGAATATAGTGTGATGTGGCATTAAGTCAAAATTAAGTGGTTCTAGTGACTATGGAATGGTAAAGGAAGAATGCGATAAATGAGAAAGGGATGAGATTGAACTCATTCAAATCCTACAGATATGCTATGATTCCAGAACATTATGCAAGCACGACGTCAAGGAGAGGAAGTAAGGGTTCCTTCCTACCCAAGATGTTATTGATAGATACGGAACTAGTGCGAGACGTAAGTAAAGACAAAGGAAATAACCCAAGAAAGATTACGCGGAATATTGATAGGAGAATGGGCCAACGAGTAGTTAGTAGTTGATTCAGGAAGAGCCTAGTTATGGCTAAACGAGAGGACACAGACATATCAATAGATTGTGCAAGACGAACATAGTGAACCCTAACATGGGAATTCAGTCTCGCAGACATGACATTGTGATCCTTGAGATATATTCAGATAGGAGTTGGGGTAGTTAAAGGTAAATAAAAGAGAATGCCACTGGGAAGACAATTAAAATATTTGTTCAGAAGCAACCTTACAAGCAAAAGGGCATAGAAATAAGTAACCACGGATAATTATAGGCGGGGAAGAACATCAAAAATTCCGTCAAGTATACGATGTGATAAGCTTGTAACCTTACAAGAGCTAGAAGGTCTCCTTAAGTACTACAATGAAAGACTAGCTGTGGAAATAAGGAAGAAGGCTTCAACCTAAGCATAGCACAGTGAGGAATGATTATATAAAAACAATCTCACTACAACGTTGTATGCACTCCATGAGAAAGTGGCACCTACCATGGCTAAGAAATGGGAATCAAGAGTAATATTCGAGATCACATGAGTTGCACAAAAATTTCGACATGCGTGGGAACTAAGATAAGCTACTTATGCACGCAACAAAGGGACAGAAAGACCAGAAAAAGTAATAGCTTACGCTTAAAGAAAGCTGAGATGGAACGAAAGGAATTATTCGATTAATGATCAGCCGTAGAAGACTCCGGTATAAGTTAAAAGAAGGAATTGGGTCTAGGTCATAGACAAAGGATTGAATCATTAGAAGATTGTATCATGGTTTTCCATAGCATCCATGAAAGGCTAAAGTAATAGCATGAGCTGCAGATGGGAAGATAGCTTGCACCTATATAAAGGCAGATCAGAAGGAAGAGGAAACTAAAGAGTTACATCAACAAAGTAAATCGAGAGTCTGATTATTGGACCCAGAAAATTATAGAAATCGTGATTGAGGACATTGCAGAATCACTCTGAATATCAGAGGTACAAGAGAGATAGTACAATAGCCATATTCTATAACGGCTCTACGATAAAGCCAAGTCAGAAAAGTACCAGCCTTATAAGATGTCAGTATGAAGCTCTCACCAGATTGTGTATGCACCAGAGGTGCAAGTATTAAAAGAGAGCTTCAAGTTGTGGATGTGAATTATACCTATGTGGAAGAGGGGTTATGAAAGAAATAGAAGATATGATGTTAGACTTTAAGATAAGTAAGGTAAAGGTGGATAGCGTACGAGATACTCAAATGCAGAAGGTTGTGAATAGTCCTTACTTCGGATAGAAGGCTAGAAGTGCGGAGATTCAATATCGGGGAATGATAGCGGCGTCGCCAGTGGCATGTCTTCCAACCTATGGTTTCTAGGTATCGAGAAGCCTAATTAAGAGAGTAAAGAAAAATTAGAGAAAATGCGATGTCTCGCCTGATGTTCCAGAATAACACAAAGAAATCTATGGTACAAGCAAGTTGAAGGAAGTTTGCGATAAATAGATATGTATAGGTCGCAAGCTAAAGTATGGTAAAGCGATAAAGATTTAGGAAGACACGAGTAAGGATAAGAAAGGACAAGTGAGAAGGTGACGAGAATGGATAAGTCCTCAGGATTAAGCCCATGAAAACAAGAAGAGCTGATGGTTTCTCTATGTTATACAAAGCTCGGTATAGCTTGAATGAACTCAAAGGAGTCTAAGACTAATAGTATCTAGAAGAAATGGAATGCTGCCCTGGTAGTAAAATGAGGGTGTAATTGTAATAGATAAAGGATGACTTTTGGGCCTTCGATTGAGTAATGATTTGATTTCATGAATTGTACAGGATTAAAATAACCACATAAGGTAAATCACAACGGGATGCTATGAAATACGGTTATGAAAGCATGGTATCGCCCCAGGTAGATCAGTCTAATCATTTCAAATGTTCCCCGATGAGACGTGAGCCTTAGTGGCAGTATTACATAGAAGGTCAAGTTATCAGTGGTAGATTATAGATCACTATTCAGGTGAATCAACAATGGATGGATAAAAGTTATAAAGTATGAGATGAGATTAGGCCGTCATCCTTAAGATGAACAGTAGTGAAGAAGCATTAAAGGACTTAGATTTATGCATATGGGATAAGCAACAAAAGTAACCTGGAGTTTGATAGCAGACCTCAGTAATGATAAATCGAGGTAAGAGTTATGGTATAGTATGACCTACCTATATGTAGTAAAGTCATACGGATGAATAACCAGGTCTATGAAATAAGATATAACAATATTCGTAAGTTCGACAAAGTACCGAGCGAAGAACTTCAGTATACCTATAGATTCCCAGAGGGACATCTTATTAAGCTCTGTATATGTTTACCAAGTAAGGCCTAGAGATTGGCTAAAAGCTAGAGGAAAGAGGAGAGAAGCATACAAAGTTAGAGTCGTACAGGCTGCATGATAGAAGGTAGCAACAGTTACGAGATTGGAAGGATTCCGACCATAAGTCACGGTGTGAGAAAGAGGCCTAAATGGGGGAATGCCCTAGCGTTTGGGATTCATTCATAGAACAGTTGCCTAATTGGCAAGAAGAATATTAAAGTATTCGCAAGAGCTACGTGTTATGAGAATGATAAGTGCATCAGTCAACATTCGAGGATGAATGTTCCAAAGGGGGGAATGATGTTACACCCCATATTTTCATACGTGAAAGTATGCCATAAATAAATTCATGAAAGCTCGGAAATGGGATGTTACGTCTCGCATTTTTTTGTACGTTAAAAATTTTGTCGTAAGTTAATCGACGTAAGTTCGGGAATGAGATTATTTTGGGATTATAAGTATTGTGCTACTTCAAACAAGTGATGAGTAAATTTGTGAAGGTGAGAGGGTAAGAAAATCGAAGGAAATGAATTTCGTGAAAGTTTGACAATTTGGGATAAAATACGGTCCGAGCTATAATACCCGGTATTTATGGACTAGTGCCATACAAGGTACCACATGATCATAATTGTATGATGTATAAAGTGTGTTAAAAATGAGAAATATTTTAAGTAATTTGAGATAATTCTTAATTATGTAGGTAATTGGTTAATTATTGAATCAATAGGAGATTAACCATGTAATTAAGGATTTGTGGATAATTAATAGGTGGGGACAAAGCCCCCCACGTGCCCCCCCGTGGCAGCAAGTGGAGAAAGAGCTAATGACTCTTGACTTTAGACAATTAAATAAGAAGGACACATGGACAATACATTCCTTGCAAACACGTAGAAGGGAAGTGTACATTAGTCATATTTTTGCTTATCTTCAATTGAGATCAAAATTCATTTGGAGAAGGGATAGTGGCGGTGGCAGTGTGTAAAAGCAAGGAAATATAAGAGTTATTTGTTTTCCTCCCATTCACTTTTTGGAGGATATACTTATAACATATATAGCAAGCAACGTTGTTAGCAAGAGATATACATTTGTTGCTTCTTCTCAACAAGATTAGAAATTTGAGCTACAAAGGTAGATATATCTCTTTACACTAAAGCAAAGCGTGAAGAAGACTAGTTTTGGCATACAAGATTGAGGAGATTGTTCACATATACAAATAGGAAGTTGACATTAAAAGTATGTTAAGGCTATCCCTTCTTTCTTTTTGGCATGATCTATATGATATAAACGAAACAAGTAAACGCAGAATTTTCATAAATGACTCTATTCATAGAAGTATTAGGAGTGTCTATGTTATTGATTCCCCATGTGAATTATTATTATATCTTCTGTTCATGAGTCTCAGAAAAATACGAATTTGATAAAGTTTATCCGAACGGCATATTGATTTTATGACAATCCAAGAAATCTTATTAACGTAATTCTTATGCATTTCATGCATTTATACATGTACATTATTGACCCATGACTAGATGGTGTTATATATGCATATATTATATGTAAGGATATAGGAAAAGGTTATGGCATTATATACGCACCACCACCTGATTAGCTGGTATACGTTGACGATTTGCCCACAGTGGCCGAGATGATATGATGGGATGCCCTCAGAGGCTTGATGATGTTATGAATGCATATACCTAAGCATGGTATGATATTTCTACGCATATGCATGACATTGTAAATATTATTGATTCACAGAGTTATTCAGACATACATGTCAAGTCTTTTACTCCATGTTTTTCCCATGTCTATTGTTTACTGATTTTTATTTCTTACATACTCGGTACATTATTTGTACTGATGCTCCTTTACCTGGGGACGCTAAGTTTCATGCCCGTAGGTCCCGATAGACAGGTCGAGAGTCCTCCAAGTAGGCTATCAGCTCAGCGGAAGATTTTGGTACGCTTCATTTGCTCCAGAGTTGCTTGTTTAGTCAGTATGATTTAGACGTGTATTGTTTGGTATGGCGGAGCTCTGTCCCGACCTTTATGACAATTATGTATTCTTAGAGGCTTGTAGACAGATGTCATGTACGTAAAAGATTGTATGACCTTGTCGGCCTATGTTCGGTGTACGAGTGGTTATTTTGGTCTTATAAGCCCGTATGTCTTATGTATAAGTTGATATTTCATGTTGTATTCTACTTATCTCACGGCAGCCTCTCCAGCTCTGTTATCTATGATAGTATGATACGAAAAGATATGTTATGTTGGTACTCGGTTGAGTAAGGTACTGGGTACCCGTCGCGGCCCATCGGTTTGGGTCGTGAGACTATCAACTCAGCGGAAGGGGTTGGTGCACTCCATTTGCTCCGGAGTTGCTAGTTGGTCAGCATGATTAAGATATGTAATGATTAGTGTGGCAGGGCTCTGTCCCGACCTTTACGACAATTATGTATTCTTAAAGGCTTGTAGACAGATGTCATGTATATGAAAGATTGTATGGCCTTATCGGCCTATGTTTAGTGTACGAGTGCTTATTTTGGTCTTACGGGCCGTATGTCTTATGTATAAGTTGGTATTACATGTTTTATTCTAGTTATCTCATGGCATCCTTTCCGTCTCATTTTCCTATGATAGTATGATACGAAAAGATACGTTACATTGGTACTCGGTTGAGTAAGGTGCCGGGTGCCCATCGCTGCCCATCAGTTTGGGTCGTGACAAAAGTGGTATCATAGCAGTTTTGTCCTAGGGAGTCTACAAGCCGTGTCTAGTAGAGTCTTGTTTATGGGTGTGTTGTGCACCACTCTTATAAGCAGGAGGCTATAGGGCATTTAGGACTGTCACTCTTTCTTCTTACTCTAGATCATGTGGTAGAGCTCAGTTGTAAGAACTCAATTTCCTAAACTCTATCTTATTCATAATAAGATGATGCCTACATCCAGAAAGACGGTTGGTAAGAGATATAGCTGTGGAAGAGTTGAGTCAGAGGAACTCGATTTTTGCATCATGCTTATGATGGATAAATATGAGGTATTCCGCAGATCATGTGTTTACTAAGATGTGTAAGCTTCTTGATAAGGATCATTAAGGCAAGAATGTCTTGTTAAAGTTTTCAGAATAAAGTGATAGACATAAATGTTAGTAGGGAAATAAGAAGAGAGTTAATAAAGCATTATGAGTAAGATGTGATACATGGGATGGCAACGGTAGATCAAAAAAAAAATGATGACAGTATTACAGAGTCTATAGACAAGGAAAGGAAAATAGGAGAGGTAACAGGCCTTGAGACAACAAAAGAGTATAGGTCATAAAGTCACATCCTCATTTCGAGAAATAAGTTCGTGACTCTAACGTGATTACCAGAAGGAAAAGTTAGAACCCAGAGTAATATAAATCAGTATGGACTGGTGAATAAGATAAACTAAACATGAATTAGGGACATAGTGATTTGATAATAGTCGGCATCATGGGAGATTCAGAGATTGCATTCCGGCAATAATAGAATGGACAACAGAAGAAGATTCATGAGAAATTCAGAGAATGGTCATTCAGGAAGACGCTTCCCTAAAGTAAGCAATGCGAGCAAAGTTAAGCTTAAGGGACTATATGTGCCAGTTATACTAAGTGTCACCCTCGCGAGTAAGGAAATTTGTTATCCTTGGTATATAAGGATTACCGCGAGGCGGGTAAGGATCATCGATGATGTGAAAAGATGCCAAAAATTAAGAGGTAAAACATCTATAGGAAGATCATCATAGAAATAAATCTTAGTACTCCCCTAAAGGCGGGAATATGGAGTGATGTGGCATTAAGTCAGAATTAAGTGGTTCTAGTAACTATGGAATGGTAAAGGAAGAATGCGATAAAAATGAGAAAAGGGATGAGATTGCACTTATCCAAATCCTACATATATGCTATGATTCCAGAACATTATGCAAGCATGACGTCAAGGAAAGGAAGTAAGTGTTCCGGCCCGGGATGTTATTGATAAATAAGGAGCCAGTGCAAGACGTATGTTAAGACAAAGGAAATAACCCAAGAAAGATTAGGCGAAATATTGATATGAGAATGGGCCAACGAGTAGTTAGTAGTTGATTAAGGAAGAGCCTAGTTATGGCTAAATGAGAGGACACAGACAAATCAACAGATTGTGCAAGACAAACATAGTGAACCCCAACATGGGAATTCAGTCTCGCAGATATGGCATTGTGATCCTTGAGGTATATTCAGATAGGAGTTGGGGTAGTAAAAGGTACCGTATGAGTGTTATAGAAATAAAAGATAGTGCCATTGGGAAGACAGTTAAAATATCAGTTTAGAAGCAACCCTACAAGTACAAGGGCGTGGAGGTACTAACTAGGAATAATTATAGGCGAGGAAGAATATCAAAAATTCCGTCGAATATACGATGTAATAAGCTCGCAGCTTTACAAGAGTCAGAGGGTCTTTCCTAAGTACTACAATGAAAGGCTAGCTGAGGAAATAAGGAAGAAGGCTTCAACCTAAGCATAGTAATTTGAAAAAGGAATGGTCATGTAAAAATAGTCTCACTACAACATTGTATGCATTCTATAAAAAAGTGGCACCTACCATGGCTAATGAACGGGAAGTAAAAGCAAAAGTAGAATTCGAGTGTAACACCCCGGAAAATTTTGAAGAACTTAAGTGTAAAGCCCGGCAAAATTTGAAAAGAAAATAATGTTTCACGGTGCCGGACTAGGCTTATGTGTTTGAGGACCACGGCTCGAACTTTTTGGGTTGAACAATGCACAGGAAAGTAAAAGAATTTTTTTTGCTGAATAGTGCATTTTTGCGGTCCATTATGCAACCGCAGAATCACTCTACGGACCGCATAATGGCCGCACAGTGAGACAATTAATTGGGTCAGTTGGAAGCAATTATGCGGTTGACTATGTGACTGCATAAATATTATGCGGTGCATTATGCGATCGCATCACAGTTATGCGGACCGCATAGTGACCGCATACACAGACAACCTTTTTGATCATTTTATCAGCAATTATGCGACCGATATGCGGTCTGCATATCTATTATGCGGTCACATATGCGACCGCACAACTGTTCCGGAGCTCCATTTTTGGATTTTTAAAACTCGACCCTATTTCATTAAATACACTCTTTGGGCCATTTTTGAGCCATAATCTAATATTTTAGAGTGAGAGAGAGTGCCCTAGAGTGAGAAGGTGTTCTTCAATAATTTTCTTCAATTCTTGCTCAAGTTTTGGAAGATGTAGAAGGGAAGCTCACTAGGTCTTCATCCTAGAGGTAAGATTCTACACCCTAAACCCTAATTTCGAAATCTTCTGAAAATGGGTAACTAGCAAGGTAATTTTTGGGCATGAGAGTTGTTTATTTTACATGCATGTGTTATCAAAGGGTGTAGGAAGATTGTTGAGCTAAAAATGGTAAAGCTTGGGTTGTGGGATGATGGAATCCTTCATAAAAAGGACATTGAAACCTTATGCACATCTAGTGTTTGATAAAATGATCAAGTGAGCTAGAACCATGATCATCTTCCAAATTTTGATTCAATTTGTTATATTTCTACAATAGATTGAAGTTGCTAAGAATTCCGAAATGTTTTAGAGTTTAAGGAAGCTCAAGTGAGGTATTTTGGCTAAACTCTTCTCTTAGAATTGAATCCCACGATATTCATGTAAATTATGAAAGTCCCGAGTGATTCATTATGAAACTGGCTATTCCGAGTAAGATTGAGTTGAAAGATATATGTTCAACAAGCATCCCGAATGCTTTATTCATGTTATGTTACCAATTGAGGATGTGTTAAAATATGGGTTGTGCATTAATAATGTTTTGACTTTAAGTCAAGTTCAAATAAAGGCTATTATGCCAAATTTTGTGAAATATCTCTATGTGCTTTAGACTCTAAATTGCTCACATGTGTACTACACACCTTGATTTGAATTGTATTTGTTGTTGTTGATGATGATGATAATTGAAAGTGATAAGGTGAGCATGAAATACTGAATATGGCCAACGTGCCAAGAATGATCTTATAATTATGGCCATTAGTGCCAATGAGATGAAAAGATGTGAAAGTAATACGAAATGCGATGATTGATATAAAAAGGTTGATGTCTCAAATAAGACAGCCTAGCCGGTCGGGTCGTGATCGGACACCATGCCGCACACATGGTGGTGATTGTGCTGGAAATTTATAATTTGAAATTGTGATTGTGGTCGATGTCCCTAATGGATAACCTAGCCGATCGGGTCGTGATCGGACTCCGTGTTAAAGATGGTGGTATTGATATTGAGAGAAATTATGGTTGATGTCTCTAATGAGATAGCCTAGCCGATCGGGTCGTGATTGGACTCCGTGCTAAGAGTACGGTGGTATTGGTTTTGTGAATAATGGTATTATGGACAATGGTATATCGATACTAAAAATCTCTCAATGTGAGATATGAGAATTAATTTGAACACTGTCTTGATCCTAAATTAAGGCTTTCATTGATATTATGATAATTTTGTTTGTAATATTTGTCATTCTATTGAGGGACTGTTTAGTTATACATACTAGTGCTATTCGACGGTACTAACGTCCCTTTTGCCGGGGGCGCTGCATCTTTAAATGGATGGAGGTGGTTCCACAGCAGGAGATATTGATAAGTGATAGCAGTACACCTTCTTTCCAGCTGACTCGGTGAGCCCCACTTCATTCCGGGGTCATGTATCTTTTGTACTCTATATATTCGGTTTGAGGTATAGCCGGGGCCTTGTTGCCAGAATTATCATTGTACTCTTCTTTATCTATAGAGGTTCCGTAGACATAGTGTGGGTTGTGTATTGGTGATGGGAAAGACAAACTACGTTATGTTATGGTTGTATTACTTGTTCTAGTTAACACAACTAAAAATGATGGAACTATTGGTAATGAATTGATATTGTGAACATGAACACCTTTTTTGTCTCATTAATGAAAATATGTATTATCTTCATTCGTGGATGAGTTTGGGTAGAAGGAAATCTAACAGGCTTGCTCGGTCGGGTTCACTCGGTTGAGCGCCGGTCGCGCTCCTCGATTTTGGGGCGTGACATCGAGATCATATGAGTTGCACGAAAACTGCGGCATGCGTGGGGACTAAGATAAGCTAAGTATGCACGCAACAAGGGGGCAGAAAGACCAGGGAAGGTAATAGCTTACATTTAAAGAAAGCTGAGAAGGAACGAAAGGAATTATTTGATCAATGATCCAAAGTTAGTTACATTATGAACACACTTAAGAGTTCAGAGTACTATCCATGCAGCATATATATTGACAATCATACAGCCGTAGAAGACTATTGTATAAGTTAAAAGAAAAAATTGAGTCCAGGTCATAGACACGGGATTGAATTGTTAGATGATGGTATCACGGATATTCCATAGCATCTATGAAAGGCTACAGTAATAACTAATACCATGAGCCGCAGATCGGAAGATAGCTTAAGCCTACATAACGACTGATCAGGAGGAAGAGGAAACTAAAGAGTTACATCAACCACGTAAATCAGGAGTCTGATTATTGGACCCAGAAGATTATAGAAATCGTGATTGAGAACATTACAGGATCACTCTTAATATCAGAGGTACAAGAAAGATAGTACAATAGCCATATTCTATAACGGCTCTATGATAAAGCCAATTAGAAGAGTACCAGCCTCAAAAGAAGTTAGTATGAAGCTCCCACCGGATTGTGTATACACCAGAGGTGCAAGAATTATAATAGAGCTTCAAGTTGTGGAGGTGAATTATACCTATGTGGAAGGGAGGTTATGAAAGGAATAGAAGAGGTGAAGCGATATCTTAAGATAAGTAAGGTAAAGGTGAACAATGTACGAGATACTCAGGTGCAGAAGATTGTGAATAATCCATACTTCAGATAGAGGGCTAGAAGCATTGGGATTCAGTATTCAGGAAGGATAGTGGCGTCATTAGTGGCATATCTTCTAGCCTATGGTTTTTAGGTATCGAGATGTCTAGTTAAAAGAGTAAATAAGAGTTTGAGGCGATGTGATGTCTCGCTTGATGTTCCAGAATAACATAAGGAAATCTATGGTGGAAGGAAGTTGAAGGAAGGTTGCGAGTAGTATAAATGAATATATGTAGGTTGCAAGCTAAAGTATGGTAAAATGACAAGGTTTTAGGAAGACAGGAGTAAGGATGAGAAAGGGCGAGTGAGAATGTGGTGAGAATGGATAAGTCCTCAGGATTAAGCCCATGAAAACAATAGAGCTGATGGTTTCTCTAAGTTATAGAAAGCTCAGTATAGCCTGAATGAACTCAAAGGAGTCTAAGACTAGTAGCATTTAGAAGAGATGGAATGCTGCACTGGTAGTAGAATAAGGGTGTAATTGTGATAGATAAGGGATGACATTTGGGCTTTCGATTGAGTAAGGATTTGAAGAAAAAAAAGAAAAAGGGGATTCCGTGAATTGTATAGGATTAAAATACCCACGTAAGGTGAATCACATTGGGATGCTATGAAATACAGTTATGGAAGTATAGTATCGGCCCCAAGTGGATCAGGAAAGTCACTTCAGATATTCCTCAATGAGACATAAGCCCTAGTGACAATGCATTACATAAGAGGTTTCAAGTTATCAGTAGTAGATTGCAGATCAATACTGAGGTGAATCAACAATGGATGGATAAAAGTTACAAAGCATGCAATGAGATTAGGCCGTCATTCTTAAGATGAATAGTAATGAGGAAGTATTAAAGGACTTAGATTTATATATATGGGATAAGCAACGAGAGTAACCTGGAGTTTGGTAGCAGATCTCAGTAACCATAAACTGAAGTAAGAGTTTTGGTATAGTTTGACCTACTTAGATGTAGTAAAGCCATAGACGCCCAGAGGGACAACTTGTCATAATTCTGTATATGTTCACAAAGTGAGGCCTAGAGATTGGCTAAAAGCTGGAGGGAAAAGTTGCATAGGCGCACATACAAGGAGAAAGTCATACAGGCTGCATGATAGAAAGTAGCAATAGTTACGACATTAGAAGGATTCCGACCACAAGTCGTGGTGTGAGAAAAAGGCCTAAAGAAGGGAATGCCCTGACCTTTGGATTTATTCAAAGAACAGTTGCCTAAATGGTAAGGAGAGTATTAAAGTATTCGCAAGAGCTACGGGTTATGAGAATGATAAGTGCATCAGTCAACATTCGAGGACGAATGTTCCAAAGGGGGAATGATGTTACGCCCCACAGTATTACGTCGATGTTATGCCCCACAGTGTTATATTATGATGATGTTATGCTACACGACATTATATTACGATGATGTTACACCCTGTAGTATTGTACGTTGAAATTGTCGTAAGATAATTGTCCTCAATTCAAGGACAAGATTATTTGGAGATTATAAGTATTGTACTATTTCAAACAAGTAATAAGTAAATTCGTGAAGATGAGAGGATAAGCGAATCGAAGAAAGTGAGTTTTCGTCGAAGTTTGACAATTTAGGATAAAATACGGTCCAAGCTATAATACCCCGTATTTATGGACTAGTGCCATACAAGGTATCACATGACCATGATAGTAAGGTGTATAAAGTGTGTTAAAAGTGAGTAGTATTTTAAGTAATTTGAGATAATTCTTAATTGTGGGGATAATTGGGTAATTATGGATTTTTAAGTGGGAGATTAATTTGTAAATGGAATTTTTGGATAAGATTAAGGGGGGCATCACCCCTTAACGTGGCAGCCCAAATAAATGACTCTTAAGTCACATTTCAAGGTGGCAAAATTTGTGAGTTTAGTGGCTTAGTCATCCCTAAAGTGGGGCCCACTCACAAGGTTAAAAATCAGCCTCCCTTGTTCATTAAAGGGATGGATTAGAACTTCAAAAAAAGCAACGGATGAGTTCTTAAAAATAGGAATTCATATGAATCCTTACTATAATGATATTAGGGTAGCGTTTGGAATGACTAGAAGGTTGTAAGGATTTCACTGGTTTGTAATGAAAGACGGTAAGTGTTATGGCCTCGTCGTCTGAGAGAGCACGGTACAATCTTTCTCAAGAATATCATACGAATTTTTCCCTACTTCAACCCGTTGTTACATGTTTTTCGTAAAAGACGTGGGTTAGAGGGATTGCTAAGAGAATCGGTTCAGGTATGTTAAGGCTATCCCTTCTTTCTTTTTGGCATTATCCATATGATACAAACGAAACAAGCAAATGCACAAATTTTATAAATGACTCTATTCATAAAAATACTAGGGGTGTCTATATTCTTGATTCCCATGTGTCCTATTGCTCTATCATCTGTTCATTGGTCTCAGAAAATACGTAAGTTGATAAAGTTTACTTCATGATATTAATCAAAGACATAATGGTCTTATGACATTCCGAAAGATTTTGTTGACGTACTTGTCATGCATTACATTCATTTATACATGTACATTGACCCATGACCAGATGGCGTTATATATACGTATATATGTATATATATATATGTATATGGGATATGGGAAAAGGTTATGGCGTTATATACGCACCACCACCTGATTAGCTGGTATACGTTGATGATTTGCCCACAGTGGCCGAGATGATATGATGGGATGCCCTCAGAGGCTTGATGATGTTATGAACGCATATACCTATGCATGGTATGACATTTATACGTATATGCATGAGATTATGAATATGAAATGATTCACAGAGTTATTCAGACTTACATGTTGAGTCTTTTACTCCATGTTTCTCTCATGTCTATTACTTACTGATTTTCATTCCTTACATACTCGGTACATTATTTGTACTGACGTCCCTTTTGCCTGGGGATGCTGTGTTTCATGCCTGCAGGTCCCGATAGACAGATCGAGAGTCTTCCAAGTAGGCTATCAACTCAGCGAAAGGGGTTGGTGCACTCCATTTCCTCCGGAGTTGCTAGTTGGTCAGTATGATTAAGATATGTATTGATTGGTATGGCGGGGCTCTGTCCCGACCTTTATGACAATTATGTATTCTTAGAGGCTTGTAGACAGATGTCATGTATATGAAAGATTGTATGGCCTTATCGGCCTATGTTTAGTGTACGAGTGCTCATTTTGGTCTTATAGGCCGTATGTCTTATGTATAAGTTGGTATTACATATTTTATTCTAGGTATATCACGGCATCCTTTCCATCTCATTTTCCTCTGATAGTATGATACAAAAAGATACGTTATATTGGTACTCGATTGAGTAAGGTACCGGGTGCCCGTCGCGACCCATCGGTTTGGGTCGTGACACCCAAGAAATGAATAAGATTCATTACATTTAGGTGGCCAAATTAGAAGGCTTTAGAAAAGGATTAGTCATCCTAAGTGGGGGTCACCTAAAACTTAAAGGTAACATTCCTAGTTCAAAATCAATTGCTAATCTCTTAAGAAAGAGTTTCAGCAAAGATTACTTTGCATAGCAACGTTATTGCTTATCTCTTAAGAAAGAGTTTCAGCAAACATTATTTTGCATAGCAACGTTATTACTCACATCTTAAGAGAGGTACATATATCAATTTCAAACCAGATTTCATGGCGTCTTAAGAACGTGAGGTTTGGCAATTATAAGAGAGTACGGTGCAATCTTTCTCAAGAATATCATACAAATTGTTCTCTATTTTGATCTCGCCATTACGTGTTTCGTCGCGATTGGCGTGTGTTAGAAGGATTGTCAAGATAATCGGTTCAGGTATGTTAAAGCTATCCCTTCTTTCTTTTTGGCATGATCCAAATGATACAAACGAAACGAGAAAAAGCACAGCTTTCATAAATGACTCTATTCATAGAAGTATTAGGGGTGTCTATGTTCTTGATTCCCCATGTAACATATTATTATATCTTCTGTTCATGGGTCTCAGAAAAATACGTAGTGATAAAGTTTATCCGAAAAGTATATTGATCTTACTAACATATTTTTTTTATGCATTTCACTCATTTATACACACATGTACATTGACCCATGATCAAATGGCGTTATATATGCATATATTATATGTATATGGGATATGGAAAAAAGGTTACGATGTTATATACGCACCACACCTGATCAGCTGGTATATGTTGATGATTTTGCCCACAGTGGCCGAGATAATATGATGGGACGCCCTTAGAGGCTTGATGATATTATGTACACCTATACCTATGCATGACACGACATTTATACGCACGTGCATGACATTATAAATATTTCAGGATTTACAAGTTATTTAGACTTACATGCGGAATTCTTTATTCCATGTTTCATCTATGTCTTTTATGTACTAATTTTTATGCCTTACATACTCAGTACATTATTCGTACTGATGCCCTATTTCCCGGGGCTTGCGTTTCATGCCCGCAGGTGCAGGTAGACAAGCTGACGGTCCCCCTTCTTAAGATCCTTGATCAGCGAGAGTTGGTGTGCTCCATTTGATCTGGAGTTGCTTTTGATCTTGGTACGATATATTTGTATACATATATTCTAATAGAGGTCTGTAGACAGTTATGTATAGTTGGATAGTATGTGACCGTATTCCGCATGTATATGTATATGTATATATGTCTTTTGAACAGGTTTCCCTCACGTATGTTATTCATGTTATATCTTAGACGCATGCTTAAGGGTGTTCGACAGGTAGGACTCGAGCACCCGTCGCGGCCCATCGGTTTGGGTCATGACACAATAAATAATAGTAATAACACTCTTTTATCTACCTTTACTCCTCTCAAATGTAACATTTCACGTTTTTTTATGTTAAAGTTTCGTCGTAAGTTAATCGACGTTGACTCGGGAATGAGATTATTTTTTAGGTTATAAGCATTTATGTTATTTATAACAGGCGATAAGTAAGTGCCGTGAAAGTTAAGGGGTAAACGAATCAAAGAAAATGAGTTTTGTTGAAGGTTGTCAATTTGGGATAAAATACGGTCTGAGCTATAATACCCAGTATTTATGGACTAGTACCATACAAGGTACCACATGACCATGATAGTAAGGTGTATAAGGTATGTTAAAAGTGAGTAGTATTTTAAGTAATTTGGGATAATTCTTAATTATGTGAATAATTACTATTGATTTTTAGTGGGGGGTTAACTAATTAATTAGCATCTTTGAATATGCCTAATAGAACTCAACGTGGCAGAAAAGGCCTTAGGCAAATGTGACTCTTAAGTTTATATAATAAGGTGGCACATTTAGAGGGCTATGTAGCTAAGTCACCACATGCGTGGGCCTCACACCCACTAAGGTATAAGACCTCTCTAATTCACAAAGAGAGGTGCTTATATCTAATCTACAAGTAATGGATCTTCAGCAAAAATTCATACGAAGTTATACTGCGTAATAGCAACGGGAGGGAGCCCGGTATAATCTTTCTCAAGAACATCATACGGATTTTTTCCTACTCCGATTTGTCGTTACGTGTTTGCGATTGGCGTGTGTTAGAGAGATTGTCAAGAGAATCGGATTTTTCCTTCTTTCTTTTTGCATGAATCATACGATACAAACGAAACGAGCAAACGCACAACTTTCATAAATGCCTCTATTCATAGAAGCACTAGGGATGCCTATGTTCTTGATTTCCCATGTGTCTTATTATATCTTTTGTTCATGGGTCTCAGAAAAATACGTAGTTGATAAAGTTTATCCGAAAGGCATATTGATCTTATGAAATTCTGAGAAATCTTATTAACGTACTTCTTATGCATTTCATTCATTTACACATGTACATTGACCCATGACCAGATGGTGTTATATACGCGTATATTATATGTGTTACACCTCATATTTTCGTACGTGAAAGTATGCCAGAAGTAAATTGATATAAGCTCGGAAATGAGATGTTACATCCCGCATTTTCGTACGTTAAAGTTTCGTTGTAAGTTAATCGACGTAAGCTCGGGAATGAGATTATTTTGAGGTTATAAGTATTATGCTATTTCAAACAAGAGATAAGTAAATTCGTGAAGGTGAGAGGGTAAGCGAATCGAAGAAATGAGTTTTATTGAAGTTTGACATTTTGATATAAAATACGGTCCAAGCTATAATACCCCATAATTATAGACTACTGTCATACAAGGTACCACATGACCATGATAGTAAGATATATAAAGTGTATTAAAAGTGAGTAGTATTTTAAGTAATTTGAGATAATTCTAAATTATATGGATAATTGGTTAATTATTGGTCAGTGGAAGATTAACAAGTTAATCAAGAGATTAGTGAATAATTAATGATAATCTTTGGATAAAGTTAAAGAACCTCACTTGGAAGCTTTTGCCTTATGAAAATAATGACTCTTTTGGCTAAAGGATAGATGGCATAATTAGGCCCTAAAGTGGTGCCCACTCCCAAAGGTTAAGAGAACTCTATAATTCACAAAATGGAATTCTTATAACTACAAATGTATGGATGGAGCTTCAACAAAGGTTATGTACACCCCATATTTTCGTACGTGAAAGTATGCCATAAATAAATTGATGAAAGCTCGGAAATGAGATGTTACATCCCGCATTTTTGTACGTTAAAATTTCGTCGTAAGTAAATCGACGTAAGTTTGGGAATGAGATTATTTTAGAATTATAAGTATTGTGCTACTTCAAACAAGTGATAAGTAAATTCGTGAAGGTGAGAGGGTAAGTGAATAGAAGAAAACGAGTTTCGTCAAAGTTTGACAATTTGGGATAAAATACGGTCCGAACTATAATACCCGGTATTTATGGACTAGTGCCATACAAGGTACTACATGACCATGATAGTAAGGTGTATAAGGTATGTTAAAAGTGAGTAGTATTTTAAGTAAGTTGAGGTAATTCTTAAATTATGTGGGTAATTGATTGATTATTGGGTAATGGGAGATTGCCTAGTTAATTAAGGAATTATTGGGTAATTAATTAAAGAGTTGGATAAGATTTAACCTTTCCCCACGTGGCAGTAAGCCACCCCATGAATTGTGACTCTTAAGTCATTATATTAGGTGGCAAGATTAGAGATGTGGGATTTGGCATTCTTAAGAACATGAGTCACATATCTATTCTTAAGAAAGAATCACAAATCCATTCTTAAGAAAGAGTCACATATCCATTCTTAAAGAAAGGTCTTATATCTGAATGTTAGGCAACGGATATTCACGCAAGAATTCAAGAATTCATGAATTCAAGCAAGAAAATTCCTTAAGCATCTTAGCAACGTGACTCTAAAGAAACCCGGTATAATCTTTCTCAAGAATATCATACGGATTTTTCCCTACTCCAATCTTGCCGTCACGTATTTTGTCGCAATTAACGTGTGTTAGAGAAATTGTCAAGAGAATTGACTCAGGTATGTTAAGGCTATCCCTTCTTTCTTTTTGGCATGATCCATACGATACAAAAGAAACGAGTAAACGCACAATTTTCATAAATGACTCTATTCATAGAAATACTAGGGGTGTCTATATTCTTGATTCCCCATGTGAATTATTATTATATCTTCTGTTCATGGGTCTCAGAAAAATACGTATTTGATAAAGTTTATCCGAAAGGCATATTGATTTTTATGACAATCCGAGAAATCTTATTAACGTATTTCTTATGCATTTCATATATTTATACATGTACATTGAGCCATGACTAGATGGCGTTATATACGCGTATATTATATGTATATGGGATATGGGAAAAGGTTATGGCGTTATATACGCACCACCACCTGATCAGCTAGTATGCGTTGATGATTTGCCCACAGTGGCCGAGATGATATGATGGGATGCCCTCAGAGGCTTGATGATGTTATGAACACATATACCTAAGCATGGTATGACATTTATACGCATATGCATGACATTGTAAATATTAGTGATTCACAGAATTATTCGGACTTACATGTCGACTCTTTTACTCTATGTTTCTCTCATGTCTATTATTTATTGAATTTTATTCCTTACATACTTGGTACATTATTTGTACTCACGTCCCTTTTGCCTGGGGACACTGCGTTTCATGCCCGCAGGTCCCGATAGACAGGTCGAGAGTCCTCCAAGTAGGCTATCAGCTCAGTGGAAGGTGTTGGTGCACTCCATTTGCTTCGTAGTTGCTTGTTTGGTCAGTATGATTTAGACGTGTATTGTTTGGTATGGCGGGGCTATGTCCCGACCCTTATGACAATTATGTATTCTTAGAGGCTTGTAGACAGATGTCATGTACGTAAAAGATTGTATGGCCTTGTCGGCCTATGTTCAGTGTACGAGTGGTTATTTTGGTCTTATAGGCCCGTATGTCTTATGTATAAGTTGGTATTACATGTTGTATTCTACTTATCTCACGGAAGCTTCTCCGGCTCAGTTATCTATGATAGTATGATACGAAAAGATACGTTATATTGGTACTCGGCTGAGTAAGGTACCGGGTGCCCGTCACTGCCCATCGGTTTGGGTCGTGACAAAAGTGGTGTCAGAGCACTTCTGTCCTACGGAGTCTACAAGCCGTGTCTAGTAGATTCTTGTTTATGGGTATGTTATGCACCACACTTACAAGCAGGAGGCTACAGGGCATTTAGGACTGTCACTCTTTCTTCTTACTCTAGATCGTGTGGTAGAGCTCAGTTGTAAGAACTCAATTTTCTAAACTCTATCTTATTCATAATATGATGATGCCTACATCCAGAAAGACGGTGGGTAAGAGATATAGTTGTGGAAGAGTTGAGTCAGAGGAACTCGATTTTTCATCATGCTTATGATGAGTAAATGTAAGGTCTCCAGCAGATCATGTGTGTACTAAGACGTGTGAGATTCTGGAAAAGAAGCCCTAAGGCATGAATATCTATCCACCCATATGGTAAAAAACAACTAGAGAATCAGAAGGCAGATACAAGTTTCAACAAGTAAAAGAAGCAAGATGAAGAAGGGTACAAGGTACTCAGCTAGAGAAGATTATCATTACTTACCACTCAGGAAGGGAGATATAAGCATTTTGAGTTACCTTCAACAGTAATAAAGGTATGTATAATTGGCCACACCTATCTCAGTTATGCCCTATGGGGGCTAATAGGTGTAGTTTAAGAGAAGGATGGGATATCAGGATCCGGCTAGGGTTAGAGTAACCCAAAATGGTGAATGGATTATTTGTGTTAGTTTACATTTCTGAAAGATATTGCAAGTGTTCTAATAGATCTCCTAGTGAGACACCAAGATGGTGCACTCTAAAATAGTACAGCTGGATATGAGTACTACAAAGATAGGCACTAGGAAGCCTTGAAGGGATAAATATTACCTTAGTGTGGCTCCCGTCCCTAGTATATCGAGATTGTTAGGCAACCCGAAGAGCCAGGGGATGGAGCAAGGGGAGCTAAAAGCAAAAGAATGTCTTGTTGGAATTTTCAAAATAAAGTGATAGACAGAGATGTTAGTAGGGAAAAAAGAAGAGAGTTAATGAAGCATTATGAGTAAGATATGATACATGGATGACAACGGTAAATCAAAAAAATGATAGTATTATAGAGTATATAGTCAAGTAAAGGAAAATACGAGAGGCGATGGGCCTTGAGGCAATAAAAGCGTATAAGCCATAAAGTCATATCCTCATTTTAAAAAATAAGTTCGTGACTCCAACGCGACTACCAGAAGTAATAGTTAAACCCCCGAATAATAGAAATTAGTAAGGGTTGATGAATAAGATCAACTAAACATGAATTAGGGACTGAGTGATTTGATAATGGTCGACATCATGAGAATTTCAGATTTTGTTCCGGCGATAATAGAATGGACAACAGAAAAAGATTCATGAGAAATTCAGAGAATGGTCATTCAGGAAGACGCTTCCCTAAAGCAAGCAATGGTTAAGCTTAAGGGACTGTATGTTCCAGTTGCACTAAGTGTCACCCTCGCTGATAGCATCAAGGACAAGGATAGAGTTTTGGAAGATCCAAGGCCATTTACAAGATCTCAAGCTAAAGAGTTGCACTCTAAGGTTGCTGGACTTCAATGGAAAATAAAGAAGCTTTTAATTGTAGAGGAAGAGCTCAAGCCCAAAGTAGATGAATTATCCAAGTTTTACAATTTTTGGTGATCCAAATTGAAGTCCAAGAGGAGGAAGATTGGGCCACCAAATCAGCCCTTGAAGTCCACCAAAGGGGCTCAAAATGACCTTAAAAAGAGGTCCAAAAGCGGGTGTTTCAAAGGGAGCCCAATTGGAGTCCAAATCAATGGCCCAAACTAGTAGTTTTAAGGTCCAAATCTGCCCCAAAGGGATTTGGCCGCCCCCACCTAATTGTAATGACTTTTCTTACTCTTTAGCAACCACCCTACCTAATTGTAATGACTTTTTATGCCTTAGCAACCACCCTACCTAATTTTAAGGACTTTTTGTGCCTTAGTACTCCTATAAATAAGGAGTTCTTCTCATTCATTGAGAAACTTCATTATTGATTAAGTATATCATACTTTGAGAGTTCTTTTGAACCTTTGTTACTTGTGCTCTTTGAGATTTATCTTTCAACCTTTACTAGTTCATAGTTCAAGGTAGTAAGATTACTTCTCTATTGTGATGTCTTTGATTTCTTCGTGGTATTCTTAGAAAGAGATTAATACTAGTTATTAATTGTTGTCTCAAGTTACTCGTAAAGTGATCAAGATCCGAATCTATTGTTTTGATTTGCTTTTAAGTAAAGGCGTTTGATTTCTTCAATAAATCAAGACGTTGTTGCTTTGATCTTGTCAAGGCTATAGAACTTGCGTTCTTGGAATTCTTTCCTTGAATTTTCCCATATCCTCTATTTTCTGCCCTTTAGTTCTAGTTGTTCAATTCCTTATTGTTATTGCTTCCGCATTTACTTTTCAAATTCTTATTCTAGTTTGGATTCCCGACCTTGTCATTATCAAGTGGTATCAGAGCGATTCTATCAAGGTTTTGTTCTTGATAATTCTGGGGATTTCTTGAATATTAAGAGCAAAAAAAAAAAACAAGTTAAAAAGAAAAACAAAAAAAAAACGAAAATCAATTTTAAAAAAAAAAATTGCTTGCTCTCCAGGAACTTTCTTTTGTATCTAATTTGTTTCCAAAAACTATCAAAGGAAACAAGAAGAGGGGATCCCAGATTTCAAAGATAAGACAAAAATTTAAGTTTTCTTACTCTTTCTAATCTAAATATATAATCATTTCCTTTTTGTTCGTGTCTTGTTTCAATCGAGCCTAATAGTTCTAGGATTTGGTTCTTCTTTCATTTGTTCCCCAAAAATCTATATTTTACTACTAAGAACTTTATATGAGTTGGTTTTAACTATAAATCTACAAAGTATTTTGTTCAAAGGTTATTTCGAGAGAGAAAAAAAAAGTCAAAGTGTATGTGAGAACAATTGAGAAAAAAATTCAATTTGTCTGATACAGTTTAGTTATTTAAGATGTCACATACAGGTAGTGATGATGAACGAAGGGTTCTTCAAGAAGCCAAAATCAAAGCAAGAAATGATTTTACCCTGCAAGCTATGCATCAACAATTCGAAAGGTGGAATTTGCAACTACAAGAGATGAGGGACACAATTGCTGAGAAAAATGATACAATAGCTGAACTTAGAAGGAAAAATAATGTTAGGCCCCAATCTAGGAGAAATGTACCCCTTGCTCCCATTGTAAATCAAGAAAACCCTATAGATGATTTTAATGATATTGATTTTGATAGGGTGGGAAGAGATAGGAGGGGACAAAGAGGTAGAGTAGAAGATGATAATATAAGCAGTATAAAGATGAAGATGCCATCTTTCAAGGGAACAAGGGATCCAGACTTGTATCTTGATTGGGAGAGAAAGGTTGAAGCCATCTTTGACTGTCACAACTACTCTGAGGGTAAGAAGGTTAAACTTGCAATTGTTGAGTTTTCTGACTATGCTGCTATTTGGTGGAAAAAGCTTACTAGGGATAGATTGCAAGAAGGACAAGCACCAATTGCTACTTGGGCTGAGATGAAGAGGGTGATGAGAAAGAGATTCATACCATCACACTTTCAAAGAGAGCTACAACAACGCCTTCAAACATTAAAGCAAGGGTCCATGTCTGTGGATGAGTACTTTAAGGCTATGAATATGGATATGATCCAAGCTAATTGTATGGAGGATGAAGAGGCTACAATGGCTAGGTTTTTAAATGGTTTAAATAAGGAAATAGCTGATGTAGTAGACTTACAACGATATGTAACAATAAATGAGTTAGTTGATTTTTTTGTAAAGGTAGAAAATCAAAATAAAAGAAAGCAAACTAGCTCATGGAAAGGTCGGTCAAACACCATCTCCAAGAAGCCATGGTCGAATCAAGAGATGAAGAGTTCTTCTAGACCTCAAGAAGACAAGGATAAAGGTAAAATTGAGAACAAAGAGGGAGGTAAAACCTTTAACCCTAAACCTTTTACACCTTCTAGTTCTATTCAGTGTCATAAATGTAAAGGAAGGGGACATATGATGCATGAATGTCCAAGTAGAAGAAACATCATTCTTAGAGAAGATGGAGGATATGAGAGTGAAAAAAGTGAGGGAGAAGAAGAGGGAGATGTGAGTAATGATGATGATATAGAACTACCTAATGATGGCATGATTGGGGTAGTTAGGAGGATTATGACTATCAATTTGGGAAGCAATAGTGAAGAACAAAGGGAGAATATATTCCATACTAGGTGTGGGATAAATAGAAAAACTTGTTCTATGATCATTGATAGTAGTAGTTGTGCTAATGTGGTGAGTTCATACTTTGTGAAAAAATTGGGACTTGCATGCATGAAACACCCTACTCCCTATAGACTTCAATGGTTAAATGATAGTGGTGAACTAAAGGTAAACAAACAATGCATGATTTCATTCAATGTTGGTAGATATGAGGATGATATTCTTTGTGACATAGTCCCTATGCAAGCTTGTCATATCTTACTGGGTCATCCTTGGCAGTATGATAGGAATGTTTTTCATGATGGAAGGAAGAATAGATATTCTCTTGAGCTAAATGGCAGAAAATTTACTCTTGCACCTTTATCTCTTTCTCAAGTGTTTGAAGATCAAAAGAGATTAAGGGAAATAATGGGAAAACCAAGGGGAGGGATAAAAAGTGAGCTTGAGGAAAAAGAAAAGAAAGAAGGCCAAGAGTAAAAAAAAGAGAGATGGCCGAGAGAAAGAGAGAGAGGGAAACAATTTGAGAGAAGAGATAAAAAGGGGCTTGAATGAAAAAAATAAAAGTCTTGGTGAGAGGAAAGAGGCTAAGGAAATAAAAAAAAGAGAGTTTTTATATAAAAGCCAAAGTGTGTTTAAATGCAAGAAAAGAGGGGTTGCCCATAATACTACTTACTTACAAAGAAGATTTGATTAATTATGAATTACTAACTTCTTCTTTGCCAAGTAGTATTTCTTCTCTTTTGCAGGATTTTGAAGATGTCTTTCCTGAAGATATTCCTAATGGATTGCCACCTTTACGTGGCATTGAGCATCAAATTGATTTTGTGCCTGGATCACAAATCCCAAATAGGCTTGCTTATAGGAGTAATCCAGAAGAGACAAAAGAGCTTTAAAGGCAAGTTGAGGAGCTCCTTGAGAAAGTCTTTGTGAGAGAGAGCATGAGCCCTTGCTCTGTTCCCGTCCTATTGGTACCCAAAAAGGATGGAACTTGGAGGATGTGCGTGGATTGTAGAGCAATCAACAAGATAACGGTAAAGTATCGACATCCTATTCCTCGTCTTGATGATGTGTTGGATCAATTACATGGATCCAAAATCTTTTCTAAAATTGATCAAAAAAGTGGTTACCATAAGATTCGAATGAATCCTAGAGATGAATGGAAAACTGCTTTTAAGACCAAATATGGGCTTTATGAGTTGTTAGTTATGCCTTTTGGCTTGACTAATGCAGCTAGCACTTTCATGAGATTAATGAATCATATCTTTAAGAATTTTCATGGAAAATTTATTGTGGTGTACTTCGATGATATCTTGATCTTTTATAACACTTTAGAAGAGCATGTAGAACACCTAAAATAAGTTTTTGAAGTTCTTAGAAAGCAACTCTTATTTGCTAATCTTAAAAAGTGTACTTTTTTGTGGATCGTGTGATTTTCTTGGGTTTTGTGGTTAGTTCTAAAGGAGTTGAGGTTGATGAAGAGAAAATTAAAGCAATAAAAGAATGGCCAAAACCTAAGAGTGTAACTGAAGTTAGGAGTTCTTATGGACTTGCTAGTTTTTATAGGAGGTTTGTGAGATACTTTAGCACCATTGCTTCTCCTTTAACTGAAGTTATTAAAAAGGATAAGATTGTTACATGGGGAAAAGAACAAGATGATGATTTTAACTTGTTGAAAGAAAAGTTATGTTCTGCTCCATTGTTACAATTGCCTGATTTTTCTAAATCTTTTGAAATTGAATGTGATGCTTCTGGCAAAGGAATATGTGCTGTTTTGATGCAAGATTCTAAACCTATTGCCTACTTTAGTAAGAAGTTGAGTGGAGCCATATTGAACTATTCCACTTATGACAAAGAGCTATATGCTTTGGTAAGGGCTTTAGCCACATGGCAACATTACTTGTGGCCAAGAGAGTTTGTCATTAAAACTGACCATGAATCCTTGAAATACTTGAAGAGTCAAGGTAAGCTTAGTAGAAGGCATGCTAAGTGGGTTGAATTCATTGAAACTTTTCCTTATGTAATTTCTTACAAACAAGGAAAAGAGAATGTTGTTGCGGATGCACTTTCAAGAAGGTATGTCTTAGTTTCTACCATGACTTCTAAATTGATGGGTTTTGATCAAATCAAGGGACTTTATGCTAATGATGTTGATTTTGGCAAGATTTTTGCAGATTGTAAGTTGGGTCCTTTTGAGAGGTTTAACCTCCAAGATTGGTTTCTCTTTAAGGAAAATAAGTTGTGTATCCCTAATTGCTCTTTACGTGAAGTATTTGTAAGGGAAGCACATTCTGGAGGGTTTATGGGTCACTTTGGAGTCCCAAAGACCCTAGACATACTTGCTGAAAATTTCTTTTGGCCTGGAATGAGAAAAGATGTTGAAAGAATGTGTGCAGAGTGTTTGGAATGTAAACAAGCTAAATCTAAAGTGTTACCACATGGTCTTTACACGCCATTACCTGTTCCTACTTCACCTTGGATTGATATTTCTATGGATTTTGTGTTAGCTTTGCCTAGAACAAGGTATGGTAAGGATAGTATATATGTTGTGGTAGATAGGTTCTCCAAAATGGCTCATTTTATTCCTTGTTTAAAGATTAATGATGCTTCACATGTTGCTGATCTTTTTGTAAAAGAAATTGTCAAATTGCATTGTATACCTAAAACTATTGTTAGTGATAGGGATGCTAAGTTTTTGAGCCACTTTTGGCCTGTATTTTGGGGGAAGTTAGGCACTAAATTGTTGTTTTCTACTTCTTGTCACCCACAAACTGATGGACAAACTGAAGTAGTTAATAGAACCTTAGGAAACATGTTGAGGGCTATTTTGAAAGGTAAATTAACTTCTTGGGAGGCTCACTTACCTATGATTGAATTTGCTTACAATAGAACAATCCATTCTTCTACAGGTATGTCTCCTTTTGAGGTTGTTTATGGTTTTAATCACTTCACTCCCCTTGATTTATTACCATTACCTACTAATGATATTGTTAATCTTGATGGTAGGACAAAGGCTGAGATGATGAAAAAAATTCATGAACAAACAAGGCTAGCAATTGAGAAGAAAAATGAGCAAACTGCCTTGAGAAAGAATAAGGGTCAAAAACAAGTTATTTTTAAACCTGGAGATTTAGTTTGGGTTCACTTTAGAAAGAAAAGATTTCCGTCCAAAAGGAAGTCAAAGTTGCACCCTAGAGGAGATGGCCCATTTCAAGTCCTTGAAAGGATTGGAGACAATGCTTACAAGCTGGACCTACCTGGTGAATTCCAAGTAAGTGCTACATTCAATGTTGTTGACTTGTCTTTGTTTGATGTAGGATTGAATTCGGGGATGAATTATTTTCAAGAAGAGGGGAATGATAGCATCAAGGATAAGGATAGAGTTTTGGAAGCTCCAAGGCCATTTACAAGATCTCAAGCTAAAGAGTTGCACTCTAAGGTTGCTGGACTTCAATGGCAAATAAAGAAGCTTTTAATTGTATAGGAAGAGCTCAAGCCCAAAGTAGATGAATTATCCAAGTTTTACAATTATCTGGTGATCCAAATTGAAGTCCAAGAGGATGAAGATTGGGCCACCAAATCAGCCCTTGAAGTCCACCAAAGGGGCTCAAAATGAGCTTAAAAAGAGGTCCAAATGGGGTTGTTTCAAAGGGAGCCCAATTGGAGTTCAAATCAATGGCCCAAACTAGTAGTTTTAAGGTCCAAATCTGCCCCAAAGGGATTTTGCCGCCCCCCACCTAATTATAATGACTTTTCTTACTCCTTAGCAACCACCCTACCTAATTGTAATGACTTTTTATGCCTTAGCAACCACCCTACCTAATTTTAAGGACTTTTTGTGCCTTAGTACTCCTATAAATAAGGAGTTCTTCTTATTCATTGAGACACTTCATTATTGATTAAGTATATCATACTTTGAGAGTTCTTTTGAACCTTTGTTACTTGTGCTTTGAGATTTATCTTTCAATCTTTACTAGTTCATAGTTCAAGGTAGTAAGATTACTTCTCTATTGTGATGTCTTTGATTCCTTTGTGGTATTCTTAGAAGGCGATTAATACTAGTTATTAATTGTTGTCTCAAGTTACTCGTAAAGCAGTCGAGATCCGAATCTATTATTTTGATTTGCTTTTAAGTAAAGGCGTTTGATTTCTTTAATAAATCAAGACGTTGTTGCTTTAATCTTGTCAAGGCTATAGAACTTGCGTTCTTGGAAGTTCTTGGAATTCTTTCCTTGAATTTTCCCATATCCTTTATTTTCTGCCCTTTAGTTCTAGTTGTTCAATTCCTTATTGTTATTGATTCCGCATTTACTTTTCAAATTCTTACTCTAGTTTGGATTCCCGACCTTGTCGTTATCACTTGCGAGTAAGGAATTTTGTTATCCTTGATACAAAAGGATTACCGCAAGGTGAATAAGGGTCATCGATTATGTGAAAAGACGCCAAAGATGAAGAGGTAAAACATCTATAGGTAGATCGTCCTAGCTCCAACTCTTAGTACTCCCCTAAAGAGGGGAATATGGGGTGATGTGGCATTTAAGTCAGAATTAAGTGGTTCTAGTAACGATAGAATGGTCAAGTAAGAATGCGATAAAAATGAGAAAGGGATGAGATTGCACTTACTCAAATCCTACGGATATGCTACAATTCCAGAACATTATGCAAGCATGATGTCAAGGAGAGGAAGTAAGGGTTTCTGCCCGAGATATTATTGATAAATAAGGAGCCAGAGGTCGGGAATTCAAACAAGACTAAGAATTTGAGAAGTAAATGCGAAAGCAATAATAATAAGGAATTGAGCAACTAGAACTAAAGGGCAGAAAATAAAGGATATGGAAAAATTCAAGGAAAGAATTCCAAGAACTTCCAAGAACACAAGTTCTATAGCCTTGACAAGATCAAGCAACAGCATTTTGATTTATTGAAGAAATCAAACGCCTTTACTTAAAAGCAAATCAAAATAATATGTTCGGATCTTGACCGCTTTACAAGTAACTTGAGACAACAATTAATAACTAGTATTAATCGCCTTCTAAGAATACCACAAAGGAATCAAAGATATCACAATAGAGAAGTAATCTTACTACCTTAAACTATGAACTAGTAAAGGTTGAAGGATAAATCTCAAAGCATAAGTAACAAAGTTTCAAAAGAACTCTCAAGTATAATATACTTAATCAATAATGAAGTGTCTCAATGAATGAGAAGAACTCCTTATTTATAGGAGTACTAAGGCACAAAAAGTCCTTAAAATTAGGTAGGGTGGTTGTTAAGGTATAAAAAGTTATTACAATTAGGTGGGATGGTTGCTAAGGAGTAAGAAAAGTCATTAAATTAGGTGGAGGGCGGCCAATTCCCTTTGGGGCAGATTTGGACCTTAAAACTACTAGTTTGGGCCATTGGTTTGGACTCTAATTGGGCTCCTTTTGATACACCCCCTTTTGGACTCTTTAAAGCTCATTTTGAGCCCCTTTGGTAGACTTCAAGGGCTGATTTGGTGGTCCAATCTTCCTTCTCTTAGACTTCAATTTGGATCACCAAATAATCGTAAAACTTGGATAATTCATCTACTTTGGGCTTGTCACGACCCGAAATTTCCCACCGTCGGGACCGTGATGGCGCCTAATATTTCGCTTGCTAGGCAAGCCAATGTTAGAGAATCATTAAACCAATTCCTTATTCCTATTCAGTAATTAACAATAATTAGTTATGATGAAATATAATAAGTGCGGAATATCATAAAATTGTATTAATTACTACCACCCGGATCTGGAGTCACAATTCCCGAGCATTCTAGAATTTACTACAAGTACTAGTCTGAAAGAAATACAACTGTTTGAATGAAAGAAAATAGTAGGACATAAAAGATAGACGGGGACTTCAAGGTCTGTGAACGTCGACAGATCTACCTTGAGTCTCCGGACAGCGGACCAATTGCAAAATCTCGATCAATCAGAGTCGGTACCAAAATCTGCACAGAAAGTGCAAAGTGCAGCATCAGTACAACCGACCCCATGTACTGGTAAGTGTCGAGGTTAACCTCGGCGAAGTAGTGACGAGGCTAAGAGAAGACACCCACATATAACCTGAACAGTATAATCATGCAGTGGCAACAAAAGTAAATAAAGAAATAACGCAGAAATAATGGGAAGGGGACATACGGTGGGGGATACAATGATACAATATAAAGAGTGGGTATAATGAAAAGATAGAATTAAACCAAAAATCCTTAAACAAATTGAGCAAATAAAAAAAATAAGGAAAACTGCACGGCATCACCCTTTGTGCTTTTACTCTCAACCTCACCAAATAAATAAATAGAACGGCACGGCATCACCCTTCGTGCTTTTACTCTCAACCTCACCAAATAAATAAATAGAACGGCACGGCATCACCCTTCGTGCATTAAACCTCTCATAATATACACGGCATCACCCTTCGTGCTTTACACTCTTCCTCACAATATAAATAATGCATTTATGGCATTACCCTTCATGCTTTACACTCTTCCTCACAATATATATAATACATGTACGGCATCACCCTTCATGCTTTACACTCTTCCTCACAATATAAATAATGTATGCACGGCATCACCCTTCGTGCTTTACACTCCTCCTCTCAAATCACAGAATCAATAACAACGGATAGACAGGAGTATCACAAAGAAACTAGTATTTTACCCATAATCGATAGCACAATGTAACCTCGACCTTGAATCAATATTCGAAAGTTACCAAATCTCTATGAAACCAGATATAAGTAACCCAACATTTCAAATAACCCGCTAAGCATGGATAGTAGAATTTAAGGCTACCAAATAGACAAGAATAGAACTTCACTCGCATGCCATGACTCAACAACGACGCATAGATGCTCGTCACCTCACCTATACATCATATTTAACAACCAAACACGAAGCAAATAAACACATAATACCTATTCCCTCAAGCCAAAGTTAGACACACACTTACCTCGCTCCGGAGGCCACTTAATTCTCAATAACAACTTTTCTTTTGGAATTCACCTCCAAATCACTCGTATCTATTCAAAAATGACTCACTAATATCAAACATTGCTAAAGGAATCAAGTTTAATGAATAATTACAGATTTTCCAAATTTTTCCTCCAAAAAGTTAAAAATCGACCCCGGGCCAGCTTGGTCAAAACCCAAGGTTCGGACCAAAATCCATTTACCCATTCACCCCCGAGCCGGAATATGTAATTAGTTTTGGAATCCGACTTCAAATTGGGGTCTAAATCCTCAAATTTCTGAAATCCCTAGTTTCTACCCTAACCCCTAATTGTACCATGAAAACTCTAGATTTTAGGTTGATAATTCATAAAATGTAATGGGTAATTGAAAGAAAAAGGTTTAGAATCACTTACCAACAATTTGGGGAAGAAATGGCTCTTGAAGAATCGCCTCTCAACGTTTGATTTTTGAGAAAAATGATTTTTGGGCTAAAATCCCGTTTTGGATTCTGTTAAGTGCTGGGCGATGGTGTTCATCATGTTCGCGAGAGCACTGTCGTGTTCGCGAAGGGTACTGGCTGCCAAGCCTTCGTGTTCGCGAGACCCAGCTCACGTTCGTGATGGTTACCCCCTGGCCTTCGCTTCGCGAGGCATTGCTCGCGTTCGCGATGAAGGAACGGCTGACTCCCCCTCCCCAATGCCTAACACTACGCGTTCGTGATGGGCTTGTCGCGTTCGCGAAGGGTAACGCCCCCATCACTTCGCGTTCGCGAAGAAGAATTCCCTGTCTCATCAGTTTACTCTTCGCGTTCGCGAGAGGACCTTCGCGAACGCGAAGAAGGACATGCCAGAACCCAGACTCTGCAGAAAAAACTAGATTTCCAAAGTCCAAAACATCCCGTGGCCTATCCGAAACTCACCCGAGCCCTCGGGGCTCCAAACCAAACATGCACACAAGTCTAAAAACATCATACGAACTTGCTCGCATGATCAAATCGCCAAAATAACACCTAGAACTATGAATTTAGCACCAAGTCAAATGAAATTCTCAAGAACACTTTAAAATTTCTATTTTCTCAACTGGACATCTGAATCACGTCAAATCAACTTCGTTTCTCATCAAATTTCACAGACAGGTCTTAAATATCATAACGAACCTGTACCGGGTTCCGAAAACAAAATACGGACACGATACTAACAATGCCAAATATCAATCAATTCTTAAAAACAAATAATTTCCAAATTTTTAATTTTCATCAAAAATTCATAACTCAAGCTAGGGACCTCCGAATTCGATTCTGGGCATGCGCCCAGGTCCCATAATTCGATACGGACCTACCGGGAACGTCAAAGCACGGATCTGGGCACGTTTACCAAAAATGTTGACCGAAGTCAACTAAAATTAACTTTTAAGGCAAAAATTCTTATTTTTATTAGTTTTCAACATAAAAGCTTTTCGGAAACCTGCCTAGACTGCACACGCAAATCGAGGAGGGTAAAAATGAGATTTTTAAGGCTTAAGAGCGCAGATTCGAGTTCTAAAACATAAGATGACCTTTTGGGTCATCACATTCTCCACCTCTAAAACAACTGTTCGTCCTCGAATGGACATAGAAAAGTACCTGGGCTGGTGAAAAGGTGGGGATATCTACTCCGCATATCGGACTCGGACTCCTATGTAGCTGCCTCAATAGGCTGACCTCTCCACTGCACTCGAACTGAAGGGTAACTCTTTGATCTCAACTGGCGAACTTGCCGGGCTAGAATTGCCACCGGCTCCTCCTCGTAAGTCAAATCCCTTTCCAACTGGACAGAGTTGAAATCTAACACGTGGGACGGTTCACCATGATATTTCCGGAGCATAGACACATGGAATACCGGATGAACTGAGGATAACCCTGGAGGCAACGCAAGTCTATAAGCTACCTCCCCCACTCTCTCGAGGATATCAAATGGGCCGATATACCTAGGGCTCAACTTGCCCTTCTTCCCAAATCTCATAACACCCTTCATGGGCGATACCCGAAGTAATATTCTTTCTCCAACCATGAATATAATATCACAAACTTTACGGTCGGCATAACTCTTTTTCCTTGGCATCTTGTACCAAATCGGTACCTAATAATTGAGTCTCTCCCGGTTCAAACCCGCCAACTGGCGAATTGCATCGCCTTCCGTATAATGCCTCATATGGAGCCATCTAAATGCTCAACTGGTAGCTACTATTATAAGCAAACTCCGCAAGTGTGAAGAACTGATCCCAAGAACCTCCAAAATATATAACACAAGCGCGAAGCATATCCTCCAATATCTGAATGGTGCGCTTTGACTGTGCCTCCGTCTGAGGATGGAATGCTGTGCTCAACTCAACCCGCGTACCTAACTCATGCTATACTGCCCTCCAAAAATGCGAGGTAAACTACGTACCTCGATCAGAAATGATAGACACGGGCACACCGTGGAGACGGACGATCTCACGAATGTAAATCTCTACCAACCGCTCTGAGGAATAGGTAACTGCCAAAGGAATGAAATGCGCTGACTTAGTCGGCCTGTCCACAATAAGCCAAACTGCATCGAACTTCCTCTGAGTCTGTGGGAGTCCAACAACAAAATCCATAGTGATACGCTCCCACTTCCACTCAGGAATATCTAACCTCTGAAGTAAACCACCAGGTCTCTGATGCTCACACTTTACCTGCTGGCAATTTAGGCACCGAGCTACATAGGCAACTATGTCCTTCTTCATTCTCCTCTACCAATAATGCTGCCGCAGGTCCTGGTACATCTTGGCAGCGCCCGGGTGAATAGAATATCGAGAATTGTGAGCCTCCTCAAGGATCAACTCACGAAGCCCATCCACATTAGGCACACAAATACGACCCTGCATCCTCAAAACTCTGTCATCTCCAACAGTAACTTGCTTGGCACCACCGTGTCACACTGTGTCTCTAAGGACAAGTAAATAAGGATCGTCATCCTGCCGATCTTTGATGCGCTCAAACAACGAAGACCGAGCAACTGTACAAGCTAGAACATGGCTGGGCTCAGAAACATCCAACCTCACGAACTAGTTGGCCAAGGCCTGAACATCCAATGCAAGCGGGTCTCTCACCAACTGGAATATATGCAAGGCTACCCATACTAGCTGATTTTCTACTCAAAGCATCGGCCACCACATTGGCCTTTCCGGGGTGATACAAAATGGTGATATCATAGTCTTTCAACAACTCCAACCATCTTCTCTGCCTCAAATTAAGATCTTTTTGTTTGAACAGGTATTGAAGGCAACGATGATCAGTAAATACCTCACACGAGACACCGTAGAGGTAATGCCTCCAAATCTTCAGCGCATGAACAATGACTGCCAGTTCTAAGTCATGAACAGGATAATCCTTCTCGTGAACTTTCAATTGCCGGGATGCATATGCAATCACCCTGCCATCTTGCATTAGTACTGCACCAAGCCCAATGTGAGATGAATCACAATACACCGTATAAGATCTTGAACCTGTGGGTAATACCAACACTGGCATCGTAGTAAAAGCAGTCTTGAGCTTCTGAAAGCTCAACTCACACTCGTCTGGCCATCTAAATGGGGCACCCTTCTGGGTCAATTTGGTCTTAATAGTTGTTCATAATCAATTACAGAATCGTCAATTAATTTCATGTTAACAAAAATCTCGTTTCAAACCTTCACAATACTAATGAGATACGAGGCATGAAGACCTCATAATTATTTACCCGAATTAACGAGTCACATTTAACGATACCTGGGCGGGCACCTACCTTGTAGGTTACAAGTCAATATTACAACATGAATTTGGCAAGTATGCACAAAGAATTTTATACAAATATTTTTAGATAAGCCTAGCAGGCATGACTCCCTATTAGTACTATCGTACAAATTTAATTTCACAAGGGAGAATTTAAACACAAGAATTTTTATCGCAAGGATCTCATCCTTATATAACTTCCACCGTAGCTCATAGCCCGGTTTCAACATATCAATTTATTTTAAAATGTGAGGACCTCAGCCTCAGTTCTGAATCACAAGTAATATGCACATCTTGCCAATCGAAACTTTCCATTTTCTCCTTTTAAATAACTTTCGTTAAACAAAATCACAACACATAATGAACCCCTCACCGGTAGGGAATATAATTCACAATTTGTAATTAATTATCCGGAAATACATCAAAACATACCGAAATAAGTACCAGAAAGGCACCTTTAGCTACACAGACCTTATTAGAGTCCATCATGGAATGATAGGCGTAGTTATCTCCATAAAACCTCCCCACAGAAGTAGACACATAAGTAGATTATAGAATTACGAAGCTCACTCATAAGTGAAGCACAATAGGAGGACTCGTCTTGATACATAGAACCTAATCAAGTTAAAGAAATTATTCCTTTATTTTAAATCGAGGTCGTACCTATAACGACACCATCTGATGTAACGACCTCCATCATACCACAAAATAGTTATAATAAGGGCTGGGTCTCCACCTCTAAGACGCCTTCTACACACCTGTTCTCTACCCCTAACTGATCGTGTGGGTGGTGTGGTAACTGCAATGGGGCACGTAGCCTGAGTGATTTGATGAAATATACCTCTCCTAAGTTTGGAACAATTTTCTCATGATGTGCCTGGTATCACCGTATTCATAACAACCCCTTTGCGAGTTTGATTGCTCATATTTAGTCTGTTCCATATAACTGGAATAACCATTTATAGGAACTCATGTCGGTGGCGAATTAAAATAACTTACTGTAGCACCCCAGGTAATCCGATGTGCGGACTGGGCTGGCCGACTGCCTGAGCCCCCGCCATAATGATTTATACTCGCAGAGTAAAATCCACTAAATCCCCCAGAACCTCGAGACGTCTTGGTCTCCTTAGTTTTATTTTTCCTCACCCCGAACATGTTCTAATATCTTGGCAATTTCTACCACTAGCGGAAATGAAGTATTAGCCTGTAGCTCCCGAGTCGTACCAAATTTTACAATTATAATTGGGTCCTTCAATGAGTCTGTGGACTCACTCTCTGGCTGTAGGAAGCAAAGTAGGACTATGACAGGCTAACTTATTGAACCTGATGGTATATTATGACACCGTCTTGGTGACCTGACGCTACCGTTCAAACACTATGCGCCACGCATTACGGAGAGTCCGGGAACAAACTCTTCCAAAAGCGTTTCTGAGAACTGAGCCAAGTGGGCAGTGTTGCACTGGCTGGTCTGCCCTCTTCATAGGCTTGCCACGGACACCTGTGGAGAATTATCTCTCCCAAGGCCAATTTCTTCTTTTGTTATGCTGACTCAACACTGTTGAGCTGACCCATTTCTTAACATACTCTTCAATGCTTCTCGGAGGTAACCCTTACCCCTATTTATACACAACGATCACAAAAGTAGAGCTCCATACAGACAAATCTTGGCACAAACCACATAGTCCAGAATCTCGTCAACCACTGTACTTCCTCCGAAGCATCCCAAAATCCGCAACCATGACGTCCACGCTGAGTAGATCTTCTGTAAATTTAAAGTTGTTTCTCTAACTCCTTTGGTACTGAAGTATAGGATTATTAAGTAGGCGGATATACCGCAAGTACCAACCTTATCCTCTACAAAATCTCAGGCCTTAAACATGTGTAAATTTTTGGGGAACCTTTCAGTACCACATATATATTTTTTAGGCCAAAACTGATATAACACATGACCCCGCAATCCATCCATTGATAGTGGACTCCCCCCCCCCCCACTCGGCGCGAAGTCATAGTTCACCACGTCCGATGGTCCACAATATTAACCTTCACAGCTTGTATAAATCAACCAGATGCCAAGGTCCATTGCATCCCCCACCTGATTCACTAGGTGATCTCTTAATACGTCCGCATCTTCAGTCAAAATCACACGTTGAGGCAATGTTTGAGCATCTCTGGCTCCCTCATAGTTCATCTGCGGCATCACGAACCATCGACGCACAACTGATACCAAGTGTGCAATGTCATACACGAGTGGATACAAAGGAATACGAGATATAGGTTTCAAGCAAAAAATCAATGCCGCACGATAAGGAATGAAAGAAGTGATATTGTTCCTAAACTTCATAGCCTCTAAGATATAAGTACAAACGTCACCGTACCGATCCTTCAGACTCTACTAAGTCTGCTCGTGACTCGTGAGACCCGAAATTTCCCACCGTCGGGACCGTGATGGCGCCTAACATTTCGCTTGCTAGGCAAGCCAATGTTAGAGAATCATTAAACCAATTCCTTATTCCCATTTAGTAATTAACAATAATTAACTAAGATGAAATATAATAAGTGCGGAATATCATAAAACCATATTAATTACTGCCACCCGGATCTGGATTCACCATTCCCGAGGATTCTAGAATTTACTACAAGTACTAGTCTGAAAGAAATACAACTGTTTGAATGAAAGAAAACAGTAGGACATAAAAGATAGACGTGAACTTCAAGGTCTGTGAACGCCGACAGATCTACCTTGAGTCTTCGGACAGCGGACCAATAGCAAAATCTCGAACAATCAGAGCCGGTACCAAATTTGCACAGAAAGTGCAGAGTGCAGCATCAGTACAACCGACCCCATGTACTGGTAAGTGTCGAGCTTAACCTCGGCGAAGTAGTGACGAGGCTAAGACAAGACACCCACATATAACCTGAACAGTATAATCATGCCAGTGGCAACAACAGTAAATAAAGAAATAACGCAGAAATAATGGTAAGGGGACATACAGTGGGGGGATACAATATAAAGAGTGAGTATAATGAAAAGATAGAATTAAACCGAAAATCCTTAAACAAATTAAGCAAATAAAAAAAATAAGGAAAACTGCACGGCATCACCCTTCGTGCTTTTACTCTCAACCTCACCAAATAAATAAATAGAATGGCACAACATCACCCTTCGTGCTTTTACTCTCAACCTCACCAAATAAATAAATAAAACGGCACGGCATCGCCCTTCGTGCATTAAACCTCTCATAATATACTCAGCATCACCATTCGTGCTTTACACTCTTCCTCACAATATATATAATACATGTACGGCATCACCCTTCATGCTTTACACTCTTCCTCACAATATAAATAATGTATGCACGGCATCACCCTTCGTGCTTTACACTCCTCCTCTCAAATCACAGAATCAATAACAACGGATAGACAGGAGTATCACAAAGAAACTAGTATTTTACCCATAATCGATAGCACAATGTAACCTCAACCTTGAATCAATATTCGAAAGTTACCAAATCTCTGTGAAACCAGATACAATTCATCCAACATTTCAAATAACCCGCTAAGCATGGATAGTAGAATTTAAGGCTACCAAATTGATAAGAATAGAACTTCACTCGCATGCTATGACTCAACAATGACACATAGATGCTCATCACCTCACCTATACATCGTATTTAACAACCAAACACGAAGCCAATAAACACATAATACCTATTCCCTCAAGCCAAAGTTAGACACGACACTTACCTCGCTCCGGAGGCTATTTAATTCTCAATCACAGCTTTTCCTTTGGGATGACCTCCAAATCACTCGTATCTATTCAAAAATGGCTCAATAATATCAAACATTTCTAAAGGAATCAAGTTTAATGAATAATTACAGATTTCCCAAATTTTTCCTCCAAAAGTCAAAAATTGACCCCGGGCCCGCTTGGTCAAAATCCGTTGTTCGGACCAAAATCCATTTACCCATTCACCCCCGAGCCCAAATATGTAATTAGTTTTGGAATCCGACCTCAAATTGGGGTCTAAATCCTCAAATTTTCCGAAATCCCTAGTTTCTACCCTAAACCCTAATTCTACCATGATAACTCTAGATTTTAGGTTGATAATTCATAAAATGTAATGGGTAATTGAAAGAAATTGGTTTAGAATCACTTACCAACAATTTAGGGAAGAAATGGCTCTTGAAGAATTGCCTCTCACTATTTGGTTTTTGAGAAAAATGAATTTTTGGCTAAAATCCCGTTTTGGATTCTGTTAAGTGCTGGGCGACAGTGTTCATTGCGTTCGCAAATGGTACTGGTTGCCAAGCCTTCACGTTCGCGAGACCCAGCTCGCGTTCGCGATGGTTACCCCCCCGGCCTTTGCATCCGCGAGGCATTTCTCACGTTCGCGATGAAGGAACGACTGACTCCCCCTCCCCAATGCCTAACACTACGCATTCATGATGGCCTTGTCGCGTTTGCAAAGGGTAACACCCCCATCGCTTCGCGTTCGCGAAGAAGAAATCCCTGCCTCATCAGTTTACCGTTCGCGTCGCGAAGAAGAAATCCCTGCCTCATCAGTTTACCTTTCGCGTTCGCGAAGAAGAAATCCCTGCCTCATCAGTTTACTCTTCGTGTTCGCGAGAGGACCTTCGCGAACGCGAAGAAGGACATGCCAAAACCCAGACTCTGCAGAAAAAAACAAAATTTTCAAAGTCCAAAACATCCCGTGGCCTATCCAAAACTCACTCGAGCCCTCGGGGCTCCAAACCAAACATGCACACAAGTCTAAAAACATCATACGAACTTGCTCGCATGATCAAATTGCCAAAATAACACCTAGAACTATGAATTTAGCACCAAATCAAATGACATTCTCAAGAACACTTTAAAATTTCTATTTTATCAACTGGACATCCGAATCACGTCAAATCAACTCCGTTTCTCACCAAATTTCACAGACAGGTCTTAAATATCATAAGGAACCTGTACCAGGTTCCGAAACCAAAATACGGACCCGATACTAACAATTCCAAATATCAATCAATTCTTAAAAACAAATAATTTCCAAACTTTTAATTTTTATCAAAAATTCATAACTCAAGATAGGGACCTCCGAATTCGATTCCGGTCATACGCCCAGGTCCTATAATTTGATATGGACCTACCGGGACCGTCAAAGCATGGATCCGGGCCCGTTTACCAAAAATATTGTCCGAAGTCAACTAAATCAATTTTTAAGGCAAAAATTCTTATTTTCATTAGTTTTTAACATAAAAGCTTTCCGAAAACCTGCCAGGACTGCGCATGCAAATCGAGGAGGGTAAAAATGAGATTTTAAAGGCTTAAGAGTGCATATTCGAGTTGTAAAACATAAGATGACCTTTTGGGTCATCACAGGGCTTGAGCTCTTCCTCTACAATTAAAAGCTTCTTTATTTGCCATTGAAGTCCAGCAACCTTAGTCTGCAACTCTTTAGCTTGAGATCTTGTAAATGGCCTTGGACCTTCCAAAACTCTATCCTTGTCCTTGATGCTATCATTTCCCTCTTCTTGAAAAGAATTCATCCCCGAATTCGATCCTACATCAAACAAAGACAAGTCAGCATCATTGAATGTAGCACTTACTTGGAACTCACCAGGAAGGTCCAACTTGTAAGCATTGTCTCCAATCTTTTCAAGGACTTGAAATGGGCCATCTCCTATAGGATGCAACTTTGACTTCCTTTTGGAGGAAAATCTCTCCTTTCTAAAGTGAACCCAAACTAAATCTCCAGGTTTAAAAATAACTTGTTTTCGACCCTTATTCTTTCTCAAGGCAGTTTGCTCATTTTTCTTCTCAATTGCAAGCCTTGTTTGTTCATGAATTTTTTTCATCGTCTCAGCCTTTGTCCTACCATCAATATTAATAATATCGTTAGTAGGTAATGCTAGTAAGTCAAGGGGAGTGAAGGGATTAAAACCATAAACAACCTCAAAAGGAGATACACCTGTAGAAGAATGGATTGTTTTATTGTAAGCAAATTCAATCATAGGTAAGTGAGCTTCCCAAGAAGTTAATTTACCTTTCAAAACAGCCTCAACACGTTTCCTAAGGTTCTATTAACTACTTCAGTTTGTCCATCAGTTTGCAGGTGACAAGAAGTAGAAAACAACAATTTAGTGCCTAGCTTCCCCCAAAATACACGCCAAAAGTGGCTCAAAAACTTAGAATACCTATCACTAACAATAGTTCTAGGTATACCATGCATTTTGATAATTTCTTTTACAAAAAGATCAGCAACATGTGAAGCATCATTAGTCTTTAAACAAAGAATAAAACGAGTCATTTTGGAGAACCTATCTACCACAACATACATACTATCCTTACCATACCTTGTTCTAGGCAAACCTAACACAAAATCCATAGAAATATCAATCCAAGGTGAAGTAGGAACAAATAATGGCGTGTAAAGACCATGTGGTAACGCTTTAGATTTAGCTTGTTTACATTCCAAACACTGTGCACATATTCTTTCAACATTTTTTCTCATTCCAGGCCAAAAAACATTTTCAGCAAGTATGTCTAGTGTCTTTGAAACTACAAATTGACCCATAAGCCCTCCACAATGTGCTTCCCTTACAAATAATTCACGTAAAGAGCAATTAGGGATACACAACCTATTTTCCTTAAAGAGAAACCCATCTTGGAGGGTAAACCTCTCAAAAGGACCCAACTTATAATCTGCAAAAATCTTGCCAAAATCAACATCATTAGCATAAAGTCCCTTGATTGGATCAAAACCCATCAATTTAGAAGTCAGGGAAGAAACTAAGACATACCTTCTTGAAAGTGCATCCGCAACAACATTCTCTTTCCCTTGTTTCTAAGAAATTGCATAAGGAAAAGTTTCAATGAATTCAACCCACTTAGCATGTCTTCTACTAAGCTTACCTTGACTCTTCAAGTATTTCAAGGATTCATGGTCAGTTTTAATGACAAACTCTCTTGGCCACAAGTAATGTTGCCATGTGGCTAAAGCCCTTACCAAAGCATATAGCTCTTTGTCATAAGTGGAATAGTTCAATGTGTCTCCACTTAACTTCTCACTAAAGTAGGCAATAGGTTTAGAATGTTGCATCAAAACAACACCTATTCCTTTGCCAGAAGCATCACATTCAATTTCAAAAGATTTAGAAAAATCAGGCAATTGTAACAATGGAGCAGAACATAACTTTTCTTTCAACAAGTTAAAATCATCATCTTGTTCTTTTCCCCATGTAACAATCTTATCCTTTTTAATAACTTCAGTTAAAGGAGAAGCAATGGTGCTAAAGTATCTCACAAACCTCCTATAAAAACTAGCAAGTCCATAAGAACTCCTAACTTCAGTTACACTCTTAGGTTTTGGCCATTCTTTTATTGCTTTAATTTTCTCTTCATCAACCTCAACTCCTTTAGAACTAACCACAAAACCCAAGAAAATCACACGATCCACACAAAAATTACACTTTTTAAGATTAGCAAATAAGAGTTGCGCTTTCTAAAAACTTCAAAAACTTGTTTTAGTTGTTCTACATGCTCTTCTAAAGTGTTAGAAAAGATCAAGATATTATCGAAGTACACCACAATAAATTTTCCATGAAAATCCTTAAAGATATGATTCATTAATCTCATGAAATTGATAGGTGCATTAGTCAAGCCAAAAGGCATAACTAACCACTCATAAAGCCCATATTTGGTCTTAAAAGCAGTTTTTCATTCATCTCCAGGATTCATTCGAATTTGATGGTAATCACTTTTTAGATCAATTTTAGAAAAGATTTTGGATCCATGTAATTGATCCAACATGTCATCAAGACGAGGAATAGGATGGCGATACTTTACCGTTATCTTGTTGATTGCTCTACAATCCACGCACATCCTCCAAGTTCCATCCTTTTTGGGTACCAATAGGACGGGAACAGAGCAAGGGCTCATGCTCTCTCTCACAAAGCCTTTCTCAAGCAGCTCCTCAACTTGCCTTTGAAGCTCTTTTGTCTCTTCTGGATTACTCCTATAAGCAGGCCTATTTGGGATTTGTGATCCAGGCACAAAATCAATTTGATGCTCAATGCCACGTAAAGGTGGCAATCCATTAGGAATATCTTCAGGAAAGACATCTTCAAAATCCTGCAAAAGAGAAGAAATACTACTTGGCAAAGAAGAAGTTAGTAACTCAGAATTAATCAAAGCTTCTTTGTAAGTAAGTAGTATTATGGGCAACCCCTCTTTTCTTGCATTTAAACACTATTTGGTTTTTATTTAAAAACTCTTTTTTTTTTATTTTCTTAGCCTCTTTCCTCTCACCAAGACTTTCTATTTTTTCATTCAAGCCCCTTTTATCTCTTCTCTCAAATTGTTGCCCTCTTTCTCTTTCTCTCGGCCATCTCTCTTTTTTCTAACTCTTGGCCTCTTTCTTTTCTTTTTCCTCAAGCTCACTTTTTATCCCTCCCCTTGGTTTTCCCATTGTTTTCCTTAATCTCTTTTGATCTTCAAACACTTGAGAAGGAGAGAAAGGTGCAAGAGTAAATTTCCTTCCATTTAGCTCAAGAGAATATCTATTCTTCCTTCCATCATGAAAAACATTCCTATCATACTGCCAAGGACAACCCAGTAAGATATGACAAGCTTGCATAGGGACTATGTCACAAAGAATATCATCCTCATATCTACTAACATTGAACGAAATCATGCATTGTTTGTTTACCTTTAGTTCACCACTATCATTTAACCATTGGAGTCTACAAGGAGTAGGGTGTTTTATGCATGCAAGTCCCAATTTTCCCACAAAGTATGAACTCACCACATTAGCACAACTACCACTATCAATGATCATAGAGCAAGTTTTCCCCTTTATCTTTGTTCTTCACTATTGCTTCCCAAATTGATAGTCATAATCCTCCTAACTCCCCCAATCATGCCATCATTAGGTAGTTCTATATCATCATCATTACTCACATCTCTCTCTTCTTCTCCCTCACTTTTTTCACTCTCATATCCTCCATCTTCTCTAAGAATGATGTTTCTTCTACTTGGACATTCATGCATCATATGTCCCCTTCTTTTACATTTATGACGTTGAATAGAACTAGAAGGTGTAAAAGGTTTAGGGTTAAAGGTTTTACCTCCCTCTTTGTTCTCAAATTTACCTTTATCCTTATCTTCTAGAGGTCTAGAAGAACTCTTCATCTCTTGATTCGACCATGGCTACTTGGAGATGGTGTTTGACCGACCTTTCCATGAGCTAGTTTGCTTTCTTTTATTTTGATTTTCTACCTTTACAGACAAATCAACTAACTCATCTATTGTTACATATTGTTGTAATTCTACTACATCAGCTATTTCCTTATTTAAACCATTTAAAAACTTAGCCATTGTAGCCTCTTCTTCCTCCATACAATTAGCTTAGATCATAGCCATATCCATAGCCTTAAAGTACTCATCCACAGACATGGATCCTTGCTTCAATATTTGAAGACGTTGTTGTAGCTCTCTTTGAAAATGTGATGGTATGAATCTCTTTCTCATCACCCTCTTCATCTCAGCCCAAGTAACAATTGGTGCTTGTCCTTCTTGCAATCTGTCCCTAGTAAGCTTTTTCCACCAAATAGCAGCATAGTCAGAAAACTCAACAATAGTAAGTTTAACCTTCTTACCTTCAGAGTAGTTGTGATAGTCAAAGATGGCTTCAACCTTTCTCTCCCAATCAAGGTACAAGTTTGGATCCCTTGTTCCCTTGAAAGATGACATCTTCATCTTTATACTGTTTATATTATCATCTTCTACTCTACCTCTTTGTCCCCTCCTATCTCTTCCCACCCTATCAAAATCAATATCATTAAAATCATCTATAGGGTTTTCTTGATTTACAATGGGAGCAAGGGGTACATTTCTCCTAGCTTGGGGCCTAACATTATTTTCCCTTCTAAGTTCAACTATTGTATCATTTTGCTCAACAATGGTGTCCCTCATCTCTTGGAGTTGCAAATTCCATCTTTTGAATTGTTGATGCATAGCTTGCAAGGTAAAATCATTTCTTGCTTTGATTTCGGCTTCTTGAAGAACCCTCCATTCATCATCACTACCTGTACGTGACATCTTAAATAATTAAACTGTATCAGACAAATTGACTCTTTCCTAAATTGTTCTCACACACACTTTGCCTTTTTTTCTCTCTCGAAATAACCTTTGAACAAAATACTTTGTAGATTTATAGTTAAACCCAACTCGTATAAAGTTCTTAGTAGTAAAATATAGATTTTTGGGGAACAAATGAAAGAAGAACTAAATCCTAGAACTATTAGGCTCGGTTGAAACAAGACACGAACAAAAAGGAAAGGATTATATAGTTAGATTAGAAAGAGTAAAAAAAATTGAATTTTTGTCTTATCTTTGAAATCTGGGATCCCCTCTTCTTGTTTCCTTTGATAGTTTTTGGAAACAAATTAGATACAAAAGAAAGTTTCTCGAGATCAAGAAACTTTTTTTTAATTGATTTTCGTTTTTTTCGCTCTTAGTATTCAAGAAATCCCCAGAATTATCAAGAACGAAATCTTGATAGAACCGCTATGATACCACTTGATATCGACTAGGTAGGGAATTCAAACTAGAGTAAGAATTTGAGAAGTAAATGCGGAAGCAATAACAATAAGGAATTGAGCAACTAGAACTAAAGGACAGAAAATAAAGGATATGGGAAAATTCAAGGAAAGAATTCCATGAACTTCTAAGAACGTAAGTTCTATAGCCTTGACAAGATCAAAGCAACAACGTTTTGATTTATTGAAGAAATCAAACGCCTTTACTTAAAAGCAAATCAAAATAATATATTCGGATCTTGACCGCTTTACGAGTAACTGGAGACAATAATTAATAACTAGTATTAATCGCCTTCTAAGAATACCATAAAGGAATCAAAGATATCATAATAGAGAAGTAATCTTACTACCTTGAACTATGAACTAGTAAAGGTTGAAAGATAAATCTCAAAGCATAAGTAACAAAGGTTCAAAAGAACTCTCAAGTATAACATACTTAATCAATAATGAAGTGTCTCAATGAATGAGAAGAACTCCTTATTTATAGGAGTACTAAGGCACAAAAAGTCCTTAACATTAGGTAGGGTGGTTTCTAAGGCATAAAAAGTCATTACAATTAGGTGGGATGGTTGCTAAGGAGTAAGAAAAGGCATTAAATTAGGTGGGGGGCGGCCAAATCCCTTTGGGGAAAATTTGGACCTTAAAACTACTAGTTTGGGCCATTGTTTTGGACTCCAATTGGGCTCCTTTTGAAACACCCCTTTTGGACCTCTTTTAAGCTCATTTTGAGCCCCTTTGTTGGACTTCAAGGGATGATTTGGTGGTCCAATCTTCCTCCTCTTGTACTTCAATTTGGATCACCAAATAATTGTAAAACTTGGATAATTCATCTACTTTGGGCTTGAGCTCTTCCTCTACAATTAAAAGCTTCTTTATTTGCCATTGAAGTCCAGCAACCTTAGTTTGCAACTCTTTAGCTTGAGATCTTGTAAATGGCCTTGGAGCTTCCAAAACTATATCCTTGTCCTTGATGCTATCACAGTGCGAGACGTAAGTTAAGACAAAGGAAATAACCCAAGAAAGATTACGCAGAATGTTGATATGAGAATGGGCCCACAAATAGTTAGCATTTGATTCAGGAAGAGCCTAGTTATGGCGAGGCAAGAGGATACAGACAAATCAGCAGATCGTGCAAGATAAACATAGTGAACCCCAACATAGCGAATCCAGTCTCGTAGATAATGATATCGTGATCCTTGAGAAATATTCAGATAAGAGCTGGGGTAATTAAAGGTACCGTATAAGTATTGCGGAGATAAAAAAAGAGAATACCACTGGGAATACAGTCAAAACTTCAGTTCAGAAGCAACCGTACGAGCACATGAGCGTGGAGGTAAGTAACTAAGGATAAGTAAAAGTAAGTACGAATATCAAAAATTCTATCGGGTATACGATGTAATAAGCTTGCAGCTTTACAAGAGTCAGAGGGTCTTCCCTTAGTACGACAACGAAAGTCTAGCTGAGGAAATACGGAAGAAGGCTTCAACCTAAGCACAGTGACCGAAAGAGGAAATGGTCTTGTAACAACGGTCTCACAACAACATTGTATGCACTCCATAAGAAAGTGGCACCTACAGTGTCTAATGAATGGGAAGTGAAATCAAAAGTAATATTCGAGATCATATGAGTTGCACGAAACTTCCGGTATGCGTGGGAACTAAGATAAGCCGAGTATTCATGCGACAAGTGGCAGAACGACCAGGAAAAGCAATTGCTTGCAATTAAAGAAAGCTAAGAAGGAACGAAAGAAATTATTTGATCAATGATCCAGAGTTAGTTATGTTATGAATGCACTTAAGATTTAGAAGTATTATCCATACAGCATATATGTTAACAATCATACAGCCGTAAAAGACTCTGGTATAAGTTAAAAGAAAGAATTGAGTCCAGGTGATAGACAAAGGATTGAGTCGTTAGAAGATTGTATCATGGATATTCCATAGCGTCCATGAAAGGTTAAAGTACTAACTAATACCAGGAGCCGTAAATCGGAAGATAGCTTAAGCCTACATAAAGGCTGATCAGAAGGAAGAGGAAACTAAAGAGTTACATCAACCAAGTAAATCAGGAGTTTGATTATTGGACCCAGAAAATTATAGATCTCGTGATTGAGAACATTGCAGGATCACTCTTAAATATTAGAGGTACAAGATAGATAGTGCAGTAGCCATATTCTATAACGGCTCTATGATAAAGCCAGTTAGAAGAGTACCAGCCTCGTAAGAAGTCAGTATGAAGCTCCCACCGGATTGTGTATGCACTAGAGGTGCAAGTATTATAAGAGAGCTTCAAGTTGTGGATGTGAATTACACCTATGTGAAAGCAAGGTCATGAAATAGATAGAAGATGTGATGCGAGATTTTAAGGTAAATAAGGTAAAGGTGAACAACGTACGAGATACTAAAATGCAGAAGGTTGTGAATAATCCATACTACAGATAGAGGGATAGAAGTGCTGGGAATTCAGTATCCAGGAATGATAGCGGCGTCGTAAGTGGCATATCTTCTAGCCTATGGTTTCCAGGTACCAAGAGATCTAGTCAAGAGAGTAAAGAAGAGTTAGAGATGATGTGATATCTCGCTTATTCCAAAATAACACAAGGAAATCTATGATGTAAGCAAGTTGAAGGAAGGTTACGAGTAGTATAAATAGATATGTGTGGGTCGCAAGCTAAAGTATGGTAAAACGACAAGGTTTTATAGAGGACTAGAAGCATTGGGATTCAGTATCCAGAAATGATAGCGGTGTCATTGGTGGCATACCTCCCAACCTATGGTTTCTAGGTATCGAGAGGTCTAGTTAAAAGAGTAAAGAAGAGTTTGAGACGATGCGATGTCTCTTTGATGTTCCAGAACAACATAAGGAAATCTATGGTGCAAGCATTGCAAGTAATATAAATAGATATGTGTAGGTCGCAAGCTATAGTATGGTAAAACGACAAGGTTTTAGGAAGACAAGAGTAAGGATAAGAAAGGGCGAGTGAGAAGGTGGCGAGAATGGATAAGTCCTCAAGATTAAGCCCATGAAAACAAAAGAGCTAATGGTTTCTCTAAGTTATAAAAAGCTCAGTATGGCCTGAATGAACTCAAAGGAGTCTAAGACTAATAACATTTAGAAGAGATGGAATGTTGCCCCGGTAATAGAATAAGGGTGAAATTGTGATAAATGAAGGATGACATTTGGGTCTTCGATTGAGTGATGATTTGAAGGAATTTCATGAATTGTATAGGATTAAAATACCCACGTAAGGTGAATCACATTGGGATGCTATGAAATATGGTTATGGAAGCATGGTATCACCCCCAGGTGGATCAGTCTAATCATTTCAAATGTTCCTCAATGCGATGTGAGCCTTAGCGGCAGTGTTACATAAAAGGTCAAGTTATCAGTGGTAAATTGTAGATTAACATTAAGGTGAATCAACAATGGATGGATAAAAGTTACAAATCATGAGATGAGATTAGGCCGTCATTCTTAAGATGAACAGTAATGAGGAAGCATTAAAGGACTTAGATTTATACATATGGGATAAGCAACGAGAGTAACCTGGAGTTTGGTAGTAAATCGAAGTAAGAGTTATGGTATAGTATGACCTACTTAGATGTAGTAAAGCCATAATGCACAGAGGGACAGCTTGTCATAATTCTATGTATGTTCACAAAGTAAGGCCTAGAGATCTGCTAAAGGCTGGAGGAAAAGAAGAGAAGAGTCGCATAAGAGCACATACAAGGACAAAGTCGTATAGACTAAATGATAGAAGGTAGCAATAGTTACGAGATTGAAAGAAGTCCGACCACAAGTCGTGGTGTGAGAAAGAGACCTAAAGAGGGGAATGCCCTGGCCCTTGGATTTATTCACAAAACAATTGCCTAGATGGAAAGAAGAGTACTAAAGCATTCGCAAGAACTATAGGTTATGATAATGATAAGTGCATCAGTCAACATTCGAGGACGAATGTTCCAAATGGGGGAATGATGTTACATCCCGTATTTTCGTATGTTAAAGTTTCGTCGTAAGTTAATCGACATAAGTTCGGGACTGAGATTATTTTGAGATTATAAGCATTATGCTATTTCAAATAAGTGATGAGTAAATTCGTGAAGGTGAGAGGGTAAGCAAATCGAAGAAAATGAATTTTGTCGAAGTTTGACATTTTGAGATAAAATATGGTCCAAGCTATAATACCCGGTATTTATGGACTAGTGTCATACAAGGTACCACATAACCATGATAGTAAGGTGTATAAGGTGTGTTAAAAAGTGATTAGTATTTTAAGTCATTTGAGATAATTCTTAATTATGTGGATAATTGGGTAATTATTTGTAACACCCCAAAAAAATTTGAAGTGTTATAAGAAGATTGGCGGGTGCTAATTATACTAATTTGGGTATGAACAAGAATGATAAATTGAATGATATCAATTGATCATGATAATATATGTATGTTGTACATTAATAATGGCTTATGGTCTAAGAGAGCCCTAAGGCTATGTCAAGTTGAAAATTATATGATGGGATAAAGTTTCAAGTGAGTTCGTACAAGACCTAACTTCAAACGAGTATAACTCTCAACATATGAAGATTTATATAGTGTATAAAATATCAAATTAAATCCCTTTGAATCTAGTTTCCAACGCATCAAACCGTTCATCATTTGGATATGTATATAGAAAGTTATGGCCATGTTACTGGACCTGTGTCATATGCATGCCCAGATGTGCGGCCGCACATATTTGAGAGTTTCTGCCTAAGGTGCGCGGCCAGATGCGCGGCCACTTGCCAAGGTACATGGCCGCGAATGTAGGAACCCATTAAATAACTCCAAGGTCGGGTAGAGAGAGGGGTTAAGTCATTTTTGACCTAAAACCTGATATTTTGAGAGTGAGAGAGTGCCCTAGAGTGGGAGAGTGATCTTCAACAAATTGCCCTTCGATTCTTACTCAAATCTTTGGAGATTAATAAGGAAAACTCACTAGGTCTTCATCCTAGAGGTAAGATTCTACACCCTAACCCTAAATTTTGAATTTTATCTAAGAATGGGAAATTAGCAAGACAATTCTTGGGTATGAGAGTTGTTTATTTTTCTTGCATGTGTTATCAAAGGGTGTAGGAAGATTGTTGAGCTAAAAATGGTAAAGAATGGGTTGTGGGATGATGGAATCCTCCATAAAAGGACCTTGAAACCTTAATGCACACCTAGTGTTTGATAAAATACTCAAATGAGCTAGAACCATGATCATCCTCCTAATTTTGGTTCAATTTGTTATATTTTTACAATAGATTGAAGTTGCTAAGAATTCCAGAATATTTTAGAATTTAAGGAAGCTCAATTGAGGTATGTTGGCTAAACCCTTCTTTAAGAATTGGAATTCCCATTATCCTTGTAAGTTCCTAGATGTTGATTACAAATCGAGTATTCCAATAAGTTTTGTGATAAAGATATATGTTCAATTCATGTTTCAAATGCTCTTATCATATTGCATTATAAATTGAGGATGTATTCCAAACTATGGATTGTGTATTCACATGTTATAATTTCAAGTCGTGATTTATGTGAAAGTTATTATGCCAAGTTGTGTAGAGATTGTGATTGTGATTGTGATACACCTCCACCCGCATATATTGGGGTGAGGCGGCTTGACCGCTTTGTGTAGGGATTATGGTATTGTGGGACTGCACCTCTACCCGCATACATTGGGGTGAGGCGGTACGACCGCTTTGTGCATAGTTTGGTATTATTGTGGAACCACCACATATTTTTTTTTTATTTGGGTGAGGCGGCATGGCCGCTTGAGTAGAGTTATGGTATTGTGCTTACACCTCCACCTGCATACATCGGGTGAGGCAGCGGTACCGCTTTGTGTGAAGATAGTTACAAAGGATATCATCTTAAATCCTATAAATGTTATTGATAGCTCTTAATAAGCTTGCTCTGGTTTAAATGATTATCTATATTATTCTATTGCCGCCCTGATTCATCATACTTATATTGTATTTCTAAATTCTTAAATTGGTGTTTGGTTTTCATACTAGTACTATTCGACGGTACCGGTACTAACGTCCCTTTTTCCGGGGGCGCTGCATCTTTAAATGGATGCAGGTGGTTCCACATCAGGAGATATTGATCAGTGATAGCAGTACACTTTCTTCCTAGCTGACTTGGTGAGCCCCACTTCATCCTGGGGTCATGTATCTTTTGTTCTTTGTGTATTTTATTTGAGGTATTGCCGGGGCCTTGTTCCCGGCATTATCATTGTACTCTTCATTTTCTATAGAGGTTCCGTAGACATAGTGTGGGTTGTGTATTAGTGCTGGGAAAGACAAACTATGTTGTGATGTGGTAGTATTACTTGTCGCATTTGAGACTTTAAAAAAATAATGAAAACTAGTGGTAATGAATTGGTATTGTAGACATGATCACGTTTTTGTCTATTTATTAAAATATGTATGATCTTCATCCGTGGATGAGTTTGGGTAGAAGGAAATCTAACAGGCTTGCTCGGTCAGGTTCACTTGATTGAGCGCCGGTCGCGCTCCTAGGTTTTGGGGCGTGACAAACTTGGTATCAGAGCCTAAGGTTTTAAAGTGTCCTAGGATGTCTCGGAGACGTATCTAGTAGAGTCCTTATTGTCGGTGTGTTGTTGACCACATCTATGATTAGGATGCTACATGGGCATTTAGGAATAATACTGTTATATCTCGCGTTTTCGTACGTTAAAGTTTCGCCGTAAGTTAATCGAGATAGACTCGGGGATGAGATTATCTTGAGGTTATACGCATTTATGCTATTTATAACAAGTGATAAGTAAGTGACGTGAAGGATAAAGGGTAAACGAATCAATGAAAATGAGTTTCGTTGAAGGTGGTCGACTTAGGATAAAATACGGTCCAAGCTACAATACCCGGCATTTATGGACTAATGCCATACAAAGTACCCCATGACCACAATAGTAGTGTACGTAAAGTGTATTGAAAGTGAGTAGTATTTTAAGTAATTTGAGATAATTCTTAATTATGTGGATTATTGGTTAATGGGGGAATTAACAAGTTAATTAAAATTAGTGGGTAATTAATTAATAACCTTGGGATAAGATTTAACCCTCCCCCACGTGGCAGTAAGCCACCCCATGAATTGTGACTCTTAAGTCATTATATTAGGTGGCAAGATTAGAGATGTGGGATTTGGAATTCTTGAGAATGTGAGTCACATATCTATTCTTAAGAAATAATCACATATCTATTCTTAAGAAAGAGTCACATATCCATTCTTAAAGGAAGGTCTTATATCAGAATGTTAGGCAACAGATTTTCACGCAAGAATTCAAGAATTCAAGCAAGAAAATTCCTTAAGCATCTTAGCAACGTGACTCTAAAGAAGCCCGGTATAATCTTTCTCAAGAATATTATACGGAGTTTTTCCTACTCCGATCTTGCCGTCACGTGTTTTGTCGCAATTAACGTGTGTTAGAGGAATTGTCAAGAGAATTGACTCAGGTATGTTAAGGCTATCTCTTCTTTCTTTTTGGCATGATCCATACGATACAAACGAAACGAGTAAACACACAATTTTTATAAATGACTCTATTCATAGAAATATTAGGGGTGTCTATATTCTTGATTCCCCATGTGAATTATTATTATATTTTCTGTTCATGGGTCTCAGAAAAATATGTATTTGATAAAGTTTATCCGAAAGGCATATTGATTTTTATGACATTCCGAAAAATATTTCTGATGCATTTCATACATTTATACATGTACATTGACCCATGACCAGATGGCGTTATATACGCGTATATATGTATATTATATGTATACGGGATATGAAAAAAGTTTACGGTGTTATATATGCACCACCACCCGATCAGTTGGTATATGTTGATAATTTTGCCCACAATGGCCGAGATGATATGATGGGATGCCCTCAGAGGCTTGATGATATTATGTACAACTATACCTATGCATGACACGACTTTTATACGCACGTGCATGACATTATAAATGTTTCAGGATTTACAAAGTTATTTAGACTTACAGGCGGAATTCTTTATTACATGTTTCATCTATGTCTCTAATGTACTGATTTTCATGCTTTACATACTCAGTACATTATTCGTACTGACACCCTATTTCCCTGGGCCTGCATTTCATGCCCGCAGGTGCAGGTAGACAAGCTGACAGTCCCCCTTCTTAGGATCCTTGATCAATGAGAGTTGGTGTGCTCCATTTGATCCAGAGCTGCTTTGAGTTTTGGTATGATGTGTTTGTATACGTATATGGGTATGACGGGGCCCATTCCCGTCATTGTACAATTGTATATTCTATTAGAGGTCTGTAGAAAGTTATGTATAGTTGTATAGTATGTGACCTTGTCGAATTCCAGTTTTGGGTATATTGTTGTCTATAGCAGCCTTGCCGGCTCGCCCCCACTGTATTCCGCATGTATATGTACATATGTCTTTTGGACAGGTTTCCCTCACGTATGTTATTCATGTTTATATCTTAGACGCATGTTTAAGGATGTTCGACATGTAGGACTCGGGCACCCGTCGCAGCCCATTGGTTTGGGTAGTGACAAAAGTTGTATCAGAGCAGTTCTGTCCTAGGGTTGTCTACAGACCGTGTCTAGTATAGTCTTGTTTATAGGTGTGTTGTTCACCACACTTATAGACAGGAGGCTACAGGACATATAGGATTTTATCCTCCCTTCTTATCTTAGATCGTGCGATATAAGAATTCATGTTCCTGACGATATGTTACGTTTTCAGCGATGCCTCCGAAGACTACAGCTGCGTAGAAGGGCAAGTCCGTGGCTGTTGAGACTACTAGTCGAGCGCCACGAGTTAACAGGGCTCAGGGAGAGTCTCACAGTGAGATTACAACTCAGACTTCACATACCCCACCCTCTCAAAAGGAGCTCCAAAGGGCACCAGCTCCAGCGCCTTGTTACACCCCATGTTTTAGTACGTAAAAGTACGCCATAAGTAAATTGATGAAAGCTCGAAAATAAGACATTACATCCCGCATTTTTCGTACATTAAAGTTTCGTCGTAAGTTAATCGACGTAAGTTCGAGAATGAGATTATTTTAAGATTATAAGCATTATGCTAATTGAAACAAGTGATGAGTAAATTCGTGAAGGTGGGAGGGTAAGCAAATCGAAGAAAATGATTTTTGTCGAAGTTTGATATTTTGGGGAAAAATACGGCCCGAGCTAAAATACCCGGTATTTATGGACTAATACCATACTAGGTACCACATGGCCATGATAGTAAGGTGTATAAGGTGTGTTAAAGTGAGTAGTATTTTAAGTAAGTTGAGATAATTCTTAATTATGTGGGTAATTGGTTAATTATTGGGTAATAGGATATTACCTAAATTATTGGATAAAGGTTAAAATTCCCCAATGTGGCAGCCCACCCTTCAAACTAATGACTCTTAATTGAAATTGAAAGGTGGAAAATTAATGTTATATTGCTAAGCCACCACATGAAGCGGGCCCACACCTATTCAAACACATTTCTTCATTACGTGTTGCAACATACTTAGAAATTGGGACCATTTTGCTTCATTTTGTCTTTCAGATTTTCAAGTGATCCAAATATAGTGCTCTTTCCATTACAAAGACACATTAGAATATATCAAAAGAACTCGTAAAATCTTCCTACTACAATACCAAATTATACACGATGGAGCATTTGGTAGGCATCTGGTTTGTGCTATTGTTGTGATTGAATTTGGCCGTTCCCTATTTCGATCTCGCCAATACATGTTTTGTCGCGATTGGCGTGAGTTAAAAGGATTGTCAAGAGAATCGATTCAGGTATGCCAAGGCTATCCCTTCTTTCTTTTTGGCATGATCCAAATGATACAAATAAAACGAGCAAAATACGCAACGTTCATAAATGACTCTATTCATAGAAATGCTAGGTGTGTCTATATTTTTGATTCCCCATGTGTCTTATTATTCTATCATCTATTCATGGGTCTCAGAAAATACGTAAATTGATAAAGTTTATTTCATGACTTTAATCAAAGGCATAATGGTCCTATTACATTCCGAGAGATTTTAATGACGTATTTCATATGTATTTCATTCATTTATACATGTACATTGACCCATGACCAGATGGCGCTATATATGCGTATATATGTATATTATATGTATATGGGATATGGAAAAAGGTTACGGCGTTATATACGTACCACCACCTGATCAGCTGGTATGCGTTGATGATTTGCCCACAGTGGCCGAGATGATATGATGGGATGCCCTCAGAGGCTTGATGATGTTATGAATGCATATACCTATACATGGTATGACATTTATATGCATATGCATGACATTATAAATATGAAATGATTTACAGAGCTATTCAGACATACATGTTGAGTCTTTTACTCCATGTTTCTCTCATGTCTATTATTTATCGATTTTTATTCCTTACATACTCGGTACATTATTTGTATTGACTTCCCTTTGCCGAGGGATGCTGCGTTTCATGCCCGCAGGTCCCGATAGACAGGTCGAGAGCCCTCCAAGTAGGCTATCAGCTCAGCGTAAGATGTTGGTACGCTCCATTTGCTCCGGAGTTGCTTGTTTGGTATGTATGATTTAGACGTGTATTGTTTGGTATGGCGGGACTCTGTCCCGACCTTTATGAAAATTATGTATTCTTAGAGGCTTGTAGACAGATGTCATGTACGTAAAAGATTGTATGGCCTTGTCGGTCTATGTTCAGTGTACGAGTGGTTATTTTGGTCTTATAGGCCCGTATGTCTTATGTATAAGTTGGTATTACATGTTGTATTCTACTTATCTCACGGCAGCCTTTCCGTCTCATTTATCAATGATAGTACGATAAGAAAGATACGTTATGTTGGTACTCGGTTGAGTAAGGTACTAGTTGCCCATCGTGGCCCATCGGTTTGGGTCGTGACAAAAGTGGTATCAAAGTAGTTCTGTCCTAGGGAGTCTACAAGCTATGTTTAGTAGAGTCTTGTTTATGGGTGTGTTGTGCACCACACTTATAAGCAGGAGGCTACAAGGCATTTAGGACTGTCACTCTTTCTTCTTACTCTAGATCGTGTGGTAGAGCTCACTTGTAAGAACTCAATTTCCTAAACTCTATCTTATTCATAATATAACGATGCCTACATCTAGAAAGACAATTGGTAAGAGATTGCATGTGGATGTGGAAGAGAAAGTCAGAGGAACTCGATTTTGCATGATGCTTATGATGAGCAAATATAAGGTCTTCAACAGAACATGTGTGTACTAAGACGTGTAAGCCTCTCGATAAGGATCCCTAAGGAAAAAATGTCTATCCACTATTATGGTAAAAAGGAATAAGAGAATCGGAAGGTAGATACAAGTTTCAGCAAGTAAAAGGAGTAAGATGAGAAGGGTACGAGGTACTAGTTAATGAAGATTATCGGTATTTTCAACTCCGGCAGAAAAATATAAGCATTGTGAGTTACCTTCAACAATAATAGAGGTATGTATAATTGGTCACACCCATCTCATTTATACCCTATTGGGGGCTAACAGGTATAGTTTAAGAAAAGGATGGGATATTAGGATTCGGCTGGGGTTAGAGTAACCCAAAATGGTGAATGGATTGTTTGTGTTAGTTGACATTTCCGAAGGATATTACAAAGGTGCTAATAGATCTCTTTGTGAGGCACCCAGATGGTGCACTTTAGAATATTACAATTAGATGTGAATACTAGCATGATCAAAAAAATTCAGAAGATAGGCACTGAAAGCCTGTAAGGGATAAATATTACCTTAGTGTGGCTAGCGTCCCTAGTAGAGCGAGAACGTTAAGCAACCCGAAGAGCCAATGGATGGAGCAAGGGGAGCTAAAAGTAAAAGAATGTCTTGTTGGAGTTTTCAGAATAAAGTGATAGACATAAATATTAGCGGGAAATAAGAAGAAAGTTAATGAAGCATTATGAGTAAGATATGATACATGGATGACAACGGTAGATCAAAAAGATAACAGTATTACAGAGTCTATAGTCAAGTAAAGGAAAAAATGAGAGGTGACAGGCCTTGAGACAACAAAGGAATATAGGCCATAAAGTCATATTCTCATTTCGAGAAGTAAGTTCATGACTCCAACGCGACTACCATAAGGAAAAGTTAAACCCCTGAGTAATGGAAATCAGTATGGGCTGGTGAACAAGATAAACTAAACATGAATTAGGGACTGAGTGATTTGATAATGGTCGACATCATGAGAATTTCAGATTTTGTTCCAGCGATAATAGAATGGGCAATAGAAGGAGGTTCATGAGAAATTCAGAGAATGGTCATTCAGGAAGACGCTTCCCTAAAAGCAAGCAATGTGAGCAAAGTTAAGCTCAAGATACTGTATGTGCCAGTTATACTAAGTGTCACCCTCGCGAGTAAGGAAATTTGTTATCCTTGGTACGGAAGGATTGCCGCGAGATGAGTAAGGATCATCGATGTTGTGAAAAGACGCCAAAGATGAATAGGTAAAACATCTATACGTAGATCATCGTAGCACTAAATCTTAGTGCTCCCCTAAAGGGGGGAATATGGAGTGATGTGGCATTAAGTCAGAAATAAATGGTTCTAGTAACTATGGAATGGTAAAGGAAGAATGCGATAAGAATGAGAAAAAGATAAGATTGCACTTATTCAAAGCCTACATGTATGCTACGATTCCAGAACATGCAAGCACGACGTCAAGGAGAGGAAGTAAGGGTTCCGGCCTAGGATGTTATTGATAGATAAGGAGCCAGAGCAAGACATAAGTTAAGACAAAAGAAATAACCCAAGAAAGATTACGCAGAACATTGATATGAGAATGGGCCAACGAGTAGTTGGTAGTTGATTCAGGAAGAGCCTAGTTATGGCTACACAGGAGGTTACAGACGAGTCAGCAGATCGTCCTAGATAAACATAATAAAACACAATATGGTGAATTCAGCCTCGTAGTAATGTCATTGTAATAATTGAGAAATATTCAGATAGGATTTGGGGTAGTTAAAGGTACCGAATAAGTGTTACAGAGATAAAAGATAGTTCCACTAGGAAGACAATCAAAATATCAGCTCAGAAGCAACCCTACAAGTACAAAGGCATGGAGGTAAGTAACTACGGATAATTATAGACGAGGAAGGACATCAAAAATTTCGTCGAGTATACGATGTAATAGGCTTGCAGCTTTACAAGAGTCAGAGTGTCCTCTCTAAGTACTACAATGAAAGACTAGCTGAGGGAATAAGGAAGAAGGCTTCAACCTAAGCACAGTGACCTAAAGAGGAAATAGTCTTGTAAAAAAACAGTCGCACTACAACATTGTATGCACTCCATAGGGAAGTGGCACCTACCATGGCTAATGAACGGGAAGTAAAATCAAAAGTAATATTCGAGAACATATGAGTTGCACAAAAACTCCGGCATGCGTGGAAACTAAGATAAGCTAAGTATGCACGCAACAAGGGGGTAGAAAGACCAAGAAAAATAATGGCTTACGTTTAAAGAAAGCTGAGAATTGACCAATAAGAATTATTCGATTAGTGATCCAGAATTAGTTACATTATGAACGCACTTAAGATTTTGGAGTATTATCCATGCAGCATATGTTGGCAATCATACGGCCGTAGAAGATTCTGGTATAAGTTAAAAGAAAGAATTAAGTCGCAGATCGGGAGATAGCTTAAGCCCACATAAAGGCTGATTAGAAGAAGGAGGAAACTAAAGAGTTATATCAACGAAGTAAATCAGAAATCTGATTATTGGACCCAGGAAATTATAGACCTCCCAATTGAGAACATTGCAGGATTACTCTTAGATATCAGAGGTACAAGAGAGATAGTACAGTACCCATATTCTATAATGGCTCTACGATAAAGCCAGTTAAAAGAAGTACCAGCCTCATAAGAAGTAAGTATGAAGCTCCCACCGGATTTTGTATATATAAGAGGTGCAAATATTATAAATACAACTTCAAATTGTGGATGTAAATTATACCTATGTGGAAGGAAGGTTATGAAAGAGACAGAAGAATGTGAGGCAATAAATTAAGATAAGTAAGGTAAAGGTGGACAACGTACGAGATACTCAAATGCAGAAGGTTGTGAATAGTCCTTACTTCGGATAGAAGGCTAGAAGTGCGGGGATCAATATCTAGGAATGATACTGGCGTCATAAATGGCATATTTTCCAGCCTATGGCTTCTAGGTACCGAGAGGTCTAGTTAAAAGAGAAGAGTTAGAGATGATGTGTTGTCTCGCTTGATGTTCCAAAATCACATAAGGAAATCTGTGGTGCAAGCAAGTTGAAGGAAGGGTGCGAGTAGTATAATTGAATATGTGTAGGTTGCAAGCTAAAGTATGGTAAACCGACAAGGTTTTAGGAAAACAGGAGTAAGTATAAGAAAGGGCAAGTGAGAAGGTAATGAGAATGGATAAAGTCCTTAGGATTAAGCCCATGAAAACAAGAGAGCTGATGGTTTCTCTAAATTATACAAAGCTCAGTATACCCTGAATGAACTCAAATGAGTCTAAGACTAATGGCATTTAGAAGAGATGGAATGCTTCCCAGATAGTACAATGAGGGTGTAATTGTGATAGATAAAGGATGACGTTTGGGCCTTCGATTGAGTAATGATTTGAAGAGGATTTCATGATTTGTACGGGACTAAAATACCCACATAAGTGAATCAGATTGGGATGCTATAAAATACGGTTATTGAAGTACAGTATCACCGCTAAGTGAATCAGGAAAAACACTTCAAATATTCCTCGATGCACGTAAGCCCTAGTGGCAAGGTATTACGTAAAAAGTTTCAAGTTATCAGTGGTATATTATAGATCAATGTTGAGGTGAATCAACAATGGATGGACAAAAGTCATAAGATATGAAATGAGATTAGGCCATCATTCTTAAGATGAACAATAATGAGGAAGCATTAAAAGACTTAGCTTTACGCATATAGGATAAGTAACGAGAGTAACCTGGAGTTTGGTAGCAAACCTCTGTAACGATAAATCAAAGTAATAATTATGGTATAGTATGGCCTACTTAGATGAAGTAAATCTAATGACGCCCAGAGGGACAACTTGACATAATTTTATATATGTTCACAAAGTGAAGCCTAGAGATTGGCTAAAAACTGGAGGAAAAAGGAGAGAAGAGTCGCATACAAGGAAAAGGTCATACAGGCTGTATGACAGAAGGTAGCAAGAGTTATGAGATTAGAAGAATTCTGACCACAGACCGTGTATGAGAAAGAGGCCTAAAGGGGGGAATGTCCTGGCCTTTGGATTTATTCAAAGAACAATTGCCTAAATGGCAAGAAGAGTATTAAAGTATTCGCAAGAGCTATGGGTTATGAGAATGATAAGTGCATTAGTCAACATTCGAGGACAAATGTCCCAAAGGGGAGAATGATGTTACACCCTATGTTTTCGTACGTAAAAGTACGCCATAAGTAAATTGATGAAAGCTCAGAAATGAGATATTACATCCCGCATTTTTGTATGTTAAAATTTCGTCGTAAGTTAATCGACGTAAGTTCGGGAATGAGATTATTTTAAGATTATAAGCATTATGCTAATTGAAACAAGTGATGAGTAAATTCATGAAGGTGAGAGGGTAAACAAATAGAAGAAAATGATTTTCGTCGAAGTTTGATATTTTGGGAAAAAATACGGCCCGAGCTAAAATACCCAGTATTTATGGACTAATACCATACAAGGTACCACATGGCCATGATAGTAAGGTGTATAAGTTGTGTTAAAGTGAGTAGTATTTTAAGTAAGTTGAGATAATTCTTAATTATGTGAGTAATTGGTTAGTTATTGGGTAATGGGATATTACCTAAATTATTGGATAAAGGTTAAAATTCCCCAATGTGGCAGCCCACCCTTCAAACTAATGACTCTTAACTCAAATTGAAAGGTGGCAAATTAATATTATGTGGCTAAGCCACCACATGAAGCGGGCCCACACCTATTCAAACACATTTCTTCATTACGTGTTGCAACATACTTAGAAATTGGGACCATTTTGCTTCATTTTGTCTTTTAGATTTTCAAGTGATCAAAATATAGTGCTCTTTCCATTACAAAGACACATTAGAATATATCAAAAGAACACATAACATCTTCCTACTACGATACCAAATTATGCACGATGAAGCACTTGGTAGGCATCTGGTTTGTGCTATTATTATGATTAAATTTGGCCGTTCCCTATTTCGATCTCGCCATTACGTGTTTCATCGCGATTGGCGTGAGTTAAAAGGATTGTCAAGAGAATCGGCTCAGGTATGTCAAGGCTATCCCTTCTTTCTTTTTGGCATGATCCAAATGATACAAATGAAACGAGCAAAATACGCAACGTTCATAAATGACTCTATTCAAAGAAATGCTAGGGGCATCTATATTTTTGATTCCCCATGTGCCTTATTATTCTATCATCTATTCATGGGTCTCAGAAAATACGTAAATTGATAAAGTTTATTTCATGACTTTAATCAAAGGCATAATGGTCCTATTACATTCCGAGAGATTTTAATGACGTATTTCATATGTATTTCATTCATTTATACATGTACATTGACCAATGACCAGATGGCGCTATATATGCGTATATATGTATATTATATGTATATGGGATATGGAAAAAGGTTACGGCGTTATATACGTACCACCACCTGATCAGCTGGTATGCGTTGATGATTTGCCCACAGTGGCCGAGATGATATGATGGGATGCCCTCAGAGGCTTGATGATGTTATGAATGCATATACCTATACATGGTATGACATTTATATGCATATGCATGACATTATAAATATGAAATGATTTACAGAGCTATTCAGACATACATGTTGAGTCTTTTACTCCATGTTTCTCTCATGTCTATTATTTATCGATTTTTATTCCTTACATACTCGGTACATTATTTGTATTGACTTCCCTTTGCCGAGGGATGCTGCGTTTCATGCCCGCAGGTCCCGATAGACAGGTCGAGAGCCCTCCAAGTAGGCTATCAGCTCAGCGTAAGATGTTGGTACGCTCCATTTGCTCCGGAGTTGCTTGTTTGGTAAGTATGATTTAGACGTGTATTGTTTGGTATGGCGGGACTCTGTCCCGACCTTTATGAAAATAATGTATTCTTAGAGGCTTGTAGACAGATGTCATGTACGTAAAAGATTGTATGGCCTTGTCGGTCTATGTTCAGTGTACGAGTGGTTATTTTGGTCTTATAGGCCTGTATGTCTTATGTATAAGTTGGTATTACATGTTGTATTCTACTTATCTCATGGCAGCCTTTCCGGCTCATTTATCAATGATAGTACTATCACGCCCCAAAATCGAGGAGCGCGACCGGCGCTCAACTGAGTGAACCCGACCGAGCAAGCCTGTTAGATTTTCTTCTACCCAAACTCATCCACGAATGAAGATAATACATATTTTCATTAATTAGACAAAAAGGTGTTCATGTTCACAATACCAATTCATTACCAATAGTTCCATCATTTTTAGTCGTCTTAACTAGAACAAGTAATACAACCATAACATAACGTAGTTTGTCTTTCCCATCACCAATACACAACCCACACTATGTCTACAGAGCCTCTTTAGATAAAGAAGAGTACAATGATAATGTCGGCAACAAGGCCCCAGCTATACCTCAAACCGAATACATAAAGTACAAAAGATACATGACCCCGGAATGAAGTGGGGCTCACCGAGTCAGCTGGGAAGAATGTGTACTACTATCACTGATCAATATCTCCTGCTGTGGAACCACCTGCATCTATTTAAAGATGCAGCGCCCCCGGCAAAAGGGACGTTAGTACCGTTGAATAGCACTAGTATGTATAACTAAACAGTCCCTCAATAGAACGACAAATAATACAAACAAGATTATCATAATATCAATGAAAAACTTAATCAACATCAAACCTCAATTTAGGATCAAGACAGAGTTCAAATTAATTCTCATATCTCACATTGGGAGATTTTTAGTATCGATATACCATTGTCCACAATACCATTATTCACAATACCATTATTCACAAAAACAGTACCACCGTACTCTTAGCACGGAGTCCGATCATGACCCGATCGGCTAGGCCATCTCATTAGAGACATCAACCACAATTTCTCTACATATCAATACCACCGTCTTTAACACGGAGTCTGATCACGACCTGATCAGCTAGGCTATCCATTAGGGACATCGACTACAATCACAATTTCAAATTATAAATTTCCAGCACAATCACCACTATATGTGTGGCATGGTGTCCGATCACGACCCGACCGGCTAGGCTGTCTTATTTGAGACATCAACATTTTTATATCAATCATCGCATTTCGTATTACTTTCACATCTTTTCACCTCATTGGCACTAATGGCCATAATTATAAGATCATTGTTGGCACGTCTGCCATATTTAGTATTTCATGCTCACCTTATCAATTTCAATTATCATCATCATCAACAACAACAAATACAATTCAAATCAAGGTGTGTAGTACACATGTGAGCAATTTAGAGTCTAAAGCACATAGAGATATTTCACAAAATTTGGCATAATAGCCTCCATTTGAACTTGACTTAAAGTCGAAACATTATTAATGCACATCCCATATTTTAACACATCCTCAATTGGTAACATAACATGAATAAAGCATTTGGAATGCTTGTTGAACATATATCTTTCAACTCAATCTTACTCGGAATAGCCAGTTTCATAATGAATCACTCGGGACTTACATAATTTACATGAATATCGTGGGATTCAATTCTAAGTGAAGAGTTTAGCCAACATACCTCACTTGAGCTTCCTTAAACTCTAAAATGTTCCGAAATTCTTAGCAACTTCAATCTATTGTAGAAATATAACAAATTGAATCAAAATCTAGAAGATGATCATGGTTCTAGCTCACTTGAGCATTTTATCAAACACTAGATGTGCATAAGGTTTCAATGTCCTTTTTATGAAGGATTCCATCATCCCACAACCCAAGCTTTACCATTTTTAGCTCAACAATCTTCCTACACCTTTTGATAACACATGCATGTAAAATAAACAACTCTCATGCCCAAAAATTACCTTGCTAGTTACCCATTTTCAGAAGATATCGAAATTAGGGTTTAGGGTGTAGAATCTTACCTCTAGGATGAAGACCTAGTGAGCTTCCCTTGTAAATCTTCCAAAACTTGAGCAAGAATTGAAGAAAATTATTGAAGAACATCTTCTCACTCTAGGGCACTCTCTCTCACTCTAAAATATCAGATTATGGCTCAATAATGGCCCAAAGAGTGTATTTAACGAAATAGGTTCGGGTTTTAAAAACCCAAAAATGGAGCTCCGGAACAGTTCTGTGGTTGCATATGTGACCGCATAATGGATATGTGGACCGCATATCGATCGCATAATTGCTGATAAAATGATCAAAAAGGCTGTCTGTGTATGCGCTCACTATGCGGTCCGCATAACTGTTATGCGATCGCATAATGCAACGCATAACATTTATGCGGTCGCATAGTCGACCGCATAATTGCTTCCAACTAACCCAATTAACTGTCTCACTCTGCGGCCATTATACGGTCCGCAAAGTGATTCTACGGTCGCATAATGGACCGCAAAAATGCACTATTCTACCAAAAATTTTCTTTTACTTTCCTGTGCATTATTCAACCCAAAAAGTCCGAGCCGCGGCTACAATCCTCAAACACATAAGCCTAGTCTGGCACCATGAAACATTATTTTCTTTGCAAATTTTACCGGGCTTTACACTTAAGTTCTTCAAAATTTTCCGCGGTGTTACAAGTACGATAAGAAAGATATGTTATGTTGGTACTCGGTTGAGTAAGGTACCGGGTTTCCGTCGCGGCCCATCGGTTTGGGTCGTGACACGCCCGCCCCTGTACGTCCAACTTTTCAGCCAGATGCACTGGGTCAGGAGATGAGTGATGCTATTCAGCTATTAACTCGATTAGTAGCCGCACATACTCGCTGCCAGGAGGTAGGTATTGGTCATGCAGATAGGTCCGTCAGTGCGAGGGTTTGTGATTTCATTAATTTGGACCCTCCGGTATTTACTGGAGCAGATCCGAATGAAGACCCTCAGGTATTTATCGATAGAATGCAGAGGACTTTAAGGGTAATGAAGGCCACTGCGACTGAGTCAGTTTAGTTAGCTTCCTATAGACATCAGGATGTTGCAGTTAATTCGTACGAGTCTTGGGAGTTGTCCAGAGGTAAGGATGTCTGTCACGACCCAAACTGATGGGCCGCGACGGGCACCCGATACCTTACTCAACCGAGTACCAACATAACATACCTTTTCGTATCATACTATCATGGATAACTGAGCCGGAGAGGCTGCCGTGAGATAAGTAGAATACAACGTGAAATACCAACTTATACATAAGACATACGTGCTTATAAGATCAAAATAACCATTCGTATACTAAACATAGGCCGACAAGGCCATACAATCTTTTATGTACATGACATTTGTCTACAAGCCTCTAAGAATACATAATTGTCATAAAAGTCGGGACAAAGCCCCGCCATACCAAACAATACACGTCTAAATCATACTGGCCAAACAAGCAACTCCAGAGCAAATAGAGCGCACCAACACCTTCCGCTAAGCTAATAGCCTACTTGGAGGACACTCGACCTGTCTATCGGAACCTGCAGGCATGAAACGCAGCATCCCCAAGCAAAAGGGACGTCAGTACAGATAATGTACCGAGTATGTAAGGAATGAAAATCAGTAAACAATAGACATGAGAGAATCATGGAGTAAGAAACTCAACATGTAAGTCTGAATAACTCTGTGAATCATTAATATTTACAATGCCATGCATATGCGTATAAATGTCATACCATGCATAGGTATATGTGTACATAACATCATCAAGCCTCTGAGGGCATCCCATCATATCATCTCGACCACTATGGGCAAATCAACAAAGTATACCAGCTGATCAGGTGGTGGTGCGTATATAACGTCGTAACCTTTACCCATATCCCATATACATATAATATACGTGTATATAACGCCTTCTGGTCATGGGTCAATTTACATGTATAAATGAATGAAGTGCATATAAAATATCTCGGAACGTCATAGGACCATTATGCCTTTGATTAATGTCATAAAATAAACTTATCAACTTACGTATTTTCTAAGACCCATGACCAGATGATAGAATAATAAGACACATGTGGAATCAAGAATATAGACACCCCTAGTATTTCTATGAATAGAGTCATTTATGAAAGTTGCGTATTTTGCTCGTTTCATTTGTATCATTTGGATCATGCCAAAAGAAAGCAGGGATAGCCTTAACATACCTGAACCGATTCTCTTGACAATCCCTTTAACATCCGTTGATTACGACAACATGTAATGGCGGATCGCAGTAGGGTAAAATCCGTATGATATTCTTGAGAAAGATTGCACCGTACTCCCTTAGAATTGCAAAATCCCGTTGCTATAACATTACGTAGTCTCGTATGATTTTTGTAGCACAATCACGTTGCTTAACATCTAATCTTTAATGAATGAGTTGCTGAAGCATTCTTTGAACTTTTTTCGAGATTCCATAATGAATTAAAGAGGTCCCTTTTAATATTTGGATGTGGTCCCACTTGAATAATGACTAAGCCACAAAATCTTGTAATTGTGACACAAAGTTATATGACTTAAGAGTCATATTTAACTAAGGCTTCTGTGCTGCCACGTGGGGGAATTTGTCCCCACCTATTAATATCCACAAATCCTCAATTACATGGTTAATCTCCCATTAAACCAATAATTAACCAATTACCCACATAATTAAGAATTATCTCAAATTACTTAAAATACTACTCGCTTTTAACCCACTTTATATATCGTGCTATCATGGTCATGTGGTACCTTGTATGGCACTAGTCCATAAATACGGGGTATTGTATGTCGGACCGTATTTTATCTCAAAACGACAAACTTCGATGAAATTTATTTTCTTCGATTTGCTTACCCTCTCACCTTCACGAATTTACTCATCACATGTTTGACATAGCATAATACTTATAACCCCAAAAATAATCTCATTCCCGAGCTTATATCGATTAACTTACGATGAAACTTTGACGTACGAAAATGCGAGATACAACATCTCATTTTCGAGCTTCCATCAATTTACTTATGGCGTACTTTCACGTACTAAAATATGGGGTGTAACATCATTCCCCCCTTTGGAACATTCATCCTCGAATGTTGAATGATGCACTAATCATTTTCATAACTTATGTCTTCCAAATACTTTAGTACTCTCCTTGCCATCTAGGCAACTGTTCTATGAATAAATCCAAAGTCTAGGGCATTTCCACCTCTAGGCCTCTTTCTCACACCACGACTTGTGGTAGAATCCTTCCAATCTCGTAACTGTTGCTACCTTCTATCATGCAACATGTACGACTCTGACCTTGTAAATGTGCCTATGCGACTCTTCTTTCCTTTTTCCTCCAGTTTTTAGCCAATCTATATGCCTCACTTTGTAAATGTATACAGAGCTTGACAAGATATCCCTCTAGGCATCTATAGGTATACCGAAGTTCTTTGCTCGGTACTTTGTTGAAATCACGAATATTGTTATACCTTATTTCATAGATCCGTTTATCCATCCGTATAACTTTACTGCCATAACTCTTACTTTGATTTATCGTTACCGAGGTCTGCTGCCAAACTCCAGGTTACTCTCGTTGCTTATCCTATATGTATAAATCTAAGTCCTTTAATGCTTCCTCATTACTGTTTATCTTAAGAATGACGACCTAATCTCATCTCATACTTTGTGACTTTTGTCCATCCATCGTTGATTCACCTCAATATTATTCTACAATATACCACTGATAACTTGAAACTTCTTACGTAATCACTAGGGCTCACGTTGCATCGTGAAATATTTGAAGTGATTTTCCTGATCCACCCGGGGCGATACAATAATAAAATTCCATAATCGTATTTCATAGCATACCAATGTGATTTACCTTACATGAGTATTTTAATCCTGTACAATTCATGAAATCATTACCCCAAACGTCATCCTTTATCTATCACAATCACACCCTCATTCTACTACCATGGCAGCATTCCATCTCTTCTAAATGCTATTAATCTTAGACTCCTTTAAGTTCATTCAGGCTATACTGAGCTTTCCATAACTTAGAGAAACCATAAACTCTCTTGTTTTCATGGGCTTAATCCCGAGGACTTATCCATTCTCGTCACCTTCTCACTTGTCTTTCCTTATCCTTACTCACGTCTTCCTAAAACCTTGTCGCTTTACCATACTTTAGCTTGCGACCTGCACATTTCTATTTATATTACTCGCAACCTTCCTTCAACTTGCTTGCACCATATATTTCCTTATGTTATTCTGGATCATCAAGCGAGACATCACATTGTCTCTAACTCTTCTTTACTCTCTTGATTAGATCTCTCGGTACCTAGAAACCATAGGCTAGAAGATATGCCTCTGATGACGCCGCTATCATTCCAGGATACTGAATCCCAGTGCTTCTAGCCTTCTATCTGAAGTATGGACTATTCACAATCTTCTGCATTTGAGTATCTCGTACGTTGTTCACCTTTACCTTACTTACCTTAAAGTCTCGCATCATATCTTCTATCTCTTTCATGACCTCCCTTCCACATAGGTATAATTCATAACAACAACTTGAAGCTCTATTATAATACTTGCACCTCTGATATTAAGGGTGATTCTGCTATATTTTCAATCACGATTTCTGAAATTTTTCGGGTCCAATAATCAGACTCCTGATTTACTTAGTCGATTAAACTCTTTAGTTTCCTCTTCCTTCTGATCAGCCTTTACGTAGGCTTAAGCTATCTTCCGGTCTGTGGCTCCTGGTATTAGTTATTACTTTAGCCTTTCATGGGTGCTATGGAATATCCATGATACAATCTTCTGACAATTCAATCCTTTGTCTATTATGCCCTGGGCTCAATTCCTTCTTTTAACTTATACAGGAGTCTTCTACGGCTGTATGAATGTCAATATATATGCTGCATGGATAATACTCCAAAATTTTAAGTGCGTTCACAATGTAACTAACTCTGGATCATTGATCAAATAATTCCTTTCGTTCCATCTCAGCTTTATTTAAACGTAAGCAATTACTTTTCCTGGTCTTTCTGCCCCCTTGTTGCGTGCATACTAAGCTTATCTTAGTTCTCATGCATGTCGGAATTTTGTGCAATTCGTATGGTCTCGAATATTACTTTTGGTTTCATTTTCCGCTCATTAGCCATGCTAGGTGCCAGTTTCTTATGGAGTGCATATAATGTTGTTGTGAGATTGTTGTTACAAGACCATTTCCTCTTTAGGTCACCGTGCTTAGGTTGAAGCCTTCTTCCTTATTTCCTCAGCTAGTCTTTCGTTGTAGTATTTATGAAGACCTTCTGGCTCTTGTAAAGTTACAAGCTTATCATATCGTATCATTGACAGAATTGTTTTGATGTTCTTCCCTGCCTATAATTATCCGTAGTTACTTATTTCCATGCCCGTGTGCTTGTAGGGTTGCTCTTGAGCTGTTATTTTGAGTGTCTTCCCATGGTACTCTCTTTTATCTCCGTAATACTCATACAGTACCTTTAACTACCCCAGCTCCTATCTGAATATTTCTCAAGGATCACGATATCACTATCTGCGAGACTTGATTCGCTATGTTGGGGTTCACTATGTTTATCTTGCACGATCTGCTGATTTGTCTATATCTTCTTGTCTCGCCATAACTAGGCTCTTCCTGAATCAACTTCTAAGTATTCGTTGGCCCATTCTCATATCAACATTCCACGTAATCTTTCTTGGGTTATTTCCTTGGTCTTAACTTACGTCCCGCACTAGCTCCTTATTTATCAATGACATCTTGGGCAGAAACCCTTACTTCCTCTCCTTGACGTCGTGCTTGCATAATGTTCTGGAATCGTAGCATATCTGTAGGATTTGGGTAAGTGCAAGTTCATTCCTTTTTCATTTTTATCACATTCTCCCTTTACCATTCAATAATTACTAGAACCATTCAATTCTGACTTCATGCCATATCACTCAATATTCCGCCCTTTAGGGTAGTACTAAGAATCGGAGCTACGACGATCTACGTATAGATGTTTTACCTCTTCATCTTTGGCATCTTTCCACATCATCGATGATCCTTACTCGCCTCGCGGTAATCCTTTTGTACCAAGGATAACGAAATTCCTTACTCGCGAGGGTGACACTTAGTGTAACTGGCACATACAGTCCCTTAAGCTTAACTTTGCTCACCTTGCTTGCTTTAGTGAAGCGCCTTCCTAAATGACCTTTAAAGGGTATTCTTCTGTCGTCCATTCTATTATCACCGGGATGCAATCTCTGAAATTCTCATGATGCCGACTATTACTCAGTCCCTAGTTCATATTTAGTTTATCTTGTTCATCAGTCCATGCTGATTTCTTATTACTCTGGGGTCTAATTTTTTTTCCTTTTGGTAATCACGTTGGAGTCACGAACTTATTTCTTGAAATGAAGATATGACTTTATGGCCTATACTCTTTTGTTGTCTCAAGGCCTGTCACCTCTTTCCTTCACTTGACTATAGACTCTATAATACTGTCATCTTTTTGATCGACCATTGTCATCCATGTATCACATCTTACTCATAATGTTTCATTAACTCTCTTCTTATTTCCCACTAACATTTATGTCTATTACTTTATTCAGAAAACATCAACAAGACAAGCTCCCCTTGCTCCATCCACCGGCTCTTCGGGTTGCCTAGCATTCTCTCTCTACTAGGGACGGGAGCCACACTAAGATAGTATTTATCCCTTCCAGGCTTTCAGTACCTATCTTTGTAGTACTCATATCTAGTTGTACTATTTTAGAGTGCACCATCTGGGCGTCTCACAAGGAGATCTATTAGCACATTTGCAATATCCTTAGGAAATTTCAGCTAATGCTAACAATCCCTCCACCATTTTAGGTTACCCTAACCCTATCTAGATCTTGATATCTTGCCTTCTCTTATACTACTTCTGTTAGCGCCCATAGGGCATAAATGAGGTGGGTGTGGCCAATTGTACATACCTTTGTTATTGTTGAGGGTAACTCAAAAGGCTTATATTCCTCTGCGATGATCTTCATTAGCTTGGTACCTCGTATCCTTTTTCATCTTGCTTCTTTTGCTTGTTGAAATTTGTATCTATCTTCTGAATATCTCATTGCCTTTCACCATAGGGGTGGATAGATATCCTTGCCTTAAGGCTCCTTATCAAGAGGCATACACGTCATAGTACCCACATGAGACTAAAGACCTTACATTTATTCATCATAAGCATGATGCGAAATCGAGTTCCTCTGACTCAACTCTTCTACGGCCACATTCAATCTCTTATCAACTGTCCTTTAGATGTAGGTATCGTCTTATTACGAATAAGATAGATTTTAGGAAATTGAGTCCTTGCAACTGAGCTCTGCCACACGATCTAGAGTAAGAAGAAAGAGTGACAGTCCTAAATGCCCTGTAGCCTCCTGCTTATAAGTGTGGTGCACAACATACCCATAAACAAGACTCTACTAGACACGGCTTGTAGACTCCCTAGGATAGAACTGCTCTGATATCACTTTTGTCACGACCCAAACCGATGGGCCGCGACGGGCATTCGGTACCTTACTCAACCGAGTACCAACATAACGTATCTTTTCGTATCATACTATCATAGATAACTGAGCCGGAGAGGCTGCCATGAGATAAATAGAGTACAGCGTGAGATACCAGCTTATACATAAGACATACGGGATTATAAGACCAAAATAACTATTCGTACACTGAACATAGGCTAACAAGGCCATACAATCTTTTACGTACATGACATCAGTCAACAAGCCTCTAAGAATACATAATTGTCATAAAGGTAGGGACAGAGCCCCGCCATACCAAACAATACATGCCTAAATCATACTGGCCAAATAAGAAACTCCGGAGCAAATGGAGCGCACCAACACCTTCCGCTGAGTTGATAGCCTACTTGGAGGACTCTCGACCTGTATATCGGAACTTACGGGCATGAAACGCAGCATCCCCAGGCAAAAGGGACGTCAGTACAAATAATGTACCGAGTATGTAAGGAATGAAAATCAGTAAATAATAGACATGAGAGAAACATGGAGTAAAAGACTCAACATGTAAGTCTGAATAACTCTGTGAATCATTAATATTTACAATGCCATGCATATGCGTATAAATGTCATACCATGCATAGGTATATATGTACATAACATCATCAAGCCTCTAAGGGCATCCCAACATATCATCTCGGCCACTATGGGCAAATCATCAATGTATACCAGCTGATCAGGTGGTGGTGCATATATAACGCCGTAACCTTTTCCCATATCCCATATACATATAATATACGCGTATATAACTCCATCTGGTCATGAGTCAATGTACATGTATAAATAAATGAAGTGCATATGAAATACATCAATAAAATATCTCGGAACATCATAGGATCATTATGCCTTTGATTAATGTCATAAAATAAACTTATCAACTTACGTATTTTCTAAGACCCATGAATAGATGATAGAATAATAAGACACATGGGGAATCAAGAATATAGACACCCCTAGTATTTCTATGAAGAGAGTCAGTTATGAAAGTTGCGTATTTTGCTCGTTTCATTTGTATCATTTGGATCATGCCAAAAGAAAGAAGGGATAGCCTTAACATACCTGAACCGTTCTCTTGTCAATCCCTTTAACACCCATTAATTGCGACAACACGTAAAGGCGAATCGAAGTAGGGGAAAATCCATATGATGTTCTTGAGAAAGATTGCACCGTACTCCCTTAGAATCGCAAAATCCCATTGCTATAACATTACGTAGTCTCGTATGATTTTTGTAGCACAATCACGTTGCTCAGCATCTAATCTTTCATGAATGAGTTGCTGAAGCATTCTTTGAACTTTTGTAGAGATTCCATAATGAATTAAAGAGGACATTTTTAATATTTGGGTGTGGCCCCACTTGAATAATGACTATGCCACAGAATCTTGTAATTGTGACACAAAGTTATATGACTTAAGAGTCATATTTAACTAAGGCTTCTGGGCTTCCACGTGGGGGAATTTGTCCCCACCTATTAATTATCTACAAATCCTTAATTACATGGTTAATCTCTCATTAAACCAATAATTAACCAATTACCCACATAATTAAGAATTATCTCAAATTACTTAAAATACTACTCACTTTTAACCCACTTTATATATCATGCTATCATGGTCATGTGGTACCTTGTATGGCACTAGTCCATAAATACGGGGTATTATAGCTCGGACCGTATTTTATCTCAAAACGACAACTTCGACGAAATTAATTTTCTTCGATTTTCTTACCCTCTCACCTTCACGAATTTACTCATCACTTGTTTGAAATAGTATAATACTTATAATCTCAAAATAATCTCATTCCCGAGCTTATATCGATTAACTTACGACGAAACTTCGACGTACGAAAATGCGAGATGTAACATCTCATTTTCGAGCTTTCAACAATTTACTTATGGTGTACTTTCACGTACGAAAATATGGGGTGTAACAATGCCCCTCCAGCAGTATGGCAGGAGTTTACAGAGGCTTTTCTTCATCATTATCTGCCACCAGAGCACAAACGGGCCAGAGTTGATAAGTTCTTGACCCTTTGGTAGGGTAACATGAGTGTTCAGGAGTACAGTCTTTAGTTTGACGTTGTCTAGGTATGCTCCCACTATTGTATCTAAAATGGAGGATCGGGTTCACCGATTCATGATGGGGTTAGAGTCGCACTTTCTTAACGATTGTATGTCAGTCTCACTTCAGGCAGACATGGATATTTCTCGTATTCAGGCATACGCTCAGGGTGTAGAGGAGCATAAGCAGAAGCAGAGGGCCAACCGTGAGCATGATAGGGCCCAGAATAAGCGAGCGAGGTCTTCGGGTCCTTCTGGTGAGTTTCGAGGTGGTCAGAAACCACAATACCCGAGGTATCCAGCCCAGACATCGGCTAGCCCCCCCTTGCCCCCCGAGTTTGGAGGTAAGAGATTTGATCGTTCCACATATTTAAGGCCTGGTCAGACTTCCAGGGCCTCAGGTTCTCAGTATAGGGGTAAGTCAAGTCAGATGAGGTCGCCCTTTCCACGATGTGCTCAGTGTGATAAGCAGCATGTCGGGCAATGCCGTATGGGGTTGGGATTATACGGGCCACGTTATGAGGGATTGTCCGACAAGAGGTGATGCAAGCATAGCTCAGCCAGCGGGATCTGTAGCTGGTTCGTCATCATCAGTACACCCCCTAGGCAAGGTTCACATGCACCAATGGGTCGTGGTAGAGGCAGAGGCAGAGCATCTAGCTCGAGCGATCCTCAGAACCGCATTTACGCATTAGCAGGACGACAAGATCAAGAATCATCACTCGATGTTGTTACATGTATATTATCAGTCTCCTCATATGATGTATATGCACTGATTGACCCAGGTTCCACCTTATCATATGTCACTCCGTTGGTTGCTAGTAAGTTTGGAATAAAACCTGAATTGGTTAAACCTTTTGAGGTGTTTACACATGTTGGGGACTCAGTGATAGCTAGGCGAGTATATAGAGATTGTATAATAGTAGTTCATAGTCGATCTACAGTAGCAGACCTAATCGAGTTAGATATTGTAGAATTTGATGTTATAATTGGTATGGATTGGTTGGCTTCTTGTCATGCCAACGTTGATTGTAGATCGAAGATGGTCCGATTCCAATTTCCAGGGGAGCCTGTTTTGGAATGGAAAGGTAATACGGCATCGCCGAGAGGTAGATTTATTTCCTATCTCAAGGCAAGGAAGATGATCAGAAATGGCTATATTTATCACTTAGTTCGGGTTCAGGAAGTGAAAGTAGAGTCACCAACCATTCAATCTATCCCTGTGGTTAAGGAGTTTCCCGATGTTTTTCTCGATGAGCTTTCGGGTCTTCCGCAAGAATGAGAAACTGAGTTTGCTATTGACATATTACCAGATACTCAACCAATATCTATCCCTCTCTATAGAATGGCACCCGCAGAGCTGAGAGAGTTGAAGGAACAACTAAAGGACTTGCTTGAAAAAGGCTTTATCAGACCTAGTACATCACCGTGGGGAGCACCTGTGTTATTTATGAGAAAAAAAGATGGTTCCTTGCGGATGTGCATAGATTATAGACAGTTGAATAAGGTGACGATCAAGAATAATTACCCACTCCCGAGGATTGATGATTTATTTGATCAGTTGCAAGGTGCCAAGTGTTTCTCAAAAATAGACTTAAGGTCCGGGTATTAGGTAAGGGTTAAGGAGAAGGATATTCCGAAAACAATATTCAGGACCAGATATGGGCACTTTGAGTTTCGTGTTATGTCATTCGGTTTGACTAATGCCCCAGCAGTATTCATGAATTTGATGAACCGTGTGTTCAAACCCTTTCTAGATCTGTTCGTAATTGTATTTATTGATGATATATTGGTGTATTCTCGTTCAGAGACTGAACATGCAGTTCATTTGTGTACTGTGCTCAGAGTTCTACAAAAAGAAAAGTTGTATGCAAAATTCTCTAGCTTTCTCGACCCGACAGAGGTTCGTAGCTTTCTCGGTTTGGCAGGTTATTGCAGGAGATTTGTAAAGGGATTCTCTTCTCTTTCACCACCTTTGACAAAGTTGGCTCAGAAGGAAGAAAAGTTTAAATGGACTGATGCTTGTGAACGGAGTTTCCAAGCATTGAAGGACAGATTAACTTCAGCACCGATTCTAATGCTCCCAAAAGGGACCGATGGTTATGTTATCTATTGTGATGCTTCGGGCGTTGGATTGGGTTGTGTACTGATGCAGCATGGTAAGGTTGTAGCTTATGCTTCTAGACAACTAAGAAAGCACGAGAAGAATTACCCTACCCACGATTTGGAGTTAGCCCCGGTGATTCATGCACTAAAGATGTGGAGGCACTACTTGTATGGCATTCATGTTGATATCTATACGGATCATAAGAGCCTCCAGTATATTTTCAAGCAAAAGGAATTGAATTTACATCAAAGGAGATGGTTGGAGCTACGTAAAGACTATGACATTAATATTTTATACCATCCGGGGAAGGCAAACGTAGTAGCCGACGCCCTCAGCCGTAGATCTATGGGCAACCTGTCATATTTATAGCCAAAGAAGAGGGGAATAGCCCATGAGATTCATCAACTACCAATCTTGGAGTTTGATTATTAGATTCGGGTGATACCAAAATTACTATTTAGGACACGGCAACATCCTCTCTAGTAACTGAAGTGAAGGAACGCCAATACGAGGATCATGTGTTAGCTTATTATAAGTATACAACCCCTCAGAAGGGGAAGACACCATTTGAAGTTACAGAGGATGGGGTCCTCAGATATCAAGGACGATTGTGTGTCCCTAATGTTACAGGGCTGCGTTGGCAGGTCATGGGAGAAACTCATTATTCTCGCTATTCTATTCATCCAGTAGCAACAAAGATGTATCATGATATCAGGGAAATATATTGGTGGGACAGAATAAAAAAGGATATAGCAGAGTTTGTTGCTTAGTGCCCTAACTGTCAGCAGGTTAAGATTGAGCATCAAAAACCCTGTGGATTATTGCAGGTTATAGAGATTCCGACTTGGAAGTGGGAAGTAATCAATATGGATTTCATCATAGGTTTACCTCGTACCCAGCGTATGGGCGATTGTTGATAGACTTACGAAATTAGCCCATTTTCTACCCGTTAGGACTACATATTCCGTAGAGGATTATGCAAGGCTTTGCATTAAGGAGATAGTATGACTGCATGGTGTCCCTATATCTATTATCTCTGATAGAGGAGCTCAATTTACAGCTAATTTCTGGAGGTCCTTCCAAAAAGGATTGGGGACTCAGGTAAGTCTTAGTACAGCATTTCATTCCCAGACAGACGGACAGGCTGAGCGTACTATTCAAACACTTGAAGATATGTTACGGGCTTGGGTGATAGACTTCAAGGGTAGCTGGGATGATCATCTGCCGCTTATTGATTTCGCATATAATCATAGTTATCATTCCAGTATTCAAATGGCTCCATACGAAGCTCTTTACGGACGAAAGTGTAAGTCACCTATAGGGTGGTTCAATGTTGAGGAAACTACGTTAGTAGGACCAGAATAGGTATAGCAGGCAATCAAGAAAATTAAGCTTATACAGGAAAGGCTATTAGCAGCTCAAAGCCGTCAGAAGTCTTATGCGAATAATCGATGGCGAGACTTGGAATTTCAGGTTGACGACTGGGTATTCCTAAAGGTATCACCGATGAAAGGCATTATGAGGTTCGAAAAGAAAGGAAAACTTAGCCCTCGGTACATTGGACTATATAAGATCATACGCAAGGTAGGTCAGGTAGAGTATGAATTAGACTTGCCTTCTGACTTGGAGTCTGTGCATCCAGTCTTTCATGTGTCGGTGCTTCATAAATGTATCGGAGATCCTTCCAGAGCCATATCAGTTGACGATGTTCAAGTCACAGAACAACTATCATATGAGGCCCGTATGTCTTATGTATAAGTTTTTATTACATGTTTTATTCTAGTTATCCCACGACAGCCTTTCTGTCTTATTTACCTATGATAGCATGATACGAAAAGATATGTTATGTTGGCACTCGGTTGAGTAAGGTACCGGGTGCCCGACGCTGCCCATCGGTGTGGATCATGACATATTCAGAGAGATTGTGTTTCTACCCGTCAAAATTTTGGTGGGGGTTGGGGGCAGCCATAAATCTCAGTAGCTACTACTTCGGCAACACCTCCTCCAGTTCGAGGTACTCCGGCACCCGCAGGGCATGGTGCAGCCAGGGGTGGTGCATAGAGTTCGGGAGGACCCAGCATGTTCTATGCTATGAGGGGTCACTAGAGTTTAGAGGCTTCTCCAGATGTTGTCACATGTATACTGACTGTTCAATCTCATGATGTGTATGCTCTTATAGATCATGATTCTACGTTATCATATGTCACTCCTTATGTTGCTATGGAATTCGGGATAGAATCGTAATAGCTTCATGAGCCGTTCTCTGTATCTACTCTAGTTTGTGAGTCTATTGTGGCCACGCGAGTTTATAAGGATGGTATTGTCATAGTACATGGCCTAGACACCACGGCTGATCTCATCGAACTGGTGATGGTGGATTTTTGATATGATAATGGGGATGGACTGGATTCACTCATGATTTTCCAAGCTTGATTGCCGGACAAGAACTATGAGATTTAAGTTTTCGGGTGATCCAGTCATTGAGTGGAAGGGGGATGATGTTTTGCCGAAGGGTAGGTTTATTTCTTGCCTTAAGGCCACGAAGATGATCAGTAAGGGATGTATTTACCATTTGGTCCGAGTCACAGACATTGATGCTGAGGTAACGACACTGGAGTCCATGCCGGTCGTGAATGAATTTCTAGAGGTCTTTCCTGAAAGCTTCCTAGGATCCCACCAGACAGGGAAATTGACTTTTGGATCGATGTGTTGCCCGACACACAGCTTATATCTATTCTACCCTATAGAATGGCTCCGGCAGAATTGATGGAATTGAAGGAGCAGTTGAAGGACCTGCTAGAGAAGGGTTTCATCAGACCAAGTGTGTTACCTTGGGGCGCACCGGTTCTCCTTGTAAGAAAGAAGGATGGGTCGTTGAGGATGTGTATCGACTATTGGCAGCTCAACAAGGTCACAATTGATAGCATCCTAGGAAGCTCAACTCTATTCAAGGACAAGGATGAAGCTTTGGAATCTCAAAAATGGCCTTTAACAAGATGTCAAGCTAAAGAGTTGCGAAACAAGGTCATTAGACTTTAAGTGTAAATAAAGAAGCTTTCAATTATGGAGGACGAGCTCAAGACCAAAGCAGATAAATTATACAAGTTTCATAATTATTTGGTGGCCCAAATTGAAGTCCAAGAGGAGGAAGATTGGGTCCCGAACTCGGCCCTTGAAATCTAGCGAAAGGGCACCCAGAAGAGACCAAAATGAGCTTAAAAGAGGTCCAAATGGGGGCGTTTGAAATGGAGCCCAAACCAATGGCCCAAACTAGTAGTTTTAAGGCCCAAATCCCCAAAGGGATTTGGCCGCCCCCTACCTAATTTTGTAATTTTTCTTATTTCTTAGCAACCACCCTACCTAATTTTGATGACTTTGTTACCCCTTAGCAGACCCTACCTAATTTGATGACTTTTGTTACTCCTTAGCAACCACCCTACCTAATTGTAATGACTTTTTATGCCTTAGTACTCCTATAAATAAGGAGTTCTTCTCATTCATTGAGACACTTGATTATTGATTAAGTATATCATGCTTTGAGAGTTCTTTTGAACCTTTGGTACTTGTGGTTTGATATTTATCTTTCAACCTTTACTAGTTCATAGTTCAAGGTAATAAGATTACTTCTCTATTGTGATATCTTTGATTCCTTTGTGGTATTCTTAGAAGGCGATTAATACTAGCTATTAATTATTGTCTCAAGTTACTCATAAAGCGGTCAAGATCCGAATCTATTGTTTTGATTTGCTTTTAAGTAAAGGCGTTTGATTTCTTCAATAAATCAAGACGTTGTTGCTTTGATCTTGTTAAGGCTGTAGAACTTGCGTTCTTGGAAGTTCTTGGAATTGTTTCCTTGAATTTTCCCATATCCTTTATTTTCTGCTCTTTAGTTCTAGTTGTTCAATTCCTTATTGTTATTGCTTCCGCATTTAGTTTTCAAACTCTTACTCTAGTTTGGATTCCCGACCTAATCGTTATCAAGTAGTATCAGAGTGGTTCTATCAAGGTTTCATTCTTGATAATTCTGGGGATTTCTTGAATACTAAGAAAAAAAAATAGTTAAAAAAAACAAAAAAAAATGGAAATCAGTTTTAAAAAAATGATTTGCTTGCTCTCCAGGAACTTTTTTTTGTATCTAATTTGTCTCCTAAAACTATAAAAGGAAACAATAATAGGGGATCCCAGATTTTCAAAGATAAGACAAAAATTTAATTTTTCTTACTCTTTCTAATCAAAATATATAATCCTTTCCTTTTTGTTCGTGTCTTGTTTCAAGCGAGCCTAATAGTTCTAGGATTTGGTTCTTCTTTCATTTGTTCCCCAAAAATCTGAATTTTGCTACTAAGAACTTCATACGAGTTTGGTTTAACTATAAATCTACAAAGTATTTTATTTAAAGATTATTTCGAGAGGGAAAAAAAAGGCAAAGAGAGGTGAGAGCACTATAGGGAAAAAGCAAATTTGAGAGATACATATTTCCCTTAATCTATGTCAAGATGTCTCAAACAGGTAGTTACAGTGGAAAGAGGACAGCTATGACTCAACAACTTGAAAAGTCAAACTTACAGTATACCGAATGGAAGGAAGACAATGGTAAAGTTATTTTTCAAACAAGAGCTAAAGTGATGTCTGCAATTTATGCTCTTAGAATTGACAAAGCATTTTACTATAACTTAATTAGCACTTATATGGTTGAGAAATTGAACTTGCCTTGTGTTGAACATATTGAACCCTACATGTTGAAAGGAGTAAAGGTAGATAAAAGAGTGTTCTTGCCATTCTCTATTGGAAGGTATGAGGATGTGATTTGGTGTGATGTCATTCCGATGAATAGTTTTCATATCTTGTTGGGAAGGCCATGGTATGTCTATAGAAGTGCTTCATATATTATTGAAAAAAATAGATACTCTTTTGAGATTAATGGAAAAAAAGTTCTTGGGCCTTTGACTCCCTCACAAATTTGTGAAGATGAAAAGATTGTTAAAGAGAATATGGAAAAATATGAGAGAGAAAAGAGTGAGAGAAGTAAGGGAGTGCATGTTGACATTCCAAGAGAGGAAAAAGGAGAGGTTGTCTTGAGTGAAAAGAGTGGGATGTCAAGTGAGGTAAAGAGTGATATTGAAAAAAAAAAGATAAGGTAATGAGATAAACAAAGTATGTGAGGTAGAGAGAGAAAAACGAGAGGGATTGAGTGAAAAAGCAAAGAAAAACTCTTTAGTGAGAGAAAAGAGGCTAAGGGTGAGGAAAACGTTAGCCTTGTGATAAAAGCCAAAGAGAGTGTAAGCAAGAAAAAAGTTTCTTTACTTCCTAACCCATTAACTCTTTCTAGTTTTAATTCTTGTAATTTTGTGCAGTCACGTGTTGAAATACCTTTTGAAAGGGGTGGTGAGGCACAGAAGATGGTGGCAAAAGATCTAATTGGATTCCAACATGAATTTGGCAATATCTATTCTTGTTGGATGGTGGAAGATAAAAGCTTGGTTAAATTCTTTGTTATTGAACCTTTTGACTATTTTGATTCTCATTTACAGGGTTATGACATGGAGTTGCCTAAAAGCATTGTTAAGTTGGAGCAATTGCATAAAAGAATACAAGGTTATGATGTTCCATTGGTAAATAAGTCCAAGTATAGTATGTATAATTGGTTTATTTGCATTCTTGGCCTATCTAGAACACCTAAGGTATTTTTGGAGGTAATGAATTATACTTTTATTTCTTATGTTGGTGACTTTATAATTTTTGTGGATGATGATATTTTGATGCATAACAAGTCATTAACCGTAATATCTAAGTTAAAGTGCAAGAGTAATTTGCTTCCTTTTGAAATTGTGTATGACATAGATCATTATGTATTCCAACTTGGTGGAAAGAGTCATGAAATTTATGAGAAGAGGCTTGTGAATGAGTTAAATATTTCTTCTTCTCTTATTCAAGTGGCTAATGGGTTTTCATATGATATATTGCTAGGATGTGATTTTTGTTGTGTGATGGGGAGACATTCTTCAAGTCATGTTCATTGTGAGCTTGTAAAAGTATTTGTTACTAGTAAAGATAATATTCATGATTGTTGTAACACTTGTGATCAAATACTCTTCTTTCATGTAGAGGAATCCATCAGATTTGTAATTGTAGATAGTTGGTTATATAATGAAAGTATCTTCTTTGATACATGTGGTAGAGATACTTATATTAAATGGATGTGTGATCAATCTTTTATAATTTCCTTGTCATGTATACCTATGGACTACCTTACCAACAAGATCGAATTGCAAGTTCCATTGCATGGTGCATCTAAGAGAGGTTTTTATTGTATTGATCTAGGTAGGCATAAATTTTGTTGGGATGATGATGTCCATATGCTTTATAAGGGAGTATTTACACCTATTAGGATTAATTGGGTTAAATGGACACATGGTCACTATCTTATTTTATTCCTACTATTTTTCAGATTAGTGGATGCCATTTAGGGGATCCTAGTTCTTTAAGATTAAGGTCAAAATTTGAGGACGAATTTTTTTCAAGAAGAGGGGAATGATAGCATCCTAGGAAGCTCAACTCTACTCAAGGACAAGGATGAAGTTTTGGAATCTCAAAAATGGCCTTTAACAAGATGTCAAGCTAAAGAGTTGCAAAACAAGGCCATTAGACTTCAAGTGTAAATAAAGAAGCTTTTAATTGTGGAGGACGATCTCAAGACCAAAGGAGATAAATTATACATGTTTTACAATTATTTGGTGGCCCAAATTGAAGTCCAAGAGGAGAAAGATTGGGTCCCGAACTCGGCCCTTGAAATCTAGCAAAAGGGCACCCAGAAGAGACCAAAATGAGCTTAAAAGAGGTCCAAATGGGGGTGTTTGAAATGGAGCCCAATTTGAGTCCAAACCAATGGCCCAAACTAGTAGTTTTAAGGTCCAAATCTGCCCTAAAGGGATTTTGGCCGCCCTCTACCTAATTTTAATGACTTTTCTTACTCTTTAGCAACCACCCTACCTAATTGTAATGACTTTTTGATGCCTTAGCAGCCACACTACCTAATTTTAAGGACTTTTTATGCCTTAGTACTCCTATAAATAAGGAGTTCTTCTCATTCATTGAGAGACTTCATTATTTGATTAAGTATATCATACTTTGAGAGTTCTTTTGAACCTTTGTTACTTGGGCTTTGAGATTTATCTTTCAACCTTTATTAATTCATAGTTCAAGGTAGTAAGATTACTTCTCTATTGTGATATCTTTGATTCCTTTGTGGTATTCTTAGAAAGTGATTAATACTAGTTATTAATTGTTGTATCAAGTTGCTCGTAAAGCAGTTAAGAACTGAATCTATTGTTTTGATTTGCTTTTAAGTAAAGGCGTTTGATTTCTTCAATAAATCAAGATGTTATTGCTTTGATCTTGTCAAGGCTATAGAACTTGCGTTCTTGGAAGTTCTTGGAATTCTTTCCTTGAATTTTCCCATCTACTTTATTTTCTGCCCCTTAGTTCTAGTTGTTCAATTCCTTATTGTTATTGCTTCCGCATTTACTTCTTAAACTCTTACTCTAGTTTGGATTCCCGACCTAGTCATCAACAATCATGAATAAGTACCCATTGCCAAGGATAGATTACTTGTTTGATCAGTTTCCTGGTGCTAAGTACTTCTCCAAGATTGATTTCAGATTAGGGTATCACTAATTGAAAATCAGGGAGCAGGATATTCCAAAAACAACTCTCAGGACTCGGTATGGGCACTTTATATTTCTGGTGATGTCTTTTGCGCTAACGATTGGCCCAACAACTTTCATGGATCTTATGAATCGAGTCTTCAAGCCTTTCCTCGACTCCTTCGTGATAGTGTTCATTGACGACATCCTTGTATATTCAAGAAGTCGGGAGGACCATGCCGATCATCTTAGGGCAGTTTTGCAAACTCTGAGTCAGCACAAGTTGCATGCAAAATTTTCTTTCTAAGTGTGAGTTTTGACTTGAATCTGTTGCTTTCTTGGGTCATGTCATCTCTAGTGAGGGAATCAAGGTTGATCCTCAGAAGATTGCAACTATGAAGAATTGTCCTAGACCTACAACTCTAACAGAGATTCACAGTTTCTTGAGCTTAGCTGGGTATTGCAGGACGTTTGTGGAGGGGTTATCCACTCTTGCCTCTCCATTGACTAAATTGACGCAGAAGGCAGTTAAGTTCCAGTGGTCAGATGCTTGTGAAAGAGCTTCCAAATGTTGAAGTCAAGATTGACTACAAAACCGGTGTTGACCTTACCGAAAGGTACGAATGGGTTTGTGGTATATTGTGATGCTTCAAGGATCGGACTTGGGTGTGTATTAATGCAACATGGAAAGCTGATCGCATATGCTTCCAAGAATCTTAAGAACCATGATAAGAATTAGCAACCAAATGACTTAGAACTTGCGACGATGGTATTTGCTTTGAAAATTTGACGTCACTATTTGTATGCGATCCATGTGGACTATGACATCGATATTCAGTATTTCAAGCTGAAGGAATTGAATCTGAGGCCAAGGAGATGGCTTGAGTTACTCAAGGACTATGACATCGATATTCTATATCATCTAGGGAAAGCTAATATTGTGGCGGATGCCCTTAGCCAGAAATCCATGGGTAGTTTGGCTCACTAGAAGGCCTGCTAGAGACCTATAGCCAAGGAAGTTCACCATTTGGCCAGTTTGGGAGTTCGGCTTGCGGACTCTAGTGAAGGTGGGGTGATTATGCAAAATAGGGCTGAATCATCACTCGTAGTGGAAGTCAAGGAGAAAGCAATACAACGACCGATTTTTGGTGCAATTGAAGAAGGGGATTCAAAAACTTAAAACTATGGCTTTTACTCTTGGCATGGATGACGACACACTAAGGTACCAAGGGCGGCTATGTGTTCCAAATGTAGATGATCTCGGGGAAAAAATCATAATTGAGGCTCATACTTCTAAGTATTCCGTGCACCCAGGTTCTACTAAGATGTATCATGATCTCAAGGAAGTCTATTGGTGGAATGATATGAAAAGGAATGTGGCGGACGTTGTCGCCAGGTGCCCGAATTGTTAGCAAGTAAAGGCCGAACACCAACGGCCTGGTGGGTTGGCACAAAACAAAGAAATTCCAATGTAGAAGTGGGAAATGGTCAATATGGAATTTTTTGTAGGTCTCCTCGCACGTCTCGTAAGTTTGACTCGATTTGGTTGATTGTGGAACGACTCACGAAATCAACACACTTCTTACCTGTTAAGACCACCAACACAGTAGAACATTATACTCAGTTGTATATCAAGGAAATAGTCAGGTTGCATGGCACTCCAGTTTCCATTCCGATCGAGGAGCGCAGTTCACAGCTAATTTTTGGCAAAACTTTCAGCAAGGTTTGGGTACTCAGGTGCATTTTAGTACAGCCTTCCATCCGCAGACTGACGGGCAGGCAGAGCGGACTATTTAGACGCTTGAGGATATGTTGTGCGCTTGCGTTCTTGACTTCAAGGGTAGTTGAGATAATCATTTGCCATTGATAGAATTGCTTATAACAATAGCTATCATGCCAGCACCCAAATGGCATTGTCTGAAGCTTTATATGGTAGGAGATGTAGATCTCCCATTGGCTGGTTTGAAGCTGGGGAAGCAGAATTTATAGGGACAGACCTCGTGCATCAGGCTATGGAGAAGGTCAAGATCATTAAGGAATTGAAGACTGCTCCGAGTTGCCAAAAGTCCTATTCGGATACGCGTCGCAGAAATTTGGAGTTCAAAGAGGATGATTGGGTGTTCTTGAAAGTTTCTCCCATGAAGGGCGTAATGCGATTCGGGAAGAAAGGGAAATTGAGTCTGAGGTATATCAGACCATACAAAATCATGTAGAGGGTTGTTCAAGTGGCTTATAGGATCGAGCTACCTTAAGAGATGTCCTTAGTACACCTGGTATTTCATGTGTGTATGTTAAAGAAGGTAGTCGGAGATCAGAGATCCGTCGCTCATTGTTCTGGTGAAGGCTATTGAGGTTAATGAGGATCTTACCTACGAAGAGATTCCGGTTGCCATTCTTGATAGGCAAGTTCAAAAGTTGTGAAATAAAGAGATTGCATCTATGAAAGTGCTGTGGCGAAACCAACAAGTTGAAGAGGCCACCTGGGAGGCCGAGGAAGTGATGAAGAGGAAATACCCTCACCTGTTTGTGTAATCATATTGTTGTACTTAAAGAGGAATGTTAGGAGCTTACATTCTATGAATTATGTTCAACTTGTACAGTTTATGTTAAGATGCTCCTTTTTGGTAATATAATGCTTATGAGGTTATGGTCGATTTTGTTTTCATGCTATGTAACGTCGTTGGATTATGAATATATTTTTAGGATTGGTTTCTAGGTCTCTCTGACAGGTGGATATGCCCAATTATAGGGGAAACTGTGCCGAAATTTCTGAAAACTTAGGGAGTTAGCCAAATTTGGAACTCTTGAGGTGTGGGGGTAGAATTAAATCATGTTGGGTGTCCTGGCGGACTCTATTCCTCATTTGGGGATGAATGATCCTAGGAGGGGGAGGATGTAAGACACCGTAAAAGTACGCCTATGAGTTTGGAGGGTTGTAAATAATTTTCGTGGCGAGTTTGCTCGTCTCGGTACAGATTTTTGGACTTGCAATGCATCAAGGAGTTGGTGGAATACAAATTTGTTGAGGAGTGCATTTCTGCAGTCAATTTCATGAACATGGATCGGCTTCGTGGCCTGCAAGACCATCGCGGAGTGAACCAGGTGAAGCTTAATTTTGAAGGTTATTCCGTGGTCAATTATGCAGCCGCATATTTATTTTGCGGGCCACACTTCCATCGCAGAACCAACATGAGGATTCTTTTGAGGGAGGTTTTGCGGTTCATTTTGTTGCAGCAGAAGTCATCTGCGGACCGCACATCTGTCGCAGACTTGGCCAGGCCAACCCAGTTTTGGAGGACGATATTGCGGTCCTTTTCGCGGACCGCAGACCTGTTCTGCAGTGTATTTTGCGATCGCAGATTGGGTTCGGAGGGTCCATTTTGTGTATTTTATAACTGTCACATCCCAAACTCGGGGAGCGCGACCGGCGCTCAATTGAGTAAACCCGACCGAGCAAGCCTGTTAGATTTTCTTCTACCCAAACTCATCCATGAATAAAGAGGAGATGTACTCCATTAATCAAACATTGAAAAGATTTCATTAGCAACGCCCATTTCATTTCCATTAGCAGTTTCATTATAATTTCCAAGTTTATAGATATAATGAAAAATATGTTTGCCAAAAATACCAACACATCTAGTTCAATTCCCAACATCATACATACTCCACAACCTATCTACGGAGCCTCTAAGTACAACACAAGAGTAGTATGGAAGTGCGGGCAACAACGTCCCGACTATACCTTAAAACACAATGTACAACTCAAACGACATTAGGCCCGGAATAGAGTAGGGCTCACAAAAACCTGCTGAATAGAAAGTGACTACTAACGAGGACCAAAGTTGCCCGCTGATGAACCACCTGCATCCATTGAAGATGCAGCTCCCCTGGCAAAAGGGACGTTAGTACATATGGAATAGTACTAGTATGTAAAGCTAACTGTCCTCTTTCAAAATAGAATGCCAACATAGAAGGGAAAACCATGGAAACAACAATCAACAATCAATGATATCCAATTTTCAAGTTAAAACATATTAATTTCCAAAATATGAAAATAATATTATTTTTGGTTGAGAGATCTTTAGCACCGATATACCAATGTTCACAATACCAATATTTGCAATACCAATACCACCGTACTTTTAGCATGGAGTCCGATCACGACCTGATCGGCTAGGCCATCTCATTAGAGACGTCAACCACAATCACTCTCAATACCAATACCATCGTACTTTTAGCACAGAGTCCGATCACGACCCGATCGGCTAGGCCATCTCATTAGAGACATCAACCACAATCACAATTTCAATTACAATTTACAGCACAATCACCACCATGTGTATGGCATGGTGTCGGATCACGACCCGATCGGCTAGGACATCTCACCACAATTTCGTGTGGATCGACATCATCCTTTTCTATCAATCATGTCATCCCAATTAAGGGGAATAATATTATCACATCAATATCATCCCAAATAAGGGGAATAATATTATCACATCAATCTCATCCCAAATAAGGGGAATTATATTATCACATCAATCTTATCCCAAATAAGGGGAATGATCACAATCCACTCCTACACCGGCACGTGTAGTTTTAGGGTTAGGTTATTTCAACCTACCCTTCCTCGGTGACTATCGATACTCCCAAAAATATTTTTTTTATTTGCATACAAAGGAAACAACAATACATATGCATTTACCTCATAGCCTTTCACACCATTTATAGTCTCATTGGCATTTTCATCCTTTTACAACATTATTTCATTAGCTCTCTTGGCCATACATATGATTCTTCTTTCATGGCACAATGGCCGTATTTCATATTCCACACTTTCATTTCTTTCCTTTTATGGATCATCATCATAAATATCAACATATAGAATATTCCGGAAATCACAACTTTAGGTTCATTAGTAATGAAGGCTTTAATCATAATGGATTTCTTTCCAAGAAATGGAGTAAAATGATTGGCAATCGAAGCACAAGTTAAAATCATAAACAAGTAACACATCATTTATTCTTGAAACACTTTTCCCCAAAAAGGACAATACACAATTTCAACTCACGAATATGTAAGAATGCAAAACACATCGAAACTACTTACAAGGCATAGCATTAGTTAAAACAGCCACATATGGGCATCACTTGAGTTCATAATGCTTTTAGGCAATTCTATTTTCGAAGTCAATTTCGGAACAGTTGAATCAAAGGAGTTTCATATTCTTTCTCATGTCATCTCATTTCATTGGCACCATTGGCCATAAGTATAACTTTCACTCTTGGCATGTTGGCCACACTTTATATCCCCAATTCACTTATTTCACTTCCAACCATCTTTATAGATTGTCAACAATAAGACATCTAAAATCAAGACTTTAAGGAGAAATGGTCATGTAAAAACAGTCTCCCTACAAAATAGTATGCACTCCAAAATAATGGCACCTACCGTGGCTAATGAACGGGGAGTAAAAATCAGAAAGGTTTTTGTCATGCCCAAAACTCGGGGAGGCATAGTTGGCACCCGGTGCCGTACTGGCCCGAGCAAACCACTCTGTAACTCATTCTTTTTCTTCTAACTAACATGAGCCAACATGGCCACAACTTGTAATGTATAACTATAAGTGGGCAAGCGTTGTATCAATGAACCATAATTCTTAAAACATCAATACATATTGCCCGTCAAGGCCTCTGACATATTGTACAAAATGAACCTCTGCCTACAAAGCCTCTAAGATTTGCTGACATCAAATGGGACAGGGTTCTAGCCTACCCATAAGTCTGTAGCAAAACTCTGACACGATGACTCATAGACTCGGTTGCACTCCGAATGAGGTCTTACCGATCCTTTGCTGAATGCTAACCTCGTCTACTATGAGGGCTCGTCAAATTGATTACCTATACCTGCAAGCATGAATGCAGCGTTTACAACAAAAGGACGTCAGTACGAATAATGTACCGAGTATGTAAGGCATGTAAATCAATATATAAAGGACATAAAAGAAACATGGAGTAAAGGACTCAACCTGTAAGTCTGGATAGCTCTGTAAATCATGAAATATTTATAATGTCATGCAAATGCGTATAAATGTCATATAATGCATAGGTCTATGTGTACATAACATCATCAAGCCTCTGAGAGCATCCCATCATATCATCTCAGCCTCTGTGGGCAAAATCATCAACGTATACCAACTGATCAGGTGGTGGTGCGTATATAACGTCGTAACCTTTTCCCATATCCCATATACATATAATATACGCGTATATAACGCCATCTGGTCATGGGTCAATGTACATGTATAAATGAATAAAATGCATAAAATAATATGTTAATAAGATCAATATACCTTTCGGATAAACTTTATCAATTACGTAATATTCTGAGACCCATGAACGAAATATATAATAATAAGACACATGGGGAATCAAGAATATAGGCACCCCTAGTACCTCTATGAATAGAGTCATTTATAAAAGTTGGGTATTTGCTCGTTTCGTTTGTATCATTTGGATCATGCTAAAAGGAAAAGAATGTATAGCCTTAACATACATGGTCTTATCCCACTTGCTAAAGAATTCAAACTTCGCCACAAACAAAAGCCCGGTATTTGAGTGGAGAAGGATAAAGGGAGAGCTTGATATCCAATGATTTTCAAAACGTGAAACTTCCATTGTTTATAAACTAAGAGCACTAAGAAAAGTGCATATCTACTGTAGAAACTTCCATTCAGTATATTAGTCAAACACTTGGAGTAGTGATATTATTATGTTAAAACATACTTAAGGACTTGTGGAACTTTGGGGAAGATATATATTGGATGACCATTCTGCTATGGTTAAGGTCGTTGATTTTTAACCGGGAAAGCAATGGTTGGACTCCCTTTTTTATTATTTTATTCAGAAGTAGCAAGTGCTGAAAATTATTTACCCAAAAAATCGGATAACGTTAGATTTGTGCATGGTTCTAAGGATATGCAATACAATTTGATATAAATCATGTAGAGAAATAGAAATATGTGTGTTCTTGACTATGAGAATGAAAATAGTGAGCAAAAAGAATGAATAAGATAAAGTAAAACAAGCACAAGGGGATATCTTTCAATATGAGAAATGATCTTTTGTTACTGTGTCGCCTGCTTACTTACAATCCATGTCCCTCTTATAGTAGAGGGATCCTACTTTATATATAATAAAAAATATGTAGTGGAGAGCCCATGATGTATTGTCTTTTCCTCGATTTCCGCCAAGATTCTCTCCCATAGTGCGGTTGCAATGACCCTAGTCTGCGAGCTCGATACTGGCTCGAGCTCGGTGTTGGATCGAGCCCTCGGCCTTGGTCCAAGATCGATTCTGACTTGGGGTCTCGGTATTCGGGGTGAGTGTTGGTCGGTCCATGCATCTTTGATAATCTCTGCTTTGCCTTGTAGTTCGATTTGGATATGGGCTCGATAATGATATCGAGCTTGTCATTGATCGGTCTTAGAGCTCGAAGCTCGCCGCCCTTACTTCGGACCTTGACTGAGCTTGTCATGCCGATATCCGTTGATCGAAACCTTATCGTCTCGATCAGTCCGTACGACTGACTCAAATTGGTTTTGACCGTATACACAGTCCCATCATTTCTCGGAAAAGGATGTGGCGAGAAACGATATGATTTACCAACGGCTCGATCAGATATGTACTGACGTTTTCATCGATCCATAAACTGGAGGACCGATTTCCGGCCCCGAGTATCGATCCCGACCAAAGGCGGAAGATAGTGCTCTCTGTTCCTGCGGATACCCGAATTTTTTCTTCCCCTGTGGGGATTGCCAGTTACCTTCGGTCCTTGGTGACCGAAGAAGATCAATTAGTGATGAATGCGGTGGGGCCTACCTGTCTCTTCAACGAGGCCCAACATGCTTTGAATCGGGTAACTCTGATGGCATTTTCGCCGCTTCTTTTACACAGAGTTGCAGGTAAGTCTAATATTTCTCCTTTTGTTTGCAGGCTTCGGTGTTGCATCACGAGGCCTTTCTTCGAATCAGGGAGGAGCATGACGCCGAGGTTCGGAGCCTCTCCGAGAAGAGTGACTCGTACAAGCTTCTTAGTGAAAAAACTTCGAGCAGATTTGACAGCGGCTCAGGAAGAGCATGAGGAGATGGCTGAGCAGGTATTCCGAATGTTCCATTATAGTGAAGATGAAAAAGAGATAACCACTAACGATCCGATTCTACAGGTTTGACAGAGGATCGAGCAGATCGGATGGCTTAACTCACAGGTAGATGCACTACTGGCCGAGGCAAAAGAATTTAAAAAGTGTATGGATAACCTTGCCTCGAAAAAGGATGCCGTCGAGGCTCAGCTGGAGCTTTCAGATGCCCAACTTCGATCTGTGAAAGAAAATGCTTTGGGGATGATCAAAAAGATGAAAGAGCTTCAGCATCGGGTGGATTTGGCCAGTTTAGATAAAGCATATTTGGCCAAAGAACTCGAAGTGGCCAGATCTGAAGTGGTCGAGGCCAAAAAAAGAGCCGATGCCAAAGTAGCTGAGTTCAGGATCGATGTCGAGGTTAATCAAGCCAAAGCTGTGAGCATGGTCGAACATGCAAAGTGGCAGGCTCGGAGAGAGGCTCTCGAGGAGGTCAGAGCTTAGGGATTCGATGTTGGGGCCGAGATTGAAGTCGCCAGGGCGGAGGAGAACAAATCTCGAAGGTTGGCCTTTCCTGAGGAGGACTCCGATGACTCGTGGGAGTCTGAAGATGAGGATGATTCCGAGAATACGGCCTCCGATGAATATTGAGTCATTTAGGGCCTTAGGTCGATCGCTGCGTTCTTTTGATACCGCTTTCGATTTTTGTATAAAGAACTTCCTTTTGGAAGTGTAGCCACCTCTGTACAAAAAATTTGTAAATATAAATCTTTCTTCTTTTTGAAGAAAAATAGCCTTTCAAACTAAAGATAGTTTGAATTTAAATCTCTGTTGCCTTCGGGCCTTGTGGGTAGTCCCCTTCGCTTTATCTGGCTCGAACATCCTTCAGCTTAAATAGTCAAGTGTTCGTTTTAATTCGAAGAAATGAGTAGTTTTGCTCGAAATCGAAATAAAAGTAGCCCGCAGGCTTAGTAATAGAGTGAATGATTCGAACTCGATGCAATGCAGCCCGTAGGTATAATGGTCAAAGTAGCTCGTAGGCTTAGTGGTCGAGTGAGTGCTTGCTCGAACTCGAAATAAAAGTGGCCCGTAGGATTTAGTAGTCGAATGAATGATTCGAACTCAAAATAAAGTAGCCCGTAGGCGTAATGATCGAGTGAGTGCTTGCTCGAACTCGAAATAAAAGTAGCCCGTAGGCTTTAGTAGTCGAGTGAATGATTCGAACTCGAAATAATGTAGCCCGTAGGCGTAATGATCGAGTGAGTGCTTGCTCGAACTCGAAATAAAAGTGGTCTGTAGGCTTTAGTAGTCAAGTGAATGATTCGAACTCGAAATAAAGTAGCCCGTAGGTGTAATGATCGAGTGAGTGCTTGCTCGAACTCGAAATAAAAGTAGCTCGTAGGATTTAGTAGTCGAGTGAATGATTCAAACTCGAAATAATGTAGCCCGTAGGCATAATGATCGAGTGAGTACTTGCTTGAACTCGAAATAAAAGTAGCATGTAGGCCTTAGTAGTCGAGTGAATGATTCAAACTCGAAATAAAGTAGCCCGTAGGCATAATGATCAAGTGAGTGCTTGCTCAAACTCAAAATAAAAGTAGCCCATAGGCGTAATGATCAAAGTAGCCCGTAGGCTTAGTAGTCGAGTGAATGATTCGAACTCTAAATAATGCAGCCCGTTGGCATAATGATCGAGTGAGTGCTTGCTCGAACTCGAAATAAAAGTGGTCCGTAGGCTTTAGTAGTCGAGTGAATGATTCAAACTCGAAATAAAGTATCTCGTAGGCGGAATGATCGAGTGAGTGGTTGCTCGAACTCGAAATAAAAGTAGCCCGTAAGCTTTAGTAATTGAGTGAATGATTCGAACTCGAAATAATGTAGCCCGTAGGCTTAGTAGTCGAGTGAATGATTCGAACTCAAAATAATGTAGCCCTTAGGCGTAATGATCGGGTGAGCGCTTGCTCGAACTCGATCCTGTTTGCATAATAAATCTTGAACATAGAATATCGGTAAAGAAGAGGGCTTTATTTTCAAATCATTATACATGGGTTCATATTTTGCGTCAGGGCTCAGGCCAACTACATAAGCATGGTTCGTTTTGACCATTTGGCTCTTACAACGTTTCCTGTTGAGACACTGTTTGTCATGAAATAACGAAGTAACTTCCTTTGCACCGAACTTGATAATCATCACAGATGCGTTCAATGATAAAGCCCCCTAGTATACGAGGTTGATTTTAAAGAGGCCTCGGATACTTAGCAGTAGTATCATTTCCGCTATATGGCTGGTATCGATCTCTGGTCGACTTTTGCTTTTTCGTAACGGACCTAGAATCAACTGGTCATCTTCGACTCTTATTTTGGATTGATATCGATTGTGCACATCGGTCCAAGTAATAGATGGGTACTCGATCATATTTTGCTTCAGCCATCGAGCTCCGCTCGTTTAGACCTTGAGTGAAAGCTTGAACAGCCCAATCGTCTGTGGCTGGTGGCAGATCCATTCGTTCCATTTGAAAACGAGCTACGAACTCCCTTAGCATCTCGTTATCCTTTTGTATTACCTTGAACAGGTCTGACTTTCTGGTTTCGACCTTTATGGCTCCGGCATGTGCTTTTACGAAGCAATCTGCAAGCATAGCAAAAGAATCAATAGAGTTTGATGGTAAATTATGATACCATACCATTCCCCCCTTTGATAGGGTTTCACCAAATATTTTCAATAATACAGATTCAATCTCATCATCTTCCAAATCATTGCCCTTGATGGCACACGTGTAAGAAGTGATGTGCTCGCTGGGGTCGGTCGTTCCGTTATATTTGGGTATTTCGGGCATACGGAATTTTTTGGGGATTGGTTTTGGGGCTGCACTCGAGGAAAAAGGCTTTTGAATGAATTTTTTCGAATCTAGCTCTTTTATCATTGGTGGAGCTCCCGGGATCTGATCGACCCTGGAATTATATATTTCTACTTTTTTATCGTTGGCTTCGACTCGTTTTGTGAGTTCCTCGAGCAATTTAGTAATTTCGGGAGTAGTCCCCAATTCTTGCTCATTTGACTTCACTACGGCTGGTTCCATTCAGTGGGTGATTTCTCGAAGCGGATTGGGCTCCGGCCTGCTTCGTTCCTGAGTTTGGCTCTGCAACTGAGCTGTCGCTATTTGCTGGGCTTGTAACATCTTGAAGATCATGTAAGCAGACTCCGATCTCCTCTACGTTATGGGTGTCTCGAGCTACGGATCGAGTACCGCCCTGAATGCTTTTTTCCGGTTCGGAACGTTGGTTCGCCTCAAGAGCCACTTGTGAAGTGACATCTAGCGGTACTTCGACTCGAGCTTCGGTGACATCGTTAATTCGCCTTCCGGCCCTGGGTGTCAAGTCGTTGGTTTCATCTTGAAGGCCGGGTTCGTGGTCGATAGGTATAGCCATCAATCGAGGGTTTGCCATTGTTGATCTGAAGTTGTAAACTGGTGTGTATTGCAGATTTGTATCAAACAACCACTATTACCCTTAGCCCCACGGTGGGCGCCAAACTGTTTACCCAAAAAATCGGATAACGTTAGATTTGTGTATGGTTCTAAGGATATGCGATACAATTTGATATAAATCGTGTAGAGAAATAGAAATATGTGTGTTCTTGACTATGAGAATGAAAATAGTGAGCAAAAAGAATGAATAAGATAAAGTAAAACAAGCACAAGGGGATATCTTTCAATATGAGAAGTGATCTTTTGTTACCGTGTCGCCTGCTTGCTTACAATCCATGTCCCTCTTATAGTAGAGGGATCCTACTTTATATATAATAAAAAATACGTAGTGGAGAGCCTATGATGTATTGTCTTTTCCTCGATTTCCTCCAAGATTCTCTCCCATAGTGTGGTTGCAACGACCCTAGTATGCGAGCTCGATACTGGCTCGAGCTCGGTGTTGGATCGAGCCCTCGGCCTTGGTCCGAGCTCAATTCTGACTTGGAGTATCGGTATTCGGGGTGAGTGTTGGTCGGTCCATGCATCTTCGATAATCTCCGCTTTGCCTTGTAGTTCGATTTGGATATGGGATCGATAATGATATCGATATTATCATTGATCTGTCTTAGAGCTCGAAGCTCGCCGCCCTTACTTCGGACCTTGATCGAGCTTGTCATGCAGATATCTTTCGATCGAAACTTTATCGTCTCGATCAGTCCGTACGACTAACTCAAATAGGTTTTGACCGTATACAAAAATGACCGTGATAAAAAACCAAATTGGGGAAAAGTCGATGGCTATAGTGGGGGGAAAAAGAGACAGGTAGAAGGAGATAGAATGAAAAGAATTTTTGATTAACTGAAGATGAAGCGATTAGAAAAGGAACTCTCTAATCTCTGCACATAGTATGTGTTGGAACTTGGCTTGGAAACAACAACAATTGACACGTAATGATAGTGTCAACAAATTTAGGTATATGTGTTTCAAATACAAAAGTTAAGAGATGATATGACTAAAATGCACTCAGTTAGAACATTATTGACATATCATAAATATTTATAACCTCGAAAATAGTCATGTCCTCATCCTAAAGTACTACTATTAAATTATTAAATTATTAAAATATTAATAAATCACGGTATCATATAAAATCAATACATACACTATTATTTCATTAAAACATTCATGTGAAAATACATATATTTTCGCAACTTCTAATTTTCCTAATCTCATATAAAGAGTACAAATTTTAGTACGCTTAATTCTTAAAATGGTAAAAGATAATCTTCTTTTCTTGTGAAAAAAATAATTTCTATCTTTACAATAAAGAAAATCTCATAAACCTTCTCATATTATTTGTATAATTTAAAGTATGTTCGAAAGTAGTAATATTAATAACTATATAAAATCATATTTTTCAAACTTTCTTTTTTTTTTTTTGAAAAAATGTTCCACTCAAAATACCATATCAAATGTATATAACGGTATCAAGGCTGTTAAACTTACAGGGTCTTACAATAACATAGTCACAAATCCTTTATAACCTCGTGAATGGTCTTAATCCCTTCAACCTCATATGGATTACTATGACTCATCCTAATTTTAAAGTACAGGATGTAACAGTTTTTGTTACTCAAGTTAATCTTAGCATAACTTTTCATTCTCAGATCAACGGACAACCTGAGCAAACAATTCAGTCGCTCGGGGGCATGTTGAGATCATTTGTTCTTGACTTTAAAGGTAGTTGGGATGACCACTTGTCTCTTATCAAGTTTGCTTACAATAATATCTATAACACGAGCATTCAAATGGCTCTATTTGAAGCCTTTTATGGGAGAAGATGTAGATCTCCTATTGGGTAGTTTGAAATTGGTGAAATAGAGTTCATAATTCACGATCTAGTTCACCAATCCATGGAGAAAGTCAAAATGATCAAATATAAGTTGAAGACCACTCAAAGTCACTAAAATTCCAATTTAGATGTACGACATAGAGATTTGGAGTTCAAAGAAGATGATTAAGTGTTCTTGAATGTTTCCCCATGAAAAGTGTAATGTGATTTTGGAAGAAGGGGAAACTAAGACCAAGATACAGTGGGTCTTATACGATTTTGATGAAAATTGGGCAAGTAGCCTATATAGGTTTAAATCGCCTCAAGAATTGTCTTTCATACATCTGGTTTTCCACATGTTCGTGTTGAATCAATTGATAGGTGATTCATCGCTCATTGTCCCTATAGAGACTATTGAAATTTATGAAGGTTGACCTATGAAGAATTTTACATTGTCTTTTTTGATGGACAGTCCAAAAGTTCATAACTAGGGGAATTGCCTTAATTTATGGAGGAAGCAACATGTTAAAAAAACATGGTAAGTGTAACGACCCAATCGGTCATTTTGAGCATTTGCATTCCGTTCAGCTGTTTAAATTCTGGAGTAGCTTCATATGATATATTATGACTTGTGTGAATCATCAGTTTTGGTTTTCAGGTGATTCGAGATTGATTTGAAAGAATGATTCTCAACTAGTAAGATTTATGTTGGAAGAGTTGACCCAGTTTGACTTTTATGTATTTGACCTCGGATCAGAGTTTTGATGGTTCCCTTAGGTTTTGATTCTGATTTTGGACTTTGGCGTATTCTCTGATTTGCATTTGGATATTTCTAGAAGGTTTTGGCGCTAATTGGCGAAAGTTGGCAATTTGAAGCTTTGGAAAGTTCAAAGGTTTGACCGGGATCAACTTTGATGATATCGGGTTCAGATTGTGGTTCAGAGAATTGGAATAGCTTCGTTATGTCATTTGTAACATGTGTGCAAAATTTGAGGTTATTCCAAGTTGATTTGATATGGTTCAACACGAGTTTTGGAAGTTGAAAGTTCAAAAGTTCATATAGTTTGATTTGAGGTGTGATTCATGATTTTGATATTGTTATGTGTGATTTGAGGCCTCGAGTAATGTTTTGGGACTTTTTGGTATGTTCGGACGAGATCCCGAGGGGCTCGGGCGTGTTTCAGATCGATTTCGGACCATTTTCCTCCATGTTCATGTTACTCGTTTATGTTGTTTCTACTGTCCTTCGCAATCGCGAAGGGCTGAAAGTGACCGCGTAGAAGAAATCAGGAGTTGGGTTATTTCTTCATCGCATTCGCGATGGGGTAATCGCGTTCGCATAACTTTGTATGGTCTGAGCATCGCATTCCTGTCAGCCAGTTCGCATTCGCGTAGAGTTGAGTTAAGGAGCTGGGAGCTGGAGGTAATGTCTACGCATTTGCAAAATAGTAGCCGCATTCGCGAAGGTCTGGATCTGTTGTGCATCGCATTTGCGATGTCTGTGCCGCGAACACGTAGAGTCTTTTGTGGAGGTGAAATTTTGTTCATCGCGAACGCGAGGGTCTTGACGTGTTCGCGAAAAGTATAGCTGGAGCTGACCTTTAAGTAGTACTCTATTTTCGAACTTCGAGTTATTTTATCATATTTTAAGCTATGGAGCTCGGATTTGGGCGATTTTGGAGGCGATTTTCACCACATGAATTGGGGTAAGTGTTTTCTACTTGGTTTTGATTATATTCCGTGATTCAATCTTCATTTTTGGCATTTGATTGATTATTTCAAAAGAGAAATTGGGATTTTTTGTCTAAACTTTTCTAAAGTAAATTTTTGAGTTTTGAACATCGATTCAGAGTCGGATTTGAGTGAAATTAGTATGGCTGGACTCGTAATTGAATGGGTTGTCGGATTTGTAAGTTTTGTCGGGTTCCCAAGTCCGGGTTTGACCTTTTGGTTGACTTTGAGTTATTGATTAAAGATTCAACCTCTATTATTTGGCTTGGTTTCCTTTGGCATTATTTGATGTATTTGAGTTGCTTCTGGCTAGTTTCGAGTCGTTCGGAGGTTGTTATGCGCGGGATGGCATTTCTAGTATGTTGTTTGGCTTGCTCGATATTTGCTTTGGCTTGGCTATCTAAACATGGTTGAGGCACTAGTTGCCTGAATTATTTATGATAGCTAGGTCTTATGGTGAACATATGTAAGGGATTTGAGCTCATGTGCGAGCACCGGGGTATTCATCCATGCTCGGGGTAGTGCTTAGGATAAGATATGCCTAGAATTAACTATCAAGCTTTAAGCTATAATATTTTCCATATTTGTAACACTATTGTGAACTATTTGAGCCATGTTTGACGATACGAAGAGGATAATTCCCTGACTAAACTTGGTAATTGCTAATTCTATGATGAAATTTGGATTTGAACTATGATAACACACTTTGCACATGCATACACTTTAGCATATCACTTATACCAGTCCAGAAGCATGAAATCTGATATTCGTTGATCACATACATGTATTCTTGTATATTTGCTTCTATGTGATAGGATTTGGACTGGATGCATGTGACCACGTCGGGCGAATTATGTTGTTATGCCTCTGACCATGCCAGGCGGATTTTGTTGTTATGTATGTGACCACGCCGGGCAGATTGTGTTGTTAAGCCTATGACCATGTCGGGCAGATTGCTTTGTTATGCCTGTGACCACGTCGGCCGTATTGTGATATTGAGACTATGACCACGTCGGGTGGTTTGTGAGTATTAGCACGTGATTTGTCCATGCAGCAGGTGAGTTGATAGCATCCTAGGAAGCTCAAATCTATTCAAGGACAAGAATGAAGCTTTGGCATCTCAAGGAGGGCCTTTAACAAGATGTCAAGCTAAATAGTGGCAAAACAAGGTCATTAGACTTCAAGTGCAAATAAAGAAGTTGTTAATTGGGGTGGAGAGCTCAAGGATAAAGGATATGAGTTATCTAGGAGTTATAATTATTTTATGGTCCAAATTCATGTCCAAGAAGAGGTGGATTAGATCCCAAGAGACATCCTCTGAAGAAGGTCCAAATTATGCCAGTGTTGGACCTATTTCGTACCTAAAAATGTATCCAAACTTGCAGCCCAATAAGTCCTACATGACGCCACATTTTTATAACATAAAAAGAAATTACTTGCTGCCCAATAAAGGTTCAATAGGCGTGATAGAAGTTGGGTACAAGTTGGTGCCAAGTTGCTTGCAAGTTGCCTTCAAGATTTCCAAGATTTCCAAGATCCTATCCATGATTGGTTTGGGACTTTCAAGATTCTATCCTAGATTGGTTTTAACTTATTTCCATATACTTTGGTATTAGATTTATTGCTCTCTTAGGTAGTTAAGGTTATGTTTTCCTTTTCCTAAGATTGTTGGAGTTACTTTCCAAGATTGACTTGGTTTTTGTTTCCTAGTGTTTTTCCTTTTCCTAAGGTATTTGGACTTGTTGTCCAAAGTAGTTTAGGACTTTATTTTCTTGTTTTAATGTAGGAATTTTGTGACCCCCTCTCTATATAAAGGGGTATCTTCTTTGCTTTTAGAGTTAGATTATTATAGACTATTATCAATAGAAATTGTGAGATTTTCTTGCACTCTTGTGTGTAGCCACTCTTGGATTTATTCTTCAACCTTCAAGACTCAACTTAAGGTGGTAAGATTAAACTCTTTCGAAATCTTAGATCACTTCTAGGTATTCAAGAAAGGTGATAAATTTAGGGTTATTGTTGTTCTTGTTATTCTAAAGGGTCGGATTTCACAATCTATCTCTTGTTTTTAATTCTCTACCAAAGGCGATTAGTTCTTTGTTAGCTAATTGTTGTTGTTAGGATTCAACTTTAAGAATACACTTCTTGAATTCAAGAAACTCTTTATTGAATTCAATCTATCTTTAATTTTCCGTCGTTGTTTTATTTCTTTATTTTATTTTAGCTTCCGCACGTTTCTTAATTTTCTTTAGTAATTCTTGGACCCCTATCGTGTTGTTATCAAGTGGTATCAGAGCATAGGCTAATCAAGATTTCAATCTTGATAATTTTGGGAGGTTCTTGAGCATAACAAAACCAAAAAAAAAAATAAGCACAAAAAAAAAACGAAAATCAGCCAAAAGAAAAGCATTATGGCTCATTATTATTTTTAGAATTCAAGTATTATTTGGTTTCCAAGGCAAGAAAGGAAACAAGAAGAGGGGATCCTAGTTCTTGAAGATTAAGGTAACTTCTTTCCTTCTTCTTGTGGATTTTGGGTTTCCTAAATTCTTTCCTTATTTTTTCTACATAACCAATTCCTATTCTTCCAAGGTTTGGTCCTTCACTTTCCTTCTCTTTTTCTAACTCCACATTCTTATCACTAAGGGTTGTGACTAGTAAGGTTTATTAATAAATCTAAAGTTTAACGACCAAGAGTTACTTTGAGTTGAAAAAGGCAAGAGAGGTGAGAACAATAGAGGAAAACGCCAAAATTTGAGAGATACATAATTATTCTAATCTTTATTCAAGATGTTTCAAACAGGTAGTTATAGTGAAAGGAGGCGAGCTATGACTCAACAACTTGAAAAGTCGAACTTACAATATACCGAATGGAAGGAAGACAATGGTAAAATTATTTTTCAAACAAGAGCTAAAGTAATATCTGCAATTTGTGCCCTTAGAATTGATAAAGAGTTTGGCTATAACTCAATTAGTACTTATATGGTTGAAAAATTGAACTTGCCTTGTGTTGAGCATATTGAACCTTACATGTTGACAGGAGTAAATGTAGATAAAAGAGTGTTATTACTATTCTCTATTGGAAGCTATGAGGATGCGATCTGGTGTGATATGATTCCCATGAATAATTATCATATCTTGTTGGAAAAGCCATGGTATGCCGCTTTTGAGGCTAACGGGAAGAAACTTATTCTTGGACCTTTGACTCCCTCACAAATTTATGAAGATGAAAAGATTGTTAAAGAGAATATGGAAAAATATGAGAGAGAAAAGAATGAGAGGAGTAAGGGAGTGCAGGTTGACATCCCAACAGAGGAAAAATGAGAGGTTTTGTCGAGTGAAGAGAATGGGATGTCAATTGAGAAAAATAGTGAGCTTGAGGGAAAAGAAAAGAGAGAAGGCAATGAGATAAGAAAAGTCTTTGAGGTAGAGAGAGAAAAACAAGAGGGTTTGAGTAAAGAAGAAGAAAAAAACTTTAGTGAGAGAAAAGAGGCTAAGGGTGAGGAAAAAGCTAGTCTTGTGATAAAAGCCAAAGAGAGTGTAAGTAAGAAAATATTTTCTTTACTTCCTAACCTATTAAATATTTTTTGTTTTAGTTCTTGTGATTTTGTGCAGCCATATGTGGAAAGACCTTTTGAAAGGGAAGGTGAGGTACAAGAGATGGTAGCAACGGATGCAATCGGATTCCAACATGAATTTAGTGAAATCAATTCTTGTTGGATGGTGGAAGAAAAAATCTTGGTTAAATTCTTTGTTATTGAATCTTTTGATTCTTATTTTTAGGTTTATGACATGGAGTTCCCTAAAGACATTGCTAACTTGGAGCCATTGCATAAAAGAATACAAGGTGATGATATTCCATTGGTAAATAAGTCCAAGTATGGTATGTATAATTGGTTTATTTGATTTCTTGGGCTTTCTAGAACACCTAAGATATTTTTGGAGGTAATGAACTATACTCTTATTTCTTATGTTGGTGACTTTATTATTTTTGTGGATGATGATATTTTATTACATATCAAGTCATTAACTGTAATATCTAAGTTCAAGTGCAAGAGTAATTTGCTTCCTTTTGAAATTGAGTGTGACATAGATGATTATAAATTCCAACTTGGTAGAAAGAGGCATGAAATTTATGAGAAGAGGCTTGCTAATGAGTTAAATGTTCTTTCTTCTCTTATTCAAGTGTCTAATGAGTTTTCATGTAATAAATTGCTAGAGTGTGATTTTTGTTGTGTGATGGGGAGTAACTCTTCATATCATATTGATTGTCGGCTTGTAAAAATGTTTGCAGTTAATAATGAGGATATGCATGATTGTTGTGACGCTAGTGATCAAATAATTTTTCATGAACCTATCTATGATTCTTTCTATGATAGTTTGAGCAATTGTTTAGAATCCATTGATGTTGCGAATATTATTGGGGAAAGTTATAATCATGAGCTTGAATGTATTGAAATTTGTATTTTGGAATTTATGGGTTCTTCTGACCTTTCTGAGAATTTATGTGCTTCTTTGAATAACTTACATGTAAAAGAATCCATGGGATTTATAATTGATACTTGGCTATATCATAAGAGTGTCTTATTTGATACATGTGGCAGAGATACTTGTGTTAAATGGATGCATGACCAATATTTTGTAATTTCTTCGGCATGCACATGTTTGAACTACCTTATTGATAAGATCGCATTGCAAATTTCACTACATAGTTGTTACAACCCAAATTCGCATACCATAGATCACGCCATAAGTTAGTCGACGTAAATCCAAGAAGAGATTATCATTGAGATGATAAGAAGTTAATCCTATTGGTCTTAAACGATACAAGGGTGTATAAGAGTGGTTAACAAGTATTAGAAGTTAAACGAATCAAGGATGTTGTAACCCGTATTTTAGGGTAACACTAGAGGTGATTAACTGTCCCAAGAGGTCTTGTTTTAATGTATTTGAATCATATAATATCCGTATCATAAGTCTTGAAGTCAAGCGAGTTATGAAACAAAAGTCGATAAAAGTTGTCGCAACTTAGGTTTATAATTTTACTTAAACTTTAGGTCAAATGTTACTGCATTTTTCTCCCAATGTGCTTGGAATTATGGGGTGATCTACCTATCAAATTGAAGATCTATGAGTCTAGTTTCCAACGCATTAAACCGTTCGTCGATACGATCTCAGAATAGAGAGATATTCGCGTTTTCGCGAGAGTGCGCCAAGCTGCTCTCTATGGGGCCCACAAAGGCGGTTTAAGACATTTGGACATATATAAGATACCTCAACCCCGTTTTAAGTCATTATTTTTCAGTATATTCAGACCTTATAACCCTAGAAACAGTCTCTCAAGGTTCTCTCATGATCCAAGACCCAAACAAAGGGCAAACAACACAAATCAAATGTCGGGAATCCCGTGGCGCTAGTAAGTTTTTTGTTATTCTTGTTGTTGCTGATTTTGTGTTGTTACAGCTCGTGTGGGAGGTTGTTTTAAGTGTTTTATGTTCTGTAAATACACCTTCAAGTTTTTAATATCAACCCTAGGTGATTTCAAGTCTTCTAAACTAATTCTAGTGCCGAAAAACCCGAATTAATTGCTAGTTTCGCTTCCTTGTTCTTGTGGCAGAATTGAAGGGATATTTCGTGGAAAATTAAGGTCATATTGGAGTTGTTCTTTATGTTTAAAGGTAAGGAACCTCTTACTCTATATATATTTAAGATTATCCAAGTTGTGGCTAAGTCGTTGATGCTAGAACTTGTGAAATATATATCGAAAGGCTTGGTAGTAATGCTGTTAGTTGGTGGACTGTTTTGGAGGCTCGATATGATTATTAATGATGTTTTTTGGGCTGTTTGGTGATTGTATTGACTTGTGGGAAGTCATATAAATAGGGGAGGTGTTGTCCGTTTCATCGTAAAATAGGTTGCAGTCGATACATAATAGTTACGACGCTTAAACGATAATGATAGTGTCATTTCTCTTATTGCAGACTAAGGAGTCGTGACATTTGCATAGTTTGAGGTTGGGCAGTATATACAAGGTATGTGAGGCTATCCCCTTCATTCTTTTGCACGACTCCGATTGTACATAATGTAATGAATGAGCTCCCAAAGATACTCTACTCTTAGAAGCTAGCAGTACTTACATTGCTGCCCTTCTTATGAAACAATTGATATTGATGTTACTTCTCTTATTCTTATATTATCAATGTTGTTGGTAGTTCCTGATTCTTATAAGATTCTTGATGAAGAGTTAATCCTAATAACGTGTACGAAGGATACCGACCTTACATCACTCCGAAAGGTTCAAAATGTGATTCCAATGAGTCCAGCATGCAAGATATATATGTATCTATTTTACTCTACCGAGCCGCGCTATAGTCGGCCGGGTATGGCACCTATTGTGCAACCACTAATCAGTTGGATTTTACCGAGCTCCACGTGGCCGGGTACGATTCTACCGAGCCCTATGATGGCCGGGTACGTTTTACCGAGCCTATTATGGCCGGGTACGATATGATGATGATGATGCCCACAAAGGCGTATGTTTTAAAAGTTTATGTGTGTGTGTGTATATATATATATATATATATATATATATATATATATATATATATATATATATATATATATATGTATGTATGTATCATGTATTTCATGTCAGTAGCCCTCAGAGGTACCCAGATATCACAGGTTGTATATTCCCTATCACTGTTTACATTATTGTTCTTACTTATGCTTTCCTACCTTACATACTCAGTACTTTATTCGTACTGACGTCCTTTTTATTTGTGGACGCTGCATGTCGTGCTGCAGGTCCTGATAGACGGGTAGACGCAGCTCCCCCATCATTGTAGGCTATCCGGTTCAGCGGTTATTGGCAAGATCCCTTCTCCGGACTTGCCGTGGTCTTGGTATGCATTTTTGTTATAGACATTATGGGTATGTCGGGGCCCTGTTCCGGCAATATTGTAGCACTTATGTTCTTTTAGAGGCTCATAGATAGGTGTCGACTCATGTATGGTTTGGAATGCCTTGTCGGCTGATTTTTGTTGTATAGTCTTTCATGGCACCATGGTAGCTCGTACCTTATATATAGTTTCTTGAAAGTCTTGTCGTCCCATGTTACGTATGTTCATGACATTATCTTTCATTGTTGGATGTTCATGATCCATGTCTACCATTTATATTGGTCTTGTCGGCCCTTAAAGATAATAAGGAAGGTTAGATAAAATGTACGTTGGTACTCGACAAGTATGGCCCGGGTTCTAGTCATGACCTTCCAGTTGGGTCGTGACAAACTTCGTATCAGAGCAAGTCTGTCCTAGGGGATGTCTATGAGCCGTGTCTAGTAGAGTTTTGATTATGGATGTGTAGCGCGCCATATTTATAATCAGGAGGCTACGTGACATCTAGGGTTGTTACCTTCTTCCTGAATCTAGATCGTGCGTAGAGTTGAGTCGTAAGTGTTCATATCTAATATTCACCTTGTTTTCTTTCAGCGATGCCTTCGACTAGGAAGCAAGCGATTAGTAAATGGCTTGATACAACTGTGGGAGAGGGTAACATTCAGGTGCCTCCAGCCAGAGCAAGCCAAAGTGAGGCTCAGAGTGAGATGCCGTCTCATACCTCTCCGTCTCCTCCAGAGGATATTAGGAGGCACCCAGTACATCCAGTTCCCCCGTCTTGCACTACAGACCACGATATGCGCAGTGCGGTGCAGTTGTTGACTAGCTTGGTAGCTGCTCAGGCTCAGAGGCAGAATACCGGTGCTGCTGATAAACCGGTTAGTGCGAGAGTTCGTGATTTTATTAATCTAGACCCTCCAGTGTTTATCGGATCAGACCCCAAGGAGGACCCACAAACATTTATTGATCAGGTTCATCGTACATTGCGGGTTATGTATGCTAGTGATACGGAGGCCGTAGAGTTGGCTTCTTATCGGTTACGGGATTTAGCAATTTTCTGGTATGATAGTTGGGAGAGATCTAGGGGTCCGAACGCTCCTCCAGCCACGTGGAAGGAATTTTCTGAGGCCTTTCTTCGTCACTACTTGCCAGTTGAGATATGACGAGCTAGAGCTGATAAGTTCTTGAACCTTCGACAGGGTAATATGAGTGTACGAGAGTATAGTATACAGTTTGATTCTTTAGCAAGGTATGCTCCCCATATGGTGTCCGAGATGAGTGATAGGGTGCATCTGTTCGTGAACGGGTTGGGACCACATCTGATAAATGAGTGCACAACAGCCTCCTTGGTAGAGGGCATGGATATTTCCCGTATTCAGGCTTATGCCCAGACCCTAGAGGATCGTAAGCGCCAGCAAAGGGCAGATAGGGAGCAGGATAGGGGCCAGCATAAGAGGGCGAGATTTGAAGGGTATTCTGATGAGTTTAGAGGCAGTATCAGGCCCCAATCTTCGAGGAGTTCGGTGCCACCTGTAGCTAGTGCTCCTCTATAGTTTCAGAGGCCTCGGTATGATCGATTTACCTATTCTGGTTCAGGTTAGAGTTTGAGGGCATCAGGCTCACAATTTCATAGAGATACTAGTCAAACGAGACCCCCAACACCTCGTTGTGATAAGTGCGGCAAGGCCCACTTTGGACTGTGCCGTCGAGGTTCCGATGCGTGCTATTCTTGCGGACAGCCTGGCCATATGATGCGAGATTGTCCTAACAGAAGAGGTGGTGGTATGGCTCAACCGACTGGATCTGTGTCTGGTTCTTCCTCATCAGTTCGACCTCCAGCACAAGGTTTTCAACAGTCGACAGGTCGTGGTAGAGGTAGAGGTTCAGTGCCGAGTTCGAGTGGTGCTCAAAATCGAACCTATGCTCTAGTAGGTCGACAAGATCTCGAGTCATCTCCGGATGTTGTTACAGGTATATTGTCTGTGTTTTCTTATGATGTATATGCGCTAATTGATCCAGGATCTACCTTATCATATGTTACACCCTTTGTGGCTAATAAGTTTTGCATTGAACCTGAATTGATAAGTAAACCACTTGCGGTATCCACTCCGATAGGAGATTCTGTGATTGCTAGAAGGGTATATAAAGGTTGCACTGTGATGATTTGTAGTCGTCAAACCTCGGCAAATTTATTTGAGTTAGAAATGGTTGATTTCGATGTGATAATGGGAATGGACTGGTTGGCCTCATGCTATGCAAATGTTGACTGTCGTACGAAGATGGTTAGGTTTCAGTTTCCGGGTGAACCCGCCATTAAATGGAAGGGGAACATTGCTACGCCGAAAGGTAGGTTTATTTCCTATCTTAAGGCAAGGAAGATGATCTCAAAAGGTTACATTTATCATCTTGTTCGCGTTAGGGATGCAGAGGCGAAGCCACCTACTCTACAATCAATCCCCGTGGTCAATGAATTTCCAGATGTTTTCCCAGATGAACTCCCAGGCCTTCCTCCTGAAAGGGAGATTGAGTTTAGCATTGATGCGTTGCCTGACACTCAACCAATCTCTATCCTTCCATACAGGATGGCCCCGGCAGAGTTGCGAGAGTTGAAGGCACAGTTGAAGGACTTGCTGGATAAGGGTTTCATTAGGCCTAGCACTTCACCTTGGGGTGCACCAGTCTTGTTCGTGCGGAAGAAAGATGGGTCGTTAAGGATGTGTATCGATTATCGACAGTTGAATAAGTTTACAATAAAGAACAAGTATCCACTTCCAAGGATTGATGACCTGTTTGACCAACTCTAGGGTGCCAAGTATTTCTCCAAGATTGACTTGCGTTCAGGGTATCATCAGGTAAGGGTTAAGGAGAAGGATATTCCAAAGACGGCCTTCCGGACAAGATATGGGCACTTTGAGTTCTTGGTGATGTCGTTCGGGCTAACAAATGCCCCAGCAGCTTTTATGGATCTCATGAATAGTGTATACAGACCCTATCTTGATGTGTTCGTGATCGTATTCATTGATGACATTCTGGTGTATTCTCGTTCGGAGCCGGAACATGCGGGCCACTTGCGGAGAGTATTACAGACCCTTCAGGATCATAAGTTATATGCTAAGCTCTCTAAATGTGAATTTTGGCTGAACTCAGTAGCATTCCTTGGCCATGTGATATCTGAAGAGGGTATTAGTGTCGACACCCAGAAGATCGATGCAGTGAAGAATTGGCCGAGACCTACAACACCGTCAGAAGTCCGCAGCTTCCTGGGGCTAGCAGGATATTATAGGCGGTTTGTAGAAGGGTTTTCCTCTATATCAGCACCATTGACTAAGTTAACACAGAAAGCTACCAAGTTCCAGTGGTCTGATGCTTGTGAACATAGTTTTCAGGAGCTAAAGAATCGATTAACATCTGCGCCAGTGCTCACTCTCCCAGAAGGAACAGAAGGTTATGTGGTATATTGTGATGCCTCAGGTATAGGTTTGGGGTGCGTATTGATGCAACGTGGGAAGGTGATTGCTTATGTATCAAGACAATTGAAGAAGCATGAAAAGAATTACCCGACTTATGATTTGGAATTGGCTGCAGTAATATATGCTTTGAAGATATGGCAGCACTACTTATACGGCGTCCATGTTGACATCTACACAGATCACAAGAGTTTACAATATATCTTCAAGCTGAAGGAGTTGAATTTGAGGCAGCGTAGGTGGATTGAATTACTGAAAGACTATGACGTCGAGATATTGTACCACCCCGGTAAAGCCAATGTTGTGGCAGACGCTCTCAGCCGTAAGTCAATGGGAAGCTTAATACATATTGAGGCAGGTAGACAAGGGTTGACCAAAGAGCTTCACCAGCTGGCCAATATGAGAATTAGATTGTTGGACTCTGATGACGGAGGTGTTGCTGTACAGAATACAGCAGAATCATATTTGGTAGCCGAGGTAAAAGCACGGCAATATGAAGATCCTACCTTAGTAAGATTGAGAGAGGGAATTCAGCAGTGTAAGATTACAGCTTTCAAGATCGGAGGAGATGGGACATTGAGATACCAGGGCCGATTATGTGTGCCTAGTGTGGCAGGGTTGCGAGAGAAGATTATGATTGAGATTCATCAGTCCCGATATTCTATCCATCCTGGCTCGACAAAGATGTATCATGACGTTAAGGAGCAGTATTGGTGGGATAACATGAAGAAGTCTATTGCAGAATTTGTAGCCCAGTGTCCTAATTGTCAACAAGTAAAGATCGAGCATCAGAAACCTAGTGGATTGATTCAGAATATAGAGATTCTGACCTGGAAATGGGAGGTGATTAATATGGACTTCATTATTGGATTACCTCGCTCTTATCATAAGTTTGACTCCATCTGGGTGATAGTTGATCGACTTACAAAATCTGCCCATTTTCTACCAGTTAAGACAACTTACACGGCTGAAGATTATGCGAAGTTGTATATCAAGGAGATTGTTAGGCTTCATGGTGTGCCGGTATCTATTATATCAAACCGAGGAGCTCAATTTACGGCTAACTTTTGGAGGTCTTTTCAGAAGGGTTTAGGCACACAAGTAAATCTCAGCACTGCATTCCATCCGCAGACTGACGGACAGGCTGAACGTACCATCCAGATGCTTGAAGATATGCTACGAGCATGTGTTCTAGATTTCAAGGGGAATTGGGATGACCATCTGGCACTTATAGAATTTGCCTACAATAATAGCTACCATTCCAGTATTAAAATGGCCCCGTATGAGGCACTGTACGGGAGGAGATGTAGATCACCAGTTGGATGGTTCGAAGTCGGTGAGACAGAATTATATGGGCCAGATTTGATTCACCAAGCCATTGAGAAGGTGAAAGTGATAAAAGAGCGACTGAGGATGGCAAAAAGCAGGCAAAAGTCTTATTCCGATGTCCGACGTCGTGATCTGGAATTTGAGGTTAGTGATTGGGTTTTCCTGAAGATCTCGCCGATGAAGGGTGTTATGCATTTTGGGAAGAAGGGTAAGTTGAGTCCGCGGTATATTGGGCCGTACAAAATTCTTCGACGAATTGGACAGGTTGCTTACAAGTTAGAATTGCCATCTGAATTGGAATTTGTCCACCCGGTATTCCATGTATCTATGTTGAGGAAATGTATTGGAGACCCTTCTCGGGTCGTCCCTATCAAAGATGTACAAGTTACAAAGGATCTATCATATGATGAAGTGCCAGTGGCTATATTAGATCGACAAGTCCGCAAGCTGAGAACAAAGGATGTAGCTTCCGTGAAAGTATTATGGAGGAACAAGAATATAGAAGAAATGACATGGGAAGCAGAAGAGGAGATGAAGTCTAAATACCCTTACCTATTCCATAGTGAAGATAACGAGGATGCCGGGGGAAAGAAGGACGCATTATAAGGTGAAACGGCTCTATGAGGTAAGCAATAGCTTGTGAATACTCTTTTTTTAATACAAAATGGTGATATGCAGATAATGTACATATCCATAATGCTTTGTATAGTCTTGTAAGGCCATAGGTTGGGTTTAACTGCTTGCAAGTTTGGCTAGTGTCCATTTTATGGGGGAAACTCAGCCGGAAATCTCCGTCGGAATCCACGATGAGTTAGACACCCCATAAACCCTTACATTCGAGGACGAATGTTCCTAAGGGGGAGAGGGTGTTACAACCCAAATTCGCATACCATAGATCACGCCGTAAGTTAGTCGACGTAAATCCAAGAAGAGATTATCTTTGAGATGATAAGAAGTTAATCCTATTGGTCTTAAACGATACAAGGGTGTATAAGAGTGGTTAACAAGTATTAGAAGTTAAACGAATCAAGGATGTTGTAACCCGTATTTTAGAGTAACACTAGAGGTGATTAACTATCCCAAGAGGTCTTGTTTTAATGTATTTGAATCATATAATATCCGTATCATAAGTCTTGAAGTCAAGCGAGTTATGAAACAAAAGTCGATAAAAGTTGTCGCAACTTAGGTTTATAATTTTGCTTAAACTTTAGGTTAAATGTTACTGAATTTTTCTCCCAATGTGCTTAGAATTATGGGGTGATCTACCTATCAAATTGAATATCTATGAGTCTAGTTTCCGACGCATTAAACCGTTCGTCGATACGATCTCGAAATAGAGAGATATTCGCATTTTTGCGAGAGTGCGCCAAGCTGCTCTCTATGGGGCCCACAAAGGCAGTTTAAGACATTTGGACATATATAAGATACCTCAACCCCGTTTAAAGTCATTATTTTTCAGTATATTCAGACCTTATAACCCTAAAAACAGTCTCTCAAGGTTCTCTCATGATCCAAGACCCAAACAAAGGGCAAACAACACAAATCAAATGTCGGGAATCCCGTGGCGCTAGTAAGTTTCTTGTTCTTCTTGTTGTTGCTGATTTTGTGTTGTTCCAGCTCGTGTGGGAGGTTGTTTTAAGTGTTTTATGTTCTGTAAATACACCTTCAAGTTTTTAATATCAACCCTAGGTGATTTCAAGTCTTCTAAAGTAATTCTAGTGCCGAAAAACCCGAATTAATTGCTACTTTCGCTTCCTTGTTCTTGTGGCAGAATTGAAGGGATATTTCGTGGAATATTAAGGTCAAATTGGAGTTGTTCCTTCTGTTTAAAGGTAAGGAACCTCTTACTTTATATATATTTAAGATTATCCAAGTTGTGGCTAAGTCGTTGATGCTAGAACTTGTGAAATATATATCGAAAGGCTTGGTAGTAATGTTGTTAGTTGGTGGACTGTTTTGGAGGCTCAATATGATTATTAATGATGTTGTTTGGGCTGTTTGGTGATTGTACTGACTTGTGGGAACTCATATAAATAGGGGAGGTGTTGTCCGTTTCATCGTAAAATAGGTTTCGGTCGATACATAATAGTTACGACGCTTAAACGATAATGATAGTGTCATTTCACTTATTGTAGACTAAGGAGTCGTGACATTTGCATAGCTGGAGATTGGGCAGTATATACAAGGTATGTGAGGCTATCCCCTTCATTCTTTTGCACGACTCCGATTGTACATAATGTAATGAACGTGCTCCCAAATATACTCTACTCTTAGAAGCTAGCAGTACTTACGTTGCTGCCCTTCTTATGAAACGATTGATATTGATGTTACTTCTCTTATTCTTATATTATCAATGTTGTTGGTAGTTCCTGATTCTTATAAGATTCTTGATGAAGAGTTAATCCTAATAACGTGTATGAAGGATACCGACCTTACGTCACTCCAAAAGGTTCAAAATGTGATTCCAATGAGTCCAGCATGCATCATATATATGTATCTATTTTACTCTACCGAGCCGTGCTATAGTCAGCCGGGTATGGCACCTATTGTGCAACCACTGATCAATTGGATTTTACTGAGCTCCACGTGGCCGGGTACGATTCTACCGAGCCCTATGATGGCCGGGTACGTTTTACCGAGCCTATTACGGCCGGGTACGATATGATGATGATGATGCCCACAAAGGCGTATGTTTTAAAAGTTTATGTATATATATATGTATGTATCATGTATTTCATGTCAGTAGCCCTCAGAGGTACCCAGATGTCACAGGTTGTATATTCCCTATCACTGTTTACATTATTGTTCTTACTTATGCTTTCCTGCTTGTATATTCTCTATCACTGTTTACATTATTGTTCTTACTTATGCTTTCCTCCCTTACATACTCAGTACTTTATTCGTACTGACGTCCTTTTTATTTGTGGATGCTGCATGTCGTGCTGCAGGTCCTGATAGACAGGTAGACGCAACTCCCCCATCATAGTAGGCTATCCGGTTCAGCGGTTATTGGCAAGATCCCTTCTCCGGACTTGCCGTGGTCTTGGTATGCATTTTTGTTATAGACATTATGGGTATGTCGGGTCCCTGTTCCGGCAATGTTGTAGCACTTATGTTCTTTTAGAGGCTCATAGACAGGTGTCGACTCATGTATGGTTTGGAATGCCTTCTCGGCTGATTTTTGTTGTATAGTCTTTCATGGCACCATGGTAGCTCGTACCTTATATATAGTTTCTTGACAGTCTTGTCGTCCCATGTTACGTATGTTCATGACATTATCTTTCATTGTTGGATGTTCATGATCCATGTCTACCATTTATATTGGTCTTCTCGGCCCTTAAATATAATAAGGAAGGTTAGATAAAATGTACGTTGGTGCTCGGCAAGTATGGCCCGGGTTCTAGTCATGACCTTCCAGTTGGGTCGTGACAATAGTGCATCTAAGAGAGGTTTTTATTGGACAACTCTAAGTAGGCATAAATTTTATTGGGATGATGATGTCCATATGCTTTATAAAGGAGTATTTACACCTATTAGGCTTAATTGGATTAAGTGGACACATGATTACTATCTTATTTTATTCCTACTATTTTTTCAGATTAGTGGATGCCATTTACTAGTGCGTGACTTCTTTTTCTTGCAAGGTCGAAATTCGAGGACGAATTTTCTTCAAGAAGAGGGGAATGATAGCATCCTAGGAAGCTCAAATCTATTCAAGGACAAGAATGAAGCTTTGGAATCTCAAAGAGGGCCTTTAACAAGATGTCAAGCTAAAGAGTTGCAAAACAAGGTCATTAGACTTCAAGTGCAAATAAAAAAGTTGTTAATTAGGGTGGAGAGCTCAAGGATAAAGGATATGAGTTGTCTAGGTGTTATAATTATTTTATGGTCCAAATTCATGTCGAAGAAGAGGTGGATTAGATGCCAAGAGATATACTCTGAAGAAGGTCCAAATCATGCCAGTATAGGACCTATTTCGCACCTAAAAATGTATCCAAACTTGCAGCCCAATAAGTCCTACATGATGCCACATTTTTATAACATAAAAAGGACTTACTTGCTGCCCAAGAAAGGTTCAATAGGCGTGATAGAAGTTGGGCACAAGTTGGTGCCAAGTTGCTTGCAAGTTGCCTTCAAGATTTCCAAGATTTCCAAGATCCTATCCATGATTGGTTTGGGACTTTCAAGATTCTATCATACATTGGTTTTAACTTATTTTCATATATTTTGGTACTAGATTTATTGCTTTCCTAGGTAGTTAAGGTTCTGTTTTCCTTTTTCTAAGATTGTTGGAGTTACTTTCCAAGATTGACTTGGTTTTTGTTTCCTAGTGTTTTTCCTTTTCCTAAGTTATTTGGACTTGTTGTCCAAAGTAGTTTAGGACTTTATTTCCTTGTTTTTATGTAGGAATTTCGTGACCCCCTCTCTATATAAAGGGGTATCTTCTTTGCTTTTAGAGTTAGATTATTATAGACTATTATCAATAAAAATTGTGAGATTTTCTTGCACTCTTGTGTGTAGCCACTCTTGGATTTATTCTTCAACCTTCAAGACTCAACTTAAGGTGGTAAGATTAAACTCTTTCGAAATCTTAGATCACTTCTAGGTATTCAAGAAAGGAAATAAGATTTAGGATTATTGTTGTTCTTGTTATTCTAAAGGGTCGGGTTTCACAATATATCTCTTGTTTTTAATTCTCTACCAAAGGCGATTAGTTCTTTGTTAGCTAATTGTTGTTTCTAGGATTAAACTTCAAGAATAGACTTCTTGAATTCAAGAAACTCTTTCTTGAATTCAATCTATCTTTAATTTTCAGTCGTTTTTTTGTTTCTTTATTTTCTTTTATCTCCCGCGCGTTTCTTGATTTTCTTTAGTAATTCTTGGACCCCTATCGTGTTGTTATCAAGAGTTGTCTATGCGGTTATTATATTATGAGCACGTGAGTTGTACGTGCAGATTCACATACTGATATTATAGCATGTGAGTTGTTCTTGTGGTTGATATTATTACCACGTGAGTTATCCATTCACCATGTGAGTTGTCCGTGCAGCGTGTGGATATAGATCCATCCCTCTAGGGTGTCACGCCCCAAACTCGGGGAGCGCGACGGGCGCTCAACCGAGTAAACCCGGCTGAGCAAACCTGTTAGATTTCATTCTACCCATACTCATTCATGAAATAAGAGGAGATGTAGTTCATTAATCGTTATTTAGAAGATTTCATTAACAACTTTCATTTCATTCCCATTAGCAGCTTCATTCATAATTTCTAAAATATTACGAGTTTATAGAATTAATAAAAAATATGATTTTCAAATACCAACATTTCTAATTCAATTTCCCACATCAAATACCACCCACAACCTGTCTACGGAGCCTCTACGTACAACAGAAGAGAAATATGGAAAAGCCGACAACAAGGCCCCGACTATACCTCAACCACAAAGTACATGAGAAACAAAAGATACATGACCCCGAAATGAAGTGGGGCTCACCAAGTCAGCTGAAGGGAGTGTACCGCTAGTGCTGATCAATGCCGCCTGCTGTAGAACCACCTGCATCCATTAAAGATGCAGCGCCCCAGGCAAAGGGGACGTTAGTACCGTCGAATAGCACTAGTATGTATAGCTAAAAGTCCTCTTTCAAAATAGAATGTCCATATAAGAAAAGCCAACACATAGAAACAACAAGTCACAATCAACAATATCCAAATGTCCAGTTAAAATATAATAATTTTCAAAATATGAACATCATATACAATTTTGGATTGGGCGATCATTAGCACCGATATACCACCGTCTTTGTTAGCACGGAGTCCGATAACGCCCGATCGGCTAGGCCATCTCCCCGCGAACAAAGAAAGTCGTTACCAAGAGTAGTACCACCATGTGCGCAACATGGCGTCCGATCTCCACCCGATCAGCTAGGCCAAATTCCCACATATGTTATGTGGGTTGACTTTTCCAATTCACAACTATTATGAGTTTTATCCCAATTAAGGGGAATAATCACAATTTCATCAATATTTCAATTGCATACCAAATAAGGGGAATAACCACAATCCACCCCTACACCGGCACGTGTAGTTTCAGGTGTGGGCCTTATAAACCCACCCTTCCTCGGTTTTGCTAATGATGCTCCCAAAAAAAATATTTTTGATTCGATTTGCACACAAAGGTAACATAAATACAATTTTACTCACCTCAACATCTTTCGCATTGTATAAATTCTCATTAGTATTTCGAGTCACTCACAACAACAATATTTCCTTGGCTCATTTGGTCGTTCACAAGATTCATTATTCCTGGCACGGTGGTCGTATTTCATATATATCATACTTTCACCTCTTTCAATTTCTAGATCACCATCAAATATCAATATATAGAATATTTCAGCAATCATATACCTCAAATTCATTAGTAACGGAACTTTGAACACAATGGTTTCTTCCCAAAGAATGGGGCATACCAACCAGCAATAGAAACACGCATTAAAATCATAAACAAGTGATACACCATTTATTTTTGCAATATTCTTTCCCAGAAATGACAATGTACAATTTCAACACCCGAGTATGTAAGAACTCGAATCACACTGGATATATTTATAAAGCAAAGCATTAGTTAAAGCAGCCACTTATAGGCATCAATTGAGTACAAAAGCTTTTAGGCAATCCTATTTTCGAAATCATTTTTTTAAACAATTGAGTCGAGGCTCATTTCATATTCTTTATCGCATCCTTTCATTTCATTTGTACTACTAGCCACAATCATAACTTAAATTCTTGGCACGTTGGCCACACTCTATATCCCCAATTTACTTATTTCATTTTTAAGCATCTTTATAGATTATCAACAACAAGACATTTTCAATAAAGACTTTAGGTACATATATGAGCAATTTAGAGTCTTAAGCTCATCGAGTTTTTCTCACCCAATTGGTATACTAGTTTCTATTTAAAACACGACTCAAAGTCATAACATTTTAATACGCAAACCATACTTTGAACATATATCTTTCGACATAAGGCTCATTCGGAATAGTCAAGTTTATAGGAGATAACCCGCAAATATAGAAATTAGAAATCTTGAGCCAACCGTACTTTAACTTACGGGAATATTATGGAATTCGATTCTGTCATGACCCAAACCATAGGGCCGCGACGAGCACCCGGTGCCTTACTCAACCGAGTACCAACGTAACATATCTTTCTTATCATACCATTATGGGTAAATGGGCCAGAAGAGGCATCATAAGATAACTAGAATAAAACAAAAGGGAATACTCGATATAGGACGACCTAACATGTAATACAAACTTATACATATGACATACGAGCCTATAATACCAAAATAATCACTCGTACACTGAACATAGGCCGACAAGGCCATATAATCTTTCATATACATGACATCTGTCTACAAGCCTCTAAGAGTACATAAATGTCATAAAGGCTGGGACATGGCCCCGCCATGCAATAAATACATGTCCAAAGCATACTGACCAAATAAGTAATTTCGAAGCAAGTGGAGTGTACCAATACCTTCCTCTGAGCTGATAGCCTACTAGGAGGACTCTCAACCTGTCTATCGGGACCTGCGGGTATGAAACGCAGTGTCCCCAGGCAAAAAGGACGTCAGTACATATAAAGTACTGAGTATGTAAGGCATGAAAAGCAGTATATAATAGACATGAAAGAAACATAGAGTAAAAGACTCAACCTGTAAGTCTGAATAGCTTTGTGAATCATGATACATTTTATAATCTCATGCATATATATATAAATGGCATACCATGCATAGGTATATGCGTACATATGCATATACCTATGGGGTATCTGAGGGCATCCCATCATATCATCTCGGCCACTGTGGACGAAATCATCAACGTATATCATCTGATCAGGTGGTGGTGTGTATATAATGCCATAACCTTTCCCTACATCCCATATACATATAATATACGCGTATAGAATGCCATCTGGTTATGGGTTAATGTACATGTATAAATGAATGCAATGCATAATGAAGTAAGTCAGTAAGATCTCTCGGAATGACATAAGATGAATATGCCTTTGATTAATATCATGACATAAACTTTATCAACTTACGTATTTTCTGAGACCCATGAACAGACGATATAATAAAAGGACACATGGGGAATCAAGAACATAGACACCCCTAGTACTTCTAAGAATAGAGTCATTTATGACAGTTGTACATTTGCTCGTTTCGTTTTGTATCATATGGATCATGCCAAAAGGAAAAAAGGGATAGCCTTAAAATACCTCAAGTCATCAATGCAACTCGACAAAAGCTTACGATAATGTCACGACCCAACCCGATGGGCTGCGACGGGCACCCGGTACCTTACTCAACTGAGTACCAACGTAACATATATTTCGTATTATATTATCATAGGTAAATGAGTCGAAAAGGCTGTCGTGAGATAACTAGAATAAAACATGACGAAATACTCGACATAGGATGACCCAACATGATGTACCGACTTATACATATGACATACGGGCCTATAAGGCAAGTACGATCCTTTATATACTTTAAAGTACATAAGTGTAAAGCCCGGCAAAGTTTGCAAAGGAAATAATGTTCCGTGGTGCCGGAATAGGCTTACGTGTTTGAGGATTGTTGCTCAGACTTTTTGGGTTGAACAATACACCGAAAGTAAAGGAAAATTTTCGGCGGAAACATGCATTTATGCAGTCCATTATGCGACCGCAGAACCACTCTGCAGATCGCATAATGGCCGTAAAGTGAGGCAGTTGATTGGGTTAGTTGGAAGCAACTATGCGGTCGACTATGCGACCGCATAACTGTTATGCGGTGCATTATGCGACTGCATAACTGTTATGGGTGTATTATGCGACCGCATACACAGGCAGTTTTTTTTGGCTATTTTGTAACCAAATATGTGACCGATATGCGGTCCACATATCGGTTATGCGATCGCATACCTTGTTCTGGAGCTCCATTTTTGGTTTTTTTTTAAAACCCGACCCTATTTCATTAAATACACTCTTTGGGCCATTTTTTAGAGATAATCTGATATTTTAGAGTGAGAGAGAGTGCCCTAGAGTGAGAAGGTGTTCTTCAATAATTTTTCTTCAATTCTTGCTCAAGTTTTGGAAGATTAAGAAGGGAAGCTTACTAGGTCTTCATCCTAGAGGTTAGATTCTACACCCTAAACCCTAATTTCGAAACTTTCTGAAAATGGGTAACTAGCAAGATAAATTTCTAGGCATGAGAGTTGTTTATTTTACATGCATGTGTTATCAAAGGGTGTAGGAAGATTGTTGAGCTAAAAATGGTAAAGATTGGGTTGTGGGATGATTAAATCCTTCATAAAAGGACATTGAAACCTTATGCACACCTAGTGTTTGATAAAATGCTCAAGTGAGCTAGAACCATGATCATCTTCCTAATTTTGGTTCAATTTGTTATATTTCTACAATAGATTGAAGTTGCTAAGAATTCCGGAACATTTAGAGTGTAAGGAAGCTCAAGTGAGGTATGTTGGCTAAACTCTTCTCTTAGAATTGAATCCCACGATATTCATGTAAATTATGTAAGTCCCGAGTAATCATTCATTATGAAATTGGCTATTCCGAGTAAGATTGGGTTGAAAGATATATGTTCAACAAGCATCCTAAATGCTCTATTCATGTTATGTTACCAATTGAGGATGTGTTAAAATGTGCATTAATAATGTTTCGACTTTAAGTCAAGTTCAAATGAAGGCTATTATGCCAAATTTTGTGAAATATCTCTATGTGCATTAGACTCTAAATTGCTCACAAGTGTACTACACACTTTGATTTGAATTGTGTTTATTGTTGATGATGAGGATGATATTTGAAATTGATAATGTGAGCATGAAATACTGAATATGGCCAACATGCCAAGAATGATCATATAATTATGGCCACTAGTGCCAATGAAATGAAAAGATGTGAAAGTATTATGAAATGCGATGATTGATATAAAAAGGTTGATGTCTCAAATAAGACGGCCTAGCCGATCGGGTCGTGATCGGACACCATGCCGCATACATGGTGGTGATTGTGCTGGAAATTGTAATTGAAATGGTAATTGTGGTTGATGTCCCTAATGGATAGCCTAGCCGGTCGGGTCGTGATCGGACTCCGTGTTAAAGATGGTGGTATTGATATTGAGATAAATTGTGGTTGATGTCCCTAATGAGATGGCCTAGCTGATCGGGTCGTGATCGGACTCCGTGCTGAGAGTACGATGGTACTGGTTTTGTGAATAATGGTATTGTGGACAATGGTATATCGATACTAAAAATCTCCCAATGTGAGATATGGAAATTTATTTGAACATTGTCTTGATCTTAAATTGAGGTTTGATGTTGATTAAGCCTTTCATTGATATTATGATAATCTTGTTTGTATTATTTGTCATTCTATTGAGAGGGTGTTTAGTTATACATACTAGTGCTATTCGACAGTACTAACGTCCCTTTTGCCGGGGGTGCTGCATCTTTAAATGGATGCAGGTGGTTCCACAGCAGGAGATATTGATCAGTGATAGCAGTACACCTTCTTCCCAGCTGACTTGGTGAGCCCCAATTCATTCCGGGGTCATAAATCTTTTGTACTTTGTGTATTCTGTTTGAGGTATAGCCGGGGCCTTATTGCCGGCATTATCATTGTACTATTCTTTATCTATAGAGGCTCCGTAGACATAGTGTGGGTTGTGTATGGGTGCTGGGGAAAGACAAACTATGTTATGTTATGGATGTATTACTTGTCCATTTGAGACTTTGAAAATGATGAAACTATTGGAAATGAATTGGTATTGTAGACATGAACACATTTTCGTCTAATTAATGATAATATGTATTATCTCTATTCATTGATGAGTTTGGGTAGAATGAGATCTAACAAGCTTGCTCGGTTGAGTGCCGGTCGCGCTCCTCGGTTTTGGGGCGTGACAAACTTGGTATCAGAGCCTAAGGTTTTAAAGTGTCCTAGGATGTCTCGGAGCCGTATCTAGTAGAATCCTTATTACCACATCTATAATTAGGATGCTACATGGGCATTTAGGAATAATACCCTTCTTTCATGTTCTTGATCATGCGATAAAGCTTGTTGTAAGATTGTTCCTCCTTTAACTCCTGAGTTGCTCTAATTTTCAGTACATGGCGCCTAAGAAAAAGGCAAGAACTAGCCAAAGAGCCAATGTCACCCCAAGAGTGACAGTTGATCGTATAATTGATGATGCGGGTGAGCACCCGAGGAGTGAGAATATTCCTCCAGTTACTACACTGCCTGACTCTACTACAACCAATCAGACTGCACCTGTCCCTACACCCACTGAAGGTGCAACAGTTATTCCAACTGATATACCAGTTCCATCTCTAGTTCCAGCTTCCGATTCTGGTGTTTCTGATATTGATCTTAGGGGAGTCATACAGATGTTGGCTCAAATAGTGGCTTCCCAGACCCAGAGGTCAAATGTTGCACCCACTTCTTCCAGTCAGCCAGGGGATTCTACAGGTTCCAAGGTGAACAGGTTTCTCCAGTTGGATCCTCCAGTGTTCACGGGTACTAACCCAGAGAAAGATCCCTAGGATTTCATTGATGAGATGCACAAGACTCTCTGAGTTATATGTGCTACTGAAACAGAGGCAGTGAAATTGGCCTTCTACCGCCTGAAAGAGGTGGCATATTCTTGGTTTGAACTTTGGGAGGAGTCCTGTGAAGAAGAGAGCCCTCCGGCGAGGTGGAGTGAGTTTGCCGATGCCTTCATTGATCATTTCTTGCCTGCCGAGACTAAGGCAGCCCGTGCTGCTGAGTTTGAGAACTTGAGGCAAGGTAGCCTGAGTGTGTGGGATTACCATATGAGATTCGCGTACCTGTCTATATATGCTATTTACATGCTACCCACTTTGGAGGCTAGAGTTCGCCGATTTGTACAGGGCCTTAGTCCCTTGGTAATTAATGAGGCTGCTACAGCAGCCTTGAATTTTGATATGAACTATGGAAAGATGGTGGCATTCACTCAAGCCACAGAGACCCACAAATTAAGGAACAGAATGGAGCGAGAGGGTAGTAATAAGGCCCGGTCTACAGGCAACTTTGGTGGTTCTTCAGGTGGTGGCAAGTCAACATTCAGAGGAGGGTCGTCCGGGTCATCACAGTCCTTTGCTCAGTCTTCGGCTAGTGCACCGCCATCAGGGCCTAGTCAGCAGCAGTAGTGGAGCCGTTTCAGGCCCAGTTAGGGCAACAGGGGATCCAATTAGCAGGGTCGTCATGGTGGTAGATTCCAGCAGCAGAGGAAGCCCCCATGCCCTAGGTGTGGAAAGATGCACCTAGGAATATGCTACATGAACTTACCCATATGCTACGGATGCGGATTGAGGGGTAACATTCAGAGGGATTGTCGTTCGTCCCGCCAGGGTATGGGCAGGGGCATGTCACAGCCAGCTAGTTCTGCAGCTACTACATCCGCAACACCTCCTCCAGCTCGAGGCACTCCAACACCCATAGGGTGTGGTGCAGCTAGGGGTGGAGCACAGAGTTCGGGAGGATCCGGCCGTTTCTATGCTATGAGGGGTCGCCAGAATTCAGAGGCTTCTCCAGATGTTGTCACAGGTATATTGACTATCCAATCTCATGAAGTATATGCTCTTATTGATCCCGGTTCCACTTTGTCATATGTCACACCTTATGTTGCTATGCAATTTGGGATAGAACCAGAACAACTTTATGAGCCGTTCTCTGTATCTACTCCGATTGGTGAGTCTAGTTTAGCCACGCGGGTTTATCGGATAAACTTTATCAACTACGTATTTTTTTTAGAACCATGAACAGAAGATATAATAATAAGACACATGGGGTATCAAGAACATAGGCACCCCTAATACTTCTATGAATAGAGTCATTTATAAAGTTGCACATTTGCTCATTTTGTTTGTATCATATAGATCATGCCAAAAATAAATAAGGGATAGCCTTAACATACCTGAGCTAGTTCTCTCAACAATTCCTCTAACCCACGTCTTTTGCGAAAAACACATAACGGCGGATCAAAGTAGGGAAAATATATATGATATTCTTGAGAAACATTATACCGTGTTCTCGTAGAGTCGCATCTCACGCTGCTATTACATTATGGAATCTCGTATGAATTTTTGCTGAAGCAATTCCTCCATTACGTAGCAACCATAACCTCCCATTTTAATGATGTAGGGAGATATCTTATCTTTGTGGGTTGTGGGCCCCACTTGATAAGAATGAATTTTGCCCAAAATCTCCTAATCATGCCACCTAGTGCATAAACCAAAGAGTCACTTATTTGGCTTGATTAAGAAGATCACTTGCTGCCACGTTGGGAGGCCTTTTAGGCTTATCCACAAATTCCTATTTATCTTGCTAATCTCCCATTAAACCAATAATTCACATAATTAAGAATTATCTCAAATTACTTAAAATACTAATCACTTTTAACACACTTTATACACCTTACTATCATGGTCATGTTGTACTTTGTATGGCACTAGTCCATAAATATGGGGTATTATAACTTGGACCGTATTTTATCTCAAAATGTCAAACTTCGACGAAACTCATTTTCTTCGATTCGCTTACCCTCTCACCTTCACGAATTTACTTATCATTTATTTGAAATAGCATAATATTTATAACCTCAAAATAATCTTCTCCTTGAACTGATATCAATTATCTTATGACAAATCCAACGTATAACACTACGGGGTGTAACATCGTCGTAATACTGCGAAGTGTAACATCATTCCCCCCTTTGGAACATTCGTCCTCGAATGTTGACTGATGCACTTATCATTTTCATAACTTATGTCTTCCGAATACTTTAGTACTCTTATTGCCACCTAGGCAACTATTTTGTGAATAAATCCAAAGTCCAGGGCATTCCGACCTTTAGGCCTCTTTCTCACACCAAGGCCTGTGGTCGGAATTCTTCCAACTCGTACCGTATTTTATCCAAATCGACAACCTTCAACGAAACTTATTTTCTTTGATTCATTTACCCTTTATCCTTCACGACACTTACTTATCGCTTATTATAAATAGCATAAATGCATGTAACCTCAAGGTAATCTTATTCCCGAGTCTACGTCGATTAACTGAAGACGAAACCTTAACGTACGAAAATGCGAGATGTAACAAAAAAGAAGTTGAACACTTTTGAGATTATTATCATTCTCACAACTTAACCTTTGCCAATAGTTGATCCTATATGAGAGGACTAGAGATACTACAAACTTACCTTTCAAATCAATATGCCCTTATGTTACTAGACGGTGAAAAGGATTTGTGATAATATACACAAAGGAACAAAGTGATTGTTCAAACCATATGAGTCACATACACCAGAGAGAAAAAGAGTGACTCAAGAAGAATCTCAACACTAGGCTATTTTACATTAGATTTGATACCACATATGTAAATATTATGGTGGTACGTGCATAGGCACAAATGACAAGATGTTATCCATTTGAATCAAAAGGTTCTGTACGAAATTCATCAGGTATAGTCCCTTGTTGAGAATTTAGGAAAGAAAGTGTGAAGTATTAATCCTAGAGTTATAACTCAATTCAAGGACATAATTATAGAGCTCAATTCCACAAGAGGTTGTAAATAAGAGAATTTGTGATAGAGTGGATTCACGAATAATGTGTCTCGTTCAAAGAGTAGATACATGCAATGTTTTATTATTCAACATTTTGGTTAAGACCATATTTATGTAGGCCTCTTCAATATGGATGTACATATACAACAAGAAAAATAATGTGGTGTTCATAATGATGTACTAAGGAGTGACTTACTTGATGACTTTAGATTGATAGGGCAGTACCTTAATTGATGCCCATCTACTCCACATCCAAAACATACATTAGTACCATAGTGACATACCCCCGAATGACATCTCATACACTTCACACAACGAGGATGGGGTTCGCTAAACTGATTCATCCTAATTGTGTGAAGTGTATGAGATGTCATTTGGGGGTATGTCACTATGGTACTAATGATGATTCGCCCCACTTACCCAATATTTACCCTTTTTGCATGCATCATAAGCATTCCCCTTAGTCTTTCTCCAAGCATTCATGGCGGGAGTAACAATCTCTGCAACAACTCGTTGTATGGACTTTTGGAATTACCCAAATCTACCACCCCTAACACGCTTCTGAGCATACTTACAACATGATGCAAATTTTTTTTCGCCCGCATATCGGGCAGACCGGAATAGGTGTATCCAACCTAAGGGCATTTTTTCTTCTTGTGCCCCCTCTTTCCACAACCATAACATATTTCAAAAATCATCCAGCATAAACCCGAGTGGTTAAACCCGAGTGGCTCTTCTTTCATATCAAACATTCTGGCTTATTGATGCCGATAATCCTCTTTCATTTCTTAGATGCTCTCACCACATAATCTGGTAGTGTGGTGACATTAAACACTTTCCCTAGCAATTGGTTCTTTCATTCCCTCCTTGATGCCTCAAACCCGTGGGTTACTCATTTGGAAAATGAGACATGACGAGGAATTTAGCTTCTTATCTTGAGCTCTATCGCACGATCTGGAGTATCAAAGAAGTGTGAAATTCCTAAATGTCCATGTAGCCTCCTCATTATAGATGTGGTCGACAATATACCAATAAGAAGAACTCTACTAGATACGGTTCCGAGACATCCTATGACACTTTCAAACCTTAGGCTCTGATACCAAGTTTGTCACGCCCCAAACTCGGGGAGCGCGACCGGCGCTCAACCGAGTGAACCCGGCCGAGCAAGCCTATTAGATTTCTTTCTACACAAACTCATCCATGAATAAAGAGGAGACTCACTTCATTAATCAAACACTAAAAATATTTTATTAACAACTCTCATTCATTCCATTAGCAAATTCGTTCATAATTTCCAAAGTATTACAAGTTTATAGGTATAATGAAAAATATGTTTGCCAAATAGCAACATTTCTAGTTCAATTTCCAGCATCATACACCACCCATAATCTGTCTACGGGGCCTCTAAATATGACAGAAGAATAGTATGGAAGTGCCAGCAATAAGGCCTCGGCTATACCTCAAGACACAAAGTGTAACATCAAGTGATATCAGGCCCGGAATAGAGTAAGGCTCAACAAAACCTGCTGAATAGGGAGTAACTGCTAACGAGGACCAAAGCTGCACCGCTGATGAATCACCTACATCCAAAGTTGGTACAACAGGCAATCGAGAAGATTAAGCTTATACAGGAAAGGCTATTAGCGGCTCAAAGTCGTCAGAAGTCTTATGCGGATAATCGACGACGAGACTTGGAGTTTCAAGTTGACGATTGGGTATTCCTAAAGGTATCACCGATGAATGGTGTTATAAGGTTCGGAAAAAAGGAAAACTTAGCCCTCGGTACATTGGACCATATACATCATACGCAAGGTAGGCCAGGTAGCATATGAGTTAGACTTGCCTTCTGACTTGGAGTTTGTACATCCAGTCTTTCATGTGTCTATGCTTCATAAATGTATCGGATATCCTTCCAGAGTTGTGTCAATTGACGATGTTCAGGTCACAGAGCAGCTATCATATGAGGAAACTGTTACACCCTATATTTTCGTACGTAAAAATGCGTCGTAAGCAAACTAATGTAGGACCAAAAATGAGATAATATTTAAAAGTATATAAAGTAAGTTAATCATGTTACCTCTGAGGTTACAAATATTGAAGATCATGAACAACAAGTACAAAGAGGGTTGGACGGTTCAGAAGCTAAAGCAATTGAAGAAAATAATGTTTCGTCGAAAGTCGACAAGTTGGGAATGTTATAACATATACCTTTGGGGTGAGACTAGGGTGCTTAACATGATAAGGAGATTATGTTATGATTTATATTAGTCGTATGACATCCGTGTGTTGTGTTTTTAAGTCAAGCGAGTTGTGGAACAAAAGTCGATGAAAGTCATCACAAGTTACATTCATAAGTTTTACTGAAACTTCGGGTCAAATGTAACTGCGATTTTCTCCCAATATACTTAGAGTTATGGGGTGTTACACCCATCAAATTAAAGATCTATGAGTCTATTTTCCAACGCATTAAACCGTTTGTCAATACAACATTGGAGTAGAAAGATATGGGCATTTGTGCGATACTGCGCAAGCTGCTAGGTGACAAGTAGGTGTGTCACCTACTTGCTTAAATGAAAGCCCAAAAATGGGCCATTTTGGGTCGTCCAAAGAGGCCTTTTAAGGGCCTATTTTCTTCATATATTAGACTTAAAATAGAGCATAATAACCAGACATAAGCTCTGCAAAGAATCCTCCCAAAAATTTCCCACAAACCCTAATTGATTTTCTCTCCCTTTCAAGTTCCAATTGGAGGTAAAACCTAGAGTTTGAAGAACCAAGATAAGAGCTGAGTTATCCAACAAATAAGGTGAGTTTACTTCTCTCTTTCATCCAATTTTTCTTCTGTAAATTCATGGTAAGTCGTTCTATACTTGTAAGAACTCACGGGACGGTGATCGGAAGCCGTGAGTTCGAGTTATTCACTTGTAGCGGACTGTTTTGTGGACTGTTTTGTGTTGCTGTTGGGCTGCGTGTTTTACTACTATTTTGTGGAGTTTTGGAGGAGGAAGGGGGTTTATAAACACCATATAAATGTAGGGTGGTTGGCTGGTCGTTCGTCATAACATTTTCGGGTCGTTTGACACTACTACGGTGGTCGTTTTGTGTACGAAGAGATTGGGGTGTGTTGGGCTGTTTTGTAGTATTTGATGGTGTATATAGGGCTGGAAAATGATGTATATATGTTGTTATTGTTCTGTTCTTGTATTGTTGGTGTTATCTTGAATTTGGAGGAAGTAAGGATTATAGGGGAGATGATGCCCGTTTTAATACAAAATAAGTTTGTCGTTCGTTGTGCGATAGTTGTACCTTTCGTAACTTAACGATAGTATTATTATCGTTCTTGTAGATTAAGGTGCAAAGAGGTGAGTTCAACTTGGTGATTGGAAAGATTGTGATAAGGTATGTTAAGGCTAAGCCTTCCTTCATTTTGGCATGATCTCGTAGCTACATGTGTTAGTAATGAGACAAAAAGAGAAGTTCATATTCATGAATTTATTCACACTATTCTAGTCTCATAAGTTACAATATTATTCCTTATCGAGATTCTATATTCAATATAGTATTGTCTTCTTCCAGTCAAGAGAGCAGCAAGCCTATATATACAGTATTACAGTATTTTCATTACCATCGAGCTATAATCGATGGGCAGGCCCCTATTGGGCAACCTCTGATCAGATGGAAAGTTATATACCGAGCCTACTGTGGTCGAGCGCCTATGAGCGAGCCTACTATGGCACAGCAGTTATATATACCGAGCCTTATAAGGCCGTACAATTATTTTACTTACTACATTGAAGGAGTTGAGTCAGTATCAGTAGGTAAGTATATCTCCAGATCATCTTTGACTCCCAGTTACTTCCAGTTATTATATTATCAGTTCAGTTTCGATTTTCAGTTATGTTATTGCCTTACATACTCGGTACATTATTTCGTACTGACGTCCCTTTTCCGGGGACGCTGCATTTCATGCATGCAGGTTCAGATAGATAGACGAGTAGATCTCCTCAGTAGGTGTTTCCCGAGTTCAGCCTGATCGGTAAGCTCCACGCCTTTCGGAGTTGCCAGGTCTAGAGTGTTGTGTACATCTTATGTATATCTGTATATATGTTATGGGTAGGTCGGGGCCCTGTTCCGATCATAGTACATCTATCAGTAGAGGCTTGTAGACATATCCTATTGGTTAGTGCAGTATGTTGGGTTTGTAGGCCTGGTATGTATAATTTTGTGGTTTGTCAGCTGTAGTGGCTATGACGGCCTTTTCAGCCTAACTTTATATTGATGTTTAGTTAGCTCTAATTTCCATTTAGTTTTATATTTTGCTTCGCAAATTGTCTTACAAGGTGGCCCCATGGCCAAAGTATGACATTATGTGTTCAGAGTCCCTTCGTCGCAATTTGGTACGCCAGGTTAGGTGAGGCACCGGGTGCTTGTCTCGCTCCTAGGTTCGGGGCGTGACAGATTTCGCGGCTATTTCTGCGATCGCATAACCGTTTCGCTGGCCGCAGACTTAGCTTCGGTGAAGGTACTTTGGAGAAATAATAATGTGGAAGAAATGACTCGGGAAGCCGAAGAAGACATGAAGTCTAGGTATCCTCACTTGTTTCCTCTTCCAGAGAAGGATCCGACTGATACATCACAGCCTTAAGGTACGAGTATTGATTCTTATGTTAATTATTTTCATTGGTCGTGTGAGGCCATTGTCGTGATTGATGATTGTGGCAATATGTGGCATTGAATTATTGAGTTTTCTACAGGAAGGATTGATAGTAGTACTGTTACAAAGGCGACTCTGCCAAAATTTATATAGAACCCGACGAGTTAAACATTCGAGGACGAATGTTTCCAGGGGGGAAGGATGTTACATTTCGCGTTTTCGTACATTAATGTTTCGTCGTAAGTTAATCGACATAAACTCGGGAATGAGATTATTTTTGAGGTTATAAGCATTTATGCTATTTATAATAGGTGATAAGTAAGTGTCGTGAAGGTTAGAGGGTAAACGAATCAAAGAAAATGAGTTACGTTTAAGGTTGGCAATTTGTGATAAAATACGGTCTAAGCTATAATACCCGATATTTATGGACTAGTGCCATACAAGGTACCACATGACCAAAATAGTAAGGTATATAAAGTGTGTTAAAAGTAATTAGTATTTTAAGTAATTTGAGATAATTCTTATTATGTGAATAATTGGTTAATTATTGATTTAAGTGAGATTTTTGAATAATTATTAGGGGGCAACATCCACGTAGGACTATAGAAATTTGGCAGCAAGTTTCCATCTATTCATGTGCTTAAGTAGGTGGTGGAAATGTTTAAAGATATGTGCACCTTTATCTCATTTGTTAAGGATGCTATTAAGAAGACAAAGATTGTACGTCATCTAGTGATTTCTCTTTCTTATAGTAAGCAACGTCCCATTCCTAAGTAGTGATATTGTTCATAAGTTTTAAAGTGAATTGGGTATTACTTCATTGTGATGTAAATTAACGTGAAGCTATCAAGAATACAACCCAAGTTTGATCCAACGTCTATGACCTTCAACGAGTTTGCATGAGCATTCGAGGTTAGATGTTTATCAAAAGGATTTACTAATCGTAGTCATCAAAAGATGGAACTGAGGTATGTTAAGGCTATCATTTCCTTCGTTTTGGCATGACCCATACGATACAAACGAAACGAGCAATCGCACAACTTTCATAAATGTCTCTATTCATAGAAGCACTAGGGGTGCCTATGTTCTTGAATTCCCATGTGTCTTATTATTATATCTTCTATTCACGGGTCTCAGAAAAATGCGTAATTGATAAAATTTATCCGAAGGCATATTGATCTTATGACATACCGAGAAATATTATTAACTTACTTCTTATGCATTTCATTCATTTATATATGTATATTGACCCATGACCAGATGGCATTATATACGTGTATATTATATGCATATGGGATATAGGAAAAAGTTACGACATTATATATCGCCATGGCCCATCGGTTTGGGTCGTGACAATTTCGCCCACAGAGGCTGAGATAATATGACGGGATGCCCTCAGAGGCTTGATGATGTTATGTACACATATACCTATGCATGATATGACATTTATACGCACATGCATGAACTTATAAATATTTCAGGATTCACAAAATTATTTAGACTTGCAGGTGGATTCCTTTACTCCATGTTTCATCTATGTCTTTTATGTACTGATTTTCATGCCTTACATACTGAGTACATTATTCGTACTGATGTATCTTTTGTCTGCGGACGCTGCGTTTCGTGCCCGCAGGTGCAGGTAGACAGGCTGACAGGCACCGTTTTTAGGATCTTTGATCAGCGAGAGTTGGTATGCTCCACTTGATCCGGAGCTGTTACTTGTTTTGGTACGCTATTTTTGGTATGTAGATATGGGTACGACGGGGCCCAGTCCTGTCCTTTATACAGTTGTACTATAGACAATCATGTATAGTTGGATAGTATGTGGCCTTGTCAACTTCCAGTTTTGGATATATAGTTGTCTATAGCAGCCTTGTCAGCTCGCCCTACTGTATTCCGCATGTATATGTATATATGTCTTTTGGACATGTTTTTCTCACGTATGTGTCATGTCTCAAAACCGAGGAGCGCGACCGACGCTCAACCGAGTGAACCCGACCGAGCAAGCCTGTTAGATTTTTTTCTACCCAAACTCATCCACGAATGGAGATAATACATATTTTCATTAATTAGACAAAAAGGTGTTCACGTCTACAATACCAATTCATTTCCAATAATTTCATCATTTTTAAAGTCTCAAATGGACAAGTAATACAACCACAACATAATATATTTTGTCTTTTCCAACACCAATACATAACCCACACTATGTCTACGGAGCCTCTATAGATAAAGAAGAGTACAATGATAATGCCGGCAACAAGGACCCGGCTATACCTTAAACAGAATACACAAAGTACAAAAGATTCATGACCCCGGGATGAAGTGGGGCTCACCAAGTCAGCTGGAAAGAAGGTGTAATGCTATTACTGATCAATATCTCCTGTTGTGGAACCACCTGCATCCATTTAAAGATGCAGCGCCCCCGGCAAAAAGGGACGTTAGTACTGTCGAATAGCACTAGTATATATAACTAAACACCCTCTCAATAGAATGACAAATAATACAAACAAGATTATCATAATATCAATGAAAGCCTTAATCAACATCAAACCTCAATTTACGATCAAGACAGTGTTTAAATTTATTTCCATATCTCACATTGGGAGATTTTTAGTATCGATATACCATGGTCCACAATACCATTATTCACAATACCATTATTCACAAAACCAGTACCACCGTACTCTTAGCACGGAGTCTGATCACGACCCGATCGGCTAGGCTATCTCATTAGAGACATCAACCACAATTACTCTAAATATTAATATCACCATCTTTAACACGGAGTCCGATCACGACCCGATCGGCTAGGCTATCCATTAGGGACATCGACCACAATCACAATTTCAATTACAATTTCCAGTACAATCACCACCATGTGTGCGACATGGTGTCCGATCACGACCCGACCGGCTAGACTGTCTTATTCGAGACATCAATCTTTTTATATCAATCATCGCATTTCATATTACTTTCACATCTTTTCATTTCATTGACACTAATGGCCATAATCATAAGATCATTCTTGGCACGTTGGCCATATTCAGTATTTCTTGTTCACCCTTTTCAATTTCAAATATCATCATCATTATCAACAACAAATAAAATTCAAATCAAGGTGTGTAGTACACATGTGAGCAATTTAGAGTCTAAGGCACATAGAGATATTTCACAAAATTTGGCATAATAGCCTTTGTTTGAACTTGACTTAAAGTCGAAATAATATTAATGCACAACCTATATTTTAACACATCCTCAATTGGTAACATAACATGAATAAAGCATTTGGGATGCTTAATGAACATATATCTTTCAACCCAATCTTATTAGGAATAGCCAATTTCATAATGAATCACTCGGGAATTACATAATTCACATGAATATCGTGGGATTCAATTTTAAGAGAAGAGTTTAGCCAACATACCTCAATCGAGCTTCCTTAAACTCTAAAATATTTCGGAATTCTTAGCAACTTCAATCTATTGTAGAAATATAACAAATTAAACCAAAATTAGGAAGATGCTCATGGTTCTAGCTCATTTGAGCATTTTATCAAATATTAAGTGTGGATTAAGTTTCAAGGTCCATTTTATGGAGGATTCCATCACCCCACAACCCAATCTTTACCATTTTAGGTTCAAAAATCTTCCTACACCCTTTTATAACACATGCATATAAAATAAATAACTCTCATGCCCAAATATTATCTTGTTAATTACTCATCTCTAGACAAAATTCGAAATTGAGGGTTAAGGTGTAGAATCTTACCTCTAGGATCAAGACCTAGTGAGTTTCCCTCCTTAATCTTCCAAAACTTGAGCAAGAATTGAAGAACAATTATTGAAGAACACTTTCTCACTCTAGGGCACTCTCTCTCACTCTAAAATGTCAGATTATGGCTCAAAATTTGTCATGCCCCAAAACCGAGGAGCGCGACCGGCGCTCAACCGAGTGAACCCGACCGAGCAAGCCTGTTCATTCTACCCAAACTCATCCACAAATGGAGATAATATATATTTTCATTAATTAGACAAAATGGTGTTCACGTTTACAATACCAATTCATTTTCAATAGCTTCATCATTTTTAAAGTCTCAATGGACAAGTAATACAACCACAACATAACATATTTTGTCTTCCCCAACACCAATACACAACTCACACTATGTCTACGGAACCTCTATAGATAAAATAAAAAAAGTACAATGATAATATCGGCAACAAGACCCCGGTTATACCTCAAACAGAATACACAAAGTACAAAAGATTCATGACCCCTGTATAAAGTGGGGCTCACCCGACAGGGGCGGAGCTACGGTAGAGGGTGCGGGTTCGGGCGAACCCAGTGACTTTTTTCGAGACCCTGTATTTGTATTGAAAAATTTATTCTTTATATATAAATATATCCTGCCGAACCTAGTAACAAAAGGGCTCTGGGTTCAATGGTAAGAGTCATGGGTTCGCTTGGAGAAGGCGCGGGTTCGAATCACGTTGAAAGCAGTGATCTATTTTGTTGTTTTTTACAATTTTTCTTTTGAAGAATGCACAAATTAAATGACATCGTAATTCTGAAATAACTCAAAAGTCCAAACGACACTTTGCCTTCCTTTAAACTAACATTTATACTTTTTAATAAATAAAACATAAAATCTTTTTTCTTTCTAATAAACAAATCCTTCTCCAAATAAAAACACGTCTTCTCATCTTCTCAATCCCAAATCAAAAAAGCTAGAGTTCTGCCTCTGTTGATCGTTGGCGCTGTTACCACAATCTGCCGGATCCAGACGCCTTTCAACTCTCGATGTGTATCAATGTATGCTCTTTCTCCCTTAGAAGTTAGACCCTTCTCCCTTCTTCAATTCTTCTTTCCTGATTTTTTCCTTTCATGTTTTCTTCTTATATTTTATATTTGACAATTTATACAAAATCTGATTTTTAATTTTTGATTCTAGGGTTGTCCCACATTTTGAACTTCATTCCCTTTGTCAATTTGTGCTTTGGTTCTTTCTAAAAGTTCAAACTTGAAGTCTCCGACAAGCCGACAGACAAGGTATGTGGTTGTTGTCCTAGTTTCTTGTTTTTAGTTTCTAGTGAGACCAACTTGCATTCACATGGAGTGGCCGTATACCCTTATTAAGAAGAAAACTTTCATATGTAGTCAGGGCGAAGCTACAGTAGAAGAAAATCCGGTGACTTTTTCCGAGACCCTGTATTTATAATTTAGAACTCATACACTTCAAATCTTAGCTCCGCCTCTTAGGCCGACGGGGAAACTTTTGTGATTTAAACTCTTATTCACTAGATAACTTGATTATTATGGATTTATATGAGTAGTTATTTATCAAAATGAGTTCGACTATTATAGATTGACGTATTTGAGTTATTGGGAATCACTGAGCCATTTAAGGGACAATATTGTGGTATGTTGAGTATAACCCCTTCCATAGAACCGTTTTCTCCAAACTCCATATCTTATATATGTGATTGTGTGATTAAATATCTTTAAAATTTGTTAGTTTGTTTACCCTAAAAATTGAGTAAAAATTAAACTTATATTGTGATTTTAAGGATATATGATTTAAACCAGCACCAATTGATAAACAACGAATTAAATAGATAAATTGGACAATAAAATAAATCAAACTGGTCTGCAAACAATGCCTCGACCTCGATTCAAGATAGTCTCGAGGTTAGTTAATAAGAACAGCAGAGGATGGAACAAGCAGTGATGAACAGTAAGTAAGACAAAAAAAGCAACGTATATGTATATTCTTCTCAGTGAATCATGATCCTACAAATGATTGGAACTCCTCTTTTTATAGTAGAGGAAACCTAATTATGGTATGTCTCTAATTACATAAGAAAATCGTATAAACAGCTAGTTAACCGCTTCTGATTTGGTCTGTTTCGAGATTCACGTCATGATCCTCGAACAATCACGGATATCCGTCCCGAGATTCACGCCGTGATCTTCGACCGGTCACTGATATCTCACCATTCCGTTATGATGCTCCCCTCGAAGTCGGTCATACTTGATCTCGATTGTTGCTGGCCTCGGTCTCAACGTACACTTCGATCTCTAGGCTTGATGTCTCATCTTCGAGCTCGGGTCAGATTTATTACGAGGCTACCCCCGATGCAACTCCCTTGTCTCGATCAAATAGCAAAATCGGATAGGCTCGATTTTTACCGTATACATAGTTATATGTAGTAACCCAAATTTTTTAATACTTATTAATTATGAGATTGGAGAATTAATCTTATTTGTAGCTATTTGGTCCCAATACTAATCTAGTAGAAGGGGAATTGATATAATATAATAGGTGGATAGTAAGCCAAATTTTATACGTATTATTTATGATTAATGATTAATTAGTACTAGACTTGTTGGGGGGTTTGTTAGAAAGAAGTGGGCGAAACCCATTCTTCTTTGTTGCCGGCCTTAAAGTCGCCTGAGAAATAAATAAGTGAAATTGGTTTCTTAATTCTAAGATAGAAAAAAAAAATACCTAGAGAAGCAGAGTGACATCGGTACTGTAGTTGAAAAGAAAAGGCTATAGGCGTTCTCTGGTGGAGTGGATTGCGTCGTGAATCGAGAGCAAGGAGAGGACAACTCTTCAACTCAATATTGGTACTTAGGTATATTATTATTATGTTCACCCCAAAACTTGTATTCTTTGAAGTAAGAAAAGAAATCATTATGCATTATATTTGTAGTAGTGACAATAATTGAATTGGGAACACGTTATAATGGCTGACATTGTTGTACTTGTGAGGCCGTGGAAATAGAAATATAATTTAATAATGGAAACCTTACCCTTTAACCCGAACTCCTTACCCTTTAATGATGGACAAAACTTCTCAAGATTGCATTTTTGGAATTTAATTTCAGAACTTTGCACATGAAATCAGTTTCGGAGTTTTGCACATATATGCTGGATTAATTGTATTTTATTATATGATAAACATTGAACTTCACAACTCAAGTATTGGTGCACGAGTATATTGATGAACCAGAAACTCTATCATATTGTGGTTAGAAATAAAGAAATGATTGAAAACATTGTGATTATGCAAATGATTGATGAGCTTTCAAAATTAGGTGTAAAGTATGAGAATTCGTCCATAATGAGCATCTAGAACCTATTTGGACGTTAATATTAAAGCTACTGTTTTAAATCTTTGTTCTTAAGCATAGAATTTTTTTGATTGGTACTCTGGTTATGATCGGTGGAATCAGAGTGCTAATTTATAGAAGTTGAATCTAATGTTGAGTTTATATTGAGATATTGGGATATACTTTCATTGAAGTGTAAAAATTTTAAGATATAGTTCCAGGCTTGAAAGTTAGAGAGATTGAGATTTGCCCCAATTAGCATAATTAACATAATTAATTAATATGTTGCATGGATTGAGGTCATTGGATAACATTTGGTTAGTGTTTTAGAGCAAGGTAAGGCTTTAAGATTTGTCGCTTGCATTTCAAAACTTATTTTGAAAATATATTTTGCATTCCTTTCAAAATAAGAAGTTTTTGAATGTTTAACCAAATATGCTACTCTTTGTCGTAATTTCCAAAAAAAAAAGGTGTTGGAGAACACCGGAGACGCTATTTGCACTCCAAATTTGATGTTAGTCCCTTGTTGCCTGGGGAACTTTTAGCACGGAATTATCTGTCTTTCAAGGAGCCATCCCACAATTTGCAAGGGAGAACTCGTCGAAAATTTTGCTATGAAGGACAATGATTTGGAATTTGGTTGGCCATTATAACTTCTATCCGTATGTGTTTAACCCTAGTTTAAGGTAAAATTTGTGCTTTGTGCCTTAATTTTCTGTAGTTGTAGATAATAACATATCAAACCCAATGACAATAAATTTTAGCCAGTCTCCTTCCCCTAAGGGATTATAACCAAGAGACCTTGTTGAATTCAGAAAGTTTCAAGACTAGGACTAGGAGTAAGATCATATATATGGAGCCTCTTCATCGTCAAGTCCTTAATTCTATAAATTGTTTTTTTGAACGAATTTCCTAGACCCCAAGAAACTAAACTTTTCTTTATCCATGTTGTTACAAAGAACTTGGAAGCACTAGTTTTCACTTTCCAGCCACATTTCACACACTGGTTTAATAATCTTTTCCCTTGGAGCACAGATCATATAAGGCTTAGGGATTAGGATTAGTACTTCTCTAATCCTAACTTTTCCTTGCCTTTCAAAAGTTTGCGCGCAATTCGTGCCTTTCAAAAGTTGTTATCAACAATTCACAAGTTCTTTTCTAAAGTTTGGAACTCCTTTTGTAATTCTGAAAATAATATCTGGCAAACTTCTTCTCATGTTTCCTCTCATTGAAAGATCAGTTTGTCTTACTATTTATGGGCCAACAAAGACACCCACTCATGTCCAGTCTTATCTTTATTAAGGTTTGTCTTTCAACAGAAACCATTTCATGGAATAACATAACCTTCCCGAAGAGGTATGGGACTAACTTGAATGTTTAGCTTCAAGAAATCAGATGCAACAGCACTAACAGATATCAAAATCAGGCAGGTCTGAGCGAAAAGGAAATATATAGATTTTTTCTTGAGTGAAGAATAGACCGAAAAAGAACTTGTTCACATTTGACCATCTCTCTTGCGTTTTGTGCCAATCAGAGCAGGAGGTTTAGACATTACTTGGGTGCTTCTTAATCCTTTCAAAATGGCAGCAACATACCCCTTTTGCGATTTCTATGAAAGAATCCTACAGACGATGGATTCCCGCGTGAAACACCATACTGGACAGAAGACACATTGCTATTGGACACAAAATTCTTTATTGAGTTGACCAACTGGATGCTCTTGAGCCATGTGAATTAAAAAATTAAGTAAATAAAGCCTCTAGAAGCAAACAGTGATCTCCTATCTAGCTTCCAACATTGTGATGCTTATTTCATTTACAGAACTTTCGCTGTCAGCTTTACTGGATTGACTCCTACCAGTAAAAAAACCTGGCTCTTTAGGTAACGGCAATGGAATGTCACTAGACAACATCAGCAAAACTGATGCCATACTAGGCCTATCTTCTGGACAGTGCTGCACGCACAATAGACCTACATGGACTGATCGTTGCACTTCAGACAGGTTGCTTGACTCCCTTAGATGTGCATTAATTAGTTCCAAACTCCTGCCTTCTCTGAAGAGGATCCACACCTGAACATTTGATATCGTGCAGTTAGATGCTATAAGTTTTACCAACATGAGTTTAGCACCATTTAAGATAGACAGGAAGAGTTTCTACATGTCCCAAAAGATTATGGTGATGGTCTGGATGGAAGAACCCTCTATTTCTCTTCCCGCTTAAAATCTCCAGTACCAGAACTCCAAAGCTAAATACATCTGATTTCACTGAAAATTTTCCTTCTGCTGCATACTCTGGAGACATGTAGCCACTGCAGGACAATGTTAAACAAAGAAAGTAAGTAGCTTTTTAGTGGAGAGAAATTTGCTTATTGGTTTAAAGATCTTTACTATGTTCCAACCACTCTGGTTGTCCTTGCTGCAGTCTCATTTCCTCCGAAACTTCTTGCCGTTCCAAAGTCCGATATCTTTGGGTTCATATCAATATCTAACAAAACATTGCTAGGTTTAAGATCTCTGTGGATTATCCGCAATCTTGAGTCTTGATGAAGATAGAGAAGTCCTCGCACAATTCCATTAATAATATGGAAGCACTTAGGCCAATCAAGTAGTAAGCTCCGATCTCTATCTGCAGAAATCCAAAGTTTATGATTTTACTACTTTACTAAATAATTCATGAAAGCTAAATGTGCTACAGGAATAAAAAAAAGTGAGAACCAACCAAAAAGGAACCAATCCAAACTACTGTTAGGCATGTATTCATAAATCAACATTGTTTCTTCTGCTTGAATACAGCAACCAAGAAGCTTAACAAGATTCCGATGCTGCAGTTTGGCAATGAAGATAACTTCATTCATGAACTCATCAGTCCCTTGGGCCGAGTATCTTGAAAGTCTCTTGACTGCAATTTCTTGTCTCTCTTTCAGCACACCCTAGGTATCATCATGCAATTAGATGAAAGAGCTTCTCCAGAATGTTGGTTACTTAATATCACATTGTTGTTTAAGGGAAATAGGAGAATTGGAGACAAATTTTCTAACCAAAACCTATGTTTCAAAGTTAAGTTAGTCAATGTTCCATCATAAGATAATGTCCTGCAGTTAGTTTGAAGGAAAAAGAAAGAGTTGCCCCGAACATTGTTACCTTATAAACAGGACCAAAACCACCCTCTCCAAGCTTGTAGTTCAGTGAAAAGTTATCGGTAGCATCCAAGATGGTCGCAAAATCAAACAATGGTAAATCTGGAACTTCATCTTTACTTTCATTGGTGTAGAACATTTCAGAGATCTTTCTTCCTTTTCCTGTGAAAATAAGGACTTAACTGGATGTAAACAGAAAATTCCTGAGACTAAATAAATCCAGAAATTAAAGCACATTTACTCAAGCCACTTAACACAAATTTCGAAGCAGAAAAACGTCTGGTACCTTCGCCAAAACGTATCTGATCCTGATCCTTCTTCTTCTTCTTCTTTTGATTTATGTACAAGATCAAACACACTGCTAAGAGAAGAATCGATGCTGCCAACGGCAAGCTGATTCTCAATTTCTTTACTTTCTCTACGCTGGAGTTCTCTGAGGATTCAAATAAATTCATTTGAGTTTCATAAGTAGAAAATATATATTTTTTTAAATGATGTTGAAAAACTTCAGGCCTCAGCTTGCACATTTTATGACATTTAGTTTTATCTAGAATCTAATGTAGCTTTCTTTATAGCCTTACATGCACAAGTAAAGTAGCAGACTTGTACCTGATTGGGAAGAGTCCAACTTTATATAGATATCTTGTCCACTAGCACCAAGATCTCTGATGTCGATCAGCTCATCAAACCAAAGCAAGCAGCCTTCATTTGTCCCTGTTATGTCTGGATTTGCATATGCGACACATGAACAGTTTCTCAAGCACAATTCCTCGCATGCACTAAGATTCACTCCTTGATCGTACCAGGAAAAACGAGTGTCTGGCAACTTGATGCCCGGATACTTCAGGAATTTAACTTCCTTTTGGCAATTCAATGTTGCCTTTCTAACACAGCCACTTGTCCAATTTTCCCTTGCCCATTCTGTTGGGTTTTTGGGTTCAAACTGATCCAAACAGCTGCAGATTGAAGAGTTGCCATTATTGCACAAACTATATGCGTGACACCGACTGTAAATGTCACAGTTATCTGCTGGTGCGCTACCAAAGTAATTATCCCAATTCTGTGTTTGATTATTCCATATTGAAAGCTGTAGAACCCCATCTAGTTGCATCACTACCCTTGCAAAGATAGAGCTGTCTGTGAGCTGATACATGATAGATATTTTCTCAGGATCGGATACATATATATATTTATAACCAGGACTTGGTAGCCGAGATGGTGCACTAGCAAATCCTCGACCATTCCATGGTCCAAACCTGTGGCGTTCAGTGGAACCGTTCATTATAAATGGCTGTGGGAATCCACGAGGATCGAATGTCCAAGTAAACTCACCCCTGGAAGGGTCATTTGTGCTCTTCCATGACCAGAGGGAACGATGAAAACCAGTCTTAAGATCGATTCCAACCTTCATTCCAGGCAAAGATGTGTCACTGGGATAGTCAAAACTCTGCCACAAGTAATTGACAGTTGCATCTCGAACAACAAGATTGCCTGAATCAAGAAGCTGCGCCTTTGAATTTTTCACACGTCTGGTGGCATTGGAGGACCAAATGACATGACCAGAACCATTAAAAAGAGTAAGAATTCCTTGTCTTGTAAAATTTAGCATACCATCTCTATCATTGAGTGGACTGTCTCCATTAGCAACCCATACCACTGTCTGTACAGAAACTTTGCTGAACCATATTCCGATGTACCTTTTCCTGGATGTGCCAGGGGAGAAAAATCCCAACTCAAACTTTCCACCTGATGAAATAATGGTGTTTCCATCCGTTAAAGGCTGATCTACTGGTATGGTATCTGCGGCACCATAAAGAATCAATATGAAAAACAAGAAGAAATGAATATTTATGGCTTCCATTGCTTTCTGTGCTTCTACCTTATTTTTTGCAGAGTTCAATTAAAATCTAACCCTTCGCTTAGCTCATGGGGTTATTAGATGACTAAGTTGTTGTCAAGGTGTGCGGACTTGAAAAAATTAACAAGACTTGACGGGATGATTCTGACTTAAAAATATATGTAATAGTCTCAATAGCAGGCACCAAGAATTTTCCTTTTATTTTTTAAGAGAGAAAAGTTGTTGTTATAAGGAAAAATTATGCAACTGCACAAAAAGTGTAAATCATTCTCCTTGTTTTCTTTTTTCAGTAATTCCATTTCATATGCTGAGATATTGCTTCAACCTTTGAAAATGGCCAGGTCTTACAAAGAAAAGGTCAAACGTAATATTCTTCGGTATGTTTCAATAAAAGGTCAACAATTCTCTTAAATCATTGATCGGAGAAAAGTGTGAAAAGTGGGTGGGATCCTTAGTTGTTGGAATGCTTCTTAATATTTAGCTCCAATTTGAAATGTTATTGAGAAATACCCACTTGTTAATGCTAAAATAAAATTTGCACAAAAATATCTTTAGTTAAAATAGAGAAACACTCCATCAACTTTTACCGAGTTTGGAGAGTTTGAAAAGTGCCGTTCGAACTCTAGGAGAAATTCATGGAGTGTTGCCGGAGTTCTTAGTTGCAAAAATTAATATCTACTCCACGTGTTCATTTTTGGTTATCTACTTTTGATTTTGCATTCTTTTTAAAAATAAAAAAATATATATATATTTTACAACTTTACCCGTAATTATGATATCATTTCAAAAAGTATTGAGAAATGATTTAGGAAATAAATAATTAATGACAAGGGTAAAACAAGAAAAAAAGTTCCCTTGATTTGCTAAAATGAACAAGTAAAAGTAAAAAATATATTTAGAAGAGGTGGATGTAGTGTGCGAATAATATTTTCAATTGAACTCATAACTTTTAAAATATAATTAGTTGAATACTAAAATCTTAAAAGTTGAACTCATAGAATTTAAATTCTGAATATTTATAAGAAATTTTATTGAGAGAATGAAGGAGGGAGAGTGAGAGAGAGTGTGTACGCTAATAGAATGACAAGGGCACAATTTTTGTTTGAGATCAGAGCGCGGAAATCTCGACTAGCTTTTTCAACTTCTTTCATATACTCGGCATCGACGATTGGCTTCGCTATTGCTGGTGTGAAAGCAAGTTCTCATGTTATTTTTGTTTGCAACTTTAGTTCTTTATTCAAGCGGCAACTGCATCGTGAAAATCAAAACATTAGATGTTATTTCAATGATTATGGCTACAGCACTAGCATTTCTTTATGGCTAATAGACCCGTCACTGCTATTCATTTACATCTTGTATTTAGTTTAAAGTTGTTTCTCTCTTTTTTTTCAACGAAATAAATGCAATACTTTAACCAGTTTGATTCTCTTAAATTATTCTGCCCTCTTTGTAAGCTCTCAAACACACAGACACAAAGGCGACCTCTACAATTTTTTTATGTTGCAGTAGGGAGTTTTGTTTTAACAATTGGGTTGGAACTCTAACATATAGTATGCTGAAGTTTCACTTTTAAAAACTAAATACTCCCTTTCAAATTCTAGCGTAGTGTGATGGAGTTTACTTATAAAAGCTCTGTCTCCAGTTTTAGGTGAGGATATTTTTGTCCAAATATATTTTCTGCATTAAAGAGTGACTTAACATTGGATAATTTTGAGATGGTGACTAAAACTTGATTAACGGTCCAACAAGTGGCAATTTGTTAATTTCTTGTCAAAACCCAAACTGATGGGCCATGACGAGTGCCCGAGTCCTACCTGTCGAACACCCCTAAGCATGCGTCTAAGATATAAACATAAATTGAGGGTAGGTCGGGAATAACATCTGTCAATAAACTGCTAAATCACGTGAATAACATACCTGAGGAAAACATGTCCAAAAGACATATATACATATACATGCGGAATACGGTAGGGCGAGCCAACAAGGATGCTATAGACAACTATATATCCAAAACTAGAAGCCGACAAGGCCACATATTATCTGTCACGACCCAAATCGGTGGGCCGCGACGGACACCCGGTACCTTACTCAACCGAGTACCAACGTAACGTATCTTTTCGTATCATACTATTATAGGTAAATAAGCCGGAAAGGCTGTCGTGAGATAACTAGAATAAAACATGAGGAAATACTCGTCATAGGATGACCCAACATGATGTACCGACTTATACATATGGCATACGGGCCTATAAGGCCGACACGATCCTTTATATACTTAAAACATAGGCCGATAAGGCCATACAAGTATTCATATACATGACATCTGTCTACAAGCCTCTAAGAGTAGATAAATACCATAAAGATCAGGACAGGGCCCCGCCATACCAATCAATACATGTCTAACTCATACTGACCAAATAAGCAACTCCGGAGCAAATGGAGCGCACCAACACCTTCCGCTCAGCTGATAGCCTACTTAGAGGACTCTCAACCTGTCTATCGGGACCTACGGGCATGAAACGCAACGTCCCCAAGCAAAAAGGGACGTCAGTACAAATAATGTACCGAGTATGTAAGGAATGAAAATCAGTAAATAAAAGACATGAGAGAAACATGGAGTAAAAGACTCAACATGTACGTCTGAATAGCTCTGTGAATCGTTTCATATTTATAATGTCATGCATATGCGTATAAATGTCATACCATGCATAGGTATATGCGTACATAACATCATCAAGCCTCTAAGGGCATCCCATCATATCATCTCGGCCATTGTGGGCAAAATCATCAACATATACCAGCTGATCAAGTGGTGGTGCGTATATAACGCCGTAACCTTTTCTCATATCCCATATACATATAATATACGCGTATATAATGCCATATGGTCATGGGTCAATGTATATGTATAAATGAATGAAATACATAAGAAATACGTTAATAAGATTTCTCGGAATGTTATAAGATCAACATGTCCTCGGATAAACTTTATCAACTACGTATTTTTCTGAGACCCATGAACAGAAGATATAATAATAATTCATATGTGGAATCAAGAACATAGGCCCCCCTAGTACTTCCATGAATAGAGTCATTTATGAAAGTTGTGCGTTTGCTCGTTTCGTTTGTATCGTATGTATCATGCCAATTTGTTACATCCCATGTTGTCGTACGTGAAATACACTATAAGTAAATTGATGAAAGCTCGAAAATGAGATGTTACATCCCGCATTTTCGTACGTTAAAGTTTCGTCATAAGTTAATCGACGTAAGCTCGGGAATGAGATTATTTTGAGATTATAAGTATTACGCTATTTCAAACAAGTGGTAAGTAAATTCGTGAAGGTGAGAGGGTAAACAAATCGAAAAAAATGAATTTCGTCGAAATTTGTCATTTTGAGATAAAATACGGTCCAAGCTACAATCCTCATGTATTTATGGACTAGTACCACACAAGGTACCACATGACTATGGTAGTAAGGTGTATGAAGTATGTTAAAAGTGAGTAGTATTTTAAGTAATTTGAGATAATTCTTAATTATATGAGTAATTGATTAATTATTAGTTAATGGGAGATTAACTAGTTAATTAAGGAGTTGGTGGGTGATTAATTAAGATCTTGGATAAGCCTAAGGAACCTTAACGTGGCAGCAAAAGCTTTTGGGCAATTATGACTCTTATTTCATGTAAGTAGTGGCATGTTTAGAGGGATTATGGGCAAGTCATCTTACAAAGTGGGCCCACACCTATAATAGAAAAACATCCCTAATTCATTTAAGGGGGAGGGAGGAAGGCTTCAACAAAATAAAGAATGAAATATTCAACAAAAGTAACGGAGGAAGCTCAACAATTCGTATGAAACTGCAGCAGCGTGAAATTGCGATTCTGAGGGAGTACGGTTCAATCTTTCTCAAGAATATCATACAGATTTCTCCCTACTTCGATTCGTCGTTACATGTTTTTCGTAAAAGACGTGTGTGAGAGGGATTGTCAAAAGAATCGGCTTAGGTATGTTAAGGCTATCCCTTCTTTCTTTTCGGTATGATTCATACAATACAGACGAAACGAGCAAACGCACAGTTTCGATCCGCCGTTACGTGTTTTCGCAAAAGAGAATCAGTTCAGGTATGTTAAGGCTATCCCTTCTTTCTTTTGGCATGATCTAAATAATACAAATAAAACGAGCAAAATACGCAACTTTCATAAATGACTCTATTCATAGAAATACTAGGGGTGCCTATATTCTTGATTCCCCATGCGAATTATTATTATATCTTCTGTTCATGGATCTCAAAAAAATACATATTTTATAAAGTTTATCCGAAAGGCATATTGATCTTGTGACATTCCGAGAAATTTTATCAACGCACTTCTTATGCATTTCATGCATTTATATATGTACATTGACCCATGACCAGATGGCATTATATACGGGTATATTATATGTATATGGGATATGATAAAAGATTACGGCGTTATATATGCACCACCACCTGATCAGCTAGTATACGTTGATGATTTGCCCACAGTGGCCGAGATGATATGATGGTGTCACGACCCAAACTGATGGGCCGCGACGGGCACCCGGTACCTTACTCAACCGAGTACCAACACAACGTGTCTTTTCATATCATACTATCATAGATAACTGAGCCGGAAAAGCTGTCGTGAGATAAGTAGAATACAACATGGAATACCAACTTATACATAAGACATACGGTCCTATAAGACCAAAATAACCACTCGTACACTGAACATAGCCCAACAAGGCTATACAATCTTTTACGTACATGACATCTATCTACAAGCCTCTAAGAATACATAATTATCATAAAGGTCGGGACAGAGTCCCGCCATACCAAATAATACATGTCTAAATCATACTGACCAAACAATCAATTCCGGAGTAAATGGAGCGCACCAACATCTTCTGCTGAGCTGATGGCCTACTTGGAAGGCTCTCGACTTGTCTATCGGGACCTGCGGGCATGAAACGCAGCATCCCCAGGCAAAAGGGACGTCAATACAAATAATGTACCGAGTATGTAAGGCATGAAGATCAATACATAAGAGACATAGATGAAACATGGAATAAAGAATTTCACCTGTAAGTCTAAATAACTTTGTAAATTCTGAAACATTTATAATGTTATGCATGTGCGTATAAATATCGTGTCATGCATAGGTGTAGGTGTACATAACATCATCAAGCCTCTGAGGTCATCCCATCATATCATCTCAGCCACTGTGGGCAAAATTATCAACGTATACTAGCTGATCAGGTGGTAGTGCGTATATAACATCATAACCTTTTCCCATATCCCATATACATATAATATATACGTATATAACGCCATCTGGTCATGCGTCAATGTACATGTATAAATGCATAAGAAGTACGTTAATAAGATTTCTCGGAATACCATAAAAGTCAATATGCCTTTCGGATAAACTTTATCAAATACGTATTTTTCTAAGACCCATGAACAGAAGATATAATAATAATTCAAATGGGAAAATCAAGAATATAGATACCCCTAGTATTTCTATGAATAGAGTCATTTATGAAAGTTGCGTATTTTGCTCGTTTCATTTGTATTATTTGGATCATACCAAAAGAAAGAAGGGATAGCCTTAACATACCTGAACCGATTCTCTTTTGCAAAAACACGTAATGGCGGATCGAAGTAGAGAAAAATTCGTATGATATTCTTGAGAAAGATCGTACCGTACTTCCTTAGAATTGCAAGTTACGTTGCTATTATATAACGTAATATCGTATGGATTTTTTTATTGTAGCTTCATCCGCACTTTGTCATAATCTTCATCCGTATTGTTGTACTATAAAACTTTTGGCTCCACAAGTAAAGCTCCAAATAACCATGAAAGAATATTTGAAAGTGCAAAGCTCCATACAAGGTAAAGTATTTTATTTGGTTAGCTTCTAGGGAGGCTTGCTTTACTAGGAAGACAGCAATTCCCTTTTTATTTGTTGCAAGGTTTTCTCGGTAGCTTCATCCATAAGCTTAGCTAGATTACGTATTTCCCTCTTGAATTATGTATAATAACAAAGAATCTTGGAGGTTTGTGGGCCCCCGCTTTGTGGCTTAGTTGGCCAAAGACTACTCCACATTTTGCCATCTTTTATGTCATTTTAAGAGTCACATGGTTGGTCTTAGGTGGCTGCCACGTTTTTGGCTTATAAAGATTATCCAATAACTTAATTAAGCTTATCCACAAATTCTTAATTAACTTGTTAATCTCTCACTAACCAATAATTCACATAATTAAGACTTATCTCAATTTACTTAAAATACTACTCACTTTTAACACACTTTATACACCTCACTATCATGGCCATGTGGTACCTTGTATGATATTAGTCCATAAATACCGGGTATTTTAGCTCGGGCCGTATTTTATCCCAAAATGTCAAAGTTCGACGAAATTCATTTTCTTCGATTTTCTTACCCTCTCAACTTCGCGAATTTACTCATCACTTGTTTGAAATAGCATAATGCTTATAATCTAAAAATAATCTCATTCCCGATCTTACGTTGATTAGCTTACGACGAAACTTTAACGTATGAAAATACAGGATGCAACATCTCATTTTTCCAAGCTTTCAGCAATTTACTTATGGCATACTTTTACGTACGAAAATATGGGGTGTAACATCTTTCCCCCCTTTGGAACATTCATCCTCGAATGTTGACTGATGCACGTATCATTTTTATAACCTATATCTTCTGAATACTTTTGTACTATCCTTGCCATCCCGACAACTATTCTATGAATAAATCCAAAGGCCATGGCATTCCCCCCTTTAGGCCTCTTTCTCACACCACGACTCGTGGTCGGAATCCTCCTAATTTCGTAACTGTTGCTACCTTCTATCATGCAGCTTGTACGCCTCTGACCTTGTAAATGCGCCTATGTGATTCTTCTCTCCTTTTTCCTCCACCTTTTAGCCAATCTTTAGGTCTCACTTTGTAAACATATACAGAGCTTGATAAGATGTCTCTCTGGGTATCTATAGGTATACTGAAGTTCTTCACTTGATACTTTGTCGAACTTTCGAATATTGCTATATCTTATTTCATAGCCCCGGTTATCCATCCGTATGACTTTATTGCATCTAGGTAGGTCATACTACACCATAACTCTTACTTCGATTTATCATTACTGAGGTCTGCTACCAACCTCCAGCTTACTCTCGTTGCTTATCCTATAGGTATAAGTCTAAGTCTTTTAATGTTTCCTCATTACTGTTTATCTTAAGAATGACGGCCTAATCTCATCTCATACTTTGTAACTCTTATCCACCCATTGTTGATTCACCTCAATATTGATTTATAATCTACCATTGATAACTTGACCTTTTATGTAACACTGCCGCTAGGGCTCACGTCTCATCGTGGAACATTTGAAGTAATTTTTTTGATCCACCTAGGGGCGATACGACACTATACTTCCATAATCGTATTTCACTGCATCCCAATGTGATTTACACTATGTGGGTATTTTAATCCTGTACAATTCATGAAATCATTACTCCATCGAAGGCTCAAACGTCATCCTTCATCTCTCTTAATTACACCTTCATTCTACTACCATGGTAGCATTCCATGTCCTCTAAATGCTACTAGTCTTAGACTTCTTTGAGTTCATTCAGGCAATACTAAGTTTTCAATAACTTAGAGAAACCATCAGTTCTCTTGTTTTCATGGGCTTAATCCTGAGGACTTATCCATTCTCATCACCTTCTCACTCGCCCTTTCTTATCCTTACTCCTATATTCCTAAAACCTTGTCGCTTTACTGCTTCAGCTTGCGACCTACACATATTCATTTATACTACTCGCAACTTTTCTTCAACTTGCTTGCACCATAGATTTCCTTATGTTATTCTGGAACATCAAGCGAGACATCACATCGTCTCAAACTCTTCTTTTACTCTCTTAACTAGATCTCTCGATACTTAGAAACCATAGGCTGGAAGATATGCCACTGATGATGCCGCTATCATTCCTGGAAATGAATCCCCATACTTCTAGCCTTTTATCCAAGTATGGACTATTCTCAACCTTCTGCTTTTGAATATCTCGTACGTTGTTCACCTTTACCTTCCTTATCTTAAAATATCGCCTCACCTCTTCTATTCCTTTCATAACCTCCCTTCCATATAGGTATAATTCGCCTCCACAACTTGAAGCTCTATTATAATACTTGCACCTCTGGTGCATACACAATCTGGTGGGAGCTTCATACTGACTTCTTATGAGGCTGGTACTCTTCTAACTGGCTTTATCATAGATCCGTTATAGAATATGGCTTTTGTACTATCTCTCTTGCACCTCTGATATTAAGAGTGATTCTGCTATGTTCTGAATCATGATTTCTATAATTCTTTTTTGGGTCCAATAATCAGACTCCTGATTTACTTGGTTGATATAACTCTTTAGTTTCCCCTTCCTTCTGTGTAACATCCCGGAAAATTTTGAAGTATTTCAGTGTAAAGCCCCAAAATTTTCGCAAATGAATTCAAGGTTTCGTGGTGCCAGAGTAGGCTTACGTGTTTGAGGATGGTATAAGATCTTCGGGGCGAGCTTGCGAGACGTGGTTCAGACTTTTTGGGTTGAACAATGCACCGGAAAGTAAAGGAAAATATTTGGCAGAAAAGCGCGTTTATGTGGCCCATTATGCGGCCGCATAATCACTCTGCGGACCGCATAATGGCCGGAGAGTGAAGAGTAAGTTTGGCCAACTTGAGGTCCGTTTTGCGGTCGATTATGTGACCGCATAATCGATATGCGGACCGCATATCAATCGCATAATCCCTCTTGGATTTTTGCGGAGGGAGTTCTGCGGTGCATTATGCGACCGCAGAATGAGTATGCGGACCGCATACCTGGGCCGAAAGTTCAGGCCCCTAAGGGCCATTTTTGCGGTCACTTTGTGGACCGCATAACCATTATGCGGTCGCATATGCGACCGTAGACCTGTGTCGGGGCACCCATTTTCTTAATTTAAAACCTGATCCCCATTCCGTTAAAACACCCCTTTAGTCTATTTTTAAGCTCATTTCTGATATTTCTAGTGAGAGAGAGAGAGGGTTCTAGAGGGAGGGCCTAATTTTCATCAATTGATCTTCAATCATCACTCAAAGCCTTGGAAATATTCAAGTAGAGCACCAAAATTCTTCACCCTAAAAGGCAAGGCTTCATCACCCCAGCTCTTAATTTCAAACATAGCTATAATGGGGTATTAGTATGATACTTCATGGGTATGAGGGTGGTTCATCTTGCATGCATGTGATAAAGAGTGTGGGAAAAATAAAAAGTGAACTAGAACCATAAACGTTTTCCTAATTTTGGGTTCAATTTGTATATTGCTAAAGTAGATTGAGGTTGCTAAGGGTTCCAGATAATTATAGAGTCTAAAGAAGCGCGATTGAGGTATGTTGGCTAAACTTTCTCTCTTGGAATTGAATTCCATAATGTTCCCATAAGTTTTAAAGTATGGGTTGCGTATTAAAATATTGTGGCTTTGAGTCGCGTTTTAAATGAGAACTAGTATACCAATTGGGTGAGAAAAACTCGATATGCTTAAGACTCAAAATTGCTAATATGTGTGCCTAAAGTCTTGATTGGAAATATCTTATCGTTGATAACCTATAAAGGTGGTTGGAAATAAAATAAGTGAATTGGGGATATAGAGTTTGGCCAACGTGCCAATTATTTAAGTTATGACTGTGGCTAGTAGTGCAAATGATTTGATAGAATACGATAAAGAATATGAAATGAGCCTCGACTCAATTGTGTTAAAAGTGATTTGGAAAATAGAATTTGCCTAAGAGCTTTTGTACTCAATTCATGCCCATTAGTGGCTGCTTTAACTAATGCTTTGCTTTATAAATATATCCAGTGTGATTCGAGTTCTATATACTCATGTGTTGAAATTGTACATTGTCATTTCTGGGGAAGAGTATTGCAAATGTAAATAGTGTATTGATTGTTTATCATTTTTTATGTGTGTTTCTATTGTTGGTTGTTATGCCTCATTCTTTGGGAAGAAACCAATTGTGTTTGAAGTTCCCATTTCAAATGGATTTGAAGTATATGATTTCTGAAACTTTCTATATGTTGATATTTGATGGTGATCTTTGAAATTGAAATAGGCGAAAGTTTGGAATATGAAATACAACCATCGTGCCAGGAATAAAGAATCTTGTGAATGGCCAAATGAGCCAAGGAAATATTATCGTTATGAATGACTGGAAATACTAATGAGAATTTATACAATGTGAAAGATGTTGAGGTGAGTACAATTGTATTTATGATATTTCTGTTTGCAAATCAAATCAAAAATATTTTTGGGAGCATCATTAGCAAAACCGAGGAAGGGTGGGTCATAAGGCCCACACCTGAAACTACACATGCCGGTGTAGGGGTGGATTGTGATTATTCCCCTTATTTGGGATGAAATTGGAACCTTTGGGAAATTTTGATATTATTCCCCTTAATTGGGATAAAACTGGAACCCTTGTGGATTGGAAAAGTCAACCCGCACGGCATATGTGGGAAGGCGGCCTAGCTGATCGAATGGAGATCGGATGCCATATTGCGCATATGGTGGTACTACTCTTGGTAACAACTTTTTTCGCATCACATGTCAAACCACATTGTTCGTAGGGAGATGGCCTAGCCGATCGGGCGTGATCGGACTCCGTGCTAACAAAGACGGTGGTATATTGGTGCTAATGATCTCCCAACTAAAATTGTATATGAAGTTCGTATTTTGAAAATTATTATGTTTTAACTGAACATTTGGATATTGTGGATTTTGACTTGTTGTTTCTATGTGTTGCTTTTTCTTATATGGGCATTCTATTTTGAAAGAGGATTTTTAGCTATACATACTAGTGCTATTCGACAGTACTAACATCCCTTTTGCCGGGGGTGCTGCATCTTTAATGGATGCAGGTGGTTCTACAGCAGGAGACATTGATCAATGATAGCAGTACACTCTTAATGGAGTCAAGCTCCCCACTCAAAGAGAACCACCCCAAAGTGAAGGAATACATATAAAAATATGTGAAACCCTTATTGGGTAAGGTTATCCGCTCCGTCAGATCTGGAGCGATAAAGTCTAAATCTTGGCAATGGAAGTCTTCCTTTACAGCAGGAATACTAGAAGTACGGATGGAAAAAGGGTATACGCCAACGGCCCACGTACGAGAGTTAGCGTAAGGATACTTCTCTTCGAAGTCTTTAGTTGTGACAAGACTTCTTGGGATGATGGTGCTCACCGTAGAAGGAGCAGCATCATCATCTTTACCTTTATTTTTTGAAGAACTAGGGTTTCCGAAAGAAGAAGCCATTTTTATCAGAAAGGAATAAAGCGTTTCTCTAAAGAAGAAGAAGCAGGTTAAAGAAAGGTTGAAGACAAAGTACGAGTTGAGTAAAGAGAGATAGAGAAAGTTTGGAGAAGTATGAAGTGTAAATGAAGAAGTTTGATGCGTATAAGTAAAGGAATAGGCGGCTAAAATCGTAGCCATAATTACCTCGATAACCGGCAAAAGTGATGCTAAATCATGGGATGACGCGTGTTCGGGGCATTAAATGCGGAGAGACGTGCGTCTAATCAACTGTCAGAAACCTTTCAGAGGGGATCAGAAAATTTTCCGCCAAAAAAGGTATATCTACCAACTTCCCAGTGACACAAAGTTATGCCGCCGGAAAGCAGGTGGACTATCTGTATGGGGTAAAATATGTTCATATTTAATGTTCGCATAAGAAAGTGACACGTGGAGCCGAAGACAGAAGACAGTCGGGCCTCAGGGCAATGATCTTGCTTGTTATCGGACAGAATGATATTCATAAAGGCGAAGTAAATGCCTACCACCTAATAGCATATAATGAAGAATATTCTAAAGTATTATGTGCAAGGTCCGTTGCAGAGAATAAGGCATTTATTGCCTACCGTTACACACTCTTCAATGGCCCTCATACTTGTCATTTAAGAGGGGCTTGATCCTAGGACCTTGTTCCCTAGGTTCAATTATAAATAGTGAGCTCTACCATAATTGTAGGGGACGAATTCTCTCATAAACATACATTACACTTTGTTCAAAGCTCAATAACATTTTACTTTCTTACTTATTTATATTGTTCTTACCGCCTCCGGAAGCTTTGTTCCCGGGCTCAAGATCTCTATTGTTTTATCTCGATTTTAACGCTAAATCTTATATTTTTATCTAATTCATTTATCATTTTAGGATCAAGTCTATTCACTTATTTATAAATCACGTACAAATTAACTGTATCGTTTTACGGGTAAACGATATATATATATATACTCACTAGAAAAACATATGAAAATTTGTGCATCAAATTAAAAAGTACTTCCACTGCTTCTACCGCAAGTAGTAGTTTACACCTACATGATCCAATCAATGTACGTGGTTAGTCCAAAGAAGACGTAGCAAAAACAGTTGTGAGGGAAAATTGAAAACAGTCCTATATTGGTAATCCTTTCATTGTTAAAAAAATATTATTTTGATTTTAAAAAGACTGTTACAGTATGGTCAAATGATCTTGAGGTGTGAAAGACAATATCCTAACCAGGTTCTTTGGGAATGCTGTGGACTTCATAGTCACAAGCAGTCAAAGTGTTTGCCCCAAAGTGATCCTTTCTTGTACCAACTTCCTATTTCTTGATGGGTACCTTGAAGTGTGCAAGTACAACCATGACAATGAACCCATAGGGTACGACATGAGTTTTGGTGCCAGTCAGAACCCTATCGAGAAGCTGGATGATAAATCTAGGCCAATTGATTTGCCTTCCACAATCCAGATATTCTATAAGGGCTAGGTCCATGAATGTGGAAATGTGCCTCCTTTTCTGCCTAGGCAACACAACTTTGTTAACAAGTTCGAGCAACACTTTGTGGGGTGGCTTCATCTCACTTTTGTATATGGCCTTGGGCTCAAGCACCTCTTTATTGGAACCAAACTTCCTTGTAATGGCAAGGGCAGTAGGGAGATTCTCTAGACTTGGCCATTTGAGTTTCTTGTACTCATTGTACCCTGCAGCAGGTACACCCAAGATTTCTCCCAATTCCTTGTCATCAAAACTCATTGTTACCCACTTCACCACACTTGTGACTCTCCTATTTTTTATCTCATAGTTTGCCATGAACTCCACAATTTCAGTTTTGGCAAGCTTTCCATCCATCTAAAGGACCATGTCATTCAAACGTTGCAGTTGTAACTTTTCCAGCAGCATCACCATGCCTTCCTCCTCCAAGTTCCTGAGGAGTCTACCTTTCAAGATGGTTCTTTTCCCAAACTTAACCATCTTGTCCTTCTCTGCATCAGATTCTTCTTCTTCTTCTCCACTCCATTCTTCTTCTTCCACTACTTTCACTTTTCTGGACTTCAAGGCAGACCTGGTTCTTTTAGCCAAGGTAGAGGGCCCTGTAGACTTTGTCTTTGAAACAGACTTCTTTGTGGAAGTGTTGAATTTTAACTGCCTCAACAGGTTCAACCACCTTCTTCTTTCCCTTAGAAGCAACTTTTCTCTTACTTTCTTCGAGGGCCTTTTTTCCAGTTCAGCCTCACTTTGCTTCTTCTCGCTCATTGTAGCCCTTCCTTTTGTAGGAGAAGCTTCTGCAGGTATAGAAGAGTCAGCCTTTCTCTTCTTATTTGCCCTAGCAGTACCTGGGACTTTAACTCCTAAGCCTCTTTTCTTTTTAGGATTGTAACTGTCAGACACCTTTCTCAGTAGGTTCTCGAGGGGTTCCTGCATAGATGGAACAGGTTCTTGGAACCTCTTCCTCAACCAAACCAGCCCCTCAGCTACTTCTCCAGACCCACTGTCCTCTTTTTCTTTCACACGTTCTTGTTCTTCTCCAGCAGATTCCCCACTCCATACTACCATAGTTCCTGTTTCTTCAGTCAAACCAACAGGAGTGGGTGGAGATTCATCCACTTATTTTTACATTCCCCTCACATCACTTCGATCACCCTCGCTCACTTTTTCAAAGGTCTAATCTAACTGAGAGTCATTTTGAAGAGACGTTTATGACTCTCCCTAGAATCTAGGCACTTATTGCGTTTTTGGGATGATTTTGAATGAAACTGGTTCATTTCGTCACAGATAAGCTCAAGGAGGTTAGGATTAATTGGGACTCTCCATTTGATCATAATCCAAATATAATTATTTCAAAATATGTTGAGTGGAGAATGCGTACCATGTAATCTTGATGAACCAGGTTCTTCACTGAGAAATCTCTTGTGTAAGTCTGAATTTTCCAAGAAAATAAAGATAATATCATTAGAGATTAATGGGAAATTTTATCACATGGCACAAGAGTATACAGATGAAAGTATGAGGCTGAGCAAAATCTAATCTAATTGAGTACAAGAATTCACAGATTTTCTAACCAATTTTTTTTTTTGAGTTAGGACTGGTTCCTTTTAGGTGATCTTAATCATCCCTAATTCAAACCCATTCCTTTCAAACTGATCTCTACTTAGAGCTTTTGTGAAGATGTCAGCTATTTGCTTGTCAGTAGCACAAAATTCTACAGTGATCAAACCCTTTTCATAGTTGTCCCTCAAAAAATAATGCCTAACATCTATGTGATTAGTTCTTTTGTGATGAACCGGGTTCTTGGTCATACTAATTCCAATGGTGTTATCACAAAAGATGGGAATACAACCTACATTAATTCCAAAGTCCATTAATAGTTGTTTGATCCACAATAATTGAGCATAACATGAGGCAGCAATAACATACTCAGCTTCAGCAGTAGATAAGGCAACAAAATTTTTCTTTTTGGTGGCCCAAGAAACAAGACATGAGCCAAGAATGTGTACCATACATGAGGTGCTCTTTCTATCCACAAGAAAACCTGCATAATCAGCATCAACATATATCTGAACTACCAAGAGATCTTTACCTTTTTATTTCAAGAATAAAGTATTGTCAATTTTACCTCTCTTGTAGCCATGCTCAAGCAAGAATTTTGATAATCTTTAATACCATGCTCTTGGAGCCTGATTGAGCCAATAAAGTGCGTTGTCAAGCTTGTACATATGATCATGACATTCCTTGCTTTCAAAGCTCGGAGGTTGCTTGACAAACACTCCTTCCTCTTGATAGCCATTGAGGAAAGCACTTTTGACATCAATCTGATGGAGAGTGAATTCCATATAAGCAGCAAAGGCTATAAGGAGTCTAATTGCCTCCAATCTTGCAACTGGAGCAAAAGTCTCATCATAGTCTATGCCCTCCTCTTGACTATATCCTTGAACCACCAGTCTTGCCTTGTTCCTTGTAATTGTTCCATCTTTGTTAAGTTTGTTACTGAAGACCCATTTTATGCCAATTACTGTTCTGTCCTTGGGTCTTGGTATCGGATGCCAAATTTGACTTCTTTCAAATTGGTTGAGTTCATCTTGGATTGCATTCACCCAGTCTGCATCCTGCAAAGCCTCAACAATATTTTTAGGTTCAATAAGAGATAAAAAGGCATCAAAAGCACAAAGATTCTTCAAAGAAGATCTGGTTTTGATTCCAGAGGTTGGATCAGTAATTATGTTTTCAATGGGATGAGAAATTTAATACTTGTAAGGTTTCACAACTAGATGATTTCTCTTATACGTTCCTTCAATTTTTTATTGCCGAGGAACATGTTCATGGACAGGTTCCCTCGAGGTTTAAGGATCAGTTCTTATTTGTTCAGTTCCCCCTGTCAAGTTGCCCTAGGTGGAAGGACTTGTTCCATCCCCTGTTCCTTCCTCTGATGCAGCTTCAGTCTGGGCTGTGATTTCATTTGAGTTTCTTACCAGCCCAATTGCTTCATCATCAAGTTCATGTCTCTCAGAAAGAATGTTAGTTTCATCAAAAATCGCATGTACACTTTCTTCTACACACATAGTTATTTTGTTATAAATCTTATGAGCTTTACTATGTGAAGAATATCCCAAGAATACTCCCTCATCACTTCTGGGATCAAACTTACCTAGGGAGTTCTTAGCATTATTGTGCACAAAGCACTTGCATCCAAATGTCATAAGATAGGATATATTTGGCTTTCTCCCTTTAAGTAACTCATAGGGAGTCTTCTCAACAAGTGGTCTAGTCATGCACCTATTTATGATGTATCATGCTTTGGTGAGCCCCACTTCATTTCGGGGTCATGTATCTTTTGCTTCTCATGTACAGTGTTTTGAGGTATAGCCGGGGCCTTGTTGCCGCCATTTTCATATTACTCTTCTATTGTATTTAGAGGCTCCGTAGACAAGTTGTGGGTTATGGTTGATGTTGGGAATGGAACTAGAAATGTTGGTACTTGGAAATTATATTTTTCATTAATTCTATAAACTCGAAATGTTTTGGAAATTATGAATGAAGCTACTAATGGAAATGAAAAGGAAGTTGTTAATAAAATCTTTTCAGTGATTGATTAATGGAGTACATCTCCTCTTTATTCATGGATGAGTTTGGGTAGAAGTAAGTCTAATAGGCTTGTTTGGCCGGGTTCTCTCGGTTGAGCGCCGGTCGCGCTCCCTGAGTTTGGGGCGTGACATTCTGATCAGCCTTTATGTAGGCTTAAGCTATCTTCCGATTTGCGGCTCCTGGTATGAGTTATTACTTTAGCCTTTCATAGGCGCTATGGAATATCTATGATACAATCTTCTGATAATTCAATCCTTTGTCAGATATCATTGATCAATTCTTTCTTTTAACTTCCTTTTGAAATTGAGTATGACATAGATGATTATGCATTCCAACTTGGTGGAAAGAGGCATGGAATTTATGAGAAGAGGCTTGCTAATGAGTTAAATGTTCTTTCTTCTCTTATTCAAGTGTCTAATGAGTTTTCATGTGATAAATTGCTAGAATGTGAGTTTTGCTGTTTGATGGGAAGTCATTCTTCTAGTCATGTTGATTGTGAGCCTGTAAAAGTATTTGCTACTAGTAAAGATGATATGCATGATTATTGTGACGTTAGTGATCAAATGCTCTTTCATGAACCTATCTATGACTCTTTCTGTGATAGTTTGAGCAATTATGTAGAATCCATTGATGTTGCGAATATTATTGGGGAAAGTTATAATCATGAGCTTGAATGTTTTGAAATTCGTATTTTGGAATTTATGGGTTCTTCTGACCTTTCTGAGAATTTATGTGCTTCTTTGAATAACTTACATATAGAAGAATCCGTGGGATTTATAATTGATACTTGGCTATATCATAAGAGTGTCTTATTTGATACATGTGGCAGAGATACTTGTGTTAAATGGATGCATGACCAATATTTTATAATTTATTTGGCATGCACATGTTTGGACTACATTATTGACAAGATCGCATGGTAAATTTCATTACATAGTGCATATAAGAGAGGTTTTAATTGGACAACTCTAAGTAGGCATAAATTTTATTGGGATGATGATATCAATATGCTTTATAAAGGAGTATTTATACCTATTAGGCTTAATTGGGTTAAGTGGACACATGGTCACTATCTTGTTTTATTCCTGCCAGTTTTCAGATTAGTGGATGCCATTTACTAGTGCGTGACTTCTTTTTCTTGCAAGATCAACATTCGAGGACGAATTTTCTTGAAGAAGAAGGGAATGATAGCATCCTAGGAAGCTCAAAACTATTTAAGGACAAGAATTGTAACACCCCGAAAAAATTTTGAAGTACTTAAGTGTAAAGCCTGGTAAAATTTGCAAAGAAAATAATGTTTCATGGTGCTGGGCTAGGCTTACGTGTTTTGGGTTGAACAATGCACCGGAAAGTAAAGGAAAGTTTTTGGCGAAAAAGCGCATTTAGGCGGTCCATTATGCGACTGCATAATCACTCTGCGGGCCGCATAATGGCCGCAGAAGTGAGCAGGAGAGGGCCATTCTGGAAGCAGCTATGCAGTCGACTATGCGACCGCATAACTGTTATGCGGTGCATTATGCGACCGCATAACAGTTATGCGGACCGCATAGTGACCGCATACATAGATAGATTTTTGATCATTTTTGTCAGCAATTATTCGACCGATATACGACCGCAGAACCGTTCCAGAGCTCCATTTTTGGGTTTTTAAAACCCGACCCTATTTCGTTAAATACACTCTTTGGGCCATTTTTGAACTATACTCTGATATTTTAGAGTGAGAGAGGGTTCCCTAGAGTGAGAAGGTGTTCTTCAATAATTGTTCTTCAGTTCTTGCCCAAGTTTTGAAAGATTAAGAAGGGAAACTCACTAGGTCTTCATCCTAGAGGTAAGATTCTACACCCTAACCCTCACTTTCGAATTTTGTGTAGAATTGGATAAATAGAAAGATAATTTCTGGGTAGGAGGGTTGTTTATTTACATGCATGTGATATCAAGGGGTGTAGGAAGATTGTTGAACTATGCATGGTAAATATTTGGTTGTGGGATGATGGAATTCTCCATAAAAGAGTCTTGAAACCTTATGCACACCTTATGTTTGATAAAATGCTCAAATGAGCTAGAACCATGATCATCTTCCTAATTTTGGTTCAATTTGTTATATTTCTAAAATAGATTGAAGTTGCTAAGAATTCCGGAATATTTAGAGTGTAAGGAAGCTCAAGTGAGATATGTTGTCTAAACTCTTCTTGAAGAATTGGAATTCCCAATATCCTTGTAAGTTCCGAGATGTTGATTATAAATGGAGTATTCCGATAAGTTTTGTGATGAAGATATATGTTCAATTCATTTTTCAAATGCTCTTATCATATTACATTATAAATTGAGGATGTGTCCCAAACTATGGATTATGTATCCACATGTTATAATTTCTAGTCGTGATTTATGTAAAAGTTATTATGCCAAGTTGTGTAGAGATTGTGATTGTGATACACCTCCACCCGCATACATTGGGGTTCGGCGGCATGACCGCTTTGTGTGGAGATTATGGTATAGAGAATGTGATTGTGATACACCTCCACCCGCATATATATTGGGGTGAGGCGGCATGACCGCTTTATGTAGGGATTATGGTATTGTGGGACTGCACCTCCACCCGCTTACATTGGGGGTGAGGTGGTACGACCGCTTTGTGTATAGTTTTGGTATTGTTGTGGCACCACCACCCCCATACATTGGGGTGAGGCGGCATAGCCACTTTGTGTTGGTATTGGTATTGTTGATGCATTTCCACCCACATACATTGGGGTGAGGCAGCATAGCCGCTTTGTGTAGGTTCTTGGTACTGTGGTTATACATCCACCCGCATACATTGGGGTGAGGCGGCAGGGCCGCTTGATTTGAGTTGTGGTATTGTACGTACACCTCCACTTGCATATATCGGGTGAGGCGGCAGGACTGCTTTGTGTGAAGATGGTTACAGAGGATCTCATCTTAAATCCTATAAATGTTAGTGATAGCTTTTAATAAGCTTGTTATGGTTTAAAAGGTTATCTATATTATTCTATTGCTGCACTGGTTCACCATATTCATCTTGTATTTTTGAATTCATAAATTAGTGTTTAGTTTTCATACTAGTACTATTCGACGGTACTAACGTCCCTTTTGCCGGGGGCGCTGCATCTTTAAATGGATGCAGGTGGTTCCACAGCAGGAGATATTGATCAGTGATAGCAGCACACCTTCTTCCCAGCTGACTTGGTGAGCCCCACTTCATCTCGTGGTCATGCATCTTTTTTTCTTTGTGTATTCTGTTTGAGGTATAGCCGGGGCCTTGTTGCCGGCATTATCATTGTACTCATCTTTATCTATAGAGGCTCCGTAGACATAGTGTGGGTTGTATAATGGTGCTGGGGAAGTCAAACTCGTGTGTTGTGCTTGAATTACTATTTCCACTTCAGATTATGAAAAATGTGTTTGGAATTGAGACTTTAAAATAAAGTAACTGATGGTAAGAAATTGGCATTGCAGACATGATCACTTTATTTGTTGATTAACGAAAACATATATATTCTCTCCATTCATGAATGAGTTTGGGTAGAAGGAAATCTAATAGGCTTGCTCGGCCGGGTTCACACGGTTGAGCGCCGGTCGCGCTCTTCGGTTTTGGGGCATGACAAACTTGGTATCAGAGCCTAAGGTTTTAAAGTATCCTAGGATGTCTCGGAGTCGTGTCTAGTAGAGTCCTTATTATCGGTGTGTTGTTGACCACATCTATAATTAGGATGCTACATGGGCATTTAGGAATAATACCCTTCTTTCATGTTCTTGATCGTGCGATAAAGCTGGTTGTAAAATTGTTCCTCCTTTAACTCATGTGTTGCTCTAATTTTCAGTACATGGTACCTAAGAAGAAGGCAAGAACTGGCTAAAGAGCCAATGTTACCCCAGGAGTGACAGTTGACCCTATAATTGATTATGCGGGTGAGCATTCGAGGAATGAGAATATTCCTCCAGTTACTACACTGCCTGACTCCACTACAACTTATCAGACCGCACCTGTCCCTAGACCTACAAAAGGTGCAACGGTTCCTCCAACTGATATTCCAGTTCCACCTCTAGCTCCAACTTCTGATTCTGGTGTGTCTGATATTGATATTAGGGGAGCCATACAAATGTTGATATAGATAGTGGCTTCTCAGGCCCAGAGATCGAGTGTTGGGCCTACTTTTTCCAGTCATCCAGGGGAATTTGCTAGTTCCAGGGTGAACAAGTTTCTTCAGTTAGATCCTCCAGTATTTACAGGTACTGATCCCAAGGAGGACCCCTAGGACTTCATTGATGAGATGCACAAAACTCTCCGGGTTATGCATGTTATAGAGACAGAGGGAGTAGAGTTGGCCTCTTACCGCCTGAAAGGGGTGGCCTATTCTTGGTTTGAGTTGTGGGAGGAATCCCGTGAGGAGGGAAGCCCTCCGGCAAGGTCGGGTGAGTTCACATATGCCTTTATGGATCATTTCTTGCTTGCCGAAACTAAGGCAGCTCGTGCCACTGAGTTTGAAATCCTAAAGCAGGGTAGTATGAATGTATGGGAGTACCATATGGAGTTTTCGCACCTGTCCAAGTATGCTATTCACATGTTGCCCGCTATGGAGGCTAGAGTACGCCGGTTTGTATAGGGCCTTAGCTCCTTGGTTATCAATAAGGCCTCTACAACTGCTTTGAATTCCGATATGAACTATGGTAAGATGGTGGCATTTGCTCAAGCCACAGAGACCCGTAAATTGAAGAATAGAATGGATTGTCAGGTAGCAGCAAGGCCCGGTCCGCGGGCAACTTTGGTGGTTCTTCCGGTGGTAGTGGTGGTAGGTCGGCATTCAGGGGAGCGTCATCAAGACCATCCCAATCATTCGCCCAGTCTTCGATGGGTGCACAATCATCTGGACCCATTCAGGGTAACAGGGGACCCCATCAGTAGGGTCAGCCCGATAGAAGGTTTCAGCAGTGGAGGTTTCCATGCCCTAAGTGTGGGAGGATGCACTCTGGGTCCTATTTCATGGACCTACCAGTATGCTATGGGTGTGGTTTGAGGGGTCACATTCAGAGAGATTGCCGCTCATCTCGCCGAAATATGAGCAGAGGTGCGGCACAACCAGCTAATTCTGCAGCTACTACATCCACAGCACCTCCAGCTCGAGGCACCCCAGCACCCGTAGGGTGTGGTGCAGCTAGGGGTGGTGCACAGAATTCGGGAGGACCCAGCAAATTTTATGTTATGTAGAGACGTCGGTAATTAGAGACTTCTCCAGATGTTGTCACAGGTATATTGACTGTCCAATCTCATGATGTATATGCTCTTATTGATCCCGGTTCCAGTTTGTCATATGTCACAACTTATGTTGCTATGGAATTTGGGATAGAACCAGAATAACTTTATGAGTCGTTCTCTGTATCTACTCCGGTTGGTGAGTCTATTTTGGCCACGCGGGTTTATAGGGATTGTGTTGTCACATTGCGTGGTCGAGACACTATGGCCAATCTTATTGAATTGAGAATGGTCGATTTTGATGTGATAATGGAGATGGATTGGCTTTATTCATATTTTTCCAAGCTTGATTTTCGAACCAGAACTGTTAGGTTCGAATTTCCAAATGAGCCAGTTATTGAGTGGAAGGGTGATGATGTGGCGCCAAAAGGTAGGTTTATTTCCTACCTTAAGGCCACAAAGATTATCAACAAGGGATGTATTTACCATTTGGTCTGAGTTACGGACACCGATGCTGAGGCACCTATACTTGAGTCCGTGCCTGTTGTGAATGAATTTCTGTGAGTATTTCTGGATGAACTCCCTGGGATCCCACCAGACAGGGAGATTGATTTTGGGATTGATGTGATGCCAGACACACATCCTATATCTATTTCACCCTACAGAATGGCACCAGCAGAATTGAATTAGCTAAAGGAACAATTGAGAGATTTGTTAGAAAAGGATTTTATCCGGCCAAGTGTGCCGCCTTGGGGCACACCGGTCCTTTTTGTAAGAAAGAAAAATGGGTCACTGAGAATGTGTATTGACTATCGGCAACTTAATAAGGTCACAATCAAGAATAAGTACCCACTGCCAAGGATAGATGATTTGTTTGATCAATTGCAAGGTGCCAGGTACTTCTCCAAGATTGATTTAAGATCCGGGTATCACCAATTGAAGATCAGGGAGCGGAATATTCCGAAAATAGCTTTTAGAACCCGGTATGGGCATTTTGAATTTTTGGTAATGTCTTTTGGGCTTACAAATGCCCCAGCAGCCTTCATGGATCTTATGAATCACGTTTTCAAGCCATTCCTCAATTCTTTTGTGATAGTGTTTATTGACGATATTCTTATATATTCACGCAATCGAGATGACCATGCCGGTCAACTCAGGGCAGTGTTGCAGAGTCTGTATCAACACCAGTTGTATGTGAAATTTTTGAAATATGAATTTTGGCTCGAGTCTGTCACATTCTTGGGTCATGTTGTCTCTAGTGAGGAGAGATTAAGGTTGATCCTCAGAAAATTGCGGTTGTGAAGTATTGACCGAGGCCTACAACTCCAACAGAGATTCGCAGTTTCTTAGGCTTAGTTGGATATTACAGAAAGTTTGTGGAGGGGTTTTCTACTCTTGCCTCTCCATTGACTAAATTGATGCAAAAGGCAATTAAGTTCCAATGGTCAGATGCTTGTGAAAAGAGTTTCCAGGAATTGAAAGCAAGATTGACTACGGCACCGGCGTTGACTCTACCAGAGGGTATAGATGGATTTGTGGTATATTGTGACGCTTCAAGAATCGGGCTTAGGTGTGTATTAATGCAACATGGGAAGGTGATAGCTTATGCTTCTAGGCAACTAAAGAATCATGAGAAGAACTATCCAACACATGATTTAGAACTTGCGGCAGTGGTATTTGCATTGAAAATTTTGCATCATTATTTATATGGGGTCCATGTTGATATATTCACGGACCATAAGAGCCTTCAATATCTTTTCAAGCAAAAGGAATTGAATCTGAGGTAGAGAAGATGGCTTGAGTTACTCAAGGACTAGGACATTGATATTCTATATCATCCGGGAAAGGCCAATGTTGTGGCTGATGCTCTTAGCCGGAAATCTATGGGTAGTTTGGCTCACTTAGAGGCATATAAGAGGCCATTAGCCAAGGAAGTTCACCGATTGGCTAGTTTGGGAGTTCGTCTTGCGGACTCTAGTGAAGGAGAGGTAATTGTGCAAAATAGGGCTGAATCATCGCTAGTTGTGAAAGTCAAAGAGAATCAATACAACGATCCATTTTTGGTGTATTTGAAAGAGGGAATTCATAAACATAAGACCATGGCCTTTTCTCTTGGCATGGATGATGGTACACTAAGGTACCAAGGGCGACTCTGTGTTCCAAATGTGGATGGTCTCCGGAAAAGAATTATGACTGAAGCTCACACTTCTAGGTATTCTGTGCACCACGGTTCTACAAAAATGTATCATGATCGTAAGGAAGTCTATTGGTGGAATGATATGAAGAGGAATGTGGCGGATTTTGTGGCAAGATGTCCAAATTGTCAGCACGTGAAGGCTAAACACCAAAGGCCCGGTGGGTTGGCACAGAACATAGAAATTCCAATGTGGAAGTGGGAAATGATTAATATGGACTTTGTGGTAGGATTACCGTGCACTCCGCGCAAGTTTGACTCAATTTGGGTGATTGTGGATCGACTCACGAAATCAGCACACTTTTTGCCAGTTAAGTCTACCGACACAGTGGAGCAGTATGCTCAGTTGTATATCAATGAAATAGTCAGATTGCATGGCACCCAAGTTTCCATCATTTCTGATCGGGGAGCACAATTCACTGCTAATTTTTGGAAGATATTTCAGCAAGGTTTGGGTACTCAGGTGAATCTTAGTACAGCCTTTCACTGCAAACTGACGGGCAGGCAGAGCGGACTATTCAGATGCTTGAGGATATGTTGCGCGCTTGTGTTATAGACTTCAAAGGTAGCTGGGATGATCATTTACCACTCATAGAATTTGCATATAACAATAGCTATCATGATAGCATTCAAATGGCACCGTTCGAGGCTTTATATGGTAAGAGATATAGATCTTCCATTGGGTGGTTCAAAATTGGGGAAGCAGATTTGATAGGGCCAGACCTTGTGCATCAGGCTATGGAAAAAGTTAAAATCATTAAGGAGCGGTTGAAGACCGCTCAGAGTCATCAGAAATCCTATTTGGATGTTCGTCGTAGGGATTTGGAGTTCCAAGAAGATGATTGGGTATTCTTAAAGGTTTCCCCCATGAAGGGTGTAATGCGATTTGGTAAGAAAGGGAAATTGAGTCCGAGGTATGTCGGACCGTACAAAATCATTCAGAGGATCGGTGAGGTAGCATACAAGCTTGAACTACCACCTGAGATGTCATTAGTACACCCGGTGTTTCATGTGTCTATGTTGAAGAAAGTAGTTAGAGATCCGACACTCATTGTTCCGGTTGAGACTATTGAGGTAAATGAGAAATTGACTTACGAAGAGATTTCGGTTTCTATTATTGATCGGCAAGTCTGATAATTGAGAAATAAAGAAATTGCCTCCGTGAAAGTGTTGTGGCGAAACCAACAGGTTAAAAAGGCTACTTGGGAGGCTGAGGAAGAAATGAAGAAAAAGTATCCTTATTTGTTTGAATGACCATGTATTTATAAAGTTGTGATCTAGGAAAAAATTATAAGACTTACTTTTTATGAATTTGTATCATTTGAACAATTGGCATTAAGGGTGTTCCTTTCTGGAAATATATTGCTTATGAGGTCACAGTTGGTGTTGTTTTGTATTATGCTATATCGTTGGAATATGTATATGTTGTTAGGATGTGTTTCTAGGGCTCTCTGACAGGTGGATAGGCCTAATTACAAAGGAAACTCTGGCGAAAGTTTTGGAAATTTAGGGAGTTAGTCAAATTTGGGGCTGCTAGTTTGTGGTATAAAACAAACTAAGTTGCATAAGATGCTAATGACAGATTTTTACTCTCATTCGAGGACGAATGATCCTAAGAGGGGGAGAATGTAACACCCCGGAAAAATTTTGAAGTAGTTAAGTGTAAAGCCCGGTAAAATTTGCAAAGAAAATAATATTTCATGGTGCTCGGACTTTTTGGGTTGAACAATGCACCAGAAAGTAAAGGAAATTTTTTGGCGGAAAAGCGCGTTTATGCGGTCCATTATGCGAACGCATAATCACTCTGCGGGCCGCATAATGGCCGCAGAAGTGAGCAGGAGAGGGCCATTCTGGAAGCAGCTATGCGGTCGACTATGCGACCGCATAACTGTTATGCGGTGCATTATGCGACCGCATAACCGTTATGCGGACCTCATAGTGACCGCATACACAGACAGATTTTTGATCATTTTTGTCAGCAAATATGCGACCGATATGCGACAGCAGAACCATTACGGAGCTCCATTTTTGGGTTTTTGAAACCCGACCCTATTTCGTTAAATACACTTTTTGGGCCATTTTTGAACTATAATCTGATATTTTAGAGTGAGAGAGAGTGCCCTAGAGTGAGAAGTTGTTCTTCAATTCTTGCCCATGTTTTGGAAGATTAAGAAGGGAAACTCCCTAGGTCTTCATCCTAGAGGTAAGATTCTACACCCTAACCCTCACTTTCGAATTTTGTGTAGAATTGGATAATTAGCAAGATAATTTCTAGGCAGGAGGGTTGTTTATTTACATGCATGTGATATCAAGGGGTGTAGGAAGATTGTTGAACTAGGCATGGTAAATATTGGGTTGTGGAAAGGAAGTAAGGGTTCCTACCCGAGATGTTATTGATAAATAAGGAGCCAGTGCAAGACGTAAGTTAAGACAAAGGGAATAACCCAAGAGGGATTACGCAGAATACATATATGAGAATGGACCAACGAGCAGTTAGTAGTTGATTCAGGAAGAACCTAGTTATGGCTAGACAAGAGGATACAGACAAATCAACAGATCGTGCAAGATAAACATAGTGAACCCCAACATGGGAATTTCAGTCTCGCAGATATGACATCGTGATCCTTGAGATATATTCAGCTAGGAGATGGGGTAGTTAAAGGTAAACAAAAGAGAATGCCACTGGGAAGACAATCAAAACTTTAGTTTAGGAGCAACCCTACAAGCACAAGGGGGTGAAAATAAGTAACTACGGATAATTATAGGCAAGGAAGAACATCAAAAATTTCGTCAAGTATACGATGTAATAAACTCATAGCTTTACAAGAGTCAGAAGGTGGAAAAGTACTACAACGAAAGACTAGATTAGGAAATAAGGAAGAAGGCTTCAACCTAAGCACAGTGACCTAAAGAGGAAATGGTTATGTAAAAACAGTCTCACTGTGGCACCTACCGTGGCTAATGAACGGGAAGTAAAAAAAATCAAAAGCAGGATTCGAGATCATATGAGTTGCACGAAAACTCCGGCATGCGTGGGAACTAAGATAAGCTAAGTATGCACGCAACAAGGGGCAGAAAGACCAGGAAAGGTAATATCTTACATTTAAAGAAAGCTGAGAAGGAACAAAAGAAATTATTCGATCAATGATCCAGAGTGAGTTACTTTATGAATGCATTCAAGATTTTGGAGTATTATCCATGCAGCATATATGTTGACAATCATACAGTCGTAGAATACTCTGGTATAAGTTAAAAGAAAGAATTGATTCCAGGTCATAGACAAGGGATTGAATTGTTAGATGATGGTATCACAGATATGAAAGGCTAAAGTAATAACTCATACCATGAGCTGCAGATCGGAAGATAACTTAAGCCTACATAAAGGTTGATCAGAGGGAAGATGAAACTAAAGAGTTACACCAACTAAGTAAATCAGGAGTCTGATTATTGGACCCAGAAAATTATAGACCTCGCGATTGAGAACATTGCAGGATCACTCTTAAATATTAGAGGTACAAGAGAGATAGTACAATAGAGCTTCAAGTTGTGAATGTGAATTATACCTATGTTAAAGCGAGGTCATGAAAAAGATAGAAGATGTTATGCGAGATTTAAGGGTAAATAAGGTAAAGGTGAACGACGTACGAGATACTCAAATGCAGAAGGTTGTGAATAATCCATACTACATATAGAAGATTAGAAGCGATGGGAATCAGTATCCAGGAATGATAGCGGTGTCGTCAGTGGTATTTCATCCAGCCTATGGTTTCTAGGTATCAAGAGGACTAGTTAAGAGAGTAGAGAAGAGTTAGAGAGGATGCGATGTCTCGCTTGATGTTCCAGAATAACACAAGGAAATCTATGGTACAAGCAAGTTGAAGGAAGGTTGCGAGTAGTATAAAGAAATATGTTTCCCAAGCTAAAGAATGGTAAAGCGGCAGGGTTTTAAGAAGACAGGAGTAAGGATAAGAAAAGGTGAGTGAGAAGGTGACGATAATGGATAAGTTCTCGGGATTAAGCCCATGAAAAAAAAAAGAGCTAATGGGTTCTTTAAGTTATAGAAAGCTCAGTATAACCTGAATGAACTCAAAGGAGTCAAGACTAATAGCATATAGAAGAGATGGAATGCTGCCCTGGTAGTAGAATGAGGGTGTAAATGTAATAAATAAAGGATGACATTTGGGCCTTCAATTGAGTAATGATTTGATTTCATGAATTGTACAGGATTAAAATACCCACATAAGGTGAATCACATCGGGATGCTATGAAATACAGTTATGAAAGCATGGTATCGCCCCAGGTAGATCGGTCTAATTATTTCAAATGTTCCCCGATGAGACGTGAGTCCTAGTGGCAAGGTATTACGTAAGAAGTTTCAAGTTATCAGTGGTATATTGTAGATCAATATTGAGGTGAATCAACAATGGATGGACAAAAGTCACAAAGTATGAAATGAGATTAAGCCGTCATTCTTAAGATGAACAGTAATAAGAAAGCATTAAAGGACTTAGATTTATACATATGGGATAAGCAACGAAAGTAACCTGGAGTTCGGTAGCATACCTCAGTAACGATAAATCGAAGTAAGAGTTATGGTATAGTATGACCTACCTAGATGCAGTAAAGTCATACAAATGGATAACCGGGTCTATGAAATATGATATAGCAATATTCATAAGTTCAACAAAGTATCGAGCAAAGAACTTCAGTATACCTATAGATGCCCAGAGAGACATCTTATCAAGCTCTGTATATGCTTACAAAGTGAGGCCTAAAGATTGGCTAAAAACTGGAGGAAAAAGGAGAGAAGAGTCTCATAGGCGCACATACAAGGAAAAAGTCGTACAGGCTGCATGACAAAAAGTAGCAATAGTTACAAGATTGGAATGATTCTGACCACGAGTCGTGGTGTGAGAAAGAGGCCTAAAGGGGGGAATGCCCTGGCGCTTAGGATTCATTCACAGAACAGTTGCCTAGATGGCAAGAGGAGTACTAAAGTATTTGCAAGAGCTATGGGTTATGAGAATGATAAGTGCATCAGTCAACATTCGAGGACGAATGTTCCAAGGGGGGGAATGATGTTACACCCCATATTTTCGTACGTGAAAGTACGCCATAAATAAATCGACGGCTCGGGAATGAGATTTTTTTGGAATTATAAGTATTATGCTATTTCAACCAAGTGATAAGTAAATTCGTGAAAGTGAGAGGGAAAGCAAATAGAAGAAAATGAGTTTTCGTCGAAGTTTGACATTTTGAGAAAAAATACGGTCCGAGCTATAATACCCGTACCATACAAGGTACCATATGGCCATGATAGTAAGGTGTATAATGTTACACCCCATGTTTTTGTACGTGAAAGCACGCCATAAGTAAATTGATAGAAGCTCAAAAATGAGATAGTACATCCCGCATTTTCGTATGTTAAAATTTCGTCGTAAGCTAATCGACGTAAGTTCGAGAATTAGATTATTTTGAGATTATAAACATTAGGCTATTTCAAACAAGTGATGAGTAAATTCGTGAAGGTGAGTGTCACGCCCCAAAACCGAGGAGTGCAACCGGCGCTCAACCATGTGAACCCGGTCGAGCAAGCCTATTAGATTTCCTTCTACCCAAACTCATTCATGAATAGTGAGAATATATATGTTTTCGTTAATCAACAAACAAACTGATCATGTCTACAATACTAATTTCTTACCATCAGTTACTTTATTTTAAAGTCTCAATTCCAAACACATTTTTCATAATCTGAAGTGGAAATAGTAATTCAAGAACAACACACGAGTTTGACTTCCCCAACACCATTATACAACCCACACTATGTCTACGGAGCCTCTATAGATAAAGATGAGTACAATGATAATGCCGGCAATAAGGCCCCGGCTATACCTCAAACAGAATACACAAAGAACAAAAGATACATGACCCCGGGATAAAGTGGGGCTCACCAAGTCAGCTGGGAAGAAGGTGTACTGCTATCACTGATCAATATCTCCTACTGTACGTTGGTGCTCAGCAAGTATGGCCCGGGTGCTAGTCATGACCCTCCAGTTGGGTCGTGACAAATATGATGAACCAGTGCAGTAATAGAATAATACAGATAACTGTTTAAAACAGAGGAAGCTTATTAAGAGCTATCAATAACATTTATATGATTTAAGATGAGATCCTCTGTAACCATCTTCACACAAAGCGGCCCTGCCGCATCACCCGATGTATGAAGGTGGAGGTGTATGTACAATACCATAACTCTACTCAAGCGGCCCTGCCGCCTCACCCCAATGTGTGAGGGTGGATGTATAACCACAGTACCAAGAACCTACACAAGCGGCTATGTCACCTCACCCCAATGTTTGCAGGTGGAAATGCATCAACGATACCAATACCAACACAAAGCGGCTCTGCCGCCTCACCCCAATATATATATGTGGGTGGTGGTGCCACAACAAGACCAAACTATACACAAATCGGTCGTACCGCCTCACCCCAATGTATGCGGGTGGAGGTGCAGTCCCACAATACCATAATCCCTACACAAAGCGGTCATGTCGCCTCACCCCAATATATGAGGGTGGAGGTGTATCAAAATCCCAATCTCTACACAACTTGGCATAATAACTTTCACATAAATCACGACTTGAAATTATAACATATGGAAACACAATCCATAGTTTGAAACACATACTCAATTTATAATGCAATATGATAAGAGCATTTGAAACACAAATTGAATATATATCTTTATCACAAAACTTATCGGAATACCCGGTTTGTAATCAACATCTTGGAACTTACAAGGATAATGGGAATTCCAATTCTTAAAGAAGAGTTTATCCAACATACCTCAATTGAGCTTCCTTAAATTCTAAAACGTTCCGGAATTCTTAGCAACTTCAATCTATTTTAGAAATATAACAAATTGAACCAAAATTAGGAAGATGATTATGGTTCTAGCTCGTTTGAGCATTTTATCAAACACTAGGTGTGCATTAATGTTTCAAGGCCCTTTTATGTAGGATTCCATCATACCACAACCAAATCTTTACCATTATTAGCTCAACATTCTTCCTAAACCCTTTGATAATACATGCATGTAAGATAAACAACTCTCATGCCCAAAAATTACCTTGCTTATTACCCATTTTCAGAAAATTTCGAAATTAGGGTTTAGGGTGTAGAATCTTACCTCTAGGATGAAGACTTAGTGAGCTTCCCTTCTTAATCTTCCAAAACTTGAGCAAGAATTGAAGAACAATTATTGAAGAAACCTTCTCACTCTAGGGTACTCTCTCTCACTCTAAAATATCATATTATAGTTCAAAAATGACCCAAAGAGTGTTTTTAACGAAGTAGGGTCGGGTTTTAAAAACCCAAAAATGGAGCTATGGAACCCAGAGGCTTGATGATGTTATGAACACATATACCTATGCATGGTATGACATTTATATGCATATGCATGACATTATAAAAATGAAATGATTCACAGAGCTATGCAGACATACATGTCGAGTCTTTTACTCCATGTTTCTCTCATGTCTATTATTTACTGATTTTCATTCCTTACATACTCGGTACATTATTTGTACTGACGTTCCTTTTGCCTGGGGACACTGCGTTTCGTGCTCGCAGGTCTCGATAGACAGGTCGAGAGTCCTCCAAGTAGGCGATCAGCTCAGCAGAAGATATTGGTGCACTCTATTTGCTCCGGAGTTGCTTGTTTGTTCAGTATGATTTAGATGTGTATGGTTTGGTATGGCGGGGCTCTGTCCCGACCTTTATGACATTTATGTATTCTTAGAGGCTTGTAGACAGATGTCATGTACGTAAAAGATTGTATGGCCTTGTCGGCCTATGTTCAGTTTACGAGTGGTTATTTTGGTCTTAGAGGCCTATATGTCTTATGTATAAGTTGGTATTACATGTAGTATTCTACCTATCTCACGGTAGCCTCTCCGGCTCAGTTATCTATGATAGTATGAGACGAAAATATACGTTACGTTGGTACTCGGTTGAGTAAGGTACCGGGTGCCTGTCGCGGCCCATCGATTTGGGTCGTGACATGTAAAGTGTATTAAAAGTGAGTAGTATTTTAAGTAAGTTGAGGTAATTCTTAAATTATGTGGATAATTGAGTAATTAATGACTTTTAGTGGGAGATTAATTAAAAATCTTTGGATAATATTAGACCCTCCCCCACGTGGCAGCAAGCCACCCCAAGAATTGTGACTCTTAGTCATTATATTATGTGGCAAGTCTTAAAGGACATGAGTCATATCCATTTAATAAAGAAGAGACATATATTCATTCTTAAAGAACCTGAGTCATATCCCTTTAATAAAGAGAGTCACATATTCATTATGAAGAATCGTAAGTCAGAAACTCATTCTTATATGCATGTGATAAGAATTCAGTCGTAAATGTTTGTGTGTTACAAACGTAAGTCACATAAGCAAGATAAGATCTTCAACAATTCAAAGCAACATGAGATTTTGCAATTATAAGGGAGTACGGTGCAATCTTTCTCAAGAATATCATACGGATGTTTCCCTACTCCGATCTTGCCGTCACGTGTTTCGTCGCAATTAACGTGTGTTAGAGGGATTGACAAGAAAATCGGTTCAGGTATGTTAAAGCTATCCCTTCTTTCTTTTGGCATGATCCAAATGATACAAATGAAACGAGTAAATGCACAATTTTCATAAATGACTCTATTCATAGAAGTACTAGAGGTGTCTATATTCTTGATTCCCCATGTGAATTATTATCATATCTTCTGTTCATGGGTCTCAGAAAAATACGTATTTGATAAAGTTTATCCGAAAGGCATATTGATCTTATGACATACCGAGAAATCTTTTTAACGTATTTCTTATGCATTTCATGCATTTATACATGTACATTGACCCATAACCAGATGGAGTTATATACGCGTATATTATACGTATATGGGATATGGGAAAAGGTTATGGCGTTATATACGCACCACCACCTAATCAGCTGGTATACGTTGATGATTTACCCACAGTGGCCGAGATGATATAATGGGATACCCTCAGAGGCTTGATGATGTTATAAACGCATATACCTATGTGTGGTATGACATTTATACGCATATGCATGACATTGTAAATATTAATGATTCACAGAGTTATTCAGACTTACATGTTGAGTCTATTACTCCTTGTTTTTCTCATATCTATTGTTTACTTATTTTCATTCCGTACATACTCGGTACATTATTTGTACTGATGTCCCTTTTGCCTGGGGACGCTGCGTTTCATGCCCGCAGGCCCCGATAGACAGGTCGAGAGTCCTCCAGGTAGGCTATCAGCTCAGCGAAAGATGTTGGTGCGCTCCATTTGCTTCGGAGTCGCTATTGGTCAGTATGATTAGGAAATGTGTTGATTGGTATGGCGGGGTTCTGTCCCGACCTTTATAACATTTATGTATCCTTAGAGGCTTGTAGACATATATCGTGTACGTGAAATATTGTACGGCCTTATCGGACCATGTTCAGTGAAATTTTGGTCTTATAGGCCCTATGTCACATGTATACTTATTTACGTCAAATTGGGTCGTCTTATGTTTAGTATTCCCTTATGTTTATTCCGGTAAGCCCATGACGTCCTGTTTGGCCCATTTTGCCAATGACAGTACGATAAGAATGATATGAAATGTTGGTACTCGATTGAGTAAGGCATTAGGTGCCCATCGCGGCCCATCAGTTTGGGTCGTGACAAGAGCCAATGAAATAATGATGTTGTAAGTAATTGAAAGTTATGAACATGAAATGTGTTTATTTGCCTAAATGAGAATTATGAGGTGTTGTATGTCCCAATGGTTTCAACTATAGTTGTATACTTCTGAAATAATGTATGTAAATGACTTCTATGTTAAGTACTCAATAATAATGAACTTAGCTAATGACCTCAATACGTCAAGTGAGTGAATAACAAGATGAAAGGGAGATATCCTATGCTAAATGATGATGAACCTTAAGAAAACAAATTGGGCTCATGTTCCAATGAAATTCACTTATTGATTCACCATGTATGTGCTAATGTAATGTGCTATGTTTCTCCATGATGAGCATGAACATGAAGTGCTCCAACGATCCGGTAACTTACGACCTTAATGTAATATTAATCATGTCGCTTTGAGTTTATATATGGTTATATGCATAATGATGTGTTATGAACCCTATGGACGGTCTATGAAACGCATAGGTATATTATGTTATGATATTATGCGGACGGTCTATGAAACGCATAGGTATATTATGTTATGAATTCCTGTGGACGGTCTATGAAACGCATAGGTATATTATGTTATGAAATCCTGTGGACGGTTTATGAAACGCATAGGTATATTATGTTATAAAATCCCGTGGACGGTCTATGAAACGCATAGGTATATTATGTTATGAAATCCTGTGGACGGTCTATGAAACACATATTTATATTATGTTATGAAATCCTGTAGACGGTCTATGAAAAGCATAGGTATATTATGTTATGAAATCCTGTAGACGTCTATGAAACGCATAGGTATATTATGTTATGAAATTCTGTGGACGGTCTATGAAACGCATAGGTATATTATGTTATGAAATCCTGTGGACGGTCTATGAAACGCATAGGTATATTATGTTATGAAATCATGTGGACGGTCTCTGAAACTCATAGGTATATTATGTTATGAAATCCTGTGGACGGTCTATGAAACGCATAGGTATATTATGTTAGATAAGGAGCATGTGCGAGACGTAAGTTAAGATAAAGGAGATAACCCAAGAAGATTACGCGAAATATTGATATGAGAATGGGCCAACAAGTAGTTAGTAGTTGATCCAGGAAGAGCCTAGTTATGGCTAAACAAGAGGACACAGACAAATCAACAGATTGTGCAAGATAAACATAGTGAACCCCAATATGGGGAATTCAGTCTCGCAGATATGACATTGTGATACTTGGGATATATTCAAATAGGAGTTGGAGTGGTTAAGGGTACCATATTAATGTTACGAAAATAAAAGAGAGTCTCACTGGGAAGACAGTCAAAACTTCAGTTCAGAAGCAATCGTATGAGCACATGAGTGTCGAGGTAAGTAACTAAGGATAATTATAGGTGAGTACGAACATCAAAAACTTTAATGGGTACACGATGTAATAAGCTCACAGCTTTACAAGAGTCAGAGAGTCTTCCCTAAGTACTACAACGAAAGACTTGCTGAGGAAATAAGGAAGAAGGCTTCAACCTAAGCACAATGACCTAAAGAAAAAATGGTCTTGTAACAACAATCTCACAACAACATTGTATGCACTCCATAAGAAAGTGGCACCTATCGTGGCTAATGAGCGAGAAATGAAACCAAAAGTAATATTCAAAATCATATAAGTTGCACGAAAATTTTGGCATGCGTGGGAACTAAGATAAGTTAAGTATGCACGCAACAAGGGGACAGAAAGACCAGGAAAAGTAATAGCTTACGCTTAAAGAAAGCTAAGAAGGAACGAAAGGAATTATTCGATCAATGATCCAGAGTTAGTTACGTGATGGACACACTTAAGATTTCGGAGTATTATCCATGCAACATGTATGTTGACAATCATACAGTCGTAGAAGACTCCAGTATAAGTTAAAAGAAAGAATTGAGTCCAGGTCATAGACAAAGGATTGAACTATTAAAAGATTGTATCGTGGATATTCCATAGTGTCACGCCCCAAAACCGAGGAGCGCGACCGGCGCTCCACCGAGTGAACCCGACCGAGCAAGCCTATTAGATTTTCTTCTACCCAACTCATTCATGAATAAAAAGAATATATGTTTTCATTAATTGCAAAATAAAGTTGTCATACCTGAAATTACCAATTTCTTGCCATAAGTTTCATCATTTTTAAAGTCTCAAATGGACAAGTAATACAACCAAAATATAGCATAGTTTAACTTTCTCAGCACCAAATACACAACCCACACTATGTCTACGGAGCCTCTATGGATAAAGAAAAGTACAATGATAATGCCGGCAACAAGGCCACGGTTATATCCCAAACAAAAATACACAAAGTACAAAGGATTCATCACCCCAGAATGAAGTGGAGCTCACCAAGTCAGCTGGGAAGAAGGTGTACTGCTATCACTGATCACTGTCTCCTGCTGTGGAACAACCTGCATCCATTTAAAGATGCAGCGCCCCCGGCAAAAGGGACGTTAGTACCGTCGAATAGTACTAGTATGAAAACTAAACACCAATTTAAGAATTTAGAAATACAAGATAATTATGATGAACCGGTGTGGTAATAGAATAATATAGATAACTGTCTCAACCATAGCAAGCTTATTAAAAGCTATCAACAACATTTATAGGATTTAAGATGAGATCCTATGTAACCATCTTCACACAAAGCGGCCCCACTGCCTCACCCGATGTATGCAGGTGGAGGTGTACGTACAATACCACAACTCTAATCAAGCGGCCCTGCCGCCTCACCCCAATGTATGCGGGTGGATATATAACCACAGTACCAAGAACCTACACAAAGCAGCCATGCCACCTCACCCCAATGTATGCGGGTGGAAATTCATCAACGATACCAATACCAACACAAAGCGGCTATGCCGCCTCACCCCAATGTATGCGGGTGGAAATGCATCAACGATACTAATACCAACACAAAGAGGCTATGTCGCTTCACCCCAATGTATGCGGGTGGAAATGAATCAACGATACCAATACCAACACAAAGCGGCTATGCTGCCTCACCCCAATATATGCGGGTGGAAATGCATCAACGATACCAATACCAACACAAAGCAACTATGCCGCCTCACCCCAATGTATGCAGGTGGTGGTGCCACAACAATACCAAAACTATACACAAAGCGGTCGTACCGCCTCATCCCAATGTAAGCAGGTGGAGGTGCAGTCCCACAATACCATAATACCTACACAAAGCGGTCATGCCGCCTCACCCCAATATATGCGGGTGGAGGTAAATCACAATCACAATCTCTACACAACTTGGCATAATAACTTTTACATAAGTCACGACTTGAAATTATAACATGTGGATACACAATCCATAGTTTAGGACACATCCTCAATTTATAATGCAATATGATAAGAGCATTTGAAACACGAATTGAACATATATCTTCATCACAGAACTTATCGGAATACTCCATTTATAATCAACATCTCAGACTTACAAGGATATTGGGAATTCCAATTCTTAAAGAAGAGTTTAGCCAACATACCTCAAATTCTTCCCTTAATGATACTACAACGATGCACTACACTAATCAACTTCAATCTACAATAACAACATCCAATGAGACCAATATTAGTAACAAATCCCATAGGTTCAATGTATTCATAAATTTTATCGCCAAGATTACCATTCACCTTCTCTCTTGTTTTCTCAAAAGTACTATTCATGCCATGAACTAGAGTTTTATAATCCAATATTTCAACCATTAAAACTTGTAACAATTGCTTCAAATACTTCTAAATACTAATTATAAATGAGTTTGAAGCATTGGAATTACCTCTAGTCGATCAATCTTGAAAAATCACAACTTTAGTGATTTTTGTGTTCTTGAGGACTTGATGATGAAATCTTGTATTTGGATGTAAGAATGATGTTAGAAATCTTGTATATTGAGTAATAATCAACCCAAAACATCATTAACAACTCACCTTGGTTGATTGGACTTGATTTGAGCTCAAAATCATCCCTTCACCTCAAAAACCCTAACCCCCAAATACTCAAAATATCCCCCTTCCCCGACCTTGTATTTATAGGCCCAGATTTCTGGGTTTCGTATGCGGCCCTGGATGCTTAGCATCCCCACTTCACTCCTCTTTGAAGCTCGGATGCAGACCTAGACACTATGGCAGCACTTCACTGCCAGCCTCTCTTTCGGACGCGGCCTAGGATGCTTCGCATCCGCAGGCTCCTCCGCCAGCCTTTGGTAATTTGGTCATAACTTCTTGTAGGAATGTCCAAATGACAAACGGTTTGAAGCGTTGGAAACTAGAATCAAAAAATTTTAATTTGATAGGTCATACAGCACCTAACTAGACTCAAAGTTTGGTCTTGTGTGTACTCATTTAGAACTTTAGTCTATCATGAAATTTCCAACTTGACTTGGACTTAGGGCTCTCCCTAGACCCCACATCACTTATAATATGAATCCTACACTTATTATCGTATCCAATTGATATCCATCCCATTAATAGTTCTCGTCTGCACACAAAATAATATAGTTGGCACACATCAACTTTCTTAATAGCGCTTAAGTACTTCAAAATTTTACGGGGTGTTACATTCTCCCCCACTTAAGAACATTCGTCCTCGAATGTTTCACAAGTCACTTCTAAAAATAGAGTTATCCTTATTCCTCCAACCATTATACATAGGAACTCATGACTACATTGATCTCATACTTCCTTTCCAAAATTTCAACTTACTTATGGCCCTTAAAATTTGGCTATCTTTACAAATTCGTAAAAATTTCGGCAGAGTTTCCCCTGTAACTGGGCCTGTCCACCTGTCAGAGAACCCCAGAAACCAATTCTAACAACATAAACATAATCCAATGATGTAAAATCATACAAAACAACACCAACAATGGCCTCATAAGCAATATATTTTCGGAAAGGAACACCCTTAACGCCAATTGTTCAAATGATACAAAATTCATAGAAAGCAACTCTTACAATATTTTTCATAGATCACAACTTTATAAATACATGTCTCTTTAAGTAAATAAGGATACATTTTCTTCATTTCCTCCTCGGCCTCCCAAGTAGCCTCTGCCACGTGTTGGTTTCTCCATAACACTTTTACAGATGTAATTTCTTTATTTCTCAACTTTCGGACTTGCCGATCAATAATAGAAACCGGAATCTCTTCGTAAGTCAATGTCTCATTTACCTCAATAGTCTCAACCGGAACAATGAGTGTCGGATCTCCAACTACTTTCTTTAACATAGACACATAAAACACCGGGTGTACTAATGACATCTCTGGTGGTAGTTCAAGCTTGTATGCCACCTCACTGATCCTCTGAATGATTTTGTACGGTCCGATATATCTCGGACTCAATTTCCCTTTCTTACCAAATTGCATTACACCCTTCATGGGGAAAACTTTCAAAAATACCCAATCATCTTCTTGGAACTCCAAATCTCTACGACGAACATCCGAATAGGATTTCTGACGACTCTGAGCAGTCTTCAACCGCTCCTTAATGATTTTAACTTTTTTCATAGCCTGATGCACAAGGTCAGGCCCTATCAAATCTGCTTCCACAATTTCGAACCACCTAATGGGAGATCTACATCTCCTACCATATAAAGCCTCGAACGGTGCCATCTGAATGCTAGCATGATAGCTATTATTATATGTAAATTCTATGACTGGTAAATGATCATCCCAACTACTTTTGAAGTCTATAACACAAGCGCGCAACATATCCTCAAGCGTCTGAATAGTCTGCTCTACCTGCCCGTCAGTCTGCGGGTGAAAGGTTGTACTATGATTTGCATGAGTGCCCAAACCTTGCTGAAATTTCCTCCAAATATTAGCAGTGAATTGTGCTCCTCGATCAAAAATGATGGAAACTGGGGTGCCATGCAACCTGACTATTTCTTTGATATACAACTGAGCATACTGCTCCACTGTGTCGATAGTTTTAACCGGCAAAAAGTGTGCTGATTTCGTGAGTCGATCCACAATCACCCAAATTGAGTTAAACTTGCGCGGAGTGCGCGGTAATCCTACAACAAAGTCCATATTAATCATTTCCCACTTCCACATTGGAATTTCTATGTACTGTGCCAACCCACCGGGCCTTTCGTGTTCGGCCTTCACTTGCTGACAATTTGGACATCTTGCCACAAAATCTGCCACATTCCTCTTCATATCATTCCACCAATAGACTTCCTTAAGATCATGATACATTTTCGTAGAACCTGAGTGCACGAAATACCTAGAAGTGTGAGCTTCAGTCATAATTCTTTCCTGGAGACCATCCACGTTTGGAACACATAGTCGCCCTTGGTACCTTAGGGTACCATCATCCATGCCAAGAGAAAAACCATAGTTTTATGTTTTTGAATCTCCTCCTTCAATTGCACCAATAATGGATCGTTGTATTACTTCTCTTTGACTTCCACAACAAGAGATGATTCAGCCCTATTTTGCACAATTACCCCTCCTTCACTAGAGTCCACAAGACGAACTTCCAAACTAGCCAATCAATGAACTTCCTTGGACAACGGCCTTTGACATGCCTCCAAGTGAGCCAAACTACCCATAGATTTTCGGGTAAGAGCATCCGCCATAACATTGGCTTCCCCGGATGATATAGAATATTGATATCATAATCCTTACGTAACTCATGCCATCTTCTCTAACTTAGATTCAATTTCTTCTATTTGCAAATATATTGAAGGATCCTTTGGTCCGTGAATATGTCCACCTGGACCCCATACAATTAATGACGCCAAACCTTTAATGTAAAATCATAGCCGCAAGTCCTAAGTCATGTGTTGGATTGTTTTTCTCATGACTCTTGAGTTGCCTAGAGGCATAAATGATCATCTTGCCATATTTCATCATTAGTGGAACATCTATTTTAGATTTATCTTTCATATGACCTCCTAGGAATTGAGTTCTACAAAAATTTCCTTGATACGGTTACAATCTTATTAGTACTTGCAACTTGTTTTTCCAAATTTCTCAACAAAAGACATTACTAGGTTAGTTTTCTTATGGGGCCATCTGTTTCAAATGAATAACATCTACTAGCTCGCGCACACACCTTGATAACATCAACCTGTATGGCATTGCCTCAATATGTGAAATAACATCGTGGTCAGATCTTTCTTAGCCACCCTTTTCTCTCATCATAAGTCTTATAGGATTTTAAGAAACCACTCTACTTCCCTTGTAAACATTCTCACGATTCCTCTTTACTGCTAAACACTTCTCAAAACACATATTGACACCCTTCATATAGATATTCAATAAAAAAAATCATTGGCTCGAACATGCCCTTTTTCTTGAGATCCTCCTAAATTCTTCCACGATGACTTCTTGTTTTCCTTATAAGTGTAGGACTTAGTCCACCTGTTTCCAACCTCGATGAGTAATTCACCTTATTCCCAGTATTGTAGTCACCACTAGTGTTTCCAAGTATTGCAGCCTAAGAGCTGTCATGTTAAACATGTTTGGTTCGTAACAATTATTCATCCTCTTTCAATCTGTTTCAAACATTTCCCCTTTGGTCTAGACAATATGTTGGTACTATATTTCCTTTGTGGCTGGAGCATTCACTCCCATCCCATTTTGCCCTTAATTCATAGTTGACAACCTTATTGTGCCACACACTTATTTGCCTCCCATGAACTCGTAGTATCATTGTGCCTGGTTTGTTGAGTTTATCACACCACCACTTCATCACTAGTAGTCTCACTTTCCAATGTAATATGTAGACATGAACTCCCTCTATATCTTTTAGTTGATATTCAGTGCCACTCAAGTCGACTGCATTACAGTTGATCCTTTATATCTTCTATTAACACTTGTGCTCTAGGCGAGTCCACCATTCTGATACGAACTATTTGAGATAACCATGGCCACCTAAATTTATATATTTTTCTTCCAATTCTTCTCGCCTCATTCTTCCTAGTTAGTGAATAGCCATGCGCTCTTCCATATGTTACGTGGTCTTTTTCCTTAGTTGGGAATTCATCATGTTCGCCTCTTGACACTTGTTGGGATATCCGTGGGAAAGTGTGTTCATTTGTGTACCACTTAACACTTCCTTGCTTGTAAGATTCTTAAAAGAATCTCCATCAAGTCCAGATGCACTCGGGTTATTATAACATCACATTTATCTCTCCCACTAGTTCTGTCTTTCTTAAAGCCTTGGTACTTTAGCTAAATCGCAAATCCATGATTAACTCATTCTAAGAACTCGCAAGTCTTTCATATTTGATCTGTAGTACTTCCTTGGGTTCCATTGTCCCTGACTCTTTAACAAGTATAAAATCCTTTTGCAAACCTTACTCTTAGTTTCTAGTATCGTTGACCTTGTCATGTGTATTGCCACGTGCGTTTCATAGACCGTCCACAGGATTTCATAGCACAATATTCCTATGCGTTTCATAGACCGTCCACAGGATTTCATAACACAATATACCTATGCGTTTCATAGACCTTCCATAGGGTTTCATAACACAATATTCCTATTTGTTTCATAGACCGTCCATAGGGTTTCATAACACAATATTCCTATGCGTTTCATAGACCGTCCATAGGATTTCATAACACAATATTCCTATGCGTTTCATAGACCGTTCATAGGGCTTCATAACACAATATTCCTATGCGTTTCATAGACCGTCCATAGGATTTCATATACAATGCACCTATGCGTTTCATAGACCGTCCATAGGGTCATTGGGACACTTCAGGTTCATGCTCATTATGGAGAAACATCTCTCATTACATTAGCACATGTATGGTGAATCAATAAGCCAATTTTAGTGGCACATAGCCCAAATTCGTTTTCATAAGATTTATCATCATTTAGCATAAGACATCTCTCTTCCACCTCATATATATATACCCTCTTGTCAACTTATAGTCATTAGCTATGTTCATGATTCTTGGGACTTAACATCGAAGTCATTTACATTAATTTTTTTAGTAGCATACATACTATGATAGAAACCATAGGGACATACAACACCTCATAATTCTCATTTTGGCAAACGACAACATTTCATGTTCATACCATCACTTACTTGTACTTGCCATAAGTGATCATAGGACATCAAGAACATTTAAAATATTTAGGAATACTATAGCCTCTCCTCATGAGGGCGTAAGAGCTTATAACACATTGGAAACATAAGTACAAATACGTTCGTCTCATAACCTTTCCCACCATATATCACTTCACAATTACTTTCAACTATTTACAACATCATTATTTCATTGGCTCCCTTGGCCATACATATTATTCTTCATTCGTGGCACTGTGGCCATATATCATATTCTGCACTTTCATTTCCTTACTTTCAAGGATTATCATCATAAACATCATCATATAGAATACTCTTGAAATACCTTTCCCCAAAAATGGCAATACACAATTTCAACTCATGAATATGTAAGAACTTAAAACATATTGGAAATACCTACCAAGCATAGCATTAATTAGAACAACCACATTTGGACATGACTTGAGTACATGAGCTTTTGGATAATTCTATTTTCAGAGTCAATTTGGAATAGTTGAATCAAGACTCATTTCTTAACCTTTCTCACATTATTTCATTTCATTGGCACCATTGGCCAGAAGTATAACTTTCATTCTTGGCACGGTGGCCACACTTTATATCCCCAACTCTCTCCTTTCACTTTCACACATCTTTATAGATTATCAACAACAAAACATCTCTAATCATGGCTTTCATTACGCACACGAGTAATTAAGAGTCTTAAGCACGTCGAGACTTCTTACACAATTTGGCATAATAGCCTTCATTCGAAACACTACTTGAAGTCATAACATCTTAACACACATCCCATACTTGAACACATTCTCGTATGATATCATAATATGACAAGAGCGTTCGGAACACATTTTGAACATATACCTTTTGACACAAAGCTTATTCGGAATCGTCAATTTATAATTAATAACCCGGGACTTACAAGAGCATCATGGGATTCAATTCAAGGGAGAAGTTTAGCCAACATACCTCGCTTTGAGCTTTTCTTAAATTACTACAACGTTTCGGAAATTCTAGCAATTCCAATCTATTTGAGACATAACAAAATTGAACACAAATTAGGGAGATATTCATGGTTTCAGCTCGTTTGAGAATTTTATCAAATACTAGGTGTGCAAATTTGTCTACAAGGTTCTTCTACAAGATATCCTTCATTCCACAACCCAATCTTTACTTATTTTAGCTCAACAATCTTCCCACAAACCTTATTGGTACAAGCATGTATAATTAACACTCTTACAACCAAAAATCATACTCCAATTCACCCATCTTTTACCCCAAACTCGAAATTGAAGACTAGGGGTTTGAATCTTACTTCTTGAGTGAATATCTTGTGAGATTTCCTTGTTGGATTGCAAGGCTTGAACAAGATCTTGATGAACAAAACACTTCATCTACTTCCTCTCTCTAGAACACTCTCACTTCTCTCTAAAATATCTGGTTTTAGGTCAAAAATGACTTAACCCCTCTCTCTACCCGGCCTTGGGGGTATTAAATGAGCTCCTACATGCGCGGTCACGCATCTGGCCGCGCACCTGAGGCAGAAACTCTCAAATATGCGCGGTCGCGCATCTGGACGTGCATATGACACAAGTTCAGTACAATGGCCATACCTTTCTTTAGAAATATCTAAATGACAAACGGTTTGATGCGTTAGAAACTAGACTCAAAGGGCTTTAATTGGATAGGTAGATCACCACCTAAGCCATTATATTGAGGGAGTTCTATTCATTTAAATTCGGGTCTTTTGCCAATTGAAACATCCTTTCCACTTAATGTGTCCAACTTGTTCCACACAAGTTCTTGTCAATTCCAAAACTCCTTAGTATGTTCCAACACACCTTAAACGTACATTATCAATTCAACATTTGGCTCTATCCCATAGGTCTCATTTAATACTCAAATACGTTATTTCCAAATACCGTTGGCGCACTTTAAAATCTTAAATCATTAGAAAAGTTTTACGAGGCCTTACAGTTCTGTTACACCCCATGTTTTGTGCATGAAAGTATGCCATAAGTAAATTGATATAAGCTCGGAAATGAGATGTTACATCCCGCATTTTCGTACGTTAAAGTTTTGTCGTAAGTTAATCGACGTAAGTTTGGGAATAAGATTATTTTGAGATTATAAGCATTGTGCTATTTCAAATAAGTGATGAGTAAATTCGTGAAGGTGAAAGGATAAGCAAATCGAAGAAAATGAATTTCGTCGAAGTTTGTCAATTTAGGACAAAATACGACCCAGGCTATAATACCCGTTGTTTATGGACTAGTGCCATACAAGGTACCACATGACCATGATAATAAGATATATAAAGTGTGTTAAAAGTGAGTAGTATTTTAAGTAAGTTGAGATAATTCTTAATTATGTGGGTAATTGGTTAATTATTGGTTAGTGGAAAATTATCAAGTTAATCAAGAGATTAGTGGTTAATTAATGATAATTTTGGATAAGCTTAAGGTGCCTAACATGACAGCCTAAGCAATGACTCATTAGTCATTAAATATAGGTGGCACATCTAAGGAATTTGGTAGTCAAATCATTTCCTAATGCGGGGCCCACAAAAGCAACAAATTTAGGGATTCCTTATCTCATTCAGATGCTACGCTTGCTAAGAACGGATGGAGCTCACCACTTTTAAAGATCTCTTTATCTTGGAATCTCTTTATCTTTACTTCATTAAGGAATTCATACGAGGTTATCAAAGAATTCATAAGTAACGGATCTCTTTATCTTGGAATCTCTTTATCTTTACTTCATTAAGGAATTCATACGAGATTATTAAAGATCTCTTTATCTGCAAGTAACGGGTCTCCTTCAGCACAGAATTCATACGAGATTATCATGTAATAGCAGCGCAAGATGCTATTCTAAGAGAGCACGGTACAATCTTTCTCAAGAATATCATACGGATTTTCCCTACTTCAATCCGCCGTTATGTGTTTTTCACAAAAGACATGTGTTAGAGGGATTGTCAAGAGAATCGGCTCAGGTATGTTAAGGATATTCCTTCTTTCTTTTTGGCTTGATCCAAATGATACAAATGAAACGAGTATAATATGCTACTTTCATAAATGACCTATTCATAGAAATACTAGGGGTGTCTATATTCTTGATTCCCCATGTGTCTTATTATTCTATCATCTGTTCATGGGTCTCAGAAAAATACGTAAGTTGATAAAGTTTATTTCATGATTTTAATCAAAGGCATAATGAACTTTTGACATTTTGAGAAACCTTATTAACGTATTTCATATGCATTTCATTCATTTATACATGTACATTGACCCATGACCAGATGGCATTATATATGCGTATATTATATGTATATGGGATATGAGAAAAGGTTACGGCGTTATATATATGGGTTACGGCATTATATACGCACCACCACCTGATCAGCTGGTATATGTTGATGATTTTACCCACAGTGGCCGAGATGATATAATGGGATGCCCTCAGAGGCTTGATGATGTTAGAACGCATATACCTATGCATGGTGATAACGACAAGGTCGGAAATCCAAACTAGAGTAAGAATTTGAAAAGTAAATGCGGAAGTAATAACAATAAGAAATTGAACAACTAGAACTAAAGGTCAGAAAATAAAGGATATGGGAAAATTCAAGGAAAGAATTCCAAGAACTTCCAATAACGCAAGTTTTATAGCCTTGACAAGATCAAAGCAACAAAGGTTCAAAAGAACTCTCAAAGTATGATATACTTAATTAATAATGAAGTCTCTCAATGAATGAGAAGAACTCCTTATTTATAGGAGTACTACGGCACAAAAAGTCCTTATAATTAGGTAGGGTGATTGCTAAGGCATAAAAAGTCATTACAATTAGGTAGGGTGGTTGCTAAGGAGTAAGAAAAGTCATTACAATTAGGTGGGGGGCGGCCAAATCCCTTTGGGGCAGATTTGGACCTTAAAACTACTAGTTTGGGCCATTAATTTGGACTCCAATTGGGCTCCTTTTGAAATACCCCCTTTTGGACCTCTTTTAAGCTCATTTTGAGCCCCTTTGGCGGACTTCAAGGGCTGATTTGGTGGCCCAATCTTCCTCCCTTTAGACTTCAATTTGGATCACCAAATAATTGTAAAACTTGAATAATTCATCTACTTTGGGTTTGAGCTCTTCCTCTACAATTAAAAGCTTCTTTATTTTCCATTGAAGTCCAGCAAACTTAGAGTGCAACTCTTTAGCTTGAGATCTTGTAAATGGCCTTGGAGCTTCCAAAACTCTATCCTTGTCCTTGATGCTATCATTCCCCTCTTCTTGAAAATAATTCGTCCCCGAATTCGATCCTACATCAAACAAAGACAAGTCAGCAACATTGAATGTAGCACTTACTTGGAACTCACCAGGTAGGTCCAGCTTGTAAGCATTGTCTCCAATCCTTTCAAGGAGTTGAAATGGGCCATCTCCTCTTGAATACAACTTTGACTTCCTTTTGGAGGGAAATCTCTTCTTCCTAAAGTGGATCCAAACTAAATCTCCAGGTTTAAAAATAACTTGTTTTCGACCCTTATTCTTTCTCAAGGCAATTTGCTCATTTTTCTTCTCAATTGCAAGCCTTATTTGTTCATGACTTTCTTTCATCATCTCAGCCTTTGTCCTACCATCAATATTAATAATATCATTAGTATCTAATGGTAATAAATCAAGGGAAGTGAAGGGATTAAAACCATAAACAACCTCAAAAGGAGACATACCTGTAGAAGAATGGATTGTTCTATTGTAAGCAAATTCAATCATAGGTAAGTGAGCTTCCCAAGAATTTAATTTACCTTTCAAAACAGCCCTCAACATGTTTCCTAAGGTTCTATTAACTACTTCAGTTTGTCCATCAGTTTGTGGGTGACAAGAAGTAGAAAACAACAATTTAGTGCCTAACTTCCCCCAAAATACACGCCAAAAGTGGCTCAAAAACTTAGCATCCCTATCACTAACAATAGTTCTAGGTATACCATGCAATTTGACAACTTCTTTTACAAAAAGATCAGCAACATGTGAAGCATCATTAGTCTTTAAACAAGGAATAAAACGAGCCATTTTGGAGAACCTATCTACCACAACATATATACTATCCTTACCATACCTTGTTCTAGGCAAACCTAACACAAAATCCATAGAAATATCAATCCAAGGTGAAGTAGGAACAGGTAATGGCGTGTAAAGACCATGTGGTAACACTTTAGATTTAGCTTGTTTACATTCCAAACACTGTGCACACATTCTTTCAATATCTTTTCTCATTTCAGGCCAAAAGAAATTTTCAGCAAGTATGTCTAGCGTCTTTGGGACTCCAAAGTGACCCATAAGCCCTCCACAATGTGCTTCCCTTACAAATACTTCACGTAAAGAGCAATTAGGGATACACAACTTATTTTCCTTAAAGAGAAACCCGTCTTGGAGGTTAAACCTCTCAAAAGGACCCAACTTACAATCTGCAAAAAGCTTGCCAAAATCAACATCATTAGCATAAAGTCCCTTGATTTGATCAAAACCCATCAATTTAGAAGTCAGGGTAGAAACTAAGACATACCTTCTTGAAAGTGCATCCAGAACAACATTCTCTTTCCCTTGTTTCTAAGAAATTGCATAAGGAAAAGTTTCAATGAATTCAACCCACTTAGCATGTCTTCTACTAAGCTTACCTTGACTCTTCAAGTATTTCAAGGATTCATGGTCAGTTTTAATGACAAACTCTCTTGGCCACAAGTAATGTTGCCATGTGACTAAAGCCCTTACCAAAGCATATAGCTCTTTGTCGTAAGTGGAATAGTTCAATGTGGCTCCACTCAACTTCTCACTAAAAGTAGGCAATAGGTTTAGAATCTTGCATCAAAAACAGCACATATTCCTTTGCCAGAAGCATCATATTCAATTTCAAAAGATTTAGAAAAATCAGGCAATTGTAACAATGGAGCAGTACATAACTTTTCTTTCAACAAGCTAAAAGCAGCATCTTGCTCTTTTCCGCATGTAAAAATCTTATCCTTTTTAATAACTTCAATTAAAGGAGAAGCAATGGTGCTAAAGTCTCTCACAAACCTCCTATAAAAACTAGTAAGTCCATGAAAACTCCTAACTTCAGTTACACTCTTAGGTTTTAGACATTCTTTTATTGCTTTAATTTTCTCTTCATCAACCTCAACTACTTTAGAACTAACCACAAAACAAGAAAATCACACGATCCACACAAAAAGTACACTTTTTAAGATTTGCAAATAAGAGTTGCTTTCTAAGAACTACAAAAACTTGTTTTAGGTGTTCTATATGCTCTTCTAAAGTGTTAGAAAAGATCAAGATAATCATCGAAGTACACCACAATAAATTTTTCATGAAAATCCTTAAAGATATGATTCATTAATCTCATGAAAGTACTAGGTGCATTAGTCAAGCCAAAAGGCATAACTAACCACTCATAAAGCCCATATTTGGTCTTAAAAGCAGTTTTCCATTCATATCCAGGATTCATTCGAATCTGATGGTAACCACTTTTTAGATCAATTTTAGAAAAGATTTTGGATCCATGTAATTGATCCAATATGTCATCAAGACGAGAAATAGGATGGCGATACTTTACCGTTATCTTGGGATTGCTCTACAATCCATGCACATCCTCCAAGTTCCATCCTTTTTGGATACCAATAGGACGGGAACAGAGCAAGGGCTCATGCTCTCTCTCACAAAGCCTTTCTCAAGCAGCTCCTCAACTTGCCTTTGAAGCTCTTTTGTCTCTTCTAGATTACTCCTATAAGCAGACCTATTTGGGATTTGTGATCCAGGCACAAAATCAATTTGATGCTCAATGCCACGTAAAGGTGGCAATCCATTAGGAATATCTTCAGGAAAGACATCTTCAAAATTCTGCAAAAGAGAAGAAATACTACTTGGCAAAGAAGAAGTTAGTAACTCAGAATTAATCAAAGTTTCTTTGTATGTAAGTAGTATTATGGGCAACCCCTCTTTTCTTGCATTTAAATACTCCTTGGCTTTTATATAAAAACTCTCTTTTTTTATTTCCTTAGCCTCTTTCTTCTCACCAAGACTTTCTATTTTTTCATTCAAGCCCCTTTTTATCTCTTCTCTCAAATTGTTGCCCTCTCTCTCTTTCTCTCGGCCATCTCTTTTTTTTTCTAACTCTTGGTCTCCTTTCTTTTCTTTTTCCTCAAGCTCACTTTTTATCCCTCCCCTTCGTTTTCCCATTGTTTCCCTTAATCTCTTTTGACCTTCAAACACTTAAGAAGGAGATAAAGGCGCAAGAGTAAATTTCCTTCCATTTAGCTCAAGAGAATATCTATTCTTCCTTCCATCATGAAAAACATTCCTATCATACTGCCAAGGACGACCCAGTAAGATATGACAAGCTTACATAGGGACTATGTCACAAAGAATATCATCCTCATATCTACTAACATTGAATGAAATCATGCATTGTTTGTTTACCTTTAGTTCACCACTATCATTTAACCATTGGAGTCTATAGGGAGTAGGGTGTTTCATGCATGCAAGTCCCAATTTTTCCACAAAGTATGAACTCACCATATTAGCACAACTACCACTATCAATGATCATAGAACAAGTTTTCCCCTTTATCCCACACCTAGTATGGAATATATTCTCCCTTTGTTCTTCACTATTGCTTCCGAAATTGATAGTCATAATCCTCCTAACTACCACAATCATGCCATTATTAGGTAGTTCTATATCATCATCATTACTCACATCTCCCTCTTCTTCTCCCTCACTTTTTTCACTCTCATATCCTCCATCTTCTCTGAGAATGATGTTTCTTCTACTTGGACATTCATGTATCATATGTCCCCTTCCTTTACATTTATGACACTGAATAAAACTAGAAGGTGTAAAAGGTTTAGCTTTAAAGGTTTTACCTCTCTCTTTGTTCTCAAATTTACCTTTATCCTTGTCTTCTTAAGGTCTAGAAGAACTCTTCATCTCTTGATTCGACCATGGCTTCTTGGAGATGGTGTTTGACCGACCTTTCCATGAGCTAGTTTGCTTTCTTTTATTTTGATTTTCTACCTTTACAGACAAATCAACTAACTCATCTATTGTTACATATTGTTGTAATTCTACTACATCAGCTATTTCCTTATTTAAACCATTTAAAAACCTAGCCATTGTATCCTCTTCTTCCTCCATACAATTAGCTTGGATCATAGCAATATCCATAGCCTTAAAGTACTCATCCACAGACATGGACCCTTGCTTCAATGTTTGAAGGCATTGTTGTAGCTCTCTTTGAAAGTGTGATGGCATGAATCTCTTTCTCATCACCCTCTTCATCTCAGCCCAAGTAGCAATTGGTGCTTGTCCTTCTTGCAATCTGTCCCTAGTAAGCTTTTTCCACCAAATAGCAGCATAGTCAGAAAACTCAACAATAGCAAGTTTAACCTTCTTACCCTCAGAGTAGTTGTGACAGTCAAAGATGGCTTTAACCTTTCTCTCCCAATCAAGGTACAAGTCTAGATCCCTTGTTCCCTTGAAAGATGGCATCTTTTTCTTTATACTGCTTATATTATCATCTTCTACTCTACCTCTGTGTCCCCTCCTATCTCTTCCCACCCTATCAAAATCAATCATTAAACTCATCTATAGGGTTTTCTTGATTTACAATGGGAGCAAGGGGTACATTTCTCCTAGCTTGGGGCCTAACATTATTTTCCCTTCTAAGTTCAGCTATTGTATCATTTTGCTCAGCAATGGTGTCCCTCATCTCTGCAAATTCCACCTTTCGAATTGTTGATGCATAGCTTGCAAGGTAAAATTATTTCTTGCTTTGATTTCGGCTTCTTGAAGAACCCTTCGTTCATCATCACTACCTATATGTGACATCTTAAATAATTAAACTGTATCAGACAAATTGAATTTTTTCTCAATTGTTCTCACACACACTTTGCCTTTTTTTCTCTCTCGAAATAACCTTTGAACAAAATACTTTGTAGATTTATAGTTAAACCCAACTCGTATAAAGTTCTTAGTAGTAAAATATAGATTTATGGGGAACAAATGAAAGAAGAACCAAATCCTAGAACTATTAGGCTCGGTTGAAACAAGACACGAACAAAAAGGAAATGATTATATATTTTAGATTAGAAAGAGTAATAAAAATTGAATTTTTGTCTTATCTTTAAAATCTGGGATCCCCTCTTCTTGTTTCCTTTGATAGTTTTTGGAAACAAATTAGATACAAAAGAAAGTTCCTGGAGAGCAAGAAAAAAAATTAAAATTAATTTCCTTTTTTTTTTGGTTTTTTTTAACTTATTTTTTTTTACTCTTAGTATTCAAGAAATCCCCAGAATTATCAAGAAAGAAACCTTGATAGAACCGCTCTAATACCACTTGATAACGACAAGGTCGGGAATCCAAACTAAAGTAAGAATTTGAAAAGTAAATGCGGAAATAATAACAATAAGGAATTGAACAACTAGAACTAAAGGTTAGAAAATAAAGGATATGGGAAAATTCAAGGAAAGAATTCCAAGAACTTCCAAGAACGCAAGTTCTATAGCCTTGGTAAGATCAAAGCAACAACGTCTTGATTTATTGAAGAAATCAAACGCCTTTACTTAAAAGCAAATCAAAACAATAGATTCGGATCTTGACCGCTTTACGAGTAACTTGAGGCAACAATTAATAACTAGTATTAATCGCCTTCTAAGAATACCACAAAGGAATCACAGATATCACAATAGAGAAGTAATCTTACTACCTTGAACTATGAACTCGTAAAGGTTGAAAGATAAATCTCAAAGTACAAGTAACAAAGGTTCAAAAGAACTCTCAAAGTATGATATACTTAATCAATAATGAAGTCTATTAATGAATGAGAAGAACTCATTATTTATAGGAGTACTAAGGCACAAAAAGTCCTTATAATTAAGTAGGGTGATTGCTAAGGCATAAAAAGTCATTACAATTAGGTAGGGTGGTTGCTAAGGAGTAAGAAATGTTATTACAATTAGGTGGGGGCGGTCAAATCCCTTTGGGGCAGATTTGGACCTTAAAACTACTAGTTTGGGCCATTAATTTGGACTCCAATTGGGCTCCTTTTGAAACACCCCTTTTTGGACATCTTTTAAGCTCATTTTGACCCCCTTTGGTGAACTTCAAGGGCTGATTTGGTGGCCCAATCTTCCTCCTCTTGGACTTCAATTTGGATCACCAAATAATTATAAAACTTGGATAATTCATCTACTTGGGCTTGAGCTCTTCCTCTACAATTAAAAGCTTCTTTATTTGCCATTGAAGTCCAGCAACCTTAGAGGGCAACTCTTTAGATTGAGATCTTGTAAATGGCCTTGGAGCTTCCAAAACTCTATCTTTGTCCTTGATGCTATCACATGGTATGACATTTATACGCATATGCATGACATTTTAAATATTAAAGGATTCACAGAGCTATTCAAACTTACATGTCGAGTCTTTTACTCCATGTTTCTCTCATGTCTATGATTTACTGATTTTCATTCCTTACATACTCGGTACATTATTTGTACTGACGTCCCTTTTGCCTGGGGATGCTGCGTTTCATGCCCGCAGGTCCCGATAGACAGGTCGAGAGTCCGCCAAGTAGGCTATCAGCTCAACTAAAGATGTTGTGCGCTCCATTTATTTAGGAGTTGCTTGTTTGGTCAGTATGATTTAGACGTGTATTGTTTGGTATGGCAGGGCCCTGTCCCGACCTTTATAGTAAGTATGTACTCTTTTTAGACTTGTAAACACATGTCATGTATACGGATACTGGTATGGCCTTGTCGGCCTATGTTTTAAGTATATAATGGATCACATTGGCCTTATAGGCCCTTATGTCACAGGTATAAGTTTCTATATCAGGTTGGGTCGCTCTATGTCGGGTATTCCCTCATGTTTACTTTAGTTATCTCATGATGCCCTTTCTGGCCCACTTCCCTATGATGACGTAATAAGAAAGATACGTTACGTTGGTACTCGGTTGAGTAAGGTACCGGGTGCCCATCGCGGCCCATCGGTTTGGGTCGTGACAGGTTCCTTCTATGTATTTGGTACCAGTGCTGAGTGAGTTTCTAGAGTTGTTTCCTACAGACTTGTTGGGTATGCCACCCGACAGGGATATTGACTTTTGAATTGATTTGGTTACGGACACTCAGCCTATTTCTATTCACCGTACCGTATGGCTCCAGTTGAGTTGAAATAATTGAAGGATTAGTTGTAGGATTTGCTCGACAACGGATTCGTTAGACCTAGTGTTTTGCCTAGGGGTGCGCCGGTGTTGTTTGTTAAGAAGAAGGACGGATCGATAAGGATGTGCATTCATTATCGACAGTTAAACAAGGTCACTATCAAGAAAAAGTATCCATTGCCCAAGATTGATGATTTGTTTGACCAACTTCAGGGTGCCAAGGTGGTTTCCAAGATTGATTTGAGATCCGGTTACCATCAGGTGAATATTGGGGCATGAGATGGTCCTTTAAACAACTATGGTCATTATGAGTTCTTGGTGATGTTGTTGATACCCAATTTTGCCCTCGTATTTTTAAAATAGTATATATACTTTCAAAATGTCATTCTTACATCATTACCTAATTTATAAGAACTATACAAGTATTTTCTATAATTTTTCACATCTTTAGAGCTTCAAAAGTGATTTTTTCGCATTTAAATTACTTGATTATTTATTAATTATCCCTTAAATTATTCTGTAATGGTTTAATTATCTAAAGTTATTATTTGCATCAACATATATGTTTTAAAATATTTTACTTTATTTAATGTAAGCATATTTGTGTTTTCTTAAGCTATTTACATAATTTTGTAAATAATGGCCTATATTCATGCATAATTGCATTTTATTATATTATTTGTGTTAAAATAGCATTTTTATATTTTTATAATGTTAAGTTATTATTTCCAATCAATTTATTGCACAAGCAATATTAAATTATACATTAAATAGTTTTATAAATTATTTATTAAAAATTTTCGTGTATTTTAATTTATAGCCCAATTTTGAGTTACTTTTGGCCCAAATCTTTAGCCCAACCTTCCAGCCCAAACCAAATAACCCCTTTAAAATCCGGGCATGACCGGTTTGAAACAACCCGCCCTGCCTTCTTTAAAATCCTGATCGTTGATCTTAAGAGATCAACGACCCACGATTAACCCCTCACTTTTAAATACCCAACCCCAAACCCTAATCCTCATTCTCCTGAGACAGCCGCCTCTATTCTCTCTGTTCCTCTCTTCTTCCTCTCAAACCCTAGCCGCCTCCCTCAAATCTCTCCCAAATCCGATCAATCATGGATTCTTTCTATGATTCTCTTACCTTTTATGGATCATCTCATCATTTCTTACAAGACTATGGCATTACATAGTACTTGCCTCAATTTTGGCAAGTACTAATCCCCAAATCGGGTGCCACCGCCTTCTACCTTTGAAATTTAGACGTTATTTTGTCTATATACACTCTATAATGGACAGTTCTTGCATTATTAGTTCGATTCAAGACCGTTGGACCCAACTAGGGTTTGAAATTTTCCTTTTGTCCTTACTGATTTCTGATTGCATGTGGTATTTTCTTTCTATATTTATGTTTGATTGATTATTTTCCTTGTTTATTTGTTTGATTCCTATCACTATATAAATCCCTCCCCAATTCCCCTCTAGGGACCGAAGTTATCACTGCTATTACACTCAATACCTCTCTCACCCGTTCATCTTCTCTGAAATACTTGGCTCTTTGGCCGGCTGAAAGCCAAGGCCATAATATTATCTACGTCCTCCGGTGCAAGCACTGCTCGGGGCCCTTACGAGGCTCTTGTGAACTCTGAAGCATCGGAGACCTGGGATTCTTGCTACCAGTATTCTATGCTCCTTATTATTTTGTTGCCTGTCTAATTTTGCTACTGGTTAGTGCTTTTAACCTTTGCAATGTTAAATATTTTTCTTCTGCATACCTATATGTGTTTGAATCCTGTGAGCATGATTTAGTTGTGAATCCCTAATATTGCATTGCTATGATATCGTTCAATACTCCCCTATTATTCTATATTTGGATAGTTGAATGCATTTTAGTACCTATAATAGTTTCCTGTTGGTTTTTAGTTTGTGTTAGGCTAATATGTGTTCTTCACTATGGCATGCACTTCTATGTTGGTTTTCTTTGTTCTCTTCTGGAATCAGTTCTGTACCTTTGTATTTTTTCTAGCATCTGAACATGTTTTAATTTTGAGTTTCAATGCATGCCTATCTTATGTGTTCTTTTAAATCTGACTGTCATGACTATCTGTTATTAGTTATAGAATCTCCTTCATGCCTTGCTTTTGATACTACTAAAACTCTATGAAAACCTTCCTCTACTTTGAATGAATCATTTAGTGCTGAGTCTTGTATTTAATCGATTGTTCTTTGTATACTAGCCACAACTATATGGGTTTTATGTTGTAACACTACTTCCTTGCTATTTGTAATACTGATCTTCAGCACCACCTAAGATTTTAGATAAACATCCCATTTTCCCTCTTATGTATGTTAATGAGTAGCTAATCTACCCCTTTTTATGCCATAAGTTTCTGTACTATGATCTATTCCCCATCATGTTAAGTTTTTCATGATATTGGCCAAGCTGTACCATGAGTATGTTGATATGCTATCTGGGACTTTATTAGAACTGTCATGCTAGAACTTTCATTGTACTAACATTTGAAATCCTTTAGGTTAATGCTCTATTCTGAATTTGTGTGGCATTGTGCACCCTTATATGTTGATCTTATAATCTCAGAAAACGTGATTCCCCTAACTCTCAATATGTTTTCCTACCAATGTGCTATCTCTTGTGAAGTGTTTGAACCTGTAATACCAACCTGTCCTCTAAGTCTTGTTGATTCTCTTAATTGGCATGTTCCGTGTTTAATCAACTCTGCTATGTTTGCTTCTAAAGTACAAGTGCACCTCTTCGATTTCTATTACTTAATCACTGTTCTTTCACTCTCATCTATTATCTATATTATTCTGAATCTATCGCTCTTGGCCGGCTGAAAGCCAAGGTTACCGAAACTCTCTCTATTGACCTCCCTAGTGTAAGCACTGCTCATGGTCCATTTGAGACTCTTGTGAACTCTGACATACTAGGATTTGGGGTCCTTTGGCCACCCTCTTTGCTGGTGGGACTTAAGCTGTCTCTGACACTTAGCTTGCCTCTCTTATTTTGTATGTTGAATCTATAAACGGAGTTGCTTAATTGATTTTTGTGTGATTCGATAATTTATTTGGATCATGTGGTCAGTTTGTGACTGTTTGGCCTAGCATGAGTTCCTTTGTGACTTTGGGCTATGCCGATGGACATAGTCTCCTGTTTGAGATGTTTGGACCTGGGCATGCTATTTGTGGAAATTGAGCTTATTGAAGGCCCAGGCAACGCTGGGTTATCTTTATTTTTAGGCATGCTCTTAGGCATGTAGCCTTATTCACGTGTAATATTTATATTTATATTCTTTGGGCCTGTAATAATTTGTAATAACAAACAATTGGGCTGTTATTGAAATTGGGGAAACAGGTATATTCTAATATTTGCATAAAAGGGTAGAAAAACATGCCTATAGGATTTACATGACTTGTTATTTTATTCAACCGGCCATATATGTTATTTAGTTTCTATGTACACTAGTAGAAACCATGCCTATAGGGAATCACACACTCAACCTGTTTTACTACACCTACTACTTTGCATTATTAGACAGCATGTCTATAGGAAATCCGTGTCAACAACTGTTCGCTAAATTTGCATAACTGCAACATATTCATTAGATACCATGCCTATATGATTATTATTAACTTATGTCCTACTGATCCTCATCTAGATATCATGTCTATAGGATCTTAATTAATTAATTAGCTATTGTTATTGCTATTTCTATCATATTGATCGCCTAGAAAACATGCCTATAGGGACAAAGTATTATAGAATCAGTTTCAATTACCAACTCTTAGAAATCCTGCCTATAGGATGTTGTTATTCGCCTAGAAAGTATGCTAATAAAATCAAACGCGGGTAATTATTTCAAGCTTTCAAACAGCTTTATTGCCTCATTTAGAGATTATGCCTATAGGATTTGTAACACCTATAATCTGTAAATTCATTGTTCCAACATAATCAACACTGCCTGTGCGCTTAAAATCAAAGTCACATAGAAACTATGTCTATAGAGCTTAATGATTCTAATTTGCCTCAATTCTGGGATTATCTACTGCCTAAAGTAAAATCTGCCTGCGTGCATTAGTTTTACTTATGGAGGCTAACTTGGGCCTTTAACTGCCCTTACGTGAAGTCCTACTTGTTTTGAATGTCGCTTAGTTTTTATCATTTTGAGCAGCCTAAGTAAAGTCTAGAACCACCCAAATAGAGGTACAATGCCTCCTAGATCATAGGCATGGGAAGGGTAGTGCACGCATAGGGTACGACTTAGTATTGAATTAGAGCATCATTAGGTAAACAACTTTAACATAGTAATTGGGTAGCAGGAGATGATAGTCTGTGCCCGCTGAATAATACGAGCAACTCCTATCTAAAAGGAGTTGTGAAGTATTATTTATATTGCACGGATGATCCTTTAGGCTAAAAAACTTAGGACCCCCCTTTCCTTCATACACTTAGTCATCTAATATAAATCGTTATAGTTATATCCTTGTAGTTATCAAGATGTGTACCCACTCTCGTTGTGTTATAATAAAACTCTCTGACCTTTTTGTTTATTTGATCATCTCGCCAAATTATAATCCACATAGTCTTAAGTTTAGTCGGGACCCACAATTGTGGACCTCAAAGAGTGCCTAACACCTTATCTTTGAGGTAATTTGAGCCCTTACCCAATCTTTGGTAACGTTGACTAGTCAAATAGAGTTATCTGCACAATAGGTGCCCTAACGCACCTTAAAAATCATTAGGTGGCGACTCTTCTCTTTTAATCTCCTCCTTTAAAAGAGTTGTCACACGTCAAAACCCCACTTTCGCAAGGAAGAAAAAGGGGGCACGACAGCATGGCAACTTTGCTGGGGATGCACTTAAGCTCTTACCATATTGAACTTGACTTCTGTGGATTACTTTCTTTATTACATGCACTTCCCTTCTTCACCTTTATTTGTTTAAATTTGTTATGGCATGCACATCCCTTTCTCGTTCACCTTTATTTGCTATGACCACTTTTCATTTTATCTTGTCTAAGACTGCCATATCATGCCTCCGACATCCCTATTCCCATATCTGCTTTATTACATTCTTGCATATATTTCACGAACTAAATTGACTCTTTCCTTTTGTCTTTCCTTTCTATATTTCCTATGTTTACCTTACTATTGTATTTACTGCTTTTACATATTTATCATGCAAATATTTGACAACGTGTTATTTCTGCATAAAGCATGCTCCACATCATACTCCACTGGTGCCAATTATCAACATAGCGGCGCTTAATGAGTGTCCGCGCTCTTCCAAAATTACCTTTTTTAAATCGGAAAGGCTTATTTGCAGTAGACTAGTCGATTAGCGATGCAATCAACGGTCCCGTGCCTTTCTCTCTCAAGTTGTCCACTTGGGAGTACCAGTCTAGGCCATTATAGAAACCTTAATCCAATATCAAATGTACATGCATCATGTTAAACCTAGTACGGGTTAGAACATTGTTAACGTAATAGCCCGCTAAGATAAGCCTTGTCCAAAGTCCGACGGGATTTCTACAATCCCAATGGACACTACCATGTTATGTGCATTACTTGGAGAAAATGTGCCAATATGTTGATCATTATTGTGTAAGTGGTCGTATCTAGAGGGGGAAAGGGCTAACTTTATTTATTTGCAGAAAATGAAGCACGAAGTCCCCAGGTTCGGCATGGTCCAAAACATCCCACCTCTGCTACTTGACTGGTGGAAAGACCTTGCGCCTTGCGACATGAATCATGTGAGAAGAGTACTTGGGTGACTTGTCGTCTTTGCTTAATATCCAATCAAATAGAGCTTTGATTGAGGCTGCTACTACGTTCTGGGAGGAGAAAAGAGCGGTCTTCCGATTTGGTGACATAGAAATGACTCCTCTCTTAGAAGAAATAAGAGGTTTTGCTAAGCTTCCATGGAATAGTCTGGGGTTATTAGTACCAGAGAATCGCACCCCTCGCGGTTTTATAAAGATGTTGGGCTTTAAGAAAAATGAAGAATTGCTTTGCTTAAAGAAATCCTACATCCCTTTTGGGTTTCTTTATGAGCGTTATGGGCATACTAGTCATACCGTCTTCATCATGAGGAACTTGCCATTACCTCCTTAGGTTGGACGCACCACCGAGTTTATGTATTCATCATTTGCTTCTTGGGTTTGTTGATATTTTCAATGAAAGGGGGAAGGATTCACACTCGTTTAGCTATGGTTGCAAGAACTTTAATGGAAGGCATCAAGGGGCAAACCTACACCATCATCCCTATAGTCCTAGCTAAACTGTACCGCGCTCTAGACCGGTGCAAGCAGGGGTTCAGACATTTTGAAGGTTGTAATCTATTACTGCAAGTCTGGCTATTGGAGCACTTTCAGAGGGGAAAATATCGTCAAGAGCTTCTGCGACTGCCATTGAATGACTACATAGCTTATCACCATCCAAAGAAAATGACATTCATCCCAGATAAGTTCACACAGCCCGAAAGTGCTGTAAGTTGGGTATGTTTCTTCAGCAATTTGACAAACGAGAAGGTACATTGGATGTTTGAGTGGTTTCCTAGCAGTGAGTTCATCATCAGGTCGAGGGATACTACTCATTTGATATCGATCGGGTTGCGAGGCATTTATCCTTATGCTCTTATAAGGGTAATGAGACAAGCAAGAAGAAAACATGTCATACCTCGGGTTTCCAACATCCAGTACAAGGCAGATTTCAAAGGGGACATCATTCCTTTCAAGTTCGAGGCGCAACATATGTGGAACCAGAAGGTCATTGTGGAAAGAGAGACTATCGAGCCAGACAGGTACCATGCCGGTCATGTGTATTTCTATCCATCATGGTTGGTAGATGATATAGCGGGAGACGTCAAGCCAGGGGTCAATTTGGAAAATAGGATCATTGATGATGTTGCTGAGGCACGGGTCAAGTATAGAAAGCTTCGCAAAAGGGTTTTTGAGTCTGAAGCTAGACATCTGGAATAACATAAAGTGGACATGGAGGAAATTAATGAATGGAAGGAAATTTCCACTAAGTCCACCGAGAGATTGGAATATCTAGAACAAGGATTGATGGAGCTTAAGGGAAAGATGAGAAAGAGGCTTGCGGATTGTCAAAACACGGATGGCGGTGAAGGAGGGCATCTAGCAAAGGCTTATTTACTATTTGATATGCGCGAATTGGGGAACTTGATTGATGGAGTCAAAAGAGCCAAGCACGGAGAAGGTCCTTCAGGGACTAAGTAGACTAGCAAATAATGTCCTTTATTGTTTTCTAGCTTAGTTTTAGATTTCAATTGTAATAAGGCTAAATGCCATTAGTAGCTTTATTATTATTGTCGATTTAGTGAAGGTTTGACTCATTTTCACATTAATAAAATGACGCAATTATTGGCATCAATTTTCTCAAAGTCTATGTATCGCTTAGGCCTACCTCGGGCACAACGAGGTCCCCAAATTAGGACGCGAATTACTACATGATTTTGCAAAACATGTTTAATATTTCAAGCATTCTTTTAATACCCCTTAATCACTTGGGTACCTTTTGCTTTTTCTTTCTTTTTGATTATTCCCACTCCCCAAGGTTGGTTCAGGCATACCGGCATCATCAGCACTAGATCCAGAGGTCCTCCACCTCTGGATCCACCGAGTGATCCTAAAGGCAAAAGTAAAGGGAAAGGGAAAATGGATGATTTGATTGATATCAGGAAGGACAACGCCACTCTGGCGGCTTCGGATGACCGAAGTACTCCGGCACAGAATGAACTAGTCTTACGTTTGGAACAGAAAATCCTGGAGCTACAAGGAGAACTTGAGCAGGTCCGAAACTTGGCAAACCTTTCGCTCATCCTCAATGTCCCTGATATTAACCAGCAAAATCCAACTACCCAAAAACAAGCACCACCACAAAACACACAAAACCAAAATCCACCTCCAAATCCTCCTGCACCACACCAGTACCCTACACCTCCTCAAAACCTTAACCCTCCACCAGCACTTACTCCTCAACAACACCACCATCATCCAACTCCATACCCAAAAACTACCACTTATCACACTCCCCAGAATGCACCGCAACCCACTCTTGATTCCCAAAACTCAACCAATGACCACCCTTATGCCCAGATTCCCGGAGTTCATCAAAGTAATCCCACATACATGGAAACCTTACCCCACACCCCGCAACAAACCCTATATATACCTGAATCAACCGAGAAAGACATGCTCATTAAGAACATGGCGGAAGAACTCAAGAAGCTCACTGGCAGAGTTCAAAATGTCGAAGGTGGTAAAGGCATTGAAGGTTTAAACTATGAGGAATTGTGCATTCAGCCAGATGTGGAACTGCCGTAGGGTTACAAACCTCCTAAGTTCGAAATGTTCGATGGAACTGCTGATCCTAAAGTGCATCTGAGGACGTATTGTGATAAACTTGTAGGAGTGGGCAAAAATGAAAGAATCCGTATGAAACTGTTCATGCGAAGCCTCACCGGAGATGCGTTGTCTTGGTATAAGTCAGAACCCGAAGAAGTGGGTTAATTGGGTAAGCATGGCGTCAGATTTCATGGACAGATTCAGGTTCAACACAGAAAATGCACTAGGCATTTTCTACATTCAAAACCTCAAGAAGAAACCAACAGAAACCTTTCGTGAATATGCTACTCGGTGGAGATCTGAAGCCGTGAAAGTAAGACCAAAACTTGAAGAAGAACAAATGAATAAGTTCTTCGTCAGAGCTCAAGACCCGTAGTACTATGAAAGGCTTATGGTTATTGAAAATCATAAATTCTCTGACATCATCAAGCTGGGAGAAAGAATAGAATAAGGGATTAAGAGTGGGATGGTGACAAATTTCGAGGCACTGCAGGCCACGAATAAAGCATTACAATCGGGATGTTTTTCGAAGAAGAAAGAAGTGGGAGCTGTAATGGTGGCCCAGGGTCCTAAGTCTCCTCTCACATACCAAACACCTCCACCTACATACCAAACGCCTCCACCCACATACCAGCCATCACCCCCCAGATACCAACAACCTGCTACCACCTAGCACGCCTATAACACTCAACTCGCATATTACCACTCGCCACCACCCACCCGCCAAAACTACCAAAAACCACGACCAAACTTCGATCGCAGACCACCTAGACAATACACCCCAATCGTTGAGCCCATAGACCAATTATATGACAGATTGAAGGCTGCCAGTTATGTCACTCCCATCCCTGCCATTGCTATGGAGAATTCCTTTAAGTGGATTAACCCGAACAAGACATGTATTTATCATTCAGGCATGAAGGGTCATACAATTGATGAGTGCCACATACTGAAAGATAAGATTCAGACATTGATCGACAACAAGGTCATACAGGGAAAGGAAGTTGCACCAAATGTTCGTAACAATCCTCTCCCGGATCACAGAGGTGAGGGAGTGAATATGATAGAGACCGACGAGAAATGAGATCTGGAGGGGTCAATCAGACTCATTCAGGAGGGGGACGATCCTAAAACGCCTCTGGTCACCCTCACACCCGTTGTGGTACAAACCCAAGAACCGTTTGAAATCGAGGTAACTACACCCTTCACTGTGATGGTAGCCCCCACGCCATCTTATAAGTCTGATGCTATCTCATGGGATTATGTTGCAGAAGCAAGGAGAAAAGGAAAAGCAAAAATGGAAGAAATAGGTGCAAGGCATGACCAGAACTGGCAGAGTCTATACACCTGAGCACCTGGGAGGTACAAACAAAGAAGCTGCATCTAAGCCACATGTTGTTGAGACTGGCCCTGATGACCTTTGGAGAAAGGTACAAGCAAGGGAATACTCTGTTGTCGATCATCTGAACAAAACTCCCGCTCAGATATCCATCTTATCACTACTGCAAAACTGCGAGACACACAGGAATGCCTTGATGAAAGTGCTGAGTGAAGCTTCTGTACCCACCAACATCACTAGTGGGGATATGGACAACATGGTCGGGCATGTACTGGAAAGCCACAAAATCACCTTTTACGAGGATGAATTACCACCATAAGGACTAAGTCTGTAAGGCCTCGTAAAATTTTTGCAAAGGAAAAAAATAATGTTTCATGGTGCCGGACTAGGCTCAGACTTTTTGGGTTGAAAAATGCACTGAAAAGTAAAGGAAAAATTTTGGCAGCGAAATGCATTTCTGCGGTCCATTATGCGACGGCAGAATCACTCTGCGGGCCGCATAATGGTCGCATAAGTCAGGCAGGAGAGGGTCAGTTTGGATGCCATTCTGCGGTCGACTATGCGACCGCAGAACTGTTCAGCGGTTCATTATGCAACCGCAGAACAGGTTTGCGGGCCGCATAGTGACCGCAGACACAGACAGATTTTGCCAGTTTTGGACTCCAATTATGCGACCGATATGCGGTCTGCATATCGATTATGCGATCGCAGACCTTGTTCCGGAGCTCCATTTTTGGGTTTTTAAAACCCGACCCCACTTCATTAAATACATGCTTTGGGCCATTTTTGAGCTAACATCTGACATTTTAGAGTGAGAGAGAGTACCCTATAGTGAGAAGGTGTTCCTCAATAATTGTTCTTCAATTCTTGCTCAAATTTTGGAAGATTAAGAAGGGAAACTCACTAGGTCTTCATTCTAGAGGTAAGATTCTACACCCTAACCCTCAATTTTGAATTTTGTCTAGAAGTGGGTAATTAGCAAGATAATATTTGGGCATGAGAGTTATTTATTTTACATGCATGTGTTATCATAGGGTGTGGGAAGATTGTTTTGCTAAAAATGGTAAAGATTGGGTTATGGGATGATGGAATCCTCCATGAAAGGACCTTGAAACCTTAATGCACACCTAGTGTTTGATAAAATGCTCAAATGAGCTAGAACCATGAGCATCTTCCTAATTTTGGTTCAATTTGTTATATTTCTACAATAGATTGAAGTTGCTAAGAATTTTGAAACATTTTAGAGTTTAAGGAAGCTCGATTGAGGTATGTTGGCTAAACTCTTCTCTTAGAATTGAATCCCACGATATTCATGTAAATCATGTAAGTCCCGAGTGGTTCATTATAAAATTGGCTATTCCGAGTAAGATTGGGTTGAAAGATATATGTTAAACAAGTATCCCAAATGCTTTATTTATGTTATGTTATCAATTAAGGATGTGTTAAAATATAGGTTGTGCATTAATATTGTTTCGACTTCAAGTCAAGTTCAAACGAAGGCTATTATGCCAAATTTTGTGAAATATCTCTATGTGCCTTAGACTCTAAATTGCTCACATGTGTACTACACACCTTGATTTGAATTGTATTTGTTGTTGATGATGATGATGATATTTAATTGAAAAGGTGAGCATGAAATACTAAATACGGCCAACGTGCCAAGAATGATTTTATAATTTTGGCCACTAGTGCCAATGAGATGAAAAGATGTAAAAGAAGTATGAAATGCGATGATTGATATAAAAAGGTTGATGTCTCGAATAAGACAGCCTAGCCGATCGGGTCGTGATCGGACACCATGCCGCACACATGGTGGTGATTGTGCTGGAAATTGTAATTGAAATGGTGATTGTGGTCGATGTCCCTAATGGATAGCCTAGCCAATCGGGTCGTAATCGGACTCCATGCTAAAAACGGTAGTATTGATATTGAGAGTAATTGTGGTTGATGTCTCTAATGAGATAGCCTAGCCAATCGGGTCATGATCGGACTCCGTGCTAAGAGTACAGTGGTATTGGTATTGTGAATAATGGTATATCGATACTAAAAATATCTCAATGTGAGATATGGAAATTAATTTGAACACTGTCTTGATTCTAAATTGAGGTTTGATGTTGATTAAGGCTTTCATTGATATTATGATAATCTTGTTTGTATTATTTGTCATTCTATTGAGAGGGTGTTTAGTTATACATACTAGTGCTATTCGATGGTACTAACGTCCCTTTTGCCGGGGGAGCTGCATCCTTAAAAGGATGCAGGTGGTTCCACAGCAGGAGATATTGATCAGTGATAGCAGTACACCTTCTTTCCAGCTGACTTGGTGAGCCCCACTTCATCCCGGGGTCATGAATCTTTTGTACTTTGTGTATTCTGTTTGAGGTATAGCCGGGGCCTTATTGCCGGCATTATCATAGTACTCTTTTGTATCTGTTAGAGGCTCCGTAGACATAGAGTGGGTTGTATATTGGTGCTGGGGAAGTCAAACTCGTTATGTTTTGTTTGAATTACTATTTCCACTTCAGATTATGAAAAAAAAGGTGTGAAATTGCGACTTTAAATGAAGAAACTATTGGTAATGAATTGGTATTGTAGACATGATCACGTTTTTGTCTAATTAATGAAAAAATATATTATCTTCACTCCTGGATGAGTTTGGGTAGAAGGAAATCTAACAGGCTTGCTCGGTCATGTTCACTCGGTTGAGCGCCGGTCGCGCTCCTCGGTTTTGGGGCGTGACAAAGTCATAACAGGGCAATACACATCACAGTGCAATTTGAGGATAAGTTCATCGCCAGGGTCCTGATAGATGGGGGTTCAAGTCTCAATATATGCCCACTAACTACTCTAAAGAGGTTGGGTAAAGGCCTGTACGAGATACGGATGGGAAGTATGAATGTAAAGGCATTTGATGGATCCCAAAGAGGCACAATCGGAGAAATCAACCTCAACCTACAAATGAGCCTGAGCTGGTTTGATGTTGAGTTCCAAGTGCTGGATATATCTGCTACCTATAATCTATTGTTGGGACGACCCTGGATACACACCGCTAGGGCAATGGCTTCTACTCTGCGATGGCTATAAAGTTTGAATGGAATCATCAAGAAGTGATTATCCATGGGGATGGAAGCAACCCCATCTACACCAATCAGACCGTTCCAATCATCGAGAATAGGAAGAAGCTGGGTGGAGAAACGTACCATCGCATTGAGCGAGTCAATGCAATTGAAAAGGATCAATGGTGGAGTAACAAGATAGAAAGCATATTAATATGGACAGGATATGAACCTGGCAAGGGTCTCGGCAAAAACCTCCAAGGGATCACCAAACCCGTACAACCGAAGCGTCATGGCACAACTTTTGGGCTCGGATATGAATATACTTGGCAAGAGTACCAGGATTGGTCGTCGCCATGGCGTGGTCCTTATTATCCGCTGGAATAACCAGTACCACCTCTGCACCAGACATTTCATCAAGCTGACATAATGTGGGGATCTGAGGAAGATGAAGTCTTAGCTGGCATGAGGAAACTGTTTCTGGATGAAGAAGATATGGATTGCAATGCGATAGTTGAGGAGGAGGAAGACCTTACCATTCAGACCGTGGGAAAAGGAGCTGTTCTCAAAAATTGGACTGCTGCACCATCCCGGGCCCGTCGAGTTCCTGGGTAGCTAGGCAGATTAGCATCAACTATTTTTAAGCATTTGAGACATTTTCAGTATTTTGCTTTGAAATAATTGCTCGAGTCATCGAGCCGCATTTGTTAACGTTTTAAAGATTTCAATTAATGCATTGCTACTTTTCGTATTTACTATTATTCTCTACATTTTCTCTTTTTACAGCATTATTATTACCTATCCCGATGAACCTGTGACTGTGACATGTAATGAGACAACGCAACATAAGGATAGTGATTCAGAAGACCTGGAAGATGATACGATACTTGAGGAAATCGTCAGGGAAGTGAAAAATTTTGAAAACAAGCCAAAGTCCAATTTGGACGAAACTGAAGCAGTTAACTTAGGGGATTCCGAACTGGTCAAGGAAACACGCATAAGCATTCATCTATCACCGTCAGAGAAAGAAGAGTACATTATATTCCTAAAAGAATATGAAGATATCTTTGCATGGTCTTACGACGATATGACAGGTTTGAGCACATCCATAGTAGCTCACAAGTTACCCACAAATCATACATGTCCACGGGTAAAGCAGAAGCTCAGAAAATTCAAGCTGGATATGAATTTGAAGATAAAAGAGGAGGTCACCAAGCAGATCAAAGCCAAGGTTCTTAGAGTGGTCGAGTACCCGAATTGGTTGGCCAGCATTGTGCCGTTTCCGAAGAAAGATGGAAAAGTCAGAGTATGTATTGACTACCGAGATCTAAATAGAGCAAATCCCAAAGATGATTTCCCGTTGCCTAATATACACATATTGATCAACAACTGTGCCAAACATGAAATCCAATCCTTTTTTGATTGCTTCGCGGGGTACCATCAGATTTGGATGGATGAGAAGGATGCTGAAAAGATAGCCTTCATCACGCCATGGGGAATATATTGTTATAAAATGATGCCATTTGGTCTGAAGAACGCCGGAGCCACCTAGATGAGAGCCATGACAACTATTTTCCATGACATGATACACAAAGAGATAGAAGTGTACGTGGATGACGTTATCATCAAATCCAAAAGGAGTACGGATCACATAGCGGATCTGAGGAAATTCTTCAATCGGCTTCGAAGGTATAATCTGAAACTGAATCCTACAAAGTGTGCTTTCGGAGTCCCTGCCGGAAAATTGTTAGGATTCATCATCTGTCGCAGAGGAATTGAGTTAGACCTATCAAAAGTCAAAGCAATCCAAGACTTGCCACCTCCAAAGAATAAGAAAGATGTGACGAGCTTTTTAGGGCGTCTTAATTACATCAGTCGCTCCATAGAACAATCAACAGTAATATGTGAGCTGATCTTCAAAATGCTGAGGAAAGATGCTGCAACAAGTTGGACTGAAGAATGCCAAAAGGCCTTCGACAAAATCAAGGAATATTTATCCAAACCGCCCATTCTGGACCCACCTGAACCAGGAAGACCACTGCTGCTTTATTTGTCTATACTGGATGGAGCTTTCGGTTGCGTTTTGGGAAAACATGATGAAACTGGAAGAAAGGAGCAGACAATATACTATCTGAGCAAGAAATTCACACCCTACGAAGCCTGGTACTCTTTGCTGGAATGCACATGCTGTGCTTTAACATGGATAGCTCAGAAGTTTGCATTACTTCTGTGCATACACTACATATCTCATATCGAGGATGGATCCACTGAAATATATCTTTCAGAAGCCCATGCCTACGGGTAAGTTAGCAATGTGGAAAATATTGCTGAGTAAGTTTGACATAGTCTATGTAACTCAGAAGGCGGTCAAAGGACAAGCATTGGTAGATCATCTGGCAGAAAATCCCGTAGACGGAGAATACGAACCATTGAAAACGTATTTTCCCGATGAGGAGGTATCGTTCGTGGGAGAAGATATCACTGAAGCATATGATGGTTGGATAATATTCTTCGACGGAGCAGCAAACTTCAAAGGAGTAGGTATCAGAGCTGTTTTGGTATCAGAAACCGACCACCACTATCCGGTATCTACAAAACTCAGGTTTCCATGCACCAACAATATGGCAGAATATGAGGCTTGCATCTTGGGACTCAGGTTGGCCATTGACATGAATGTTCAGGAGCTATTGGTAATTGGAGATTCTGATCTGTTGGTGCATCAGGTTTTAGGAGAATGGGCTACAAAGAACACCAAAATATTGCCATATTTGTACTGTGTACAAGAGCTGATCAAAAGGTTCAAAAAGATAGAATTCATACATGTTCCAAGAATTCAAAATGAGTTCGCAGATGCATTAGCCACTCTATCTTCCATGATACAACACCCAGAAAAGAACTTCATCGATCCTGTCCCAATAGGAATTCATAAACAGCCAGCTTATTGTGCTCATGTTGAAGAAGAGAGCGATGGAAATCCGTGGTTCCACGACATCAAGGAATATTTGGCAAAAGGAGAATATCCAGAGCACTCTACCCATACTTAGAAGCGCACGCTTCGAAGATTAGCCAACCAGTTCTTTCAAAGCGGAGGAATTCTATATAGAAGAACTCCTGACTTGGGGTTACTACGGTGTGTCGATGCCAAGGAAGCATCCAGATTGCTCGAGGAAATACATGCCGGAACTTGCGGACCGCACATGAATGGCTTCGTCTTAGCCCAGAAAATACTAAGAGCGGGGTATTTCTGGATGACTATGGAAACAGACTACATCAAGTATGTTCAGAAATGTCACCAATGCCAGATACATGCTGATATGATACGAGTGCCACCCAATGAACTCAATGCAACAAGTGCACCTTGGCCTTTCTCCGCTTGGGCCATGGATGTCAACGGTCCAATCGAACCCGCTGCTTCAAATGGGCATAGGTTCATTCCAGTGGCCATAGACTATTTCACAAAATGGGTCGAAGCCGCATCTTACAAAGCTGTAACTAAGAAGGTCGTCGCATATTTTGTTCGGGATCGCATTGTTTGTCGGTTCGGAGTCCAGAGTCAATCATCATCGACAATGCCGCCAATCTCAACAGTGATCTAATGAAGGCCATGTGTGAAAATTTCAAGATCAAGCATAAGAATTCCACAGCATACAGGCTGCAAATGAACGGAGCTGTAGAAGCCGCCAACAAAAACATCAAGAAGATACTAAGGAAAATGGTAGATAACTACAAACAATGGCACAAGAAGTTGCTATTTGCTCTACTCGGGTATCGTACCGCAATTCGCACATCAACTGGGGAAACTCCCTACCTATTGGTTTACGGTACTAAATCGGTTATTCCTGCCGAGGTAGAAGTCCCTTCTTTAAGAATTATACAAGAGACTGAGTTCAGCGATGAAGAATGGGTACAAAGCCGCTACGAACAACTAGATCTCATTGATGGTAAAAGAATGAATGCGGTGTGTCACGGTCAACTCTATCATAACAGGATGGCAAGAGCCTTCAACAAAAGGGTCAGACCGAGGCAATTTACACCGAGGTAATTGGTGCTAAAACGAATCTTCCTACATCAAGGTGAAGCCAAGGGGAAGTTTTCACCCAATTGGCAGGGTCTCTATATGGTTCATCAGGTACTGACAAGAGGAGCACTTATACTTGCACAAATAGACGGAGAGATTTGGCCAAAACCTATCAACTCAGACGCAGTCAAAAGATACTATGTTTAGGATTGTTCGCACTTCTTCACTTGATGTAACTGAACTACGCTTGACCTAATTCCCATTTAAGAGGGGATACGTAGGCAACCATGTGGGTTCGGTCACATCTTAATAAAATCTTCATTTTCCCATGGTCAGAAACTAGGGGCAAGATCGCAAGTTCAGTCGACTTCGTCGTGTATGGAATAACCAAAGAGTATTGATCTTACATACTATAATACATTTCAAGCAATTATATTTTTGCAAATAATTTGTCCAATGCATACATATTTTTCGAAAACTTTGTTTCTATAACAACCGGATGCTACCCAAGGTAACTCAAACAGGACTGCAAGACAAGAGTGAAGGCAACGCAAGGAGTCAAGATCACGAACCAACCTTTCCCCCGCAAAACTCATAATTTTTCTTTGAATGCAGGCACAATGAACACAACAGGACTATTCGCAAATATATACACACAGTAAAATCACTATCTTCATAAAGACAAGGTTGCCAAACGCAACACATCAAGCTAAGAAATACTTCACCCTCTCACAGCTATCCTTTGCTTTTCTCGCATAAGGCTAAGCATCGCCTTTCCTTGCATGAGGCTAAGTATCGCCTCCATAATTGCATAAGGCTAAGCACTGCCTGCATGAGACTAAGCATTGTCTCCTTTCCTTGAATGAGGCTAAGCATTGCCTCCTTAATTGCATAAGGCTAAGCACTGCCTGCATGAGACTAAGCATTGTCTCCTTTCCTTGCATGAGGCTAAGCATTGCCTCAAGAATTGCATACGGCTAAGCATTGCCTTTCTCTGCATGATACTAAGCATTGTCTCCTTTCCTTGCATGAGGCTAAGCATTGCCTCCGAAATTGCATAAGGCTAAGCACTGCCTTTCTCTGCATGAGACTAAGCATTGTCTCCTTTTCTTGCACGAGGCTAAGCATTGCCTCTGAAATTGCATAAGGCTAAGCACTGCCTTTCTGTTACACCCCATATTTTCGTACGTGAAAGTACGCCATAAGTAGATTGACGAAAGCTCGAAAATGAAATGTTACATCCCGCATTTTCGTACGTTAAAATTCCGTCGTAAGTTAATCGGCGTAAGTTCGGGAATGAGATTACTTTGGGATTATAATGTATTATGCTATTTCAAACAAGTGATAAGTAAATTCGTTAAGGTAAGAGGGTAAGCAAATCGAAGAAAATGAGTTTCGTCGAAGTTTGGCAATTTGGGGATAAAATACGGTCCAAGCTATAATACCCCGTATTTATGGACTAGTGCCATACAAGGTACCACATGACCATGATTATAAGGTGTATAAAATGTATTAAAATTGAGTAATATTTTGAGTAATTTGAGATAATTCTTAATTATGTGGGTAATTGGTTAATTATTGGTTTAATGGGAGATAAACCATGTAATTAGAGAATTGTGGGTAATTAGTAGGTGGGGACAAAGCCCCCAACGTGGCAGCAAGATTTGGCCAAATTAGTGACTCATAAAGTTATATGGTAATGTAGCACATTTGGAGGAATTTTTATAGCTTAGTCATCACAAGTGGGGCCCACACCCGCTAATACAAAGTCATGAAGATGGTCATACTTACTAAAAATGAAGATGAAAATGCTTCAGTAAAAGATCATATTTTTAGTAGCAACGTGATTTGCTTCAAGAATTTCATATGAAGTTATACTGCGTAATAGCAACGGGATTTGCAATTCTAAGGGAGCACGGTGCAATCTTTCTCAAGAATATCACACGGATTTTTCCCTACTTCAATCCGCCGTTACATGTTTTCGCAAAAGACATGTGTTAGAGGGATTGTCAAGAGAATCGGCTCAGGTATGTTAAGGCTATCCCTTCTTTCTTTTTGGCATGATCCAAATGATACAAACGAAACGAGCAAAATACGCAACTTCCATAAATGACTCTATTCATAGAAATGCTAGAGATACTTATGTTCTTGATTTCCCATGTGTCTTATTATTCTATCATATGTTCATGGATCTCAGAAAATACGTAAGTTGATAAAGTTTATTTCATGATATTAATCAGAGGCATAATGGTCTTATGACGTTCAAAGAGATTTTATTGACGTACTTCTCATGCATTGCATTCATTTATATATGTACATTGACCCATGACCAGATGGCATTATATACGCGTATATATGTACATTATATGTGTTACGCCCCGTAGTATTATATTACGACGATGCTACATCCCGCATTTTTGTACGTTAAAATTTCGTCGTAAGTTAATCGACGTAAGTTCGGGAATGAGATTATTTTGGGATTATAAGTATTGTGCTACTTCAAAAAGTGATGAGTAAATTCGTGAAGGTGAAAGGGTAAGCGAATCAAAGAAAATGAGTTTCATCAAAATTTGACAATTTGGGATAAAATATGGTCCGAGCTATAATACCCGGTATTTATTAACTAGTACCATACAAGATACTACATGACCATGATAGTAAGGTGTATAAAGTGTGTTAAAAGTAAGTAGTATTTTAAGTAATTTGAGATAATTCTTATTTGTGGGGATAATTGGTTAATTATGGATTTTTAAGTGGGAGATTAATTTGTAAATGGAATTTTTGGATAAAGCTTAAGGGGGACACCCCCCTCAACGTGGCAGCAAGCATGAAGGCTTAATCAAGCCTATTGTGACTAAGTAAGTCTTGAGATTAGGTGGCATAATTTAGGCATTCTTTGGCCAAGTCACCACATAAGTGGGGCCCACATCCAAAGACATAAAGACCTCTCTAAATTCACTTTGCATCTCTACAAGGTAATGGAGAAAAATCAGCAAGTATCGTACAAGGCTTCTCAAATTCAAAGACAGATATCATATGATTTGAATGGTAACGTGAGGCTTCTCTAAATTTACCAAAATGATTTGCTCATCTCTACTAATTTAAGAGATGAAGCTTCAGCAAACTCATTCATGAAAGACTAGATATTAGAAATGTAATTTTACTACAAAAATCATACGAGACTACGTAATGTTATAGCAACGAGATTTTTACGAATTCTAAGGAAGTACGGTGCAATCTTTCTCAAGAATATCATATGGATTTTCTCCTACTTCGATCAGCCATTACGTGTTGTCGCAATTGACGTGTGTTAGAGGGACTGTCAAGAGAATCGACTCAGGTATGTTAAGGCTATTCCTTCTTTCCTTTTGGCGTGGTCCAAATGATACAAATGAAATGAGCAAATTATGCAACTTTCATAAATGACTCTATTCATAGAAATATTAAGGGTGTCTATATTCTTGATTCCCCATGTGTCTTATTATTCTATCATCTGTTCATGGGTCCTAGAAAAATACGTATTTGATAAAGTTTATCCGAAAGGCATGTTGATTTTATGATATTCCGAGAAATCTTATTAATGCAATTCTTATGCATTTCATGCATTTATACATGCACATTGATCCATGACCAGATGGCGTTATATACGTGTATATATGTATATTATATGTATAGGGGATATGGGAAAAGGTTATGGCATTATATACGCACCACCACCTGATCAGCTGGTATACGTTGATGATTTGCCCACAGTAGCCGAAATGATATGATGGGATGCCCTCAGAGGCTTGATGATGTTATGAACACATATACCTATGCATGGTATGACATTTATACGCATATGCATGACATTATAAAAATGAAATGATTCACAAAGTTATGCAGACGTACATGTCGAGTCTTTTCTCCATGTTTCTCTTATGTCTATTTACTGATTTTCATTCCTTACATACTCGGTACATTATTTGTACTGACATCCTTTTTGCCTAGGGACGCTGCGTTTCATGCCCACAGGTCTCGATAGACAGGTCGAGAGTCCTCCAAGTAGGCGATCAGCTCAGTGAAAGATGTTGGTGCACTCCATTTGCTCCGGAGTTGCTTGTTTGGTCAGTATGATTTAGATGTGTATTGTTTGGTATGGAGGGGCTCTATCCTGACCTTTATGACAATTATGTATTCTTAGAGGCTTGTAGATAGATGTCATGTACGTAAAAGATTGTATAGCCTTGTCGGCCTATGTTCAGTGTACGAGTGGTTATTTTGGTCTTACAAGCCGTATGTCTTATGTATAAGTTGGTATTTCATGTTGTATTCTACTTATCTCATGTCTGCCTCTCCGGCTCAATTATCTATGATAGTATGACACGAAAAGATACGTTATGTTGGTACTCGGTTGAGTAAGGTACCGGGTGCCCGTCGTGGCCCATCGGTTTGGGTCTTGACAATATGTATATGGGATATGGGAAAAGGTTACGGCGTTATATACGCTCCACCACCAGATCAGCTGGTATACGTTGATGATTTTGCCCACAGTGGCCGAGATGATATGATGGGATGCCCTCAGAGGCTTGATGATGTTATGAATGCATATACCTAAGCATGGTATGACATTTATACGCATATGCATGACATTGTAAATATTAATGATTCACAAAGTTATTCAGACATACATGTCGAGTCTTTTACTCCATGTTTCTCTCATGTCTATTGTTTACTGATTTTCATTCCTTACATACTAGGTACATTATTTGTACTGACGTCCCTTTGCCAGGGGACGCTGCGTTTCATGCCCGCAGGTCCCGATAGACAGGTTGAGAGTCCTCCAAGTAGGCTATCAGCTCAGCGGAAGCTGTTGGTGCGCTCCATTTGCTCCGAAGTTGCTTATGTGATCAGTATGATTATGACATGTATTGATTAGTATGGCGGGGCCCTTTCCCGACCTTTATGACATTTATGTACTCTTAGAGGCTTGTAGACATATGCCGTGTACGTGAAAGATTGTACGGCCTTGTCAGCCTATGTTCAATGTAATTTTGGTCTTATAGGTTAGTATGTCATAAGTATAAGTTTGTATTCCCTCATGCTTTACTCCGGTTCATTTACCGATGATAGTATGGCACGAAGTTACGTTATTTTGGTACTCGGTTGAGTAAGGTACCGGGTGCCCATCGCGGCCCATAGGTTTGGGTCGTGACTGTTCTGTCCTAGGGAGTCTTCAAGTCGTGTCTAGTAGAGTCTTGTTTATGGGTGTGTTGTGCAACACACTTATAAGCAGGAGGCTACAGGGAATTTAGGGCTGCCACTCTTTCTTCTTACTCTAGATCATGTGGTAGAGCTCAGTTGTTAGAACTCAATTTCCTAAACTCTATCTTATTCATAATACGATGATGCCTACATCCAGAAAGATGGTTGGTAAGAGATATAGCTGTGGAAGAGTTGAGTCAGAGGAACTCAATTTTTGCATCATGCTTATGATGGATAAATATGAGGTATTCAATAGATCGTGTGTGTACTAAGATGTGTAAGCTTCTTGATAAGAATCCCTAAGGCAAGAATGTCTATTAACTTTTACGGTAAAAGGAATGAGAGATTCAGGAGGTAGATATAAGTTTCAACAAGTAAAAGAAGCAAGGTGAAAAAGGGTACGAGTGTCACGGCCCATCACGACCCAAACCGATGGGCCGTGACGGGCACCCAGTACCTTACTCAACCGAGTACCAATATAACATATCTTTTCGTATCATACTATCATAGATAACTGAGCCGGAGAGGCAGGCATGAGATAAGTAGAATGCAACATGAAATACCAACTTATACATAAGACATCCGGCCTGTAAGAACAAAATACCCACTCGTACACTGAACATAGACCGACAAGGCCATACAATCTTTTACGTACATGACGTCTATCTACAAGCCTCTAAGAATACATAATTGTCATAAAGGTCGGGACAGAGCCCCGCCATACCAAACAATACACGTCTAAATCATACTAACCAAACAAGCAACTCTGGAGCAAATGGAGCGCACCAACACCTTCCGCTGAGCTGATAGCCTACTTGGAGGACTCTCGATCTGTCTATCGGGACCTGCGGGCATGAAACGCAGCGTCCCGGGGAAAAAGGGACTTCAGTACAAATAATATACCGAGTATGTAAGGAATGAAAATCAGTAAACAATAGACATGAGAGAAACATGGAAGACTCAACATGTATATCTGAATAGCTCTATGAATCATTTAATATTATAATATCATGCATATGCATATAAATGTCATACATGCATGGGTATATGCGTTCATAACATCATCAAGCCTCTGAGGGCATCCCATCATATCATTTCGGCCACTGTAGGTAAATCATCAATGTATACCAGCTGATCAGGTGGTGGTGCGTATATAACACCGTAACCTTTTTCCTTATCCCATATACATATAATATACATATATACACGTATATAACGCTATCTGTTCATGGGTCAATGTAAATGAATGCAATGCATGAGAAGTACGTCAATAAAATCTTTCAGAGTGTCATAAGACCATTATACCTTTGATTAATATCATGAAATAAACTTTATCAACTTACGTATTTTTTGAGACCCATGAACAGAAGATATAATAATAATTCACATGGGGAATAAAGAACATAGGCACCCCTAGTACTTCTATGAATAGAGTCATTTATGAAAGTTGTGCTTTTGTTCATTTCGTTTGTATCCTATGAATCATGCCAAAAAGAAAGAAGGGATAGCCTTAACATACCTGAGCCGATTTTCTTGACAATCCCCCTAACACACGTCAACTGCAACAACACGTAACGGCGGATCGAAGTAGAAAAATATTCGTATGATATTCTTGAGAAAGATTGCACCGTATTCCTTAAAATTGCAAAATCTCACACTATATTGTGTTATGAAATTTCCAGTGATCTATGGAGCTCCATCCGTAGCATGGACTTCATTCATAATGTTGATGAGATTTTTCTTAGAAATGGTTAGCTTTTTTTCCAACCGTGAGGTGATGAAATTTCTATAAATGGTTGGTCTTTATGTGGGCCCCACATGTTTCCCAAAGTGTACCATCTAGCAATGTGACTAAAGAGTCACTTAAATCAATATTCTTGGGCTGCCACATTTGGGAGGGTTTATTAAGCCTTATCCAAAATCTTAATTATTCCCTAATTCATTATTTAACTAATTAATCTCCCATTAACCAATAATCAATCAATTACCCACATAATTAAGAATTATCTCAAATTACTTAAAATACTACTCACTTTTAACACACCTTATACACCTTACTATCATGGTCATGTGGTACCTTGTATGGTACTAGTCCATAAATACAGGGTATTTTAGCTCGGGCCGTATTTTATCCCAAAATGTCAAATTGTGACAAAATTTATTTTCTTCAAATTGCTTACCCTCTCACCTTCATGAATTTACTCATCACTTGTTTTAAATAGCATAATGCTTATAATCCCAAAAAGAATCTCATTCCCGAACTTACGTCGATTAACTTACGATGAAACTTTAACGTACAAAAATGCGGGATGTAACATCTCATTTTCGAGCTTTCATCAATTTATTTATGGCATACTTTCACGTACGAAAATATGGGGTGTAACATCATTCCCCCCTTTGGAGCATTCGTCCTCGAATGTTGACTGATGTACTTATCATTTTCATAACTTATGTCTTCCGAATACTTTAGTATTATCCTTGCCATCTAGGCAACTGTTCTGTGAATAATTCCAAAGGCCAGGGCATTCTCCCCTTTAGGCCTCTTTCTCACGCCACGACTTGTGGTCGGAATCCTTCCAATCTCGTAACTGTTACTACCTTCTGTCATGCAGCATGTATGACTTTTTCCTTGCATGTGCGCCTATGCGACTATTCTCTTTAGCTTTTAGCCAATCTCTAAGCCTCACTTTGGGAACATATATAGAACTTGACAAAGTTTGGATTCCTGACCTAGTCATTATCACTGGGTCCTAAAAGTTATTTTCGGAATATCTCGCTCCCTGATCTTCAATTGGTGATACCCGGATCTTAAATCAATCTAGGAGAAGTACCTGGCACCTTGCAATTGATCAAACAAGTCATCTATCCTTGGCAGTGGGTACTTATTCTTGATTGTGACCTTATTAAGCTGTCGATATACACATTCTCAGTGACCCATTTTTCTTTCTTACAAAAAGGACCGGTGCACCCTAAGGCGACACACTCGGCTGGATAAAACCCTTTTCTAACAAATCTCTCAATTTTTCCTTTAGCTCCTTCAATTCTGCCGGTGCCATTCTGTATGCTTGAATAGATATGGGATGCGTGTCTGGCATTACATCAATCCCAAAATCAATCTCCCTATCTGGTGGGATCCCAGGGAGTTCATCCGGAAAGACTCCCGGAAAGTCATTCACAATAGGCACAGACTCAAGTGTAGGTGCCTCAGCATCGGTGTCCGTAACCCGGACCAAATGGTAAATACATCCCTTGTTGATCATCTTTGTGGCCTTAAGGTAGGAAATAAACCTACCCTTCGGAACTACATCATCACCCTTCCACTCAATAGCTGGTTCGTTTGGAACTTTGAACCTAACAGTCCTAGTTCGGCAATCAAGCTTGGCAAAATAAGAATAAAGCCAATCCATCCCCATTATCACATCAAAATCGACCATTCTCAATTCAATAAGATCGGCCACGGTGTCTGATAATGAATAGGTCGGGAATCCAAACTAGAGTAAGAATTTGAAAAGTAAATGCGAAAGCAATAACAATAAGGAATTGAACAATAAGAACTAAAGGGCAGAAAATAAAGGATATGGAAAAATTCAAGGAAAGAATTCCAAGAACTTCAAAGAACGCAAGTTCTATAGCCTTGACAAGATCAAAGCAACACCGTCTTGATTTATTGAAGAAATCAAATGTCTTTACTTAAAAGCAAATCAAAATAAGAGATTCGGATCTTGACCGCTTTACGAGTAACTTGAGACAACAATTAATAACTAGGATTAATCGCCTTCTAAGAATACCACAAAGGAATCAAAGATATCACAATAGAGAAGTAATCTTACTCTCTTGAACTATGAACTAGTAAAGATTGAAAGATGAAGCCTCTCAATGAATGAGAAGAACTCCTTATTTATAGGAGTACTAAGGCACAAAAAGTCCTTATAATTAGGTAGGGTGGTTGCTAAGGCATAAAATGTTATGACAATTAGGTAGGGTGGTTACTAAGGAGTAAGAAAAGTTATCACAAAATTAGGCAGGGGCGGCCAAATCCCTTTGGGGCAAATTTGGGCCTTAAAACTACTAGTTTGGGCCATTAATTTGGACTCCAATTGGGCTTCTTTTGAAACACCCCCTTTTGGACCTCTTTTAAGCTCATTTTGAGCCCCTTTGGTGGACTTCAAAGGCTGATTTGGTGGCCCAATCTTCCTCCCCTTGGACTTCAATTTGGATCACCAAATAATTATAAAACTTGAATAATTCATCTACTTTGGGCTTGAGCTCTTCCTCTACAATTAAAAGCTTCTTTATTTGCCATGGAAGTCCAGCAACCTTAGAGTGCAACTCTTTAGCTTGAGATCTTATAAATGGCCTTGGAGCTTCCAAAACTCTATCCTTGTCCTTGATGCTATCATTCCCCTCCTCTTGAAAAGAATTCGTCCCCGAATTTGATCCTATATCAAACAAAGACAAGTCAGCAACATGGAATGTAGCACTTACTTGGAACTCACCAGGTAGGTCTAGCTTGTAAGCATTGTCTCCAATCCTTTCAAGGACTTGAAATGGGCCATCTCTTCTAGGGTGCAACTTTGACTTCCTTCTAGAAGGAAATTTCTCCTTTCTAAAGCAAACCCAAACTAAATCTCCAGGTTTAAAAATAACTTGTTTTCGACCCTTATTCTTTCTCAAGGCAATTTGCTCATTTTTCTTCTCAATTGCAAGCCTTGTTTGTTCATGAATGTTTTTCATCATCTCAGTCTTTGCCCATCAAGATTAACAATATCATTAGTAGGTAATGGTAATAAATCAAGGGGAGTGAAGGGACTAAAACCATAAATAACCTCAAAAGGAGACATACCTGTAGAAGAATAGATTGTTCTTTGTAAGCAAATTCAATCATAGGTAAGTCAGCCTCCTAAGAAGTTAATTTACCTTTCAAAACAGCCCTCAACATGTTTCCTAAGGTTCTATTAACTACTTCAGTTTGTCCATCAGTTTGTGGGTGACAAGAAGTAGAAAACAACAATTTAATGCCTAAATTCCCCCAAAATACACGCCAAAAGTGGCTCAAAAACTTAGCATCCCTATCACTAACAATAGTTCTAGGTATACCATGCAATTTGACAACTTCTTTTACAAAAAGATCAGCATCATGTGAATCATCATTAGTCTTTAAATAAGGAATAAAACGAGCCATTTGGAGAACCTATCGACCATAACAAATATACTATCCTTACCATACCTTGTTCTAGGCAAACCTAACACAAAATCCATAGAAATATCAATCCAAGGTGAAGTAGGAACAGGTAATGGCGTGTAAAGACCATGTGGTAATACTTTACATTTAGCTTGTTTACATTCCAAATACTGTTCACACATTCTTTCAACATCTTTTCTCATTCCAGGCCAGAAGAAATTTTCAGCAAGTATGTCTAGTGTCTTTGGGACTCCAGGCTCATTTGGCCATTCACAAGATTCTTTATTCTTGGCACGGTGGCCGTATTTCATATTCCACACTTTCACCTCTTTCAATTTCAAAGATCACCATCAAATATCAACATATAGAATATTTCAGCAATCATATAACTCAAATTTATTAGTAATGGGAACTTTAAACACAAAAGGTTTCTTCCCAAATAATGGGGCATACCGACCACCAATACAAGCACACATCAAATCATAAGCAATCAATACACCATTTATTCTTGCAATACTCCTTCCCAGAAATGACAATATACAATTTCAACACCTGAGTATGTAAGAACTCGAATCACAGTGGATATATTTATAAAGCAAAGCATTAGTTAAAGCAGCCACTTATGGGCATGAATTGAGTACAAAAGCTTTTAGGCATTTCTATTTTCGAAGTTATTTTTAAAACAATTGAGTCGAGGCTCATTTCATATTCTTTATCGCATCCTCTCAAATTATTTTTACTATTAGCCACAATTATAGCTTAAATTCTTGCCACATTGGCCACACACTATACCCCCAATTCAATTATTTTATTTCCAACCATCTTCATAGATTATCAACAATAAGACATTTCCAATCAAGACTTTAGGTACACATATGAGCAATTAAGAGTCTTAAGACTATTGAGATTTTCTCACATAATTTGGTATACTATCTTTCATTTGAAATACGATTCAAAGCCATAATATTTTAATACGCAGCCCATACTTTGAAACTCACGGGGACATTATAGAATTCGATTCTAAGAGAGAAAGTTTAGCCAACATACCTCAATTGAGCTTCCTTACACTCTAAAATATTTCAGAAATCTTAGCAACTTCAATCTATTTTTAAAATGTAACAAATTAAATCAAAATTAGGAGGATGATCATGGTTCTACCTCATTTGAGCATTTTATCAAACATTAGGTGTGCATTAAAGTTTCAAGGTTCTTTTATGGGGGGTTCCATCATCCCAAACCCATTATCTACCATTCTTAGATTAACAATCTTCTTACACCCTTTGATAGCACATGTATGCAAGATGTACAACTCCCATGCTCAAAAGTTATCTTACTAATTACCCAATTCTAGACAAAATTCAAAATTGAGGGTTAGGGGTGTAGAATCTTACCTTTAGGATGAAGACCTTGGGGGTTTTCCTTGTTAATCTTCCAAGATTTGAGCAAGACTTGATGAATAATTAGCCTAGGGTTTCCTCTCTCTCTAAAACACTCTCACTTCTCTCTAAAACATCAGATTTTTGGCTCAAAATTGGTCCTTTGCGTGTATTTAACGAATTAAGTGCGGGTTATAAAACCCAAAAATGAAACTCCGGAACAGGATATGCGATCGCATATGCGACCGCAGAATAGTTATGCGATCCACATATCGGCCGCATAATTCGAGTGCCAAAACTGGAAAGGAACTGACCGGGTCTGCGGTCACTATGCGGCCTTGCAGACCTGTGCCGTCGCATAATGCACCGCAGAACTGTTCTCCGGTCGCATAGTGCGCCGCAGAACCTCCCTCCGAGAAATCCCAAAGCTGGGTATGCGACAAGGGTGCGGCCCGCGAAGTGGTTATGCGGTCGCATAATGGCCGCGAAATTGACATCGAAATGACCCAAAAACCTGACTCACTCTGCGACCATTCTGCGGTCCGCAGAGAGGTTCTACGGTCGCAGAATGGGCCGCAGAAATGCCTACTTCTGCCCAACATTTTCCTTCAACTCCCCAGTGCACTGTTCAATCCAAAAGTTCTGAACCGCGGCTTACAAGCTCGTCGCGATGATTTTATACAATCCTCAAACACGTAAGCCTACTCAGGCACCACGAAACCTTGAATTCATTTGCGAAATTTTACTTGGCTTTACACTGAAATACTTAGAAATTTTTCGGGGTGTTACATTCTCCCCCGATTAGGATCATTCGTCTCGAATGAGGATCAGGGTCCGTTATTAGCACCTTGTTGATCATTTTCGTGGCCTTAAGGTAAGAAATAAACCTACCCTTCGGCACTACATCATCACTCTTCCACTCAATAACTGGCTCATTTGGGAATTCGAACCTAACAGTTCTGGTTCGGCAATCAAGCTTGGCAAAACAAGTGTAAAGCCAATCCATCCCCATTATCACATCAAAATCGACCATTCTCAATTCAATAAGATCGGCCACGGTGTCTCGACCACGCAATGTGACAACACAATCCCTATAAACCCGCGTGGCCAAAATAGACTCACCAACCGGAGTAGATACAGAGAACGGCTCATGAAGTTGTTCTGGTTCTATCCCAAATTCCATAGCAACATACGGTGTGACATATGATAAAGTGGAACCGGGATCAATAAGAGCATATACATCATGAGATTGGACAGTCAATATACCTGTGACAACATCTGGAGAAGCCTCTGATTCCCGACGTCTCCGCATAGCATAAAATCTGCTGGGTCCTCTCGAATTCTGTGCACCACCCCTAGCTGCACCACGCCCTACGGGTGTTGGGGTGCCTCAAGCTGGAGGTGCTGTGGATGTAGTAGCTACAGAATTAGCTGGTTGTGCCGCACCTCTGCCCATATTTCGGCAGGATGAGCGGCAATCTCTCTGAATGTGACCTCTCACACCACACCCATAGCATACTGGTAGGTTCATGAAGCAGGACCCAAAGTGCATCCTCCCACACTTAGGGCATGGAAGCCTCCGTTGCTGAAACCTTCTGTCGAGCCGACCCTGCTGGTGGGGTCCCCTGTTGCCCTGACTGGGTACAGATGACTGTGCACCCATCGAAGACTGGGCAAATGATTGGGATGGTCCTGATGATGCTCCCCTGAATGTCGACCTACCACCACCACTACCGGAAGAACCACCAAAGTTGCCCGCGGACCGAGCCTTGCTGCTATTCTAACGCTACATTCTATTCTTCAATTTGCGGGTCTCTGTGGCTTGAGAAAATGCCACCATCTTACCATAGTTCATATCGGAATTCAAGGCAGCTGTAGAAGCCTCATTGATAACCAAGGGGATAAGGCCCTGTACAAACCGGCGCACTCTAGCCTCCATAGTGGGCAACATGTGAATAGCATACTTGGACAGGCGCGCAAACTCCATATGGTACTCCCACACATTCATATTACCCTGCTGCAGGCTTTCAAACTCAGCGGCACGAATTGCCTTAGTTTCGGCAGGCAAGATATGATCCATAAAGGCATCTGTGAACTCACCCCACCTTGCCGGAGGGCTTCCCTCCTCACGGGATTCCTCCCACAACTCAAACCAAGAGTAGGCCACCCCTTTCAGGCGGTAGGAGGCCAATTCTACTCCCTCCGTCTCTGTAGCATGCATAACCCGGAGAGTTTTGTGCATCTCATCAATGAAGTCCTGGGGGTCCTCCTCGGGATCAGCACCGGTAAACACTAGAGGATCTAACTGAACAAACTTGTTCACCCTGGAACTAGCAGATTCCCCTGGATGACTAGAAGAAGTAGGCCCAACACTCGATCTCTGGGCATAAGAAGCCACTAACTGTGGCAACATTTGTATGGCTCCCATAATATCAATATCAGACACACCAGAATCGGAAGCTGGAGCTGGAGGTGGAACTGGTATAATCAGTTGGAGGAACTGTTGCACCTTCAGTAGGTATAGGGACAAGTGCGGTCTGATCAGTTGTAGTAGAGTCAGGCAGTGTAGTAACTGGAGGAATATTCTCACTCCTCGGGTGCTCACCCGCATCATCAATTATAGGGTCAACTGTCACTCCTGGGGTGACATTAGCTCTTTGGCCAGTTCTTGCCTTCTTCTTAGGTGCCATGTACTGAAAATTAGAGCAACGCATGAGTTAAAGGAGGAACATCTTACAACCAGCTTTATCGCACGATCAAGAACATGAAAGAAGGGTATTATTCCTAAATGCCCATGTAGCATCCTAATTATAGATGTGGTCGACAACACAACGTTAATAAGGACTCTACTAGACACGGCTCTGAGACATCCTAGGACACTTTAAAACCTTAGGCTCTGATACCAAGTTTGTCACTCCTCAAAAATCGAGGAGCGCGACCGGCGCTTAACCGAGTGAACCCGACCGAGCAAGCCTATTAGATTCCTTCTACCCAAACTAACTCATTCATGAATAAAGAGAATATATGTTTTCCTTAATTAAACAATAAAGTGGTCATATCTGCAATTACCAATTTCCTACCAATAGTTTCATCATTTTTAAAGTCTCAAATGGACAAGTAATACAACCATAACATAACATAGTTTGTCTTTCCCCAACACCAATACACAACCCACACTATGTCTATGGAGCCTCTATAGATAAAGATGAGTACAATGATAATGTCGGCAACAAGGCCCCGGCTATACCTCAAACGGAATACACAAAGAACAAAAGATACATGACCCCGGGATGAAGTGGGGCTCACCAAGTCAGCTGGGAAGTAAGTGTACTGCTATCACTGATCAATGTCTCCTGTTGTGGAACCACCTACATCCATTTAAAGATGCAGCGCCCCCGGTAAAAGCGACGTTAGTACCGTCGAATAGTAATAGTATGAAAACTAAACACCAATTTAAGAATTTAGAAATACAAGATAATTATGATGAACCAGTGCGGCAATAGAATAATATAGATAACTGTCTCAACCATAGCAAGCTTATTAAAAGCTATCAACAACATTCATAGGATTTAAGATGAGATCCTATGTAACCATCTTCACACAAAGCGGCCCCGCCGCCTCACCCGATGTATGCAGGTGGAGGTGTACGTTTAATACCACACCTCAAATCAAGCGGCCATGCCGCCTCACCTCAATGTATGTGGGTGGATGTATAACCACAGTACCAAGAACCTACACAAAGCGGCTATGCCGCCTCACCCCAATGTATGCGGGTGGTGGTGCCACAACAATACCAAAACTATACACAAAGCGGTCGTACCGCCTCACCCCAATGTAAGCGGGTGGAGGTGCAGTCCCACAATACCATAATTCCTACACAAAGCGGTAATGTCGCCTCACCCCAATTTATATGCGGGTGGAGGTGTATCACAATCACACTCTCTATACCATAATCCCCACACAAAGCGGTCATGCCGCCTCACCCCAATGTATGCGGGTGGAGGTGTATCACAATCACAATCTCTACACAACTTAGCATAATAACTTTCACATAAATCATGACTACAAATTATAATATGTGGATACATAATCTATAGTTTGGGACACATCCTCAATTTATAATGCAATATGATAAGAGCATTTGAAATATGAATTGAACATATATCTTCATCACAAAACTTGTCGGAATACTCGATTTATAATCAACATCTCGAAACTCACAAGGATAATGAGAATTCCAACTCTTAAAGAAGAGTTTAGCCAACATACCTCACTTGAGCTTCCTTACACTCTAAATATTCTGAAATTCTTAGCAACTTCAATCTATTTTAGAAATATAACAAATTAAACCGAAATTAGGAAGATGATCATGGTTCTAGCTCATTTGAGCATTTTATCAAACACTAGATGTGCATTAAGGTTTCAAGATCCTTTTATGAAGGATTCCATCATCCCTCAACTCAACCTTTATCATTTTTAGCTCAACAATCTTTCTACACCCCTTGATAACATATGCATGTACAATAACCAACCCTCTTGCCCAGAAATTATCTTGCTTATTATCCATTTCTACACAAAATTCGAAATTGAGGATTAGGGTGTAGAATCTTACCTCTAGGATGAAGACCTAGTGAGTTTCCCTTCTCAATCTTCCAAAACTTGGGCTAGAATTGAAGAACAATTATTGGAGAACACCTTCTCACTCTAGGACACCCTCTCTCACTCTAAAATACCAGATTATCTTTCAAAAATGGCCCAAAATGTGTATTTAATGAAGTAGGGTCGGGTTTTAAAAACCCAAAAATGAAGCTCCGAAACGGGTTCTGCCGGTCGCATATGCGACCGCATAATGGTTATGCGGACCGCATATCGGTCGCATATTGGTGTTCAAAGTTGGCCAAAATCTATCTGTGTATGCGGTCCGCATAACTGTTATGCGATCGCATAATGCACCGCAAAACAGTTATGCGGTCGTATAATCGACCGCATAATTTTCCCGGACTGGCACTTCTCCTGCTCACTTCTGCGGCCATTATGCGGCCCGCAGAGTGATTCTGCGATCGCATAATGGACCGCAGAATTACAGTTTTCTGCCAAAAATTTTCCTTTTCATTCTCGTGCATTGTTCAACCCAAAAAGTCCGAGCCGCGCCCTCAAACACATAAGCCTAGTCCGGCACCATAAAACATTATTTTCTTTGCAAATTTTACCAGGCCTTACACTTAAGTACTTTGAAATTTTTTCGGGGTGTTACAGTATCCTTGACTTTTCCTTCCTCCATTACGAGGATAATTGGGCTCCTCACACATTATGCCTGTTATGTGCATCATTCCTTTAATCCTTAGGCCTTTCTCATTTCGTAACACGATATGCAAATATTCCTTGATGTTAACAAGGAAACTCCGAGATTAACTCGGAACCTTAACGCACGATCAGGGATAGAAGAAGAGAAACATTTCTTAAATGTCATTGTAGCCTCCCAATTATAAGTGAGGCAGGCAACACACCGATAAGAGAGACTCTACTGACACAGCTCTATGACACCTTAGGACTCCTAAACCATGCTCTGATACCAAGTTTGTCACGCCCCGAACTCAGGGATCGCAATTGGCGCTCAACCAAGTAAACCCAATCGAGCAAGCCTAATTTACATTAACCTCTCATCATTAATCATGCATGATTTACCATAACATAGTTAGATCTTGACTTTCATATTGAATACGTTTGGCTCAATGGCCCATAAATTCTTTCTCATGATGGTTACACAGTTTTATAAATAGCGGTAAATACTGTGAACATAAATACATGACAAAACTCAAATCTTTAATTACATGACCCACAGTGTACATGGAGCTTCTATGACAATAAATACCTAAATACATAAGATGAACTAGACCCAAACACCTACTAGAATTGTAGCGAGCTCATCATAAGCTGAGTAGCGAAGAAGATCCCTATCAAAGATCCATGTCATCCTGTAGAAGTATACCTGCATCCATTAAAAGATGCAGCGTCCCCAGCAAAAGGGACGTGAGTACATGTGGAATAGCACTCGTATGTAAGGCAGTCGAAACAACATATGAAAATATAATAACTCAAATAAGAGGCAAATAAAGTACATCAAGAGACTACGAAACATCTCATAGAATCACATTTCAAGTCTTATTATACTTGCATCATTCTAAACTTCTTTTAGGACCAACTAAGCCATATGAACCATACGTGGAATACATAATATAATGTAATTGTAACAACATGTACAAACAAGGCCAATGAAAGTGGCACCTTCCTCCCTTAATTTACACATATACATTTTATAGACCATCCACAGTATTCACTTACACAATACAAATACACCTATTCAAGGGCTTGGAAATACAACATGAATATGATGAATCATGGTAACAATAAAATGGCTTAGATAGTCGTTAACGTCAAGCAAATTTATTAAGAGCTTCCATTAAAATTTATAGATATTAAGTCGAGGATCCTCTATAACCACCTTCACACAAAGCAGCCCTGCCGCCTTACCCCAATATATGTGAGTGGAGGTGTATCACGATACCACAATCTCTACACAAAGCGCCCCTACCGCCTCACCCCAATATATGCGAGTGGAGGTGTATCACAATACCACAATCTCTACACATAGCGGCCCTACCGCATCACCCCAATATATGCGGTTAGAAATGTATCACAATACCATAATCTCTACATAAAGCGGCCTTACCGCCTCATCCCAATATATGCAGGTAGAGGTGTATCACAATACTACAATCCCTACATTAAGCGGCCCTACCGCCTCACCCCAATATATACGGGTGGAGGAGTAATCCACAATACCACAATCCCTACACAAAGCGGCCCTACCGCCTCACCCCAATACATGCGAGTGGAAATGTATCATAATACCATAATCTCTACACAAAGCGGCCCTACCGCCTCATCCCAATATATGCGGGTGGAGGTGTAATCCACAATATCATAATCCCTACACAAAGCGGTCATGCCGCCTCACCCCAATATATGCGGGCGGAGGTATAATCCACAATACGACAATTCCTACACAAAGCGGCCCTACCGCCTCACCCCAATACATGCCGGTGAAAATTTATCACAATACTATAATCTCTACACAAAGCGGCCCTACCGCCTTACCCCAATATATGCGGGTGGAGGTGTAATTCACAATACCACAATCCTTACATAAAGCGGTCATGCCGCCTCACCCCAATATATGCGGGTGGAGGAGTATTCCACAATATCACAATCCCTACACAAAGCGGACATGCCGCATCACCCCAATATATGCGAGTGGAGGTGTAATCCCAATCACAATACCATATATAAACTCATAGAGACATAGTTTGTCATTACATTTAAGGTCGTAATTTTTCATATCATTGGAATACTTCATGTTCATGCTCATCATGGAGAAACACAACTCATTACATTAGCACATGCATGGTAAATCAATAAGTCGATTTCAATAGCACATGGGCCCAATTTCTTTTTCTTAAGGTTCATCATCATCTAACAAAGGACATCTCCCTTCCATCTCATTATTCACTCCCTTGACCTCTTGAGGTCATTAGCTAGGTTCATGACTCTTGGGGACTTAACAATCGAAGTCATTTACATACTTTATTTCAGAAGCATACAACTATAGTTGAAACCATTGGGACATACAATACTCCAAAATTCTCATTTAGGCATCGACCACATTTCATATTTATACTATCACTTACTTGTACTTGCCATGAGTGATCATAGAACATTAAGAGCATTTAGAACATTTAGGAATATCATAGTCTTTACTCGCAAGAACGTAGTGGCTTATAACACATTGGAAATAAAAGTACAAATACGTAAATCTCATAACTTTTTACACCATATATCACTTAATCTGTACTTTCAATCACTTACAACATTATTATTTCATTGGCTCTCTTGGCCATACATATGATTCTTCTTTCATGGCAGAATGGTCATGTCACGACCCAAACCGATGGGCCGCGACGGGCATCCGGTACCTTACTCAACCGAGTACCAACATAACGTATCTTTTCGTATCATACTATCATAGATAACTGAGCCGGAGAGGCTGCCATGAGATAGGTAGAATACAACATGTAATACCAACTTATACATAAAACATATGGGCATCTAAGACCAAAATAACCACTCGTACACTGAACATAGGCCGACAAGGTCATACAATCTTTTACGTACATAACATCTGTCTACAAGCCTCTAAGAATATATAATTGTCATAAAGGTCGGGACAGAGCCCCGCCATACCAAACAATACACATCTAAATCATACTGACCAAACAAGCAACTCCGGAGCAAATGGAGTGCACCAATATCTTTCGCTGAGCTGATCGCCTACTTGGAGGACTCTCGACCTGTCTATCAAGACCTGCGGGTATGAAACGCAGCGTCCCCAGGCAAAAGGGACGTCAGTACAAATAATGTACCGAGTATGTAAGGAATAAAAATCAGTAAACAATAGACATGAGAGAAACATGGAGTAAAAGACTCGACATGTACGTCTGCATAGCTCTGTGAATCATTTCATTTTTATAATGCCATGCATATGAGTATAAATGACATACCATGCATAGGTATATGCGTTCATAACATCATCAAGCCGCGTTCATAACATCATCAAGCCTCTGAGGGCATCCCATCATATCATTTCGGCCACTGTGGGCAAATCATCAACGTATACCAGCTGATCAGGTGGTGGTGCGTATATAACGCTGTAACCTTTTTCCATATCCCATATATATATATATATATATATATACATATAATATAAATATATACGCGTATATAACGCCATATGGTCATGGGTCAATATATATGTATAAATGCATGAAATGCATAAGAAATACACTAATAAGATTTCTCGGAATGTCATAAAAATAATATGCCTGTCGGATAAACTTTATCAAATACATATTTTTCTGAGACCCATGAACAGAAGATATAATAATAATTCACATGGGGAATCAAGAATATAGACACCCCTAGTATTTCTATGAATAGAGTCATTTATAAAAATTGTGTATTTTGCTCGTTTCATTTGTATCATTTGGACCATGCCAAAAGAAAGAAGGGATAGCCTTAACATACCTGAACTAATTCTCTTGACAATTCCTTTAACATCGTTGATTGCGATAATGCGTAACGACGGATCAAAGTAGGAAAAGATCCGTATGATATTCTTGAGGAAGATAGCACCATACTCCCTTAGAAACCCAACCAAGGTAATTCCAAGAATTCTTACGTGTAAACAAGGCATCGCATGTCTTGTGACTCATAATGGCATTGGTGCCACTTTGGCTTAGTTTAATGACATATGGCATCCCCAAAAAGGATTCTTATCCACTTAATACCATAATTATTCCCATAATTCCCTAATTAATTAGGTAATATCTCATTACCCAATAATTAAGAATTATCTTAACTTTCTTAAAATACTACTCACTTTTAACATACCTTGTACACTTTACTATCATGGTCATGTAGTACCTTGTATGGTACTAATGCATAAATATCGGGTATTATAGCTCGGGCCGTATTTTATTCCAAAATGTCAAACTTTAACGAAATTCCTTTTCTTCGATTTGCTTACCTTTTCTCCTTCACGAATTTACTCATCACGTGTTTGAAATAGCATAATGCTTATAGTTTCAAAATAACCTCATTCCCGAATTCACGTCGATTAATTTACGACGAAATTTTAACGTGCAAAAATGCGGGATGTAACATCTCATTTTTGAGATTTCATCAATTTATTTATGGCGTACTTTCACGTACGAAAATATGGGGTGTAACATGTCGTATTTCATATTCCACACTTTCATATCTTTCCTTTCATGGATCATCATCATAAATATCAACATGTACAATATTCTGGAAATCACAACTTTAGGCTCATTAGTAATGAAGACTTTAAACACAATGGATTTCTTTCCAAGAAATGGAGTAAAATGATTAGCAATCGAAGCCCAAGTTAAAATTATAAACAAGTAACACATCATTTATTCTTGAAATACTTTTTCCCAAAAAGGAAAATACATAATTTACACTCACGAATATGTAAGAATGCAAAACACATTGAAAATACTCACTAAACATAGCATTAACTAAAACAGCCACATATGGGCATCACTTGAGTTCATAAGCTTTTAGGCAATTCTATTTTCAAAGTCAAATATAGAATATTTGAATCAAAGCTCATTTCATAATCTTTCTCACCTCATCTCATTTCATTGGCACCATTGGTCACGAGTATAACTTTCACTCTTGGCACGTTGTCCACACTTTATATTCCCCAATTCACTTATTTCACTTCCAACCATCTTTATAGGTTATCAACAATAAGATATTTCCAATCAAGACTTTAGGTACACATATGAGCAATTAAGAGTCTTAAGCATATTAAATTTTTCTCACACAATTTGGCATCATAACCTTCATTTGAAACACCACTCAAAGACATAGCATTTTAATTCACATATCATTATTGAACACATTCCCAAAAGATAGCATAATGTGATAGGAACATTCAGAACACGTTTTGAATACATAATTCTCGATACTTTGCTTATTCAGGACAATCGAGTTTATTGGGAACAACCCGGAACATAGAATAAGGAACTCGAGACATCCATACTTGAAAATTACGGGAACATCATTGAATTCAATTCTAAGAAAGAGGTTTAGCCAACATACCTCAAATCTGTCCCTTAATGATACTACAACATTCCACTACACTAAGCAACTTCAATCTATAATAACAACATCCAATGGGATCAATATTAGTAACAAATTCCATAATATATAATCAAACACCTAGTAGGCATGAATCTCTACATTTCTTAACCATAGAATTACTTCCTCCAACTACTACCATTTACCAACAATTTATCCCACCATAATTCTTAAACAATTAATAACTTTCAACATCACATACATGACGATCCATCCACACCCAACCAACAAAATTCCATCAAATAATCATCTTTCAATCTCTACAATGGTTATGTATTTAAATTGGGAACTTATGGCTTCCAATCACCATACTATAAGTTCTAATACTTAATTCATACTCATATTCCCATAATATATCCATACATGTAAGTCTAAGAGTGTAGGATTACCTCTTGGAAGAAATCTTGCAAAACTCTCCTTTTAGTTCTTCAAGAAATTTCTTGAAGATCTATATATTTTATGTGTAGATTTCATCAATACTAGTGTAGAAATAATGGAATTTCACACCACAATAATGGGGATTGCTTACCTTGAAGAAGAGGGGAGTTGGTGGTCTTGAGACAGTGGAGAAGAGCTCGAAAATTCGTCCAAATGAAATGGGGAAAATGAACCCCTAAATTGTACTGTATTAATAGGCCCAAATTTTTGGATTTCGGATGCTGCCCTGGATGCTTTGCATCTCCACTTCACTCCTCTTTGAAGCTCGGATGCGGACCTGGATGCTATGGCAGCACTTCACTACCAGCCTTTCTTTCGGACGCGGCCTCGGATGCTTCGTATCCGCAGGCTCCTCCGTCAGCCTTTGGTAATTTGGTCATAACGTCTTGTAGGAATGCCCAAATGACGAACGGTTTGAAGCGTTAGAAACTAGTCTCAAAGACCTTTAATTTGATAGGTCATCTATCACATAACTCATTATATTTAAGTATATATGCTCGTACAAATTTTGGTCTTGTGCGTACTCATTTAGAACTTTAGTCTATCATGCAATTTCCAACTTGACTTGGACTTAGGGCTCTCCTTAGACCCCACATCACTTATAATATGCCTCGTACACTTATTATCATATCCAATTGATATCCATCATGTCACGACCCAAACCGATGGGCCGCGACGGATGCTCGAGTCATATCTGTCGAACACCCTTAAGCATACGTCTAAGATATAAACATGAAGTATTGAGTTTTGAACATCGATTCGGAGTCAGATTTGAGTGAAACTAGTATGGTTGGACTCGTAATTGAATGTGTTGTCGGATTTTATAATTTTGTCGAGTTCCGAGGTGCGGGCCCGGATTGGACTTTTGGGTTGATTTTTGGCTTTTGATTAAAGATTCGACCTTTATCGATTGGGTTTATTTTCTTTGGTATTATTTGATGTATTTGAGTTGCTTTTGGCTAGTTTCGAGTCGTTCGTAGGTCGGTACGTGCGGAATGGCATTTTTGGAGCATTGCTTGGCCTACTCGGTATTGGATTTGACTTGTTTGAGGTAAGTAACACTTCTAAATTTGGTGTTGAGGGTATGAAACCCCGAATTTCGTGTTATGTGATTGATGTTGAGGTGACGCGCATGCTAGGTGACGGGCGTGTGGTGTTGAGGGTATGAAACCCCGAATTTTGTGTTATTAGGGTTGCGCATTGTGAGCCCAACTGGAGAGATTATTAACTGAGTGCGGCCGAGGGCCTGATTGTGAGTGATAATTAAGGGATCGGGTTGCACGCTGCATCATATTTTTATTTATTTATGCCTGGATCTGGCTTATTATAGCGCTTGAACTGAAGGAGCCTCTCCGGAGTCTGCACACTCACAGTGAGCACAGTGAATATTATATTTGGGATGGAGTTCCCTGAGCATGGAATTACCCTATATATTCATATTTGGGATGGAGTTCCTGGGCATGGAGTTGCCCTATACTTTTATATTTGGGATGGAATTCCCTGGGGTGGATTGGCCCTATACAGTACTGCGTGACTGACTGTCAGTTGTTATTTATATTGAGGGATGGATCTTCCCTGGGCTAGACCTGCCCCTTACAGTACTGAGTGATTGAGTACTCTGAGAGTGTGAGTACATGAGTTCATCACTTAGATGCATAGCATTTGACATGCGTACTTGAAATACATGCATAGAGATGCATTTCCTTTTGCTACCCGGTTTTTGGTGACTTTCATGATTTCACCTGTATATTGACATGTATGCATAGTGGTGTATTTTTCTCATGCTATCTGAAAATAAAATATCTTATTTATTGTTGAAAGATTTTTAGGAAAAATCACAGTTCTCAAACTTGTTCATCTATCTTTGGGGTTTTTCGGTGAAAGATTTGGGATCTACTGTTATACTTGAAAAGCATGCCTATTTTTTTCCGTAATTGTGAACGAGCTGAGTTATTTCTTGTACCATCTTTATTATACTATTATGAATTGTTGCTAGCTATTGGAGTTAGACTCTAACCCTTGTCACTACTTTCAACCTAAGGTTAGGTTTGTTACTTATTGAGTACATGGGGTCGGTTGTACTCATACTACACTTCTGCACCTTGCGTGCAGATGTTGGATGATGATGTTGCTGCGTACGGCGGGAGTTGGATCTGAAGATGTACCTGCGCTCCAGTCATAGCTGCCTCTCGATCTTGGTAGCTTTAGTATTTCAGATCTGTTCATGTATATTTCAAGCAGATGGTGTATTTTATTTCAAACCAACTTTGTAAACTCTATATCCTAAAAGCACATGATTTATACTACCAGTCCTTGGGGAGTTGTATAAATTCAGTTATCTCATCTTTGACTCACATCAGTATTATTATATTGTGTTTTATAGTTAATTGGCTTACCTAGCGAGTTGGTTAGATGCAATCACGACGATTTGGATTTTGGGTCGTGACAATTAGGCACGACAGCACCCTTCGTGCTTCTCTTTCTTCCTCACCAAGCAACAATATAAATCTGAATAATAAAAATCAGGGCAGGAAACAATTTCACTTCAAATATAGTGCCACGATATCAAACTCGACTTGCAAAATATACATCTTTGAAATAAACAATAAATATGAAACGAATAATTTAAAGAAGTAATAATCTAACCTAAGCATGGATAACATGATTAACAAAATAATTTAATACAAAGAAATAATTTTCACCCATATGCTTTAACCCAATGACAAAGCATAAATACTTGTCACCTCACATATACGTGTCCCCACACATAAAATACATAGCAAATAGACCAACAAGTCCTAATCCCTCAAGTCAAGGTTAACCACGACACTTACCTCACTCCGCAACCAAATCAAAGCACAACCGCGGCTTTTCTTCTAGAATTAGCCTCCAAATCAATTAAATCTAACCAAATATAGTTCAAAAAATTCAAAATAAACTTTAGAAACTACTCACGAGTGCAAAAGATTCAATCTTTAATGATTTAGGAAAAAGTCAACAAAAGCTAACCCTGGGTCCGCTTGATCAAAACCCGAAATTCGGATCAAAATTCAATTACCCATTCACCCCCGAGCCTGATTATGTGAGTAGTTTCGAAATCCAACCTCAATTTGAGGTCTAAATCTTAATTTCTCAAAATCCCAATTTCTACCTAGAAAAAACATAAATTAAATGTTAAAATCAATGGGTGTTTATGAAAATGTAAGGAAACAAGTTAAAATCTACTAACCTATGAAGTTGGGGTGAAAAAACTCTTCAAAATTGCCTCTAGGCTGAGCTCAAACTTGAAAATGGTGAAAAATGGGAAGAATCCCGATTTTGGAATGTTTTAAATCACTGGCGTCAGGTTTCTTCGCGTTCGCGAAGGACCTGACGCGATCGCGAAGCACAGCGGTCAATTGGCTTTCGCGTTCGTGATGGCCTCTCCCCCCTGGCCTTCGCGTCCGCGAGCCTAGGCTCGTGTCTGCGTAGAATATCAGACAACTCCCTTCCCAGACCCCATAACCCTACGCGTTCGCAAATGGACGGTCGCGTTCACGAAAGGTAAGCCCCCACTACTTCGCATTCGCGACCATTTCCTCGCGTTCGCGAAGAACGATTTCCGCCCTAGCCCAGATTCCCCTTCGCGATCGCGAAGCACATTGCACCAGACATCAGCAACTTTTCAAGTTCAAAATGGTTTGTAGCCTATCCGAAACTCACCCGAGCTCCTCGAACTCCAAAACAAATATGCACACAAGTGTAACAACATTATACGGACTCGCTCGCGCGATCAAAACACCAAAATAATACCCAGAACTACGAATCGGACATCAAAATGCATTAAAAATTTTAAAGAAATTCGAGAACTTCCAAATTCACAACCGAGCGTTCGAATCCTATCAAATCAACTCCGTTTTGCACCAAATTTTGCAGACAAGTTTTAAATAGTAAAATGAACTTATACCAAGTTCCAGAACCGAAATCCAAACCAGGTAGCAATAAATCACGATCAAACCTAAGAAATCTTTAAACCTTCAAATTACTAGTTTTCAACAAATCAAGTCAAATCAAGTTAGGTACTTCCGAATTTAATTACGGGCATAAGCCCAAGTCCAAAATCACAATACGAATCCATAGGAATCGTCAAAATACATACAATGTTGACCGTAGTCAACTCAAGTCATTTTTAAAAGCTAAAATTCATATTTTCTTCAATTTTTCACATAAAAACTTTTCGGAAAAAGACACGGACTGCGCACGCAAATCGAGAAATACTAAACGAAACTAATCAAGGTCTCGAAACACGAAAATAAGGGCTAAAACTCAAAATGACCTATCGGGCATCACAATTACTTGTACAGGTTTTTAGTGAATGTCTTGTCATAACCTCGTCACTACCTCGCCGAGGTTAGGTTCGACACTTACGAAGCACATGGAGTCGATTGTACTCATACTATACTTCTACACTTCTTGTGCAAATCCCAGTATTGGTCCCAGTGCCGTTCAGCAAGGATTGCTCGGACTCTTCCTTCCAGGAGACTTGAGGTTGTGTTGCACGATGTTCGCAGACCCTGAAGTCTCCTTCCTATCTTTATTGATGTTTACTTTGTATCGGACAATTTTGTATTTCATTTCAAACCTTATATGTAGTATTCTAGTTGCTCATGTACTTGTGACACCAGTTTCCGTCACTGGGAATAGTATTAGACAGCGATAGTTTCGGAAGGGAAGTTTCCTGTCTTAGTTTCAGTTCCTTGAACTGCCTACTACCGCGCAACAGATTTATTACACAATTCAGGATATTTCAATCTTAATTTCTTATTATTATATTTTTAAATTGTTAAGCTGCTTAATTATTGTGCTAATATTGGCTTGCCTAGCAAGCAAATGTTAGGCGTCATCACGACCCAGTGATTGAGATTTTACGTCGTGACATGTTGGGAGGTGAGTCACCAATCTAGCTAGCTACACCCCAAGACAAGCTCACCCAACACCCAACACCTAAGCATACTGGAAAGGAGGATGCAGCAATGAATTATGCGTGCTAGTCAGCAAGTTTTAGTAGCCTAATAAGGCAGCAGATACAATAGAAAGAAACCTTTGAAAACTTTCATCAATTCAAGTCCAGAAACCTCAAAAAGATTTCATCACTATATCTAAGAACAAGATTCTGAACATTCACTCTATTTTCCTTGATCTCAGTGTTGAACTTATGTTGAAAATGACTCGTGCAGATCAGTGTTAAACCACACGGAGCATAATCAATAAAGCATAATTTGTTCAACTTAAGGATCAACCTTCACAAAAATGGAAGCAACCCTACCTTCAACAATCATTCCCCGTGTTATTAGATACATCCTGGAAGTATTGCAAAATCGTTATTCCACTTCACATGATCATTTTTCAGGAAAAGACACAAGATCATCATTCTCTGAATAGATTGCTGAACAGTTGCCAACCAAAAGCATGCACTAAATGAAAGCTGATTATGAGAGAAGTAGGCTACTTCACCCCCCCCCCCCCCAAAAAAACCCAAAAAAAAAAAGAGTAATCAACTACATTAAAGAGCTACAAGGCTGCAGTTTTCAAGAATTTATCCAATGCCAAAAGGTGGATCGTGAACAAAGTTACCAGCCATAGCTACTATATACATGGCGATATCATACAATAATTATTCTTTGATGTTCTGGTCAAGCAATGACTTACACATACCTAGAAGAATCCTTCTTAGTGGCCCAGTAGCATTCCGAAAATGATGGTTGCATAGCAGCTTATAGTTGCCATTCAATGCGAGGTATTCCCATCTTCTCCAAAAGTTGGTTTGTCTGTGAAAAATGCCTGCAGAAGTAATTACCATAGGAGGCATGAAAAATAGTTTGATATTAGCTTCTATTCAATTTAAGCACGAAACTTCATAATGTAAGCAGAGAACTAAACATGCCACATCAAGACCATCTCCAGGCTCCAAGGCACATCTGGATATATTTCATATCTGCGAAATGAACAGCTGAAAAGGAAAAAAGAGGGGGGGGGGGGGGGAGCAGAGGAAATTATCCATACTCTAGTTACCACAATTAAAGAAAACTAAGGCACGCTTGGCAACGTTAAAGCATGTCATTACAGAAAAACCGCAGAAATCTCATGTTAGAAGATGGCATCTCATCAAGTAATGAGTAATGGCTGGATATTGGCCACTGTGACTACCATATGCAACTGCACTCTAGCAAAAGAAATTCATCCAATCACATTACTATTTCTAGGCATCATGTGAGCTGCCTGCCCCATGCAAACAAGAGCAAAAAAAATCATATCATTTTACAGAGCAAGATTCTGACAATAAGCTGATCCATAATTTGTTCTTTTTCTTACACAACAAATAAAGAATAAATCAGAAGGAGAGGAGACAGGAGAAGGCAATCATAATGCAGACACATTCATGGATGACGAAGAAAATAACCTATTTTTTGACTGATCACCGTGATATAAATTCCCTTTGTCTTTTTTGTGGGTGGGAGAGAAGAAATTGTGATTTCAGCGGAAACCAGGCTCTTGAAACAAATAAAAAGGCAGATTGGTTGCTCTTATGCATCATTCATGTTGTCGTCCCTCCTCCTTCCATGAGCATATTTTTTATTACATAATGAGGAATGTTTAGAAAATAAATATTTAATGCAACAGTAACAAGTAAACTGATATAACATGATTACAGCACTCGGATCTACAAAAAGCATTAAATGCTTAGAGAAATTTCAGTTGAAAAGAGTTTCTATTGTCAAGGAAACACACCGACATCCAAAGAAGCCTCTGTTTGCAGACAAACCAGAAGGGTGTGCTGATTTGAGAACATGGTGCCTTGTTTCATCAACTAACCTGTAAAAAGGTTTGAAAATGATTAATTAGGAGGGAAAAGGAATGGTTCCTGACTTCCCATTTGAACCTCATCAGCAGAATTTCCAATCAATTTCAAGAAAGTAGAAACGAACAGCCCAATTCCATTCCAGTGCTTCTAAATTTAAATTTGAGCTTTTGATAGAAACAAAAAAACATTTTGAGAAATCTTCATTAGACATCCAAATCAATTACCTGAATCATAAACTTTAACCTTTTCAGAATAAAAATGGAAAATAATACCTAACATCTAAAGTTGTACCAGGGATAACTCAATGGGGTGTCACCTCAACTAGCTGCAGGTAATCTGCAGCATGTTATTTCTAAGACAAGGAAAGGAAAAATCAGAAAGCATTATAGGGAGTGAAATAGGTCTACTAATCCGTTGTTGATGGTGTAACTGTTTCTCCTAAAAAAAGAAAAAACATAACATAACAAAATTGTTGCAAATCAAGTAGGATAAGAACTACAACAAGCCCAGTGTAATCCACAAGTGGGGTTTGGGGGATAAGAATGACCAGCTATTTTTTCTGAAATTTCGAGCAGGTTAGAAGAAACTATACAAGTGCAATATGTTTTTCTCTTCAAAAAGTATGACCTGAACAAAAAGAGCACCAGTTCGTATGATATTCTGGTGCACGTTCTCTATAGAGTTCCTTGTGCACCCTTCAATAAGAGCACTGATTTGGATGATGGCATTCTAAGTTTAATCGAAAAATGCGAATTTGAGTAAGACTGATGAGAAGAAGCAATATTCAGTGAAATATTCAAGATGCCATCACTTTAGGGATATATAACAAGTTTGACACAAGGTGCAACCACTGTGATGACACTGAAGAATTAACGGAAAACTTATAAACAAAATCCTTGGCAGTGGATAATTTTAAGATTTGGAGATCTAAGCTTGAGTGAAGAATTTCAGTCATAAAACTTCTGAAAGCAAATGATAAATACATGCTCTACTTCTACTTCTCTTCAACCCTTCAAGGTCCACCAGTTAAGAATCAATGCACATAAAATTTAGTTAAACTAGATGCTAATAGTTAAATCAAATGGCTCTCCTCAAGTACCAGCAAGATGCTGAAGATGGAAGCAAAGCAAAGAGATTTATTCACAGGAAATTTTAAAATTTAACCTGAAATCCACTACTGGACATTCAAAAATGTTTACAGATCATTTCCCTATCCTTGTACTGAACACACTGAACATCTAAAGTTGCAGATATAATTCCATCAAAGGCAAAGATTACAAGTGATGCCCATAAAAAAACTAAGTCGTCTTGAGACCAACTATTACAAAGTAGGGATTTTCGATCAGATTTTTAACATACTTAATAGAGTATTAGCAAGCTTGTGATGAACTACCTGGCTTTTGCTTGGGCATAGTTTCCCCACAGAATGAAAACAACTCCTTCTTTCTTCTGAGAAATTATTTTGATGACAGCATCTGTAAATTGCTCCCAGCCTTTATTTGCATGAGAATTTGCCTGGTGATGCCTAACTGAAAGTATATCAGGAAAAAGAAAAGGCTCAAATTGCTAGTGATTAGTAGAAGACAAGAAGCAGTATCACTACATCTCTCCACTTAAAAAGAAAAGCAAATAACGTGATAAAGCATAAATCCAGCAACTTCTTGCTGGTTTTAGAATATATAAAATGCTACTCTTTACCAACAAACAACAACAACAAAATGCCCAGTGTAATCCATCCCACATAGTGGGGCCTGCGGAGGGTAGTGTGTACGCAGACCGCACCCTACCTCGTGGAGATAGAGAGATTGCTTCCAATAGACCCTCGGCTCATTGAAACATAAGCACAACAGTAATGAAAAGAAAACAGCCAGAAACAACAGTGAGGAGCCATGGAAAAGAAGCATTGATAACTATACCGATCAAAAGAAATAATAATAACATGATAAAGCATTCAAGAGCAAATGAGAAGGAGAAAAAAAGGGAGTTCTCCTTTCTGAAATACGTGTCAGAAATCTTAATTTTTAAAAAGATCAAAATGTAGATGACAGCATTAACTTGTGAATTAAGGTAGATATAACAACCACATCAGATTGGAAAACAAAAGAGACAAATATTGTCTATGTAAAATGTTGAAAAATTGGATTGGAAATCAAACTATGATGCAAGATTTTCCTTCTTTTTTTTTAATTTTTTTTTTGGAACAGCAAACTCTGGTGTAAGTGTCCAAATGTTTTGTCCATATAATATCAAGCATCTGTATCCATGTACAAATAGAAACCTATCTCATTACCAGTGATTTTGAGAGCGCAAAAAGGCGACAAGTCCTTGCTTCGCTTAAAGCGTGAAGCGAAGTGCTCGCTTCATTGAAGTGAAGCACAATTTTTTAAAAAGGACCAAAATAAACCTCGCAAAGAGACACTATATATATATATATAAGCAAATGTTGTTCAATTTAAAAACTACAAAGTAGATTGGGCAAAATCCTCCATAGGACAAGCAAAATCAAAACTAAAAGACAAATGGATCAACATATAATTCTACAAGATTGTCAATATCTCTAATTCCATCACCATCATTGTATTGCACATCATCTTCATCAATCAGGGGATATACTTATAGCTACTTCGTTTTCCCTTCTATGTAAGTTTGAAGTACTCCCCCTTAAACCATAATGTTCTCCTCAACTCCACTTGCCTCCGCAACATCATCCCAAGTGAAATTAGAATCTCCATCAAATACTTCTTCATGATTTTTTGAGACTCCAATTAGTCATTTATTAGCCTCATCAATATTGTCCAAAAAAATTGGATCAATTACATCGCGAGCGTCGTACAGATGCCTCAATTTTCTATTGTGTTTAATGAACACTAGATCATTGAGACACTTTAGGGTTAGTCTAGTACTAGCTAACTCTATTATCCTATGTTGCTCATTTTCATTAGCGACCAATTACCAATACAATTATACAATCCCTTTCACACGTATACATCTAGTAAATCCTTCTCATATCATAAAAGAGTCTCGGCTTCAACACATACCTAGCTGCATGCAAAGGTCGATGAAGTTGATCTGACCACCTTTTATCGATGGTCTCAAAGACTTTTCTATTTTTGGTCGTCATTAAATGATGCTAGAATAGCCTACTTAGCCCTATAGATAGCTTCATAAAGGTAGTCAATTGGTAGTTTTTTCTCCCCATCCACCAAACGAAGTACTTTAATCAAAGGACTATCGATTTTCAAAGCCTGAACAACATTATTCCAAAAGGTAGGAGAAACATTAATGTTTGCAGTTTCTTTCCAGATCTACTAGTAGTGTATTCTTATGAAGTGAACAACCTTCTCAATTTGTTCTTTTGCAAGTGCATTCTATGCAAGGTAAAGAAAGCAATAGCAAATCTTGTCTTGGCAAGTATCACGAAACTTTCTTGTTGTGTGAATCTCCTCATCATATTCAATAATAAAAGTCTTTTACTAACTTAAGAACGCACCGTAACTGCCTAAGCAAAAATTGTAGTGAAGGGTCTTTCTTTGAAAATGCCACCGAACATCAAATTTATACAATGAGCTGCACATGGAGTCCAAGGTGCGGATACACTCCCTTCAACTCATCACTCGCTTTAATATTTTCACTAACATTGTCCGTAACAACTTGAACAACCTTATCTGCTCTAATTTTTTCTATAGCACTCAAGCAAGGAGAACATTTTGATGGAATCAGTAGATGAGTCGCTAGTATGAACGGATTCAAGAAACAAGCTTCCTTCAGAGAATTCACCAACACATTGATGATCATTTTTTCATTTCTTGATACATCATAATGGAACATCCATACTTGTTCCATTCTACTTTATGATCCTCCACAATGTTTTTGTCTCTTCCGCCTCTTTAATTAGATAAGGGCCTCTAATTTCATCAATTTATTCTCCAAAAGGAAGTTTGTTTCTTGAATCCATTTATGCTAGCGACTCTTCTACTAATTCCATCAAAATATTCTCCTTGTTTGGGAAAACTATAGAGAACATTGGACCAACTAAGGTTGTTCAAGTTGTTATGGACGATGCTAGTGAAAATGTTAAAACGGGTAACAATTGAAGGGGGTGTACCCACACCTTTATTGGACTCAGTATGTAGCTCATTGTATAGTTTGATGTCCTGTGATATTTTCAAGGAAAGACCCTCCATTACAATTTGTGTTCAGGCAGTTAGGGTGCATTCTTACATTAGTCAAAGGCTTTTATTATTGAATGTAATAAGGAGATTCACGCAATAAAAAGGTTTGATACCTACCAAGATAAGTTTTGCTACAGCTTTCTTGACCTTGCGGCTTGCGTAGGATACACTTGCAAAAGAACATTATGAGAAAGTCGTTCACTTCATCAAAATACACAACTAGTGCATTTGGAAAGAAAGCTGGAGGGAAAGAAGCTGGAAACATTATTGTTTCTCCTACCTTTTGGAATAATTCATGCTTAAAAATTGGTGGCCCTTGGTTTAAAGTACTTTGATTGGTGGATGGGAGCAAAAACCATCAATGAGCTACCTTTATGAAGTAATGGATAGGGCTAAGGCGGTTATTCAAGCGTCATTTAGTGAAGAAAAGAAATATAGGTCTTTAAAATCATTGATATAAGAGGTCGGGTCAACTTCATCGGCCTATGCATGCAACTGGGTATGTTTTGAACTTGAAACTCTTTTATGACAATTGTGAGAAGGATTTACTAAATTCAGAAGAATGAAAGTGATTCTACGATTTTATTGGTAAGTTGGTATTGATGAATATGAGCAACATAAGATAACGGAGCAGATTAGTACTTACAAGAATGCTGAGGGACTTTTTGGATATCTAATGAATGTTAGACAAAGAAAGAAGAGGCCACCAAGTGAGTGAGTGCTTCTATGTTTCTTTATAGCTTTAAATTTTAAGTTATTTCTTTATATTTATTAACTTTTGAATATTTGTTCTACTTCAACAGTTGAACTAAGAAAGAAATATGGTTCTAACAATCCAGAGTTAAAAAAATTTGTCGTCAAAGTTCCATGTCTAACTTGTAGCTCATCTGGATGTGAAAGAAATTAGAGCATGTTTGAATATGTAAGAAGAACGATTTAGTATATCGAATAACTAAATTATATCTCAATTGTCCTAACTCTTACTAATTATTTGCCATAACTTATTCGCAGATTCATACTACGAAGAGAACTAGACTAACCGTAAAGCGTCTCATGATCTAGTGTTCACTAAATACAATGGAACATTGAGGCGTTGTTACGACGCTCGCAATGAATTGATCCAATTTGTTTGGACAATAGTGATAAGACTAATGAAGAGCTAACTGGAGTCTCTGAAAATCATGCAGACGTATTTGAAGGAGATTCTAACTTCACTTGGGGTGATGATGTTGCAGAGGCAAGCGGAGTTGAGGAGAACATTTATGGTTTAAGGGGAGTACTTCAAGCTTACATAGGAGGGGAAAAGACGTAGCTACAATTCTATCCCTAATTGATGAAAATGAAGATGAAAACGAAGAAGATGATGAGCAATATAATGATGATATGGACTTAGAGATTTTGACAATCTTGTAAAAAAAATAGGATGCCAATCCATTTTATACTTTAGTTTTGATTTTGTTTGTCCTTTGTAGGATTTTGTGTTGTCTATTATTTAGTCTTTTAATTAAACATTTGCTTATATATATCGTCTTTGTGCAAGGTTTATTTTGTTTTTTTTCTTTAAAATTGTGGAGCGCTTCATTTCACGATTCACGCTTTAAGCGAAGCAGGGCCCTGCCACTTTTTGTTCTCTTGCTTGTGGGCGTCCTTGCATTAAATATTGATAGTTGGTCGTTGAAGGCGTACGACAGGCTTTGTTTGTGGCATGCACATGGGCGGCCACTAATAAGTGGGCCGAAGGCACAAGAGTGCTTGTAAGTTGGTGCAGCTAAGACCAAGGCGCCCCATAGTACAAGGAATTGAAAGACTTTCAACCGTATTATGGAGCACCGCCAACGCATCATGGGACAAGATAGAAAGCAATTCATGACAATATGAATGCAAATTCGTTATCATAGGTTTCACGTCTGTAAATCTTTATGTTTCAGTCATGTGCATGCAATGTAAAAAGAAGGAAATAAAATTAAGCATAAATAAAGCCTGAAATATGACAGATAGTCTAACAATAAGATTATAAAATACAACGAATTTCGTATCACAGGAGATACCTTGATACAGTAGGCACAGATGTTTCAAGTTTCAACCTAGTACAAACATCTAAATTTATGTTGAAAGTAGTTTTGAATCACTCTTCTACCTACTTTACGATGACTTTCTCATTTTTTCCCAAATCGAATTCTCAGATCTTATGATCACCCCTAACTGATTTATGTAGAGAGAAGAGACGGAGAGAAATACAGAGATATTACTTCAGTTAATATCTTTTCTTTTACTTCATTTGAAATTAATCATTCTCAAGTACATTTGTGGCGCAATAGCCATATAATATAGTCTCAAAAAGCAATGAGAAGAAAAGAATCCAAAAGGAATGCGTGCAGACCAATATATAAAAACCATTGAAGAGGTGGAAGTTTTACCTGTAAGAACAGCATTAAGAAGCAGAACACCCTATAAAGCAACGTGGTGTATGTCAGACAATTACTTAAAGGAAGAAAAAAATGGAAGGCTATAAAAGTGTGGAAACATCAGTTTTTTTTTTTGGGGGGCCATAAAAGGCTATGAAAGTGGTTTATAAAGTTATTGCTGCTGATATGAATAAACAGGCAGGAAGCATCAGTTTCATTTTACAGAAACTTAATATTGAATCATGAACAACTCAAATTTCCTGCTTTAACTAAGTACTAATCTAGGCTAAGTATGCTCTAAATAAAAACCTTGTTACTATAACAAAAAGCAAGCATGCTTTCAAGTATGCAAGTAAGCCGGAAGCCCGGAACATCTCTTCCTAATACCAGAGCTACGGGGGAGTGGTGTAAGTTGAGAATTTCTATGATATACGTCTTTGTGTGACAGTTTAGCACTGAATATGCCACCAGTCTTTGTAAAGCCAGGGTGTACCATGTCTTGTATTGTCTTAGTTTACTAAAACTCACAATTCAAATTTTAAACTACTTATCAAATTGTTATGTCATTCTATCAAATAAGCTTACATAAATATCAACTTCGAGATAAGATCCACCATTATTGCACTATCATGTAAAGAAACTACAGTATCACCATACACTCGATAGTTGGCCCCAACTCTTAAAAAATAATGAGGTCTTGATACAGAACAAATCAAGGATCTTTGATTAGTTTATCTTGAAAGTTAAAGTTGAAACCATTTGCAGATTGTTACACAGTTAATAACCAGGAATTGTAAAGATCTCATTTATCAGTGGCAATATTAGGTTCAGTAAACAAAACAGAGTAAATATCATGTTGTCACATTTTTGCTTAAATATCAACGATAAATTTCCGTGAGTTAAAGTGAAATAGATCAGAAGTGGATAGTGGTTGAAATTATGACCATGCTTCATAAATTATCACGTGCCTCTCTACCTCTACACACTACCCTCCCCAGACCCACTATGTGGGATTACACTGGGTATGTTGTTGTTGTTGTTGCTTCAGATATCACGTCATGTATAAAATATGCCAAAGGACTGATAGTGAAAATTGTCAAGGTAACAACTCGTTGCTTTTGACTGAACAAACTGATAAGTAAAGCACAGTAGAAAAAAACAACTTAATATGATACTCATATAGTAGATGAAAAGTTCCAGCAAGAAGTTCAGAAGCACCTGTAAAGCCCATTGTTCCAGATTTCCATGGAGTGGTATTGAACAACCCAAATCTTGCTTAAGTTCTTTATATATGTTCACCAGACTCGAAGGGACTTTCACACCTCTAGGCACCGAGAAAGAGAGGCCCATTGCCTGACCTGGCCCATGATACGGATCCTGAAATCACACTGAAAAAAGATCATGCTGCTGTAAGTTAGAAAAATGCTTCTAGAAGGCTAAAATATCTCCAAATATCAGTGTAGCTTCACTACCGAATTCTTGAAGATAAAAACCAAATCGCTAATGGAGGTTTGCAAAGAGAACCAAAGCAACTTTTGTATTTTATTTTTAGTTAAGAGAACTTTGGTGTTTTAAATGATCGAATGCATTAAATGGAGGAACTTAATAACATCTTGATATTTCAGATGGTTGCATTTCAGAAACTAAAAACCAATTATCACATGTGCATTGTGCTGCGTAATAGTTTACTGTCAAGGTTGTAAAGTTTGCATTCAATTCAAATCAATGTGTAAACAGATTGTCATTCCTTGAGAACATACTATTAGTAACATGTGAATGCTACCTTCAAACTAGAAACTATACCTGTCCAATGATGACAGCCTTTACCCTGTCAAATGAAGTAGTATTAAGAGCATTAAAAATCAGATGCTGTGGGGGGTAAATTGGGACACCACCACTAAATTCCTTTTCAACAAATCTACACAAGTTCTTTGCATAGGGCTTCTGAAATTCCCCTGGCAGTGCTTCCAACCATGTCTCCTCAACCAACAGTTCCTCTAACTTCACATATCCTACGACATCACCTAACAATTGATGCGCAAGAGATGTCTTTTCAGTGACTAGCAAGGAATAAGCAGTTTAACCAAAGGATATGAAACAGAAAATAGAGCGACATCTTAAAATAAAGAGTGAATATAACAAATTGGTCTGCGAGTAGCTATCTTACTTTTGATACTGAAGGCCTACTTTGCTCTTTCACAAGAAAAATCAAATATTAAGTATAAGTAGAAAATGTTCAATTTGTACATTTATCTCACGAGTAGTTAACAAATACTGCAGACAAAATATGTTTTCTTTTGTAAAGCTACAGCACAAGAGCCTAAACTGTCTCGTGGCTTTGGTTTGCTGTCCTAATTTTGAAATTCATCCAATTCAATGATTGTTTTTCTTTCTGCTGACAACGTGAACATCTAAACATTAAAGAAAGAAGAACATGTACCACAAATATATGTCCAAACATCAAAAACTTTTAAATCAGCTACTCTTTCGCACTCAGTTTGCTTGTCCACTTCAGTATTTGGAATGATTATAACCAGAATAGGCAGTGTGGAAATATAATTTATTCAATATTTCTTGAGAAAGATGTCAGATTCTTATTTGAAAATTGTTTTTCTAGAGGAGTAAAATAGTGGATGAAGTTAAAATGTGGTCGTTCAAACCTTTTGTGGTATTGAAAATGCATCACAATCTACCAACTAACTGAAAAAACAACACAAAATAGAAAGTGAAACAAGCTTTTCCAAACAGTTCAAGTGAAACTAAGGACCAAGTTAGTAAATACACAATCTTAATGGAACCAAATATAAATTTTCAAGAAAAGTGAAAGGAGCAATATTTAACGACCATTTGCGTTTAACTTGGAGATTTTATCAGAGCATAGTTTGAGGTTCATTTTGGCCTTTGCAAGCGATTTATTGAACTCCATTCTCGACTTTTGCTCGGACGTGAGCATTGTATCTTTGGGGTCTTTGTTGTCGCCGTCTTCATCCGACAATGAAGATGAGAAGGCGCTGGAAATGAAGTTGTCAGCAGAAGATGGCGAGGAGACCCGTTTTAGCCGCTTTGCTGCAGGTTGCTTGAATAGATCCTTTAGGGTTTTGGAAGAGGAAGACGCCATTTTTGTTTGGGTTTCTCTTTAGAAGGAGTGAGTAGTGGTGAGAAGAGGAAATGGCGCCTGAAATCACCCTAGTGAAACTATTCTCTAAGATTGGAGAAAAAAACAGAAGCCGAGGACAACACATTTCCCATTTAGTGTTATAAAACAATAAAATAAAAGAAACAAAGGATAGTATTGCCAAAAAAAAAAAAAAAAAAAAAGGTAGAGATAAAGTCCGAGTAAGGAATTCTGTTGACCGGGGAGAAGGTGTAAGGTATTCCCCGAGTCCTGTGGTTCTAGCACGGTCATTTTATTGACTTAAACTTGGTTTAAATTAATTTTGGATAAACTGTGTTTTATTGGATTTTCATGTTTTACCTATCCACTTTTAATTATTAAAATTATTAAAGAAAAGATTTGAATAAAATTGTCTTAACCACACCACGTAAACGAATGTATGACCGAGATGAATTTTATTGATTTTTCACATAACCGCGCTACGCAAGTGAGTCCGCAGTCATGACGAGGATTATTAGTACATTATTACTTTTGGAGAAAATTACTACATTCGAAGAAAATAATTTTGAAATTTATTAAAAGTTAACTATCACGCTACGCAAACGAATTCGCGAGTTTAGCAATGTATTTATTAAATTAAAAATTAACTAAAACTAATGAGTATGGTATGACATTATTGAATTAAATTATTGAATGTTAAACATCACGTTACGCAACCGATTCCATGAAGTTAAAGCACACCTACTAATTGCCTAGCGTCTAAATTAATTACAAAGCGCTTCTTTTTATTTATTACTTGTTCGACCGAAAAAATGATATTATTATTAAAAATAATTTCTAACTAATGCAAGACATTAAAGCCGGGTAAGCTTATATTAAAATTTTATGGTATTGGGCCACTTATTTTATTTAACAAAAGATAATTTATTGATTTTTAAAAAAATATCCATCTTCCTTTCTATAATCATTGGGCCTACAGATTTAAGCTTATTTGGCTCATGTTGCTTAAGAACCTCGATGACCAAGACAATACAAAATAACAAGTATTCTTCTAAGCCCAAATTGTTCTTTATTGATTTGCAATGAATTATAATGGAATAAAATACTTCTCTATTTATATGAGAAAAGCAATTTGGCCAAAAAGTAACAAACTGTAAAATCTTAATTAAAATAAAATTCAGTGGAAAAAAATTCTAGTGAAGGAAAAAAATACGCATATCTAACAATGCGTCGTTTGGTTGCCTCGTTAAAAACCTTGCAAGAAAAATCTAGTGGGACAAAACCTTATAAGAGAAAAAAAAGTACAACGTGTATTAACTACCCCTCTTGAGACAATCAATTCACATCTTTTGAGCATTCGCATTCCAAACTTGTGCACCATCTTCAAAAGATCGTTGGTAGAGATTTAATAAATAAATCAGTCATATTAATTTGAATGAGTATGTTACACCTTGAAATCATCATTCTTGATAGATATGTAATATCTTCATATAATGTCGTGGAATGGCCTTTTCAATATCTCCATAGAGGTAAAAATTCTTGTTATAACATTATAATACTTATAGTTATAGCAAGATACATATGTGCACAAATTGCACTTAGGATGTGATACTTCACGACCAAGAATTGTATATGCTTTAAGCGATTTAAATCCTTCCGGGATTGTCATATAAGTTAAGTCATATAAGCTATATAAATAGACTTTTAATGCATATCAAATTTTCATGCCATGCTAGACATATAAAATCGATAAAAGTGATTGCATACACCATTGACTTTATACTTTCAAGTGTTTGAACTAGAGGTCCAAAACTACATGTCTTTCATATGAAACCAATTCTACTTGAATTATTTTTCCAGACTTAAGATCATCATATATATTTAGCGTTATCATACATGTAGTCGACGAACATTTTATCTCGGTTCGAACCTCCTTTTTTCATAAAGACACAACATAGAGATCTCTTCATTCATATTTTCAGGTACTTGAACCTCTTCTAAGATATTATGAAATGTTATGTCATGTGATCTTCTAGATCACTTGCTTCCTTATTATGATCATTTTCTCATCTTTTTTATCAAGAATTTTATTTGAAATCGATTTGTCTATATGCTTTAAGCGTATCATAGACTTTGTCATTCTAAGACTTATTTTAATAGGAGCATTTGTAGTGAGAAGATATTTACTTTATTTGGGTCAGCAAATGCGGCTGGCATGCTTTGCTGTAAAGACCTGGTAGGTCGTTTTGAGTATTGTAGTCATGTTTCCTCATTTATTGCTTATTCTGTGTTCATCTGTGGTTACGTGACTTGTCGGGGTAGTTAGTTTGGTTCGGGGGATATTTCTGAATGAATTGGGACACTTAGTCCCAAGGTTTGATGATTCTGATAGTTTCGTATGGTGATTTTGGACTTAGGAGTATATTCGAATATGGATTTGGAGGTCTATAGGTTGTTTTGACTTAAATTGGCGAAAGTTGGAAAGTTGAAGGTTTGGAAGGTTGAGAAGTTTGACCGAGACTTTGTTGATACCGGGTATGAATTTTGGTTTCGGGAATTGGATTAGGTCCGTTGTGTTATTTATGACTTGTGTGCAAAATTTGAGGTCAATCGGAGTTGGTTTCATAGGTTGCGGCTTTGATTTTAGAAGTTGGAAATTCATTAGTTTCGTTAGGCTTGAATTAGGGTGCGATTCGTGTTTTTTATGTTGTTTGATGTGATTTGAGGTTTCGACTAAGTTCGTATTACGTTTTAGGATGTGTTGGTATGTTTGGATGGGGTCCCGGGGCTTTCGGGTGTGTTTCGGATGAAAATCGAATTGAGGTTTGGACTTGGAGAAAATCGGTTGGCTTCAATTCTAGTGTAACCGCACCAGCGAGGTTTTGGCCGTTGGTGCGGAGCCGCAGAAGCGGCCACGGGGTCGCATAAGCGGTCCTGAGTTGAGCTGGGAAGTTGCGCAAGTGCGAGGAATATTCCGCACATGCGAGCTCGCAGATGCGGGTAGCTGGTCGCAGAAGCAGAAGTTGGTCAGGTGAGATCTTAGTCGCAGATGCGGAAGTGAAGCCGCATTTGCGGAACTGTAGATGTGAGGTGTGTTCGCAGATGCGAAGCAGTGTCTGTAGAAGTGAAAGGTTAGGAGTCGTTGATGTATCGCAGAAGCGAGGTTTTGGCCGCACCTGCGGAACCGCAAATACGGTTAAGTTAGCAGCAAGTGCGGATTGACCAGCAGTGTTATATTTCAAAGGGTTTCAAGTTTTCTCTCATTTTTGGACTTGTAGAGCTCGGTAAGGGCGATTTGTGAGAGAGGTAAAATATAACATAAAAAAATGGTTATGAGAAAACTTGGCTTTTATAGTAAATAGTTATTATATATGGATGTTGTTATAGAAAGGCCTGACTGTACATGCCTTTATTTGCTACATGTTTCCATATATTCATGCCTTATTTATTGTTCGCCTTTACTTGTCCTATGCTCTAACATGTTATTAGATATATGTTTTTACTTAGCCCATGCCTTTATTTGTTTATTCGCCTTACTTGCTTTCTATTTCACTTTATTATGCTATATTGAATTGTCTTAAAGGATTTATAAGTTTTAGTTTCCTTCTTGCGTTACGTTAGGAGATACGCCATAGTTGGTAGTAATATTATATTATATATGTGGATCGGGTTGCACGCCGCAATATGTAACGATCCGACCGATCGTTTTGAGCAATTGTACTTCGCTCAGTGGTTTGAGGGTATGAGTAGCTCTGTATGATGTATTACGACTTATGTGTATCGTCGGTTTCGGTTTTCAGGTATTTCAGAATTAGTTTGGAAGAATGAATTTCATGTTTGAAGCTTTAAGTTAGAAGAGTTTACCAAGTTTGACTTTTGTATATTTGACCCCGGGTCGGAGCTTTGATGGTTCCGTTAGGTTCGAATGATAATTTTGGACTTGGGCGTATGCCCGAAATTTCATTTGGATATTTCTAGAAGGTTTCGGTGCTAATTGACGAAAGTTGGAAATTTGAAGGTTTGAAAAGTTCATAAGTATGACCGAGAGTTGACTTTGAGGATATCGGATTCGGATTGTGATTTCGGGAATTGAAATAGCTTTGTTATGTTATTTGGTACTTGTGTGCAAAATTTGAGTTCATTCTGAGTTGATTTGATATGTTTCGGCACGAGTTTTGGAAGTTGAAGTTCAAAAGTTCATTAAGTTCGATTTGAGGTGTGATTCGTGGTTTTGATGTTGTTATACATGATTTGAGGCCTCGAGTAGGTTCTTGTTATGTTATGGGACTTGTTGGAATATTCGGACGGGGTCCCGAGTGTCACGACCCAAACTGATGGGCCATGACGAGTGCCCGAGTCATGCCTGTCGAACACCCTTAAGCATGCGTCTAAGATATAAACATGAACAACATCTACTGAATTACGAGAATAACATGCGTGAGGGAACCCTGTCCAAAAGACATATATACATATACGTGCGGAATACGTAAGGCGAGCTGACAAGGCTGCTATAGACAACTATATCCAACTATACATACTGTCTACAGACCTCTATTAGAATATTGTAATAACCCGGCCGGTCGTTTTGAGTATTATAACCCTATTTTCCCATTTACTGCTCAATTTATGCTTTACATTTGTTATGTGACTTGCCGGGGGTAATTGGTTCGGGTCCAGTGAGGTTTTTGAATGACTTGGAACACCTAGTTCCAAGGTTTCAAAATTTAGTTGAAAAGGTTGACCAGATGTTGACGTATGTGTAGTGACCCGGAGAATTTTTGCTAAGGAAATTAAGGTTTTGTAGTGTCGAGGCCGCGGCTCAGACTTTTTGGGTTGAACAATGTACCGAGAAGTAAAGAAAATTTTTTGGCGAAAAAACACGTTTTTGCGGTCCATTATGCGACCGCATAATCACTCTGCAGGTCGCATAATGGCCGCAGAAGTGAGGCAGAAGAGGGCCAGTTTGGATGAAATCTGCGGTCGACTATGCGACCGTATAACTGTTCTGCAGTCATTATGCGACCGCATAACAGGTATGCGGCCCGCATAGTGACCGCATACACAGATAGATGTTTGCCAGTATTGGACACCGATATACGGTCCGCATAACCATTATGCGGTCGCATATGCGACCGCAAAACCTGTTCCGAAGCTTTATTTTTCTGATTTTATAAACTCGACCCCATTCTTATAAAACACTACTGGGGGTCATTTTGAAGGGTTTCATCTAATATTTTAGAGAGAGGTGAGAGCATTTTAGAGAGAGAAAGTGAAGACTTAGTCATTCATCTATCAATTCTTGTTCAAGATTTGAAGATTTCACAAGGATCTTGCTTCGTCTTCAAAGAGGTAAGAATTTCTTTCCTCAATTCTTCAATTTCGGGTTTGGAGTAAAAATGGATGATTAATAGTATGATTCTTGGGTGTAAGAGTATTATGTATACATACCAATAAGGTTGTAAAAAGATTGTTAAGTTCAAATGGGTAAGGATTGGGTTGAAAATGGTAGAAATCTTCATAGACTTTAATTGAAGATTTGAGGGTCGAGTTGGTATCGAATTTTGGTGAAATTTCTATGGTTAGACTCGTGGTTGGATGGGCGTTCATATTCTGTAACTTTTGTCGGGTTCCGATACGTGCGCCCCACGGGCGATTTTTGAGTTAATTTCGGATTTTATTGGAAATTAGTATTTCCTTATGGAATTAATTACAATAATTTGTATTGACTGAATCGAATTAATTATGGCTAGAGACGAGGCTTTCAGAGACCAATTCTCGTGGCAAGGGCATAGCGGAATAAAGAATTACACAGGTTGAGGTAAGTAACAGTTTTAAATCTGGTCCTGGGGTATGAAACCCCAGATTTTTGTATCATGTGATTACTTTGGAGGTGACGCACATGCTAGGTGACGGGCGTGTGGGCGTGCACCGAGGAGATTGTGACTTGGTCCGTCCCGTGAGACTGTAAAGTTGAATAACTTGTTGTTAACTATATGCTCTCTATGTGTTGTGGAAATTTGTCTGTAAGGCATGTTAGAAACCATGTTTAGGCTATATGTTGGTACTGTTGGGACCCACAGAGGTCGTGTTCATGTTGAATTATCTGCCAAATTGTTATTTGGTACTCAGTTACAGTTTACTTATTTATTTTATCTCAGTTTCTATTGTTTATTATTGATGCATCATATCATTGTTGTTTGAGCTGATTTCATGATTATTGAGAGCCCGAGAGACTGGAGAGATTTATGACTGAGTGAGGCCGAGGGCCTGATTGTAAGATATTGATACTATAGCACGTGAATTGGTCGTGCGGAACCATATATTGATACTATAGCACGTGAGCTGGTCGTGCGGATCCAGATATTGATACTATGGCACGTGAGTTGGCCGTGCAGATTATAGCGCTTGGGCTGTAGGAGCCCTCCGGAGTCTGTACAACCCCAGTGAGTGCGGGTACCCATTGAGTGTGAGTGATGAGGGTTGGGAGCCCAACGAGTGATGAGGGTTGGGAGCCCAGTGAGTGATTGTTGTCCTGAGAGGTTGTACTTTATTTCCATTTGTTGTTGCACCTAGTTGCTATCTGTTATTGTTGTGAAATCTCTGAAAGATTTTATATACGGATTACATGAACATGAACTGTATAAAAATTGATTTGACATTAAATTGCCAGATTTGAAAGCATGTCTATTCTTTGCTAGAACTACTGAATATGAACTGAAGCTGTGTAGCTCGTCACTATCTTCAGTTCTTTATTTATTATTGTTACTTACTGAGTTGGTTATACTCATACTACACCCTGCACTTCGTGTGCAGATTCAGGTGTTCCCGGTCATAGCAGGTGTTGATTCTCTCGCACAGTTGTTTTTTTTGGAGATTCAGAGGTAGCTGCCGTATTTCGCAGACCTTGTCTCTTCTTCCCTATCTCCTTGTTTATTGTATTTGGTCTCATACTATTATAGACCGTATTTTCCAGACTTGTATTCAGATTAAGTGCTCATGTACTCAGTGACACCAGGTTTTGGGAGTGGTTGTATCAGTAATTATAAGACTTGTGAATTTTATTGAAATATCATATTTTCAAACTTAAGAGAAATTGTGGTTTATTGAGATTTTCGGCTTGCCTAGTATTGAGATAGGCGCCATCACGACGGGTGAGATTTTGGGTCATGACAAATATACAACTGTACAAGGACGGGACTGGGCCCCGTCATACCCATATATGTGTACAAATATATCGTACCAAAATCAAAAGCAGCTCCGGATCAAATGGAGCACACCAACTCTCGATGTTCAAGGATTCTAAGAAGGGGGATCGTCAGCTTGTCTACCTGCACCTGTGGGCATGAAACGCAGGCCCCGGGAAATGGGGCATCAGTACGAATAATGTACTGAGTATGTAATATATGAAAATCAGTACATATAAGACATAAATGAAACATGGAATAAAGAATTTTGCCTGTAAGTCTAAATAACTTTGTAAATCCTGAAACATTTATAATGTCATGCACACACGTATAAATGTCGTGTCATGCATAGGTATAGGTGTACATAACATCATCAAGCCTCTGAGGGTATCCCATCATATCATCTCGGCCACTATGGGCAAAATCATCAACATATACCAGCTGATCAGGTGGTGGTGCGTATATAATGCCGTAACCTTTTCCCATATCCCATATACATATAATATACGCGTATATAATGACATCTGGTCATGGGTCAATGTGCATGTATAAATGGATGAAATGCATAAAAATAATATGTTAATAAGATCAATATACCTTTTCGGATAAACTTTATCAACTACATATTTGTCTGAGATCCATGAACAGAAGATATAATAATATGTCACATGGGGAATCAAGAACATAGACACCCCTAAATACTTCTATGAATAGAGTCATTTATGAAAGTTGTGCATTTGCTCATTTCATTTGGATCATTCCAAAAAGAAAGAAGGGATAGCCTTAACATACCTGAATCGATTCTTTTGACAATCCTTCTAACACACGCCAATCGCGACGAAACACGTAACAGCGAGATCGAAATAGGGAATAATCCGTATGATATTCTTGAGAAAGATTGCACCGTATTCCCTTAGAATCGCAAATCCCACGTTGCTATAGTATTAAATGGTCTTCGTATGAAATGTTTGAAACAACTATGTTGCTATTGCAATGCATTATCCTTGCTGAAGCTTTCCTTTTTTTGTTTTTGGCAAATATATCACCATGCATGCTGCCTAGTAGTTTTTATATTAATAATAAATAGAAGAACCACAAAGGAAGAGTACAAGTAAGGAGAACAAAAGCTACAATAGTCTTGCTGCTATGCCTTTGCTATATAATCATCCATCTGCGCCTCCAATACCCTTACGCAACCTCAATAGGTTGCTGGCGTAGTCTTATGAGGGTGAATGATCTCATAGCCGTATGAATATTTTCCAAAGGCGTAGGATATGGGCAAGCACATACTGTGCTAAAGCTTACCTTACAATTCATACTAAGGCGTTAATAACCTCAGGTACTCAATAGAATGTAAAAAATATAAAAAAGAATGAACTAAGTACTGTATGATCATCATAGAGTTTATAACACACTCTATGATGATATTACATATGATTATGTTATAAAATGGTAAAATAAAATGCAGTAGAATTTAGTGTCTTGTCCCACTTTCGTAAAACTTATGAATGCTTCAATTTGTTGTTCTTTGTCTTCGTCTTCAAATATCTTCAAAATGTATTCCAAAAACATCATTTTTTCTTAGATCGATTGGACTTGTTGGATCTTGTTGATATGCTTGGCGCTGACACCTTTTGCTTTGCAATCCTTATTGGCGGTTTCCTAATGGCAGGCCCTTGAGTCACCTTACCATCCCAACTATGTTGTCTTTCGTGTGATATCTTTGTGGTTTTTGTGGAACTGCTTCTCAAGTGTCTAGGAGAAAGATCTCCTTCCCTCGCTACATTGGCAAATGTGCTATCCAGAAGTTCTTCCTCCTCTCCTTCTTCAAAGAAAATTTAGGCATTATTCGCTCTAAAAGTTTCTGTTGTATTGAATCCGGATACAAGTATCTGTTGGTCGTTCCTAAGATTACCCAGATTTCTCAAGCTTTCCATGTCATGTGAAACAAGAACGTGTAGGATATTTGTTGGTGTCAAATTGTATGTTGAAGATATCGAATTGTTAACTCCATTTTCTGCTGTCTGGTGCGTCGAAGAAATTTCGATCGCATTTGAAGTTGATGTATTATTGCCCAGTTGTTGCTGTCCAGAAGGTACAAATACAGCAGTGTTTGGGCTCAAACCTCTCTTTGTTGGAAAACCATACTTTGAAGTAGGCGCCTGTGCGGTTATAACCTTTGTTGCCTCTTCTTTTGAAGGAGTAGTTGCTGAAAATTGGACTGCCTCTTCTTCAGTAGCAGCATGAAGCATGTCTGCATAATCTTTGTCTTCCTCTTCTACTTGATCTGCCCAAGTTTTCCGATTAACAATCAATGCACTCGTCGCTCCATATTGCTCTTTGGTGCCTCTTAACTCATTTGCCGATGCTTCTGAGAGAGATCATTCCTTTGTTTGCCTGTTGATTGTTTGCCATTGACAGTATCTGCTATCCAGACTCGTCTGCATATTCACCAAATGAGCCCATTGTTTGGGAGGGTACCTCAAAGACTGAAGTATTCAGTGTGACTAGAAGTTCTTTAATCATTATAATTGTGTTCTGCAGCATAGCTGCCTGGGCAGCTTGTACCATTTTAGCTAGCTCCGGATTTGAAATTTGTATTGTTGGTGTTGCTGTAGCAGGTGATTGAGTTATGTCAGTAGTGTGATCGTTAACAGTTACGATCTCAAGTCGAGCACTTATGTCCTTTGTATTTTCCTGCTTCTTTTCACTTTGTGGATATCCATTGCTTTCTGTTATAGGTCGTGTCGCATCATCCAACTGTTTCTTCTCAATTTCAGACTCCATCACAGCATCCTCATCCTCACATGACAAAGCATCAAAATAGTTTGAAACTCGAATGACTGTTGATGGTATAATCTGCATTTGAAAGACTGGTGGTTGCTTCTTGTTGGGTGATCTAGTCACCCCTGTCCAGTTGTTAGTCATTGTATCTGATTTTCTTGGTGAAGTTGATGAATGGGTTGGTGTTTCAAGAACGTGCCCAGTACCCTTTGCAGTTGAATGAACGGCAGTAGGAGTATTTTTGGCCACATATGTTTTCAATGAACCAGTATGTTTCAAAACTCCATTTGCTGCATGTTCCATTCAAGCGGAGGGAGTACTTGTTTAGCCTTTACCTTCCCCACGCTAGGACCTTTGAATGCTGCGTAATTTGATGCCTCAATACCCAAAGTGACATTGGGTTTTATTTTCTCACTGTTTACACGGCACTAGTTGTTTGCAATGCAACAGTTGTTTCCAGATTTGAAAGCACAACCTTGTTGAGTACTTCCTTTGGATTTGTTGAAGCTGCACACTCCAATTCCATAACATCTACACGATCACCTGATGTATCTGCTGTAAAACGAGCATGAAATCCAGCCTGCACAGTTGAAACATGGAATGGCAAAGCTGATTGAATATGTCCATGTGCATTGAAGTGTGCATCTATTTCTGAACGTGCTACGCTGGTTTTTCCTGATTTAAGAATTCCATGTGCAGGTATTTGCTCCTTTCCCCCAGTTGGTACTTGCACTTCAGCATGATTACCACCCTTGTTCCCATCACCGTTATGTTGTAACGTTGATTCCACATCTATAATATTAGCTTGAAAACAGTTGACACTAGGATCAGTAGCAGGCACCTTTCCCCCCCTCAGAAAACAGAGTACCCTGTTTCGGTGCTGTAGATATAGAACTTGCATTTTTAGCAGTTGGTTGATCAAGAAACTTTGCTGGGTCATTAGGAATTTGAATATAAGATGCCCCAGCGACTTGTTTAACCACAACATGCTTGCTTGGAGTGACAGGTCGATCAACATCTGTGGTTAAAGCAGAAGCAGTAGCTGTAAACATCCTTGCAAAAATAGTGGTAACATGGATGTCCTTCAACCTCTTATCAGCTCCGATTTAATTTTTCTTGACCTGCTAAACAATTACACCCTCATAATTTCACCCAGCCTCATATAGACCTTGAGCAACTTCCAATCTACTGTGCAATTGTTTTTCTCCAGATTTTTGGGTCTGCATATCCAAATCCGCGACATCTGTTGCATCTTTGTATTGTACCAAACTTCCATAATGTACATGACTCTCATAAGGCACGTTTAAGACATGAGGATCCACTGTTGTGACTGCCTTATTTCCAGTAGAATGAACTTGAGCTCTAGCTAAGTTTTCACATTTTGTCAGACCTCTCCTTTCGTTCAGCAGTTGCCTCAAATCACCATTATATTTATCTCCAACACCTTCATCAACCTGATCCTTCTCATCAGTTTTGGCAACAAGCTGTCGACATGAACTCTCATCGTGGCCTTGGTGCTTACAATGAGAACAATATAACGACAAATTATCATACACCACCTCCTGCAATACATCAATAATTTTTTCAGTCATTTTGTCGATACTTTGAATTTTAATTTTGTTCGGAAGCTTGCCCAACAAGTCCATAATCACCCTAACTCTAGTCGTACTAGGTCTCGGCCTTATCTGCGTCACCTTATACACTGCAATTGGTCTCCCAATAGTAAAGGCTATGGACAGTAACGATCGAAGAACAAATGAATCTGGTGATAGGCTTGGTAAGGAAATCCAAACGACATCCATTGAAGTTTCCTCATTAGGATTGAAACCAATAGTCCATGGAAAAATCCTAACTTTGTGTTCCTTTCCATTGTATGAGAAATAATTCACACTACGTGCTAGTACAATGACAAAATCTTCATATTGATCGAGACGCAAAAGAAGTTATCTTTGTGCAAGTAGACCGAGTAAGTTGTTACCTTTCACGAGAAAAAGTTTTGGCAGCAACGATCTCAAGAATTCTAGATTTGGTGCGCCATTAGATAGCTTGATAACAATAGCTTGATGTAGCCCTTCTTCCTTAGCAAATTCTTCCGTTTCTTCCATTGTAAACTGAAGAGTTGGGATGCCATGAACAACTTCAGTTTTCTTGAGAATTGTCTTCGTTAAATTTATTGCGTCTTGTGTTTGATTCAAACGACCAGCATATGATTCTGGTTTGGTAGTGTTTTGTGTATCGTTATGAGCATGTAACCCAAAAACGATCTGGGAAATTTCAGAACTGTGCAGATCACTATTTTCTACAGTGAACGCGATGCCATTTTTGAGATTTGGAGCAGCTCGTTTTGAATCTTGCACTATTTTTTGTCGGAGAGATAGCTCTTGATGTGGAGAACAAACCCCCATGGCTTCAAATCGCAAAATCTGAACCAGAATCGTGCTGGAAAATTCCAGCAGTTCCATTGCGATTTTGAGCTACAGTAATCGCTACACCAAAATGTAGATCTAAAGCATCTGGGTTTGAATTTGAGGGAGCGCCCAGCTGGGGTGTGTACGCCTTTGGATTGTGCATCTTTTGGGACTGGTCCGGTGGCTTTTCACCATCGGACAACGGCACAACGGCCATTACTGCGTTGTCCTGTTACTATTCATCTCAAATCGCATGAGAGAGAAGAGAGCCTTTGGAAATCGGTGGTAGATGAGAGTAATTTATTTTGGGTGAATTAGCTAACCTTTAGGTGTGGGCCCCACTAGGATAACTAAGACACCAATCTTTCTTCATGTGACACCTTATAACATGGACTTTAAGAGTCATAAGTTGGCTGCCATGTTAAGGCTTATCCAAAGCCTTAATTAACCACCCACTAATTCTTAATTAACTTGTTAATTCCCCTATTAACCAATAATTAACCAATTATTCACATAATTAAGAATTATCTCAAATTACTTAAAATACTACTTACTTTTAACACACTTTATATACCCTATTATCATGGTCATGTGGTACCTTGTATGGCACTAGTCCATAAATACCGGGTATTATAGCTCAGACCATTTTTAATCCCAAATCGACAACCTTCAACGAAACTCATTTTCTTTGATTCGTTTACCTTTAACCTTCACGACACTTACTTATCCCCTATTATAAATAACATAAATGCTTATAACCTCAAAAATAATCTCATCCCCGAGTCTATGTCGATTAACTTACGATGAAGCTTTAACATACAAAAATGCGAGATGTAACACCGAGGCGCTCGGGCGTGTTTCAGATTGATTTCGGACAATTTTTTTTCATGTTTCCACTGCTGGTTGCTGTTGGTTTCTGTTGTCTCGAGTGTCATTCGCGATCGCGAACATGGGGATGCGATCGCGTAGAGGATATATGGAGTCGGGCACTTTCTTCATCGTGGTCGCGATTTGATTGCTGCATTCGTGTAGAGTTGGGACTGGTCTTCATCGCGTTCGCATCTACTTCTACGCGTTCGCGTAGTGTTTGGGGCTTAGCTAGGTAGAGTAGTGATTATCTCTTCGCGTTCACGATGTTGCTTCCGCAAACGCGTAGTTCTGTCAGCCTTATGTATCGCGATCGCGAGTCTGTTGCTGCGATCACGTAGTGCATTTTTAGGAGCAGTGCATTTTCTTCTTCGTGATTCATTGATTCGCCTAGTGATTATAAGTACTCTATTTTAAGGGGTTTCGGCCATTTTTGCATATTTGGAGCTATGGAACTCGGATTGAGATGATTTTTGAAGCAATTTTCACCATATGGATTTGGGTAAGTGTTCTCTACTCGGTTTTGATTTTATTTCATAAATCTATCTTCATTTTTGGCATTTGATTGAGGATTTCAAGAGAGAAATTGGGGTTTTTTTGTCTAAAGTTTCATAGAGTGAATTTTTGAGTTTTGAACGTCGATTCGGAGTCGGATTTGAGTGAAACTAGATTGGACTCGTAATCGAATGAGTTGTCGGATTTTATGAGTTTTGTCGGGTTTCGAGGTGCGGTCCCAGGTTTGACTTTTTTGTTGACTTTGGGCTTTTGATTAAAGATTCGACCTTTATCATTTGGAATTGTTTCCTTAGGCATTATTTGATGTATTTGAGTTACTGTTGGCTAGTTTTAAGCCGTTCGGAGGTCCAGCCGAGCGATATGGCATTTTTGGAGTATCGTTTGGCTTGCTCGGTATATTGGATTTGGCTTGTTCGAGGTAAGTAACACTTCTAAACTTGGTGATGAGGGTATGAACCCCTGAATAAACGTGATATGTGTTTGGTGTTGAGGTGACGTACATGCTAGGTGACGGGCGTGTGGGCGTGCACCATGTGAATTATGACTCGGTTGTTTCTGTGGTACGTTGTAGTTACCTAATCTTGTTTTTATCCATGAGATCTCTACGCGCTAGAGTAATTGAGCTGTGATCCATGTTAGAAATCATGTTTAGGCTATATGCTTATTCTGTTGGGACCCATTGAGGTCATATCTGATGTTGAGTTATTTGCTCAAATTGTAGTTACATACTCAGTCACACTCATTTATTTGCATATCATATCTCAGTCTCTGTTGCCATTTATTGATATATCATATCATCATTTTGGACTATTTTCATGACATTGTGAGCCCGAGAGACTGGAGAGATTGATGACTGAGTTGAGTCCTGAGAGCCGGATTGTGAGTGATATTGATGGAATCGGGCTGCACGTCGCACCAGGTATTATTGATTCATGACATTATTGTCTTATTATATCGCTTGGGCTGGATCTGCCCCTCCGGAGTCTGCACACCCACAGTGAGCACGGTTGCTGTTGATTCACGATAGGATCGGACTGTGAGCCGCAGCAGAATTTATTAGCGTTTGGGCTGGATCTGCCCTATACAGTGCTGAGTGACTGAGTGTGCTGAGTGATTGAGCGTGATGAGTGGGAGTGTGAAACTGTGATATTGAGTACTTTGAGAGTGTGAGTACATGAGTTCATCACTGTGACGCATTGCATCTGACATGCATACTTGACATGCAGGCATAGAGATGCATTTTCTCATGTTACACGGTTTGTGACATTTATGACTTCACATGCACATTGACATGTATGCATAGAGATCTACTTTTCTCATGCTATCTGAAATTGAATCATCTTATCTATTGTTGAAAGTTTTTTGGGAAAAATCAAAGGTTTCTGACTTACTCATATTTTGGTGATTTCAGTGAAGGATTTGGGTTTTACTGTTATACCTGAAAAATATGACTATTTTTCGTAACAGTGAATGAGTTGAGCATTATATCTTTGAGCTATTCTTTTTTTAGTTTTATTATATTGTTATGAACTATTGTTGGCTATTGGTGTTGGACTCCAACCTTTGTCCCAGCTCGTCAGTACTTTCAACCTATGGTTAGGTTTGTTACTTATTGAGTACACGTGGTCGGTTGTACTTATACTGCACTTTTGCACCTTACGTGCAGATTTTTGATGTTGATATTGATGTGTATGGCGGGAGCTGGCATGGAAGATGTACCTGCATTTTGGTTATTGCTGCTTTTTGTTCTTGGTAGATTTAGAATTATTAATCTGTTCATGTATACTTCAAACAGACGATGTATTTATTTCATACTAGCTTTGTAAACTCTAAATCTTAGAAGCTCATGACTTGTACTACCAGTCCTTGTGAATTCTTTATAAAAAAAGTACAGTTGTATTATCATTACTTCTCTTAATGAATCTCATTGGAATTGGTTTATTGTTAATTGGCTTAACTAGCAGGTTGGGGTTAGGTGCCATCACGACTAGTTGGATTTTGGGTCTTGACACAATAGTATATTATATATGTGGATCGGGTTGCACGCCACAATAGTATATTATATATGTTGATCGGGTTACACGCCGCTACAATGTGTGTGTGTGTGTATGTGTGTATATATATATATATATATATATATATGTGTGTGTGTGTGTGTGTGTGTGTGTGTGTGTGTGTGTGTGTGGGGGATCAGATTGCACACTGCAACGGTATTGGTATTATATGCGTGGATCGGGTTGGTGCCACAACGGAGAGGTTGTATTGTGGTAAGTGACTTTTGATCACTTTTGTCCATAAATATTAAATACCTATTGATTTATACACCTAGATTATGTGTGTTTGAGATGAAATTTGGGGAATTTTGGTTTATGTATTGGAGAGTAAGATTTGGGGATTTGAGGGTTGATTTGTGGTTAGAATTGGATAATTTTGGTATATCTGGACTCGTAATTGAATGGGTGTTCGGATTTTATAATTTGTTGGGTTATAAGGTGCGGGCCCGAGGATGACTTTTTGGGTTAACTTTTTGAAATTGGTTAAAGATCTTAGCTTTATCGTATGGAATCGATTCCTATAGCTTATATTGATTATATTAAGTTGTTTGTGACTAGATTCGAGTCGTTCGGAGGCTGATTCGCGAAGCAAGGGTTTGTTAGAGCATTGAGTTGTGCACTTTGAGGTAAGTAACACTTCTAAACTTGGAACTGAGATATGAATCCCTGGAAAACGTGTTATATGATTTGTGTTAGGGTGACGCAAATGTTAGGTGACGGGCGTGTACAGTGGTAATCATTATTCGGTTATTTCTTTTGGACTGTGTTGTTATCAAGTCTTATTCTATCCGTGAAATCATTCATGTTAGAAAACATGTTTAGGCTATGTGCTTATTCTGTTGAGGCCTAGTGAGGTTATTTCTGCCGTATTGAATTATCTACTTTAACTGTAATTATGTACTCAGTCATGATCCTTCATTTGTATATCATATCTCAGTCTCCGTTATCATTTACTGTTATATTACATGTTCTTATTGTTTGGGCTAAGTAGTATGAGATTGTGAGCCTTTGAGACTTGAGAGATTGATGACTGAGTTGGGCCTGAGAGCCGCGTTGAGAGTGTTATTGTGGATCGGGATGTACGTCACAGCATGCCTTATATGCTTTATATTAGCGCTTGAGCAGGATCTGCTGCTCCGGATTCTGACATACCAATAGTGAGCGCAGGCACAATGATTTATATATACGTGCTTTGGTGAGGGGCATTGATGCCAGGCACCCGTACAATACTGAGTGATTATGTATGATGAGTGGGAATATGAGATAGACAGATTGAGCACTCTAAGAGTGTGAGTACCTGGAAATATCATTGTGATACCGAACTTTGACATGCATATTTGACATGTAGGCATAGAGATGTACCATTCCTCATGCTAGCTATACTTGACATGTTCTTATCCGTATTGGCCTTTAATTGTGAACTTGAAAGCATGCCTAAATTTCTGTACCCTGAACGAGATATGGAAGTTTCTCTGAGTTATTACTATCATTCTCATTACTATATCTGTATTGTCAATATATTGGTTCTGACTATATCCTTCTAAGCCCGCCACTGCTTTTAACCCAAGGTTAGTTTTGTTACTTATTGAGTATATTGGGTCGGTTGTACTCATACTACACTCTGTATTTCGTGTGCAGATTCAGGTACATCTGAACGCGATGACTACTAGATCGTAGCCAGTACTTGCTTGGAGACTTCAAGGTAGCTGCTATGACGTCCGTAGATCTTGACTCTCCTTCCTTTCATGCTTTTTTGTACTGTTTTATTAGTTAGACAGTTGTACTAAAGTTTGTTTTATGTTGAGATATTATAGTGCTCATGTACTCGATGACACCAGGTTTTGAGATGGTTGTAGTAGAGATGCATTCTTTTCATCAGATATTTCTGAGATTTTTCGCTGTTGAGCTTATTAAATCATGTTTTAGTTCAAATGCTTAGTTGTTATGTGATTGTTGGCTTGAGTAGTAAATCTGTTAGGCGTCATCACGATAGGTTGGGATTTTGGGTCGTGACATTTGCAATATATTGCAGATGAATTATCTTTTTATAAACTTAAACTTCATATTATCTTATTCGATGATCTAGATGTACAAATGATAATTCATTTTATGTAACCTTTTCTTAATTGTTTATTTTGTCTCCCCCTCATGTTAGAAAAACTAACTTGCTTCCTCAACTTTGAAAACTCACTTTTGTGCGTTATGGTGTTAATCAAAATATACACCGCACATCAATAATAATAATAAGATTTAATTATTTGGTTTCTGATCTTGAACCATTTGTGAGGAGAGATATAATATATATCAAACTGATATAAATAACTTTGTTCTCATAAGCAATAATTTAGCTATTAAGTGGAGGCATTTAATAAATTATTTTGCTAAACCAACTGTGATATAAACCCAACTTATAAAGATGAACTGTCTTGAATAGAAAATCTGGAAATTATGCTATAAATTAAATTATTGAGTAAGTTATCTCGCAAATACCAGGTTGCGGATTAATTATAATCGTACATGAAACAATCTCATAGATGCATCTTATGTGGTATACATGGCAGGTGAATGAGCCCATATTCACCTTTGATATTTCCAGCATTCATGGGATTCATCCTAATTTTAGTTAGTCTATTAATTAATGAGAACAAACAACATAAGAGAATTCGTAAAGAACTTTCTAGTTATTTAATATTTACCCATGTGAATTATCTTTTATTTTTGCACATCATACTTAAATTAACATGGCTAAACTAATTATACCAACTTGATAAATTATTAATATTGATAAACTTCAAGCTTACACCATGACGTGTGCAATTATCAATAAACTCCAAGTTTATTTTTTTATATAATAAACTTCTACTTTATTGTGACATTCTTTTATTTGTGAAGTACAAACTGGAGAATAAAGTATGGTCATGATCAAAATCATTATAGTCAAGATATGTTGCTTTCATTACTTTTGCCCCGTAATAATGATATTGTCATAATCATAACAAGTACGTGATCAATGGCCGTTCATGCCATAATAATGAAATTATTTTCTTATTTCATCTCAAACCCCATTCTAGATGCGAGTTTGCTATATTCACTATTACTAGCACGTTCATATTCTTTCAAGAATGAAGATATATTCATAAATCACATGTTGTCGCATTCACATCATGAATGGACCATAATCATCTATATGTGCTTTACAAAATCTCATATCAAATGAATGGCAAATATTACTTTCACAGAGTGACAGATTATTTTGAGAATCCTTATTGTTCTCATTACCACAATGATGACGATTATAATTTCATCTATTGCCACGTCCACATCCATTGATACCACATTCTCTTAAGGGAATGAGAATGAAGCAAATTCAATGGGACGAGTTTCCACTTCTTATGCTCACAATCATGCATAAATTTGATCACGGCAAGACATAAAAATTTTACCACTTCGGGTGGTTATAATTTCTTACAAACTCTATTAGAGTTATAATCAATATTTACTGTCTTTGCTTGTATCTAAAATCAAATTATAGAATTTCAAGAATTTAAAAGAGAAAATAAGGTAAAATACTTACCTAAATCCAGAATTTATTTCTAAAGGAAGTTCATGGAGTAATTGACAATCATTATCCTCCCGGTGACCAAAAGAGACGCCTAGTATTGGAATTTCAATGCATTTACGCAAGAGCCTCATGCAAATTCCTATATCTTCTCTCGACGGGTGGTTTAATTTTTCAAACATTAGATAACTAATTAATAGGACAAGAGTGTGTTGCTTTAGTGGTAAGCACCCTCCACTTCCAACCAAGAGGTTGTGAGTTTGAGTCACCCCAAGAGCAAGGTGGGGAGTTCTTGAAGGGAGGGAGCTGAGGGTCTATCAGAAACAACCTCTCTACCCTAGGGTAGGGGTAAGGTCTGCGTACACACTACCCTCCCCAGACCCCACTAGTGGGATTATACTGGGTTGTTGTTGTTGTTGTAGATAACTAATTAATAGTATATCTACAAATTAAACAACCACCCTCTACTCAATTGGTTAGAGTCTCGTGGTGATAACGTGTTATAAAACAGTAAAAGAAGAAGAAGAGTATTGCAAAGAAAAGCAGAGAGAGAAAATTCTTATTGATTTGGGATGAATTATAATGGAATAGAACTCCTCTTTTTATAGAAAAAAAGTGACTTAGCCAAAAAGAAACAAACTTTAAAATCTCTCTAAAAGATAAACATTCACCATAAATAAAATAATATTTATAACATTTTATAAATTTTACCTATAGCTAATTATTACCATTATTAGTAAGGTTTTCATTTAATTACCTAACAAATACATATTTATCAATTATACACAAAATAATAGATTAGCCTCCAATCTTCTTCATCTTCTCTATCTTTCCTCTCACATTACACTTCATATGCCTTGGCTCGTTAACCTTAAGAATCATCTAATTTTAAAGTACGGACCGAAATTTCAAGTAAAAATATCTGTTATAATAGGTTTACTTCATAACAACATTAATTGTCCAAGAAGTTGGGTGTTGTTGGCAAAAGTTCAAGCGGATGAAGTCGACAGGGAATCCAAGTTGTCAATTAATTAACAACTTACAATTGCTATTTAATATTAACGTAAAGAAAGATCTATACACCTTAATTATATGTAAACTTCGTTAAAAACCTCATTGACAATTATTAAAAAGTTTTCAAGTTTTGAATTCAAAAATTTAATATTGCGAAATTATTATTTGTTTATTGGGAATATCCTTTAAAATTTATATCTCAATTTTGAGGGAGTTCGATGGAGACTCGAGTTAGTTTTGTTTGGAATTTCAGATTGAAATTCGAAAAGAAAAATATAAAAATCGTATATATTTTATATACCGAGTGTACAAATAACATATAAAATACATAAAACTAACATAATTGTATGTGAGTTGTATGTGCTTGACCGGATATGTATAATATATATATATTGTAAGAAAACTCTAGTTACTTTTGTAAATAAGAAAACCTAGCTAAAGCGTGTAAATATTGTCCTAATTTTGTATGTATATGAAAATATTCCTTGCATTTATTCCCTCCTAGTATGTTATATTAGATTAAAATTATAAGTTTATTAAATATTTTTAATTATATAAATATATTATTTTGAAATAAACTATTAAATAAATAAGGCCATCATAATAAGAAAGTACTTTTTTTTATAATTATTGACACATCGGGCTGACGGCTTGATCGAGTTGGCCAAAAGTTAATCCAAGATCTTTAGTATACATGGCATATACAACAATATAGATCGGGGTTTATCTAACCAATATATTTGATGGGAAATATAAATTTATATGTAAAGTTTTATTAAAATTACAACAAATGGTGAATATAAACTACAATTTTAGAAGCGGCTTAATGAAACATCGTTTGCCTTTTTTATCCATTAAAAATAAATTTCACATTAAGTAAAAAATAATTTAAGTTACATTTCTAAAATTTAGGACATTGAAATCAATTAAATTTTGCTTGTTAAACTGTACGAACTATATATCAAGTTTTTATATTTAAAAAATTTAAAGTCAACTATAATTTAAATACATCGTTTTTTTAAGTTGGACAAAATAATTATTAGCCCGTCATTATGAGCATGTTTCTTCCTATTACGACCCAAAATCCTACCAATAATAGTGATAGTACCTAACCCCCCAACTAGCTAGGTAAGCCAACATTCAAATAATAGCAAAATAACACAAGTACAATAGCATGACCCAAAATTTTAACCACGAGACCGTGATGGCGCCTAACATTTGCTTGCTAGGAAAGCCAACATTAGCTATACAATTAATCAATTTAACAACTTAAAAGCAAATTATTATGAAAATAAGATTAAATATATATATATATATATATATATATATATATATATATATATATATATAATGAATCCATACACAATGCCGTCTAGACTAATCCCAGAAATTGGTATCACAAGTACATGAGCTACTAGATTACTACAAATAGAGTCTAAAATGAAATACAACTGTCTAATACAAAATAAACAGTATCATAGAGAGGAAGGGGACTTCAGGGTCTGCGAACGATGTGCAACTCTACCTCAAGTCTCCTAAAAGGACGGGCCCGAGCAATCTCCGCTACGCGCCGCTGGGACCAACATCGGAATCTGGACAAGAAGTGTAGTATGAGTACAACCGACCCTATGTACTCTGCAAGTGCCGACCTAACCTTGGCGAAGTAGTGACGAGGCTATGACAAGACACTCACTATAGCATGTACATCATAAGCAGAAAAACAATAACAAAGTAGAGAAACATCTAATTATCATGAAAACCGAAATAAGGATAAATGACGGATACCCCAAAATATCATCATTGCTCAGTCTCAAAACACAATACGGTAACGGTAACCAACAAACAAGAATAACCACAATACAACCTCTACGTTGCGGCGCCAACCCGATCCACACATATAATACAAATACCGTGTATTATATGCAATCCGATCCCTCCTAGGAATAAAACAAGATAGTGATCATGTATCCATTTAACCCAATTAATCCTAATAGGTGTAAATATCACCTTATAAAGTATATGGAGATCATCATCCCAATAAAATTTATGCATGCCTAGATTAATACAATAAAAATTTCTCTTAGATGCACTATGCAATGGAACTTGCAATTCGATCTTGTCGGTAAGGTAGTCCATAGGTATACATGACAAAGAAATTATAAAAGATTGAACACATATCCATTTAATATAAATATCTCTACCACATGTATTAAAGAAGATACTTTTATGATATAGCCAACTATCTACAATTACAAATCTCATGGATTCCTCTACATGAAAGAGTATTTGATCACAAGAATTACAACAATTATGCATATCCTCTTTACTAGTAGCAAACACTTTTACAAGCTCACAATGAACATGATTTGAAGAATGACTCCCCATCTCACAACAAAAATCACATTCTAGCAATTTATCACATGAAAACTCATTAGACACTTGAATAAGAGAAGAAGAAATATTTAACTCATTCGCAAGCCTCTTCTCATAAATTTCATATCTCTTTGCACCAAGTTGGAATACATAATCATCTATGTCATACTGAATTTCAAAAGACAGTAAATTACTCTTGCACTTGAACTTAGATATTATAGTTAATGACTTGGTATGCATCGAAATATCATCATCCACAAAAATTATAAAGTCTCCAACATAAGAAATAAGAGTATAGTTCATTACCTCCAAAAATACCTTCGGTGTTCTAGAAAGGCCAAGAATTCGAATAAACCAATTATACATACCATACTTGGACTTATTTACCAATGGAACATCATCACCTTGTATTCTTTTATTCAATGGCTCCAACTTAGCAATGCTTTTAGGCAACTCCATGTCATAAACTTATAAATAAAGATCAAAATAATCAAAATGTTCAATAATAAATAATTTAACCAAGCTTTTATCTTCCATCATCCAACAAGAATTTATTTCGCCAAATTCATGTTGGAATTCAATTGGATCCTTTACCGCCATCTCTTGCGCCTCACCTCCCCTTTCAAAAGGTCTTTCAACATGTGGGCGCACAAAATCACATGAACTAATACAAGAATAATTAATGGATTACGAAGTAAAGAAAAACTTTTTCTTGCTTACACTCTCTTTGGCTTTTATCACAAGACTAACTTTCTCCTCACCCTTAGCCTCTTTTCTCTTACTAAAGTTTTTTTTCTTTTTCTTCACTCAAACTCTCTTGTTTTTCTCTCTTTACCTCACAGACTTTTGTTATGTAACGACACGGCCGGTCGTTTTGAGTATTATAACCCCGTTCCCTCATTTACTGCTCAATTTATGCTTTGCAATTATTTTATGACTTACCGGGTTAGTTGGTTCGGGTCCGGAAGGAATTCGGAGTAAAATGAGACACTTAGTCTCATAATTAAAAATTTAAGTTAGAAAAGTCGACTGGATGTGGACTTATGTATAAACGACCTTGGATTCGAATTCTGATAATTCCAATAGCTCCGTATAGTGATTTTGGACTTAGGAGCATGTCCGAAAAATTATTTGGAGGCCAGTGGTGGAATTAGGTTTGAATTGGCGAAAGTTGAAAATTCGGCGATTTCGATCGGCAGTGGAAAAATTTGATATCGGGGTCGAAATGGAATTTCGGAAATTGGAGTAGGTTCGTAGTGTCATATGTGATGTATGTGCAAAATTTGAGGTCATTTGGACGTGGTTTGGTTGGTTTCGGCATCTGTTGTTGAATTTATAAGTTTAGAAGTTCTTAGGCTTGAATCCGAGAGTAATTTGGTGTTCTGATATTGTTTTGAGTGATTCCAAGGTTCGACTAAGTTTGTATGGTATTTTAGGATTGGTTGGTATGTTTGGTTGAGGTCCCGGAGGACTCGGGTGTATTTCGGGGTGAGTTTTGAGCGAGTTCGGGCATTTCCGGAACTCAGGTATGGTTGTGATGCTTTGAATTTCGCGGACCTCAGCAGAATTTAGCGGCCGCGCTTGGAATTTCGCGGACCGCATAGCGGTCGCACTCCGGGGAAAAGTTCTTCAAATCCGCTGGTCTGACTTCGGAAGCCTATATCTTTTGATCTACAAGGAATTTTGAGATGATTCAAAAACTAAAGTTGTAGCCCTTTGTGTCTAGCTTCCAGAAAGGTAAATAAGTCATCATTTGAACATCTGTAGAGAAAGTTATGGCCAAAATACTAAAGCATGGCAGTATAACCATCAAGAATTTCGCGGACCGCAGCATAATTTCGCAGCCGCAGGACTTGGGAGGTACGACCGCGCTTGGAATTTCACGGACCGCAAAGTTGGAGCTCAGAGGGTGCACTATATAAACGGGGTTTAGGGTATTATTTCACATTTTGGACCTAGGGAGCTCGGTTTGTGGCGATTTTTCGTGATTTTTTCAAGAAATTCATCGGGGTAAGTGATTCTAACTCGAATTTAGTTAATATACATGAATATATCAATGATTTCATCATCTGATTAGTACTTTGAGGTGAAAATTTGGGAAAAATTGTAGAAACTTCATAAAATGAATTTTTGGGATTTGAACACCTATTCAGAGTCGTATTGGAGTAAAATTAGTATGGTTGAATTCGTAATTGAATGGGTTATCAGATTTTGTAACTTTTGTCGGGTTCCGAGACGTGGGCCCCACGGGCGATTTTTGAGCTAAATTTTGGAATTTTATGGAAAATTAGCATTTTCTTATAGAATTAATTCCAATGAATTTTATTGACCGAAACGAATTAATTGTGACTAGATACGAGGCTGTCGAAGACAAATTCTCGAGGCAAGGGCATAGCAGAGTGAGAAATTACACGGTTTGAGGTAAGTAACACTTTTAAACTTGGTTCTGAGGGTATGAATCCCCGAATTTGGTATGATATAAATTGTTTGGAGGTGACATACACGATAAGTGACGAGCATGTGGACGTGCACCATATAAATTGTGTCTTGAATAAATCCTGTGAAGTTGTAAAATCAAAGATTCATGTTATTATCTGAACATGCGGCACATGTTAGAGCAATTGAGCTGAGGCTTGAAATAAAGATCGTGTTTAGGCTATATGCCAATATTTTAGGACCCATGGGGTCGTGTTGTTATTGAATTAATTGTTCAAAAATATACATTTTCACACTCAGTAATAATTGTCCATTTTAAGGATATTTATGGGATTGAGTTGCGCAACGCAGCAGGCCATAATGGCTTTATACATTACTATTTTATGGATTGGGGCTGCCCGCTTGTAGCAGGCCTTATCGGCTTTACTATTTTATGGATCGGGGCTGCCCGCCTGCAGCAGGCCTTATAGGCTTTACTATTTTATGGATCGGGGCTACCCGCCTACAGCAGGCCTTATAGGATTTGTTATTATATGAATCGGGATTGCCCGCCTACAGTAGGCCATATTGGCTTTGTATTACGCTTGGCCTGAAGGAGCTCCCCTGGAGTCTGTACATACCCCTAGTGAGCGTAGATGATCATCGATATTCGGGATGGACTTCCCAGGGTATGGACTTGCCTTACTTACTGCTTATATATATATTTGGGATGGATTTTCCCAGGGTATGGACTTGCCTTACTTATTTGTATTGTAATGAGTTTACCTGGACATGGATCTTGATCGAATTATTTATATTTGGAAGATAAATTATCCCAGGGCTGGATTGGAATTATACAGTACTCCCCCATTTACTGCTCAAATTATGTCTTGCAATTAATTTATGACTTATCAGGTTAGTTGGTTCGGGTCCGGAAGGAATTCAGAATGAAATAAGACACTTAGTCTCATAATTGAAAATTTAAGTTAGAAAAACGGACCGGATATGGACCTATGTGTAAACGACCTCGGATTTGAATTTTGATAATTCCAATAGCTCCGTATGGTAATTTTGGGCTTAGAAGCATGTCCAGAATATTATTTGGAGGTCCATAGTAGAATTAGGCTTGAAATGCCGAAAGTTGAATTTTTGAGAAGTTTGACCAGGGGGTTGACTTTTTGATATCGGAGTCGGAATCCGATTCTAAAAATTGGAATACCTCTGTTCTTGTGTGCAAAATTTAAGGTTAATCGGACGTGATTTGATAGGTTCCGGAGTCGTTTGTAGAAATTAGAAATTTCAAAGTTCATTAGGCTTGAATTGGGGTGTAATTCATGGTTTTAGCATTATTTTAGGTGATTTGAGGGTTCGACTAAGTTCGTATGATGTTTTAGGACTTGTTGGTATATTTGGTTGAGGTCTCGAGGGGCTCGGGTGAGTTTCAGATGGTTAACGGATTGGATTTTGGACTTGGAACTCTGCTGGAATTTTTCTGATGCACCATCTGGTTTCCTTCATCGCGTTCGCGAGTGGAGCGTCGCGTTCGCGAAGAGGAACTGAGAGGCGGGCAATATTTGTTCTTCGCGTTCGCGAAGAGAAGCACGCGTTCGCAAAGGGTGGACTGGGTGTGCATTGCGAACGCGAGAGGTGTTACGCGTTCGCGAAGAAGAGAGGAAGCAGCTGAGAACCCCCAGGCAATTGGTCTACGCGTTCGCGATGGGTTGAACGCGTCTGCGTAGAAGGCATTGAGGCAGTGGTATTTTGTGCTTCGCGAATGCGAGGGTGATGTCACATTCGCGAAGGAAGAATCTGGACGGGAGCTATTTTGTGCTTCGCGAACGCGAGGCACTGACTGCATTCGCGAAGAAGAAAAGCCTGGGCACTGAGTTTAAGTTCTGAAAATGGGACCTTGTCCCATTTTCAGTTTTTGACGATTTGGAGCTCGGATTTGAGGCGATTTTGGGTGATTTTCAGAGAAAACAACGGGATAAGTATTTTTAACTCAATATTGGTTAAATTACCCGAATCCATGGTTGTTTTTATCATTTAATTGGTGAATTGAGTTGGGAAAATTTGAAAACCCTCTTGGTTTAAATTGAAGATTTGAGGGTCGAGTTGGGGTCGGATTTTGATAAAATTGGTATGGTTAGACTCGTGGTTGAATGGGTTTCCGTATTTTGTAACTTTTGTCGAGTTCCGAGCCGTGGGCCCCACAGGCATTTTTTGAGCTATTTTTCGGATTTTCATGGAAAATCAATATTTTCTTATGGAATTAATTCCAATGAATTTTATTGACTGAAACGAACTATTTATGACTAGATTCGAGGCATTTGGAGACCAATTCACGAGGAAAGGGCATTGCAGAATAAGAATTTCATGGCTTGAAGTAAGTAACAGTTTTAAATCTGGTCCTGAGGGTATTAAACCCCAGATTTTGGTATCATGTGATTATTTTGGAGGTGACGCACATGCTAGGTGACGGGCATGTGGGCGTGCACCGAGGGTATTGTGACTTGGTCTATTCCAGAAAACTTTAAAGTTGAATAATTTATTGTTCGCTATATGCTCTCTATGTGTTGACAAAATTTGATTGTAAATTATGTTAGAAATCATGCTTAGGCTATGTGATAGTACTGTTGGGACCCACAGAGGTCGCGTACTTGTTGAATTGCCTGCTAAATGCTATATGTACTCAGTCTCAGTTTTTACTTGCACATTTTATCTCAGTCTCTGTTATTATTATTGATACATCATATCATTGTTGTTTGGGCTGATTTCATGATTATTGAGAGCCCGAGAAATTGGAGAGATTTATGACTGAGTGAGGCCGAGGGCCTGATTGTGAGATATTGATACTATAGCACGTGAGTTGGCCGTGCAGATCCTTATATTATGCTATAGCACGTGAGTTGGCCGTGAGCACGTGAGTTGGTCGTGCAGCACATGAATTGGCCGTGCGGATCCTTATATTATACTATAGCACGTGAGTTGGCCCTGCGGATCCAGATATTTATATTGTGGCACGTGATTTGGCCGTGCAAATCCAGATATTTATATTTTGGCACGTGAGTTATCCGTGCAGATTATAACGCTTGTCTGTGCAGATTATAGCGCTTGGGCTGTAGGAGCCCCTCCGGAGTCTGTACACCCCCAGTGAACGCGGGTACCCATTGAGTGAGTGATGAGGGTTGGGAGCCCAGTGTGTGATTGTTGTCCTGAGAGGTTGTACTTGATTTCCATTTATTGTTGCACTTAGTTGCTATCTGTCATTGTTGTGAAATTTCTGAAAGATTGTTGATATACGGATTACATGAACAGGAACTGTATAAAAATTGATTTGACATTAAAATGCCAGATTTGATAGCATGTCTATTCTTTGTTGGATTACTGGAAATGAACCATAACTATGTAGCTCGTTACTATCTTCAGTTCATTATTTATTATTGTTATTTGCTGAGTTGGTTGTACTCATACTACACCCTGCACTTCGTATGCAGATCCAGGTGTTCCCGGACATAGCAGGTGTTGATCCTTTCGCGCGGTTGATTTTCAAATGATTTTGAGGTAGCTGCTATGTTCTGCAGACCTTATCTCTCCTTCTCTATTTCTTTGTTCACTGTATTTGGTCTCAGACTATTAGAGACTATATTTTCCATACTTGTATTCATATTAGATGCTCATGTACTCAGTGACACCAGGTTTTGGGGAGTGTTTGTATTGTATTTAAATATTATATTTTCAATCTTGCGAGAAATTGTGGTTTATTGAGATTTTCGGCTTGCCTAGTATTGAGATAGGTGCCATCACGACGGGTGAGATTTTGGGTCGTGACATTATCCCAGGACTAGATTGGCCTTATACGGTACTGGGTGACTGACTGTCAGTTGATGTGTATTTATATACGGGTTGGAACACCCATAGGCTGGATTGGCCATAAACAGTACCGAGTGACCAGATAATTTGTGACCAGTATTTACATGAGGTCTTTCTACTGAGATGTCATATGCCTCATTTCATGTAGTATTGATCTATTTCACTTGTACTGAGTTTAACTGTGGAACTTGAGAGCATGCCTACATTTATGTACCATTATTTTTACTTGACTGTACCTGCGGAGCTCATCATTTCTTTCAGCCCAGAGGTTAGTTTTGTTACTTATTGCTCCCGGATACGACGACTGCTAGAATTCAGAGTTATTTCTGTTGGAGAATATCAAGGTAGCTGCTTGACGACGCAGACTTGATTCCCTTCCTGTTTAGTTATTGTACTGTTCTATACTTCAGACAATGATGTTTATTAGTCAGACTTTATATTCATTTAGATGCTCATGTACTCAGTGACACTGGGTTTTGGGAGTGTTATATTTGAAATTATGAGATTTCTTCCGCTGAATTTAATTATTTTATTTTCAAATTTAAAAGATATGGTGTTTTATTGAGATTTTCGGCTTGCCTAGTATTGAGATAGGCGCCATCACGACAGGTGAGATTTTGGGTCGTGACATGTTATCTCATTGCCTTCTCTCTTTTCTTTTTTCTCAAGATCACTCTTTGACTCACTTGACATCTCACTCTTTTCACTCAAGACAACCTCTTCTTTTTCCTCTCTTGGAATGTCAACATGCACTCCCTTACTCCTCTCATTCTTTTCTCTCTCATATTTTTCCGTATTCTCTTTAATAATCTTTTCATCTTCACAAATTTGTGAGGGAGTCAAAGGCCCAAGAATGAGTTTCTTCCCATTAACCTCAAAAGAGTATCTATTTTTTTCATACTATATGAAGCACGTCTATAGACATACCATGGCCTTCCTAATAAGATATGAAAACTATTCATGGAAATGACATCACACCAAATCACATCCTCATACCTTCCAATAGAGAATGGCAATAACACTCTTTTATCTAACTTTACTCCTTTCAATATGTAGGGTTCAATATGTTCAACACAAGGCAAGTTCAATTTCTCAACCATATAAGTGCTAATTGAGTTATAGCCAAACTCTTTGTCAATTCTAAGGGCACAAATCGTAGACATCACTTTAGCTCTTGTTTGAAAAATAACTTTACGATTGTCTTCCTTCCATTCGGTATACTGTAAGTTCGACTTTTCAAGTTGCTGAGTCATAGCTCGCTTCCTTTCGCTATACCTATTTGAGACATATTGACATAGATTAGAAGAAATGTGTATCTTTTAAATTTGGCTCTTTCCCTCTAATGTTCTCACCTATCTTGCCTTTTTCCACTCAAAGCAACTCTTGATCGTTAATCTATAGATTTATTAATAAACCTTACTAGTCACAACCTTAGTGATAAGAATGTGGAGTTAGACAAAAGGAAAAGGAAAGTGAAGGACCAAACCTAGGAAGAATATGAATTTGTTATTAAGAAAAAAAAAGGAAAGAATTTAAGAAACGTAAAATTCACAAGAATAAGGAAAGAAGTTACCTTAATTTTCAAGAACTAGGATCCCCTATTCTTGTTTCTTTCTTGACTTGGAAACCAAATTATACTTGAATCTGAAAATAATAATGAGCAATAACACTTTGTGGGGCTGATTTTCATTTTTTTTTGTTTTTATTTTTTTTGGTTTTTTTAATCTTTTTTTTGCTCAAGAATCAGCCAAGATTATCAAGATTAAAATCTTGATTAGCTTGTGCTCTGATACCACTTGATAACAACAAGGTCGAGGAGCCAAACTAGAGTAAGAATTTGAGAAGTAAATACAAAAGCAATAACAATAAGGAATTGAACAACTAGAATCAAAGTGCAGAAAATAAAGGATATGAGAAAATTCAAGGAAAGAATTCCAAGACCTTCCAGGAACGCAAGTTCTATAGCCTTGACAAGATCCAAGCAACAACGTTTTGATTTATTGATGAAATCAAACACTTTTACTTAAAAACAAATTAAAACAATAGATTCGGATCTTGACCCCTTTATGAGTAACTTGAGACAACAATTAATAACTCATATTAATCGCCTTCTAAGAATACCACAAAGTAATCAATGATATCACAATAAAGAAGTTATCTTACTACCTTGAACTAAGAACTAGTAAAGGTTGAAAGATAAATCTCAAAGCATAAGTAACAAAGGTTCAAAAGAACTCTCAAAGTATAATATTCTTAATCAATAATGAAGTGCCTCAATGAATGAGAAGACCTCCTTATTTATAGGAGTAAAAGTCCTTAAAATTAGGTAGGGTGGCTGCTAAGGCATAAAAAGTCATTAAAATTAGGTAGGGTGGTTGCTAAGGAATAAGAAAAGTCATCAAAATTAGGCAGGTTGGGCGGCCAAATCCCTTTGGGGCAGATTTGGACCTTAAAACTACTAGTTTGGGACATTGGTTTGGACTCCAATTGGGCTCCTTTTCAAACACCCCCTTTTGGACCCCTTTTAAGCTCATTTTGAGCTCTTCTGGGTGCCCTTTTGCTGGAGTTCGGGGCTTAATCTTCCTCCTCTTGGACTTCAATATGGGCCACCAAATAATTATAAAACTTGTACAATTCATCTTCTTTGGGCTTGAGCTCGTCCTCTAAAATTAAAAGCTTCTTTATTTGTCATTGAAGTCCAGCAACCTTAGTCTGAAACTCTTTAACTTGAGATCTTGTAAATGGATTTTTTGGAGCTTCCAAAACTCTATCCTTGTCCTTGATGCTATCACAAGTGAAACCACGTTATAGAAAGCAACACGTATTACAAAACTATAAGGCAAGTAAGACATATGACAATTTAGACATGCAAGTAAATCAAGTAGCAAATAAGCATGGAGTCATGGAAGGGATAGACATTTTGATACAAGAATAACTAAATGGCAAGTCACAATTATGGCTTAGAAGTCAATAAAGCATGTAGAAGTTAAGGCGTGAAACAAGATATATTATGGAATAACGAAAACATGGAAGCAAATATCATAACAACGTATATACACTCGTCACCACGCATATACACTGTTTCTCACATAATTCACATAACATATAGTTCAATGTTTCCTAATTCCCTCAAATCAAGGTTAGACCCAATACTTACCTCACTCCGCAACTCAAGCAATCAATCAACCACGGCCTTGCCTTTTGAACAAGCCTCCAAACCAACCAAGTCTAGCAAAATATTTATCAAATGATTCAAAATAAACTTTAGAAACTACCCACAAATAAAAGAGGTTCAATTTTGATCATTTTTGAAAAAGTAAATAAAAGTCAACCACAGGCTCGATTGGTCAAAACCCTAGGTTAGGACCAAAACCCGATTACCCATTCACCCCCGAGCCTGGTTATGTGATTTGTTTTGAAATCCGACCTCAATTCAAGAGCTAAATCTCAATTTTACAAAACCCTCCAATTCTACCTAAATCTCTAATTTCTACCATGGAAATCCTAAATTTGATGTTGAAATCTCATGAAATGTAATGGGTGATTGAAAAGAAATGGATTAAAGTCACTTACCAATGAATTTGGGAAGAAACGTTTCTTGGAAAATCGCCTCTAGAGTGTTTAGGGTTGAGAAATGGTGTGAAATGAGTTAAGTCCCGTTTTTTCCTATTTTACCCAGCTGCAGGTGTCGCAATTACGAAGCCATTGTAATGACCCGATCGATCATTTTGTGTAATTGCGCCCCATTTTCCCTTTTCATGCTTCACACATGTGTGTTTATGCTTTTATGACTTGCGGGGTTGGTTAGTTTCGCTCCGGGAAGCTTTCGGGTTGATTTGGACCCTTGATTCTTGACTTAGAAGTTTAAATTTGAAAATGTTGATCAAACTTTGACTTTTGTGAAAACGACTCCGGAACTGTATTTTTATGGCTCCGATAGCTTCGTATCGTGATTTCAGACTTTGGCCTATGCCTAGAATTGATTTTGGAAGTCCGTAGGTTGATTTGTGTTGATTTGCCAAAATTTGGCAATTAGAAGTTGAAAAGTTTGACCGTAGGTTGAATTTTAGCTATCGAGCTCGGAATTTAATTTTGGGACTTGGAATAGGTCTTGTTTGCAAAATTTGGTATCGTTTGGAGTTGGTTTGATAAGATTCGGATGTCTAGTTGTAAATCTAGAAATTCTTGAAAATTTCTTTGAAATTCATACATTTTAGAGTTCAATTCGTAGTTTTAGATGTTATTTTTGTGTTTTGATCACGCGAGCGAGTTCGTATAATGTTTTTAGACTTGTATTGATGTTTGGTTTGGATCCCTGAGGGTTTGTGTGAGTTTTAGACGCTTAGTGTTGATAGAGTTTAAGTTTGCTGGTTTATGCATAGGTGCCTCAGGTCTCGCATTTGCGAGTTTTTGGATCGCAATTGCGATATTAGGCCAAGTCTGCTGGGCTCGCATTTGCGATCCCAGTGTTTGCATTTGCAATAGGCACCTGGATGGGGAGGGGAGCTGGTTCGCATTTGCGATCTTGATGGTCGCATTTGCAGAGGTCCAACATTCGCAATTATGAACTTTTCATCGCATTTGCGATGACAGCAGAAATGGAAGGGCTTCGCTTTTGCGAGGGATTCTTCGCATTTGCGACATCTGCGACTAGACAAAAATCTGAGGGGTGGGATTTTTGAACACATTCTCTCATTTTTGAACCCTAGACTCGGTAAGAGGTGATTTGGAAAGGGGATTTTCAACTACAAACCTTGGGCAAGTTATTCTAATATATTTCTAATCATATTCCATCAACATATCTTGGATTTTTACATCAAAATCATGTGAATAAAAGTGAAAATTTATGAAACTTTGTCAAGTTTTTGAAAAATAAGATATTAAGTTTTGAGAGTGTCACGACCCAAACCGATGGGCCGCGATGAGTGCCCGAGTCCTACCTGTCAAACATCCTTAAGCATGCGACTAAGATATAAACATGAATAATATCCGCTGAATTACGAGAATAACATGCGTGAGGAAAACCTGTCCAAAAGACATATATACATATACGTGCGGAATACAGTGGGCGAGCCGGCAAGGCTGCTATAGGCAACTATATACCCAAAACTGAAAGCCGACAAGGCCACATACTATCCAACTATACATAACTGTCTACAGACCTCTAATAGAAATACAACTGTACAAAGACGGGACTGAGCCACGTCATACCCATATATATATATATATATATATATATACAAGCATATCGTACCAAAATCAAAAGCAGCTCCGGATCAAGTGGAGCACGCCAACTCTCGCTGATCAAGGATCCTAAGAAGGGGGATCGTCAGCTTGCTTACCTGCACCTACGGGCATGAAATGCGGGCCCCGTGAACTAGTGCATTAGTACGAAAAATATACTGAGTATATAAGGCATGAAAATCAGTATGTAAAAAACATAGATGAAACATGGAATAAAGAAATCCATCTGTAAATCTTAATAACTTTGTAAATTCTGAAACATTTATAATGTCATGCACGTGCATATAAATGGCGTGTCATGCATAAGTATGGGTATACATAATAACATCAAGCCACTAAGGGCATCCCATCATATCGTCTCAGCCGCTATGGGCAACATCATCAACATATACCAACTGATCAGGTGGTGGTGCATATATAACGCCGTAACCTTTTTCCCATATCCCATATATATATATATATATATATATATATATATATATATATATATATATATATATATATATATATACACACACACACACACGTATATAACGCCATCTGGTCATGGGTCAATGTACATGTATAAATGTATGAAATTCATTAAAATATGTTAATAATCTCAATATTCCTTTTGGATAAACTTTATCAACTGCATATTATTCTGAGACCCATGAACAAAAGATATAATAATATGTCACATGGGGAATCAAAAACACAGAGACCCCTAGTATTTCTATGAATAGAGTCGTTTATGAAAACTGTGTGTTTGCTCGTTTCTTCTTATATCATTTCGATCATGCCAAAAAGAAAGAAGGGATAGCCTTAAGATACCTGGAGTAGGGAAAAATCTGTATGATATTTTTGGAAAAGGTTGCACCGTACTCCTTTAGAATCGCAAAATTATACGTTGCTATGATTTTAATAATTCTCGTTGGATTTTTGTGTAGGAATTTTAAGGTCACGTTGCTAGTGTAAGGTTTATAATCTGATGGAAGTGTTGTTGAGAATGAAATTTGAAAAGTTTAAGGAATGGCTAACGTTCTCACTCTGAGTGTAATGCCTTGGTATTAGAAATGTTAGAATATGATTGTAGTATCTTGAGAATGAACTTGTTGAAACTCACCAGAATGCTAACGTCCCCACTTCTCATTATAGTATTGTTTTGTATGGAAATTCCATGAATTGAAAGGCCTTGTATTTGGCATATTAGGTTGCCACCTGATAAAGAATGAGTAAGAGTCATAGCTTTAGGAATGGCTTGCTACCACATGGGGGTGGGGGTGGGAAAGTTTAATCTTTATCCACATATTAGGTAATTAGGTAATGTCCCGTTACCCGGTAATTAACCAATTACCCGTATAATTAAGAATTGTCTTAATTTACTTAAAATTTTACTTATTTTTAATACACTTTATACATCATTCTATCATGGTCATATGGTACCTTGTATGGTACTAGTCCATAAATATCGGGTATTATCGCTCGACCCGTATTTTATCCCAAATCGGCAACATTCAATGAAACTCATTTTCTTTAATTCGTGTACCCTTTATCCTTCATGACACTTGCTTATCGCTTGTCATAAATATCATAAATACGCTAATCTCAAGATAATCTCATCCCCGAGTCTACGTCAATTAACTGAAGACGAAACTTTAACGTACGAAAACGCGAGATGTAACATCCTTCCCCCCTTAGAAACATCCGTCCTCGAATGTTTAACTCCCCGGGATCTATATATAACTTTGGCAGAGTCGGCTTTTTAACAATACTACTACCAACTCTTCCTATAGAAACTCAGTAATGCAACGCCACCTAGGACCACAATCATCAATAACGACAATGGACTCACACGACCAATGACAATAACTAACACAAGAATCCCTACACGTACCTTAAAATTGTGATGTCTCAGTCGGACCCTTCTTTGGAGGAGGAAATAAGTAGGGATATCTAGACTTCATGTCTTTCTTGGCCTCCCAAGTCATTTCTTCCACATTGTTATTTCTCCAAAGTACTTTCACCGAAGCTACGTCTTTAGTTCTCAATCTCCGAACCTGTCTGTCTAATATAGAAATGGGAGTTTCGTCATATGATAGCTGCTCTGTGACCTGAACGTCGTCAATTGACACAACTCTAGAAGGATCTCCGATGCATTTATGGAGCATAGACATATGAAAGACTGGATGTACAGACTCCAAGTTCGAAGGCAAGTCTAACTCATATGCTACCTGGCCTACCTTGCGTATGATCCTATATGGTCCAATGTACCGAGGGCTAAGTTTTTCCTTTTTTTCCGAACCTCATAAGGCCTTTCATCGGTGATACCTTTAGGAATACCCAATCGTCAACCTGAAATTCCAAGTCTCACCGTCGATTATCCACATAAGACTTCTGATGGCTTTGAGCTGCTAATAGAGTCACGACCCAAACCGATGGGCCACGACGGGTGCCCGAGTCTTACCTGTATAAGCTTAATTTTCTCGATTGCCTGCTGTATCATTTCTGGTCCTTCTAACGTAGTTTCCCCAACATCGAACCACCCTATAGGCAACCTACACTTCCATCCGTAAAGAGTTTCGTATGGAGCCATCTGAATACTGGAATGGTAGCTATTATTATATGCGAACTCAATAAGCAGCAGATGATCATCCTAGCTACCCTTGAAGTCTATCACACAAGCTCGTAACATATCCTCAAGTGTCTGAATAGTATGCTTAGCTTGTCCGTTTGTCTAGGGATGAAATGCTGTACTAAGACTTACCTGAGTCCCTAATCCTTTTTGGAAGGACCTCCAGAATTTAGCTGTAAATTAAGCTCCTCGATCCGAGATAATAGAGATAAGTACACCATGCAGTCGTACTATCTCTTTAATATAAAGCCTTGCATAATCCTCTGCAGAATATGTAGTCCTAACGGGCATAAAATAGGCTGATTTTGTAAGCCTATCAACAATCACCCATATCGAATCGAACTTACGCCGGGTACGAGGTAAGCCTACGATGAAATCCATATTGATTACTTCCCATTTCCAAGTCGGAATTTCCATAGCCTGCAATAATCCACCGGGTTTTGATGCTCAATCTTAACCTGCTGACAGTTAGGACACTGAGCAAAAAACTCCACTATATCCTTTTTCATTCCGTCCCACCAATATACTTCCCTGATATCATAATACATCTTTGTCGCTCCTGGATGGATAGAATAACGAGAATAGTGAGTTTCTCCCATAACCTGCCGACGCAGCCCTGCAACATTAGGGACACATAATCGTCCTCGATATCTGAGGACCTCATCTTTTGTAATTTCAAACGGTGTCTTCTCCTTCTAAGGGGTGGTATCCCTATAACAAGTTAACACAGGATCCTCGTACTGGCATTCCTTTACTTCAGTTACTAAAGAGGATGTTGCTGTATCCTGAATAGTAATTCCGATATCACATGAGTCCAGTAACCGAACTCCAAGACTAGCTAGCTGATGAATCTCATGGGCTATTCCCCTCTTTTTTGGCTATAAATATGACAGGCTACCCATAGATCTATGACTGAGGGCGTCGGCTACTACGTTCGCCTTCCCCGGATGGTATAAAATATCAACATCATAGTCTTTAAGTAGCTCCAACCATCTCCTTTGATGTAAATTCAATTCCTTTTGCTTGAAGATATACTGGAGGCTCTTATGATCCGTATAGATATCAACATGAATGCCATATAAGTAGTGCCTCCACATCTTTAGTGCATGAATCACCGCGGCTAACTCTAAATCGTGGGTCGGGTAGTTCTTCTCGTGCTTTCTTAGTTGTCTAGAAGCATAAGCTACAACCTTACCATGCTACATCAGCACACAACCCAATCCAACGCCTGAAGCGTCATAATAGATAACATAACCATCGGTCCCTTCTGGGAGAGTTGAAACCGGTGCTGAAGTTAATCTGTCCTTCAATGCTTGGAAACTCCGTTCGCAAGCATCAGTCCACTGAAACTTAGCTCCCTTTTGAGTCAACTTACATGGGTATTCTAATCTTTTACAATTCATGAAATTCCTCCTTTTAAAGGCCCGGACGTCATCCTTTATCTATTACAATTACGCCCTTATTCCACTACCAGGGCAGCATTCCATCTCTTCTAAATGCTACTGGTCTTAGACTCCTTTGAGTTCACTCAGGCTATACTTATCTTTCTATGACTTAGAGAAACCATCAACTCTCTTATTTTCATGGGCTTAATCCCAAGGACTTATCCATTCTCATCACCTTCTCACTCACCTTTTCTTATCCTTATTCCTGTCTTCCTAAAACCTTGTCGCTCTACCATACTTTAGCTTGTGACCTACACATATCTATTTATACTTATTCGCCACCTTCCTTCAACTTGCTTGCACCATAGATTTCCTTATGTTATTCTGGAACATCAAGCGAGACACCACATACCACTTTGGTCAAAGGTGCTAAAAGAGAAGAAAATTCCGTTATAGGTTTCCTGTAATAACCTGCCAAACGGATAAGTTACGAACCTCCGTCGGTGTCGAGGGTCTAGGTCAAGTCTTTACTGCCTCAATCTTTTGTGTATTAACCTGAATACCTTCACTTGAAATAATATGCCCAAGGAAAGCTACAGAATTCATCCAGAATTCACATTTAGAGAATTTTGCATACAACTTTCCTTTTTGTAAAACTTTGAGCACCGTATGTAAATGATCTACGTGCTCAGTCTCTGAACGAGATTTCACCAATATGTCATCAAATAATGCAACCACTAATTTTTCTAGAAAGGGCCTGAACACTCGATTCATCAAGTCCGTGAATACTGCTGGGGGCACTAGTCAAATCGAACGTCATAATATGAAATTCAAAGTTCTCATATCTGGTCCTGAATGCTATCTTTGGGATATCTTTCTCCTTAACCCTTACCCGATGGTACCCGAACCTCACGTCTATCTTCGAGAAATACTTTCATCAATCCTCGGGAGGGGGTACTTATTCTTGATTGTCACCTCATTCAACTGTCTATAATCAATACGCATCTGCAAGGAACCATCTTTCTTCCTTACAAATAACACAGGTGCTCCCCATGTTGTTCCTTCAACGCTTTTAACTCTGCGAGTGCCGTTCTGTAGGGAGAAATATATATTAGTCGAGTAGCTGGTAGTAGGTTAATAGCAAACTTAATTTCTCGCTCTGGTGGAAGACCTGGAAGCTTATCGAAAAAAACATCGGGAAATTCATTAACCATAGGGATAGATTGAACGGTTGGTGACTCTACTTTCACAGTCTTTACCCGAACTAAGTGATAATCATAACCTTTTCTGATCATCCTCTTTACCTCTCGGCGATGCCATATTACCTTTCTACTCCAAAAATAGGCTTTCTTGGGAATTAGAATCGAACCACCTTTGTTCTTCAATCAACGTTAGCATAACAAGAAGCCAACCAATCCATACCCATTATAACATCAAGTTCTACCCAACCAAGCGCCACGTACCTTATCCTTATTTATTATCAAATCTATCACGGGCCATTACGGGTGATATCCATATATATAAGTAACAATAATAAGACTTAACTTGCATAACTAATTTAGAAAAAGGTTTATATACATAGGGGTCGACAAGGCCGTAGACATATCATACCCAAAACTATATACATGATACTGTATGCAAAACCTCTAAGTAAACATAACCATAATATATACAAATAGGGACAGGGCTCCCTACGTCCTCATAAAACAACCTAGCATATTCAGAGCCCTGAATTGGTAATACTCTAAGAAGAAGAGGAGCTCACCAACCAAAAGCTGACATCTGGAGTAAGTCTACAGTAGAGGGTCCTTGCCTCGTCCTATATGAGAGCCTCGATCAGACACACTTCAAAGCAGAATCTTCATGTCCTTATCAGTTACCTTTCTCATCTTGGCCCGGCTATTATCCTCTTCCTCTGCATATCCCATAACATACACTGACGAACCTTGATTGACGGACTCCCAAGATTGTGGACTATCTGGAACCTCAGAGCTGGTGTCCGCAAATACCTTGACATAGTTTTGAGCCTGAGGGGAACCCGGTTGTGCCAATCCATGCACCACTCCCCTTATACCCTGATCAATGGGCCCTGATAATGAAACTAAGGGCCTTGGTGAGGTCGGAACTCCCCTCACCTCATCTGTTGCTGGCGAAATTGAAACTACTCGAACGGATGACTCATATGGATCCTCGGATGGATCCTCCTCGATAGAACCCATGATCTCTGATGGATCTGACTCAATAGTGTAACTTATATCTCCTTCTAACACCTTCGTAGCTTTCTGACCCGTGCTAGCGGCTGTAGTCTTCGGAGGCATCGCTGAAAACGTAATATATCGTTAGGAACATAAATTCTTATATCGCACGATCTAAGATAAGAAGAGAGGATAACATCCTATATGTCCTGTAGCCTCCTATCTATAAGTGTGGTGCACAACACACCCATAAACAAGACTCTACTAGACACGGTATATAGACAACCCTAGGACAAAACTGCTCTGATACCACTTTTGTCACGACCCAAACCGATGGGCCGCGACGAGTGCCCGAGTCCTACCTGTCGAACACCCTTAAGCATGCGACTAAGATATAAACATGAATAATATCCGCTGAATTACGAGAATAACATGCATGAGAAAAACCTGTCCAAAAGACATATATACATATACGTGCGAAATACAGTGGGCGAGCCGGCAAGGCTGCTATAGGCAACTATATACCCAAAACTGAAAGCCGACAAGGCCACATACTATCCAACTATACATAACTGTCTACAAACCTCTAATAGAAATACAACTGTACAAAGACGGGACTGAGCCACGTCATACCCATCTATATATACAAGCATATCGTACCAAAATCAAAAGCAGCTCCGGAAAGTGGAGCACGCCAACTCTCGCTGATCAAGGATCCTAAGAAGGGGGACCGTCGGCTTGCCTAGCTACACTTGCAGGCATGAAACGCAGGACCCGGGAAATAGGGCGTCAGTACGAATAATGTACTGAGTATGTCAGGCATGAAAATCAGTACATAAACGACATAGATGAAACATAGAATAAAGAAATCCATCTGTAAGTCTGAATAACTTTGTAAATTCCGAAACATTTATAATGTCATGCACGTGCATATAAATGTCGTGTCGTGCATAAGTATAGGTGTACATAACATCATCAAGCCTCTGAGGGCATCCCATCATATCGTCTCGGCCACTGTGGGCAACATCATCAATATATACCAACTGATCAGGTGGTGGTGCGTATATAACGCTGTAACCTTTTTCCCATATCCCATATATATATGCATATAAATACGCGTATATAACGCCATCTGGTCATGGGTCAATGTACATGTATAAATGAATGAAATGCATGAAAATATGTTAATAATCTCAATATTCCTTTCGGATAAACTTTATCAACTGCGTATTATTCTGAGACCCATGAACAGAAGATATAATAATATGTCACATGGGGAATCAAAAACACAGAGACCCCTAGTATTTCTATGAATAGAGTCGTTTATGAAAACTGTGTGTTTGCTCGTTTCTTCTTATATCATTTGGATCATGCCAAAAAGAAAGAAGGGATAGCCTTAAGATACCTGGAGTAGGGAAAAATCTGTATGATATTTTTGGAAAAGGTTGCACCGTACTCCTTTAGAATCGCAAAATTATACGTTGCTATGATTTTAATAATTCTCGTTGGATTTTTGTGTAGGAATTTGAAGGATCACGTTGCTAGTGTAAGGTTTATAATCTGATGGAAGTGTTGTTGAGAATGAAATTTGAAAAGTTTAAGGAATGGCTAACGTTCTCACTCTGAGTGTAATGCCTTGGTATTAGAAATGTTAGAATCTGATTGTAGTATCTTGAGAATGAACTTGTTGAAACTCATCAGAATGCTAACGTCCCCACTTCTCATTATAGTATGGAAATTCCTTGATTTGAAAGGCCTTGTATTTGGCATATTAGGTTGCCACCTAATAAAGAATGAGTAAGAGTCATAGCTTTCGGAAGGGCTTGCTGCCACGTGGGTGTGGGGTGGGAAAGTTTAATCTTTATCCACTTATTAGGTAATTAGGTAATGTCCCGTTACCCGGTAATTAACCAATTACCCATATAATTAAGAATTATCTCAATTTACTTAAAATTCTACTTATTTTTAATACACTTTATACACCATTCTATCATAGTCATATGGTACCTTGTATGGTATTAGTCCATAAATATCGGGTATTATCGCTCGACCCGTATTTTATCCCAAATCGGCAACCTTCAACGAAACTCATTTTCTTTAATTCGTGTACCCTTTATCCTTCATGACACTTACTTATCGCTTGTCATAAATAGCATAAATACACTAACCTCAAGATAATCTCATCCCCGAGTCTACGTCGATTAACTGAAGATGAAACTTTAACGTATGAAAATGCGAGATGTAACAGAGTGTCGATTTGGACTCGGATTTTGAAACTAATCACATATTTGAACTCATGCGGTCATGGGTAGACAGAATCTACAATTGGACCCAGATTTTGACCGGACGAGCCCCGAGTTGACTTTTGTTGACTTTTTTGGAAAAGTTTAAATATCTTAACTTTATCTATTGCAATTGAATTCCCTAGCATTGTTTGATAATATTGCGTCGATTTTGGGTAGATTTGAGCCGTGTGGAGGCAGATTTTAAGAGAAAAGTTATTTTTGAGTGTTGAATTGGTCTAGTTGAGGTAAGTGTCTTGCCTAACTTCATGTGGGGGAACTACTCCTTAGGATTGGTATTGTTTGATTCAATTGTGCTAAGTGAAATCCGTGTATACAAGGTGACGAGTGGGTACACGGGTTGTATGTGGTATTGACCGGTTTAGACTACTTAGACTATTTCCATGCTTTAATTGAAATGTCATATATCATGTTCTAAATTCTCATAGTCAATTTATCCTTAATTGTGTTAGACTAACCTTACATGCCTTAATTGACTTGTTTAGTGCTTGTTCTACATCCTACTTGCTAAATTTCTCCTATGCTTTAGTTGAACTTGTTGCCTCTTTTATTGTTACATGCTTTCTCTTCATTGTTAATTATCATTATTTTAAGTTATTGTTCGTGTTATCTCTTTCCTTATTGATTTTCGTTACTTGAAGTAGTTGTCCATGTTATCCTTTTACTTATTGATTTCCATTATTTGAGACTTATTGTTAAATATTATCGCTTTTATTATGAGTTAGTCTTATCTAATATCGCGGTTATACATTATTTCTCTCATTGTTGAGTTATTTGGTGTTGATGTTGTGAAAGTCGTTAATATGTTGAGGCGATGTTGGTTATTGTTGAAACATCTATCTTATTGAGCATTTTTCATTCATTGTTGTCGTTGTTGATATTCTTGTATACTTTGTGGTGGAGCTATGGGTTGTTGTTATGGAAATATTGATATTGTTGTTGTAACGACCCGACCGGTCATGTTGAGAATTGTAACCCCGTTCCCCCACTTACTGTTCATTCCCTGCTTAATTATTGTTATGTGACTTGTCGGGGTAGTTGGTTCGAGTCCGGAGAGGTTTTAGAATGAATTGAGACACTTAGTCTCAAGGTTGAAAGCTTAAGTTGAAAAGGTTGACCAGGTGTTGACTTATGTGTAGACGACTCCAGAATGGAGTTTTGATGGTTCCGTTAGCTCCGTTGGGTGATTTTGGACTTAGGAATGTGTCTGGATTGTGAATTGGAGGTCCGTAGTTGAATTAGGTTTGAAATGGCGAAAGTTGGAAATTTAGAAGTTTGATCGAGAGTGAACTTTATGGATACCGGGCTTGGAATGGGGTTCCGGAAATTGGAGTAGGTCCGTGGTGTCATTTGTGACTTGTGTGCAAAATTTGAGGTCAATCAGACGTGATTTGATAGGTTTCAACATCGTTTGTAGAAGTTGGAATTCCTTAGTTTTAATAGGCTTGAATTGTGGTACGATTCATGTTTTTGATGTTGTTTGATGTTATTCGAGGGCTCGACTAAGTTTGTATCGTGTTTTAGGACTTGTTGGTGTATTTGGTTGAGGTCCCGGGGGCCGCGGGTTGATTTCGGATGGTTAACGGATCGAAAATGAGACTTAGAGCATTGTTGAAAATGGGAGTCTTCTGGTGTGATCGCACCTGCGAGGGGATTGGCCGCAGGTGCGATATTGCAGGTGTGGCTAGAGTGGCACAAAAGCGAGATTGGTCTGGCCTTGGGTGTATCGTAGGTGCGAAAGGAGGAGCGCACCTGCGACTCCGCATAAGCGAAATTGTGGTCACAGGTGCGGGATTTGGAACTTGGCTCTGGGCGCGCAGAAGCGGACGCGAGGCCGCAGGTGAGGTCTCACAGGTGCGAGCCCTTGGCCACAAAAGTGGCAGGTCAGGCGTTGAGTGTAAGTCCGCAGGTGTGGATTTCTAACAGCAAAAGCTGTGCCGCAGAAGCGGCTAAATGGACCGCAGAAGCGGAGCCACTGGCAGTGCTTATTAATTCAAGGGTTCGCAATTTTTTCTATCATTTTTGGACATTTCAAGCTCGGGATTATGCGATTTTTGAGAGGATTTTCGTTGGGTTCCTTGAGGTAAGTCACTTGTGGTTAAATTTATTCAATAATTATGTTTTCCCATTGAATTTTCCACCTAGATTGTGTGGATTTGAGGTGTAATTTGGGGGTTTGAGGCTAGGGATTTGGAGAGTTTAAATTGGAGATTTGGGTGTCGATTTGGTGTTGGATTTTGGTAAATTTGGTATGGTTAGACTCGTGGCGAAATGAGCTTCCAGATTTTGTGACTTTTATTGGATTCCGATACGTGGGCCTGAGGGCCGACTTTTGAGTCGACTTTTTGACTTTTGATTAATAACTTAGTATTATTTTTTGAAATTGATTCCTTTAGCCCGTGTTGATTGTATCAAACTGTTTGTGGCTAGATTCGATGCATTTGGAGGCCGATTCGCGAGGCAAGGGTGTGTTGGAGTAGGGATTTGCACGGTTTGATGTAAGTAACAATTCTAAACTTGGTTCTGAGGGTATGAAACCCCAAATTTTATGTCATGTGATTGGTGTTGAGGTGACGCACCTGCTAGGTGAAGGGCGTGTGGGCGTGCAACATAGTAATTGTGACTCGGTCAATTCCATGGAACTGTATAGTTGAATAATCTGTTGTTATCCGTATATTCTCCATATGTTATAGAAAATTGAACTGCAAATCATGTTAGAAATCATGCATAGGCTATGTGTTGATACTGTAGGGACCCCTAGAGGTCGTGTTACATGTTGAATTATCTGTTAAATTGCCACTCTATACTCAGTCATAGTTTTTACTCTCATATTATATCTCAGTATCTGTTGTTCTTTATTGATGCATTATATCATCGCTGTTTGGGCTGTTTATCATGATTATTGAGAGCCCGAGAGACTGGCGATATTGATGATTGAGTGAGGCCGAGGGCCTGATTGTGAGGATATTTATGGGATCGGACTGCACGCCGTAGCATGTTTATTTGATTCATGCCATGATTGGCTTATTATAGTGCTTGGGCTGAAGGAGCCCCTTCGGAGTCTGCACCCCCACAGTGAGCGCATGTACCTACTGAGTGCGAGCGCGGGTGTCGAGTGACTGTGAGGAATGAGTGACGGTGAGGTTGGAGTGGATGGGAGGACTGAGTGACTGTTACTCTAAGAATATGCACTTGATTTCATTACTGTGTACTTCAGCTGGCATATATCACTGTCATGTAGTTTCTGAGAGATACTATATTCTGTTTCAATTGAACTTGACATGAATTAACTGTTTTGGCTTCAAATGTCGAACTTTTTCCTGTATTGTATTTTCTGTAATTGAATTGTCTCTGTGAAGCTCGTCACTACTTTCAGTCCAATAGTTAGTCTTGTTACTTACTGAGTTAGTTGTACTCACGCTACACCCTGCACTTCGTGTGCAGATCCAGGTGTTTCCGGACACGGTGGGTGTTGACTATATGAGCAGTTTGATCATTCGGAGATTTCTACGTAGTTGCCTGGTGTTCGCAGACCTTGATTCTCCCTCCCTATCTTTCAACTTTATGTATTTAGTTTTAGGTTTTCATAGACAGTATTTTTAGACTCGTGTTTTATAGACGCTCATGTACTCAGTGACACCCTGGTTTTGGGAACTTCCGTATTGAGTTTTGACTTTATCCAGTTTATGAGAGCTTTAATTGTTTAAACCCGTGTTATTTCATTTTTCATTTAAAAGTGTTGAAAATGTTTTTGAGGTGTCGGCTTGGCTAGTACCATGTTAGGCGCCATCACGACATGCTAAGTTTTGGGTCGTGACAAGTTGGTATTAGAGCCTAAGTTACATAAGTCTCACGAGTCATGAGCAGGTTTAGTAGAGTCTTGCGGATCGGTACGGAGACGTCTGTACTTGTAAAGCCCCAATGGTCGCAGAATGGGTCAGTTTTCTAGGTCATTTTGATGTCAAATTTCGCGGCCATTATGCGACCGCGTAACCACTTCGCGGGCCGCACTCTTGTCGCATATCCCGCTTTGGGATTTTTCGGAGGAAGGTTCTGCGGTGCACTATGCGACCGCATAACCGTTCTATGGAGCATTATGCGACCGCAGAACAGGTCTGTGGGCCACATAGTGATCACAGATCGGGTCAGTCATGCCCAGTTTTGGAGGCCAAATTATGCGGCCAATATGCGGACCGCATATCAATTATGCGATCACAGACCTTGTTCCGGAGCTCCATTTTTGGGTTTTTAAACCCGACCTTACTTCGTTAAATACACGCTTTGGGCCATTTTTGAGCTAAAATCTGACACTTTTTGAGTGAGAGAGTGCCCTAGAGTGAGAAGGTGTTCTTTAACAACTTGTTCTTCAATTCTTGCTCGAATCATGGAAGATTATCAAGGAAAACTCACTAGGTCTTCATCCTAAAGGTAATATTCTACACCCTAACCCTCAATTTCGAATTTTGTCTAGAAATGGGCAACTAGCAAGATAATTTTTGGGCATGGGAGTTGTCCATCTTACATTCATGTGTTATCAAAGGATGTAGGAAGATTATTGAGCTAAAAATGGTAAAGAATGGGTTGTGAGATGATGGAATCCTCCATAAAAGGACCTTAAAACATTGATGCACACCTAATGTTTGATAAAATGCTCAAATAAGCTAGAACCATGATCATCCTCCTAATTTTGATTCAATTTGTTACATTTTCAAAATAGATTGAAGTTGCTAAGATTTCCGGAATATTTTAGAGTGTAAGGAAGCTCAATTGAGGTATGTTGGCTAAACTTTCTCTCTTAGAATCGAACTCCATAATGTCCCTGTGAGTTTCAAAGTATGGGTTGCTTATTAAAATGTTATGGCTTTGAATCGTATTTCAAATGAAAGCTAGTATGCCAAATTGTGTGAGAAAATCTCAATATTCTTAAGACTCTTAATTGCCCATATGTGTACCTAAATTCTTGATTGGAAATGTCCTATTGTTGATAATCTATGAAGATGGTTGGAAATGAAATAATTGAATTGGGGGTATAGTGTATGGCCAACGTGCCAAGAATTTAAGTTATGATTGTGACTAGTAGTGCAAATGATTTGAGAGGATGCGATAAAGAATATGAAATGAGCCTCGACTCAATTGTTTAAAAAAAATGATTTCAAAAATAGAATTGCCTAAAAGCTTTTGTACTCAATTCATGCCCATAAGTGGCTGCTTTAACTAATGCTTTGCATTACAAATATATCCATTGTGATTCAAGTTCTTACATATTCAGGTGTTGAAATTGTATATTTTCATTTCTGGGAAAGAGTATTGCAATAATAAATGGTGTATTGATTGCTTATGATTTGATGTGTGCTTGCATTGCTGGTCGGTATGCCCCATTATTTGGGAAGAAACTTTGAGTTTAAAGTTCCCATTACTAATAAATTTGAGTTATATGATTGCTGAAATATTCTATATGTTGATATTTGATGGTGATCTTTGAAATTGAAAGAGGTGAAAGTGTGGAATATAAAATACGGCCACCGTGCCAGGAATAAAGAATCTTGTGAATGGCCAAATGAGCCAAGGAAATATTATTATTGTGAGTGTCTGGAAATACTCGTAAGAATTTATACAATGTGAAAAATGTTGAGGTGAGTACAATTGTATTTATGTTACCTTGTGCGCAAATCAAACAAAAATATATATTTTTGGGAGCATTATTAGCAAAACCGAGGAAGGGTGGGTCATAAGGCCCACACCAGAAACTGCACGTGCCGGTGTAGGGCTGGATTGTGATTATTCCCCTTATTTGGGATGAAATTGAAATATTAGAGAAATTGTGACATTATTCCCCTTAATTGGGATGAAACTGGTAACAATTGTGGATTGGAAAAGTCAACCCATACGGCATATGTGGGAAAATGACCTAGCTGATCGGGTGGAGATCAGACGCCATGTTGCGCACATGGTGGTACTACTCTTGGTAACAACTTTCTTTCGCATCACTCATCTAACCACATCATTCGTGGGGAGATGGCCTAGCCGATCGGGCGTGATCGGACGCCGTGCTAACACAGACGGTGGCATATCGGTGCTATTGATCTCCCATCCAAAAATTGTATATGAAGTTCGTATTTTGAAAATTATTATATTTTAACTGGACATTTGGATATTGTTGATTGTGACTTGCTGTTTCTATGTATTGTCTTTTCTTATATTGTCATTCTATTTTGAAAGAGGACTTTTAGCTTTGCATACTAGTACTATTCGACAGTACTAATGTCCCTTTTGCCGAGGGCGTTGCATCTTTAATGGATGTAGGTGGTTCTACAGCAGGCGGCATTGATCTGTGATAGCGGTACTCTTTCTTCAGCTGACTTGGTGAGCCCCCTTCATTTCGGGGGTCATGTATCTTTTGTTTCTTATGTACTGTGTTTTGAGTTATAGCCGGGGCCTTGTTGCCGGCATTTTCATATTACTCTTCTATTATACTTAGAGGCTCTGTAGACGAGTTGTGGGTTATGGTTGATGTTGGGATTTGAACTAGAAATGTTGGTATTTGGAAATCATATTTTCATTAATTCTATGAACTCGTAATATTTTCTGAAATTATGAATGAAGCTGCTAATGGGAATGAAATGGAAGTTGTTAATAAAATATTTTCAGTGTTTGATTAATGGAGTACATCTCCTCTTTATTCATAGATGAGTTTGGGTAGAAGGTAATCTAACAGGCTTGCTTGGCCGGGTTCTCTCGGTTGAGCACCGGTCGCGCTTCCAGAGTTTGGGGTGTGACAAACTTAGTATCAGAGCCTAAGATTTTAAAGTGTCCTAGGATGTCTTGGAGCCAAGTCAAGTAGAGTCCTTCTTATCGGTGTGTTGTCTACCACATCTATAATGAGGAGGATACTTGGACATTTAGGAATTTCTCACTTCTTTGTTACTCCTGATCGTGCGATAGAGCCCAAGGTAGGGAGCTAATTTCCTCATTATGTCGTATTTTTTTCAGATGGGTAATCTACGAGTTCGAAACAGTGAGGGGGAATGACCGCGCCATTGAATCTAGGGGAGATTACACAAGGGTTCGTTGGGAGAATACGTCAAGCCATGGAGGGATTGGAAGAACTTGTTGCTAAGGGAAGTGCCCTTGTTCCTACCAATGTCACCGCACCATCGGATCGCGTGGTGTGAGAATCTAAGAAATGAAAGAGGGTTATTGGTGCTAATGAACCAGGTTACGTGATTTGGAGCAAGCGACACTTGGGAACATGTTGGATGACCCTTGAAATATGTTATGGCTGTGGAAAGAGGGGGCACAAGAAGAACAAATGCCCTAGGTTGGGTACACCCATCCAGTTATGTCCGTCATGTGGGAAGGAACATTTGGTGTCGTGTTGTGAGTATGCTCAGCAGCGCGTTAGGGGTGGTAGTTTTGGGCAATTCCAAAGGCCCACACAACAATCCAGTGCTGGAATTGTTACTCCTGCATTGGAAGCTTGGAGGGGTATGCTTATGATGTATGCAAAAATGGTAAATATCAGGTTAGTGGGACGAGTCAGTTTAGCGGACCTCATCCCCGTTGTGTGAAATGTGGGAGATGTCATTCGGGAGTATGTCACTATGGTACCAAGGTATGCTACAAGTGTGGTATGACGGGTCACTTTCAAAGAGATTGTTATTTGTCTCGCCAGAGCATGGGCAGGGGTATGGCCCAGCCAACCAGTTCTATAGCTACTACATCCACATTGCCTCCCTCAGCTAGAGGCACTATAACGCCCGCATGGCGTGGAACAGCTAGGGGTGGTATTCAGAGCTCGGGAGGGCCCAACAGGTTTTATGCTATGAGGAGACGTCAAAAGTTTGAGGCTTCTCCAGATGCGATTACAGGTATATTGACTGTCCGATATCATGATGTGTATGTTCTTATTGATCCCGGTTCCACTATGTCATATGTCACTCCTTATGCTACTATGGAAGTTGGGATAGAGCCAGAACAACTTTATGGGTCGTTCTCTGTATCTACTCCTTGAACGAGACATATTATTCGTGAAGCCACTCTATCACAAATTCTCTTATTTACAATCTCTTGAGGAATTGAGCTCTATAATTATGTCCTTGAACTATAACTCTAGGATTAATACTTCCCACTTGCTTTCCTAACTTCTCAACAAGGGACTATACCTGATGAATTTCGTACAGAACCTTTTGATTCAAATGGATAACATCTGCTCACTGGTGCCGATACACGCACCACCATAATATTTACCTATGTGGTATCAAATCTAATGTAAAGCAGCCTAATGTTGAGCTCCTTCTTGAGCCACTCTTTTTCTCTCCGGTGTATGTGACTCCTATGGTTTGAACAATCACTTTGTTCCTTTGTGTATATTATCATGAATCCTTTCCACTGTCTAGTAACATGAGAGCATATCTCAACACCTATCATATGCGTACATGTCAATTGAAAGGGGCCACTTGTCCTCATAAAGTTTCTGAGAAATTTGAGATTTATCACAAATTCGTCACAGGAAAATCTTGTTGTTTACCCATCTCAGTATGACTTTCATGTTCACCTAAATCGTCTTACAGTAAGTAGCTCACTTTGTACCTGGTATTATAGTCTTCCATGAAGTGGCCTGGTATTGCATCCTGAGAGTTATTATGGCAGCAACATGTCTATCTCATAGAAAAATGTTCATTTTCTCTAACCAATACATGATTCCATCCCAAATATTTAGATGTCCCAGCTATGTGGTTTCACTCATGAAAGGTTGAAATTAGATGCTTCCATATTTTTGGCACATATCAGGGGTATATTGATTTGAAAGACAAGTTTGTCGCATCTCTAGTTCTCTTATATAGGATCAACTATCGGAAATAGGTTAAGCTGTTAGAATGATAATAATATCATAAGTGTTCAACTTCTTTTTCATCATCGTAGGCTTGTGGCATAGATTCCTTGTGCTAGTTACTGTTAAGAGCATAATGCAACTTCATGTATTTTGAAACCCATATCATATTCAGGGTGCCAGAATATTCTCATTTCGAATTAAACCCATATCACCATGTATTTTTCTTTTTCCTACACTCAAGTAGGTAACTGGTGTCACGTACTTGACTATTCCTCCTTAAGGATTTCTATTGCTGATATACTAGTTAACTCTATGCCTCATTTGTCGAATTAATGATGTCATCACTGTGATTAATCTTGTCAGCATTATCAGTAGTAAGCTTCATGTCTTTTAGGATACATAACCTCATGAAATACTCTACTCATCCCGTTGATGGATTCTTGAATAATTCCAGCCAAACCTGGTACCCCGTTGTTCCTCCTTGTATTAATCTATGGGGGTTAGAGGTTCAAACATGTCAAAGAAGAAGCATCATCCTGTGATAAAAAATATGGGATAGGAAATTTTATCGTCATATTCATGCTAGCACATCTTAGAGAAATTGTTTGGGGTTGCCAAAGGTTTAGTTTGGATGTTCGGCGTATAGATTTAGAGTTGAAGAAAGTGAACGGGTTATTCTCAATATTCTCTCCATGAGGATGCTATGTGAATTGTTAATAAAGATAAAGTATGTGTAGTCACATTAGGCCTTATGAAATCTTGAAGGAAATAGGCCAGACTATGAGTATGATGTTTCCCTATTATTGTTCTCTATGTACCTGGTGTTTCATGTGTCTATGTGTAAGAAGGTGAATTTAATGGATAATTGGATTCTGAGGGGTATCTACTTGCCATCCTTGTTAGATAAGTTCGAGAGTTGAGATTGCCTTCATTAATGTGTTATGACGAAGTCTGTAAGTCAAGGAGGCCACCTTGAGGGCCAAGAGTGTTAAGGAAATAAAATGTTCTCACTTGAGTGTATAGTCAAATGATTGTGATTTGAAAGGTACTTTCTAGGTGTTATGATTTAAAAATGTGCAGTTCCTATCCAAATATCATTTTGATAATGCCGTGCTTGTAATACTGAGATTAGTATTATTGATATATACATTGTGGTGCTTTATTGGGTTGTGGATGTGTTGTTAGGAGTTGTTTTGGTGTTACTCTGACAGGTGGATAGGCCCAGTTATAGGGGAGACTCTGGCGAAATTTTTGGAAATTTGGGGAGTTAGTTAAATTTGGGGCTGCAGGTGTGAGGTATGAAAAACTGAGTTGCATAAGGTGCTAATAGTGAACCCTGATCCTCATTTGAGAACGAATGATCCTAAGTGGGGGAGGATGTAAGGCCCCGTAAAAGTGTTTTTCCTAAAAACCGGGGTTCTGTGATGCCGGGGCAGGCGTAGAGGTTAATAATAGTAGAAATTCTTCGCGGCGAGCTTGCGAGCCACGGTTCGGACTTTTTGGATTGAACAGTGCGCTGGGGAGTTGAAGAAAATGTTGGGCAGAAGTTGGCATTTCTGCGGCCTATTCTGCGACCGCAGAACCACTATGCGGACCGCAGAATGGTCGCAGAGTGGGTCAGCTTTTTGGGTCATTTTGATGTCAAATTTCGCGGCCATTATGCGACCGCTTAACCACTTTGTGGGCCTCACTGTTGTCGCATATCCCGCTTTGGGATATTTCGGAGGGAGGTTCTGCGGTGCACTATGTGACAGCAGAACCGTTCTGCGGTGTATTATGCAACCGCAGAACCGTTCTGCGGTTTATTATGCGACCGTAGAGTAGGTCTGCGGGCCACATAGTGACCGCAGACCGGGTTAGTCATGCCCCGTTTTGGAGGCCAAATTATGCGGCCGATATGCGGACCACATATCAATTATGTGATCGCAGACCTTGTTCCGGAGCTCCATTTTTTGGTTTTTAAAACCCGACCCTACTTCGTTAAATACACGCTTTGGACCATTTTTGAGCTAAAATCTGACACTTTTAGAGTGAGAGAGTGCCCTAGAGTGAGAAGGTGTTCTTCAACAACCTGTTCTTCAATTATTGCTCGAATCTTTGAAGTTTATCAAGGAAAACTCACTAGGTGTTCATACTAAAGGTAATATTCTACACCCTAACCCTCAATTTCGAATTTTGTCTAGAAATGGGCAATTAGCAAGATAAGTTTTGGGCATGGGAGTTGCCCATCTTACATGCATGTGTTATCAAAGGGTGTAAGAAGATTGTTGAGCTAAAAATGGTAAAGAATGGGTTGTGGGATGATGGAATCCTCCATAAAAGGACCTTAAAACTCGTAATATTCTTTTGAAATTATGAATGAAGCTGCTAATAGGAATGAAATGGAAGTTGTTAATAAAATATTTTCAGTATTTGATTAATGGAGTACATCTCCTCTTTATTCATAGATGAGTTTGGGTAGAAGGTAATCTAACAGGCTTGCTCGGCCGGGTTCTCTCGGTAGAGCGCCGGTCACACTCCCCGAGTTTGGGGCGTGGCAGTACTTATCTTTGAGAGGCTGCCGAACCCTTAGGAAACTTCACATTCTTGTATTCTTGTCGTGCAGATTTGTTGATTCCGGGAAATAAACTTCTGTTATTCTATTCTCTCACAGATGGTGAGGACACGTGCTACCGGACAAGACAGATAACCACCAAGGTCGTGGTAGGGGCCGCGGTAGGGGTAGAGGTGCATCTCGAACAACAGCTAGAGCAGCACCTGCAGATCCACCAGTTGGTCCAGCTCAGGAGTAAGTTCCAGAGGTGGTTGAGCCAGTGGGGCCGTCTCAGGCACCAGCTGTGCCCATTGTGATCCCAGGCCTTCAGGAGGCTTTAGCTCAGATTTTGACGGTGTGCACTAGCCTTGCTAAGGCAATTTCTATTCAGACCGCGCCAACCACTTCTCAGGTGCAGGGACTTCAGACGTTAGGGGTATTGCCAGCCCAACCGGTGATAGCTGCTCAGGCCCAGGTGGGTCCCATTATGAGTGAGGATGAGTAGAAGAGACTTGAGAGGTTTGGGAGACTCCAGCCTCCATCATTCAGTAGGGCTGAGTCAGATGATGCTCACGACTTCTTGGATAGGTGTCAGCGGATTCTTCGTACCGTGGGTATTCTAAAGACCAGTGGGGTCTCGTTCACTACTTTTTAGTTTATTGGGGCTGCCTTCATATGGTGGGAGGCCTATGAGAGGAGCAGGCCAGTCGGTGCTACACCACTTTCATGGCATGAGTTCTTCATTCTTTTCTTGGAGAAGTTTGTACCACCGACCCGTAGGGAGGAGCTGCGCAGGTAGTTTGAGCAGCTACGTCACGATGGCATGTCTGTGACCCAGTATGAGATGAGATTTTCAGAGTTGGCTCGTCACACAGTTTGGTTGGTTCCCACTAAGAGGGAGAGGATTAGGAGGTTCATTGATGGCCTCACATATCAGTTGCGTTTTGCTATGACTCGGGAGAGTTTATCTGGTGCTCGATTCGACGAGGTGGTTGATACTGCTCGGCGGCAAGAGATGGTTCATGGCCAGGAGCGTGAGGAGAGGGAGGCCAAGAGGCCTCGTGGATCGGGTGGTTTCAGCGGTGTTCCTTCTGAGGCTAGTTCTACCACAATAGATGTCGTCCTTATAGGCACGCCCATATGGCTCGTCCAGTTCATCGTGGTGCATCATCCAGCCATGGTTTACAAAATGCTCGTCAGGGTCGGTCATCTCTCAGTGCCCTTCCAGCTCAGAGTTCATCCCGCACTCCATCAGTTCAGACTCATCTATGCCAGGTCCTTCTAGTAGTTACTCTGGTACTCGCGGCCTGATTCAGTCCCCACTACCACCAGGGAGTTGTTTTGAGTGCGAGGAGTTTGGGGATATGTGGAGACAGTGTCCTCGTCGCCCGAGAGGTCCAGTGCAGCAGAGGAGTCAGGCTATGACTTCCACACTAGTTACTTCACCACCCGCCCAGCCAGCTCGGGGTAAAGTCCAGGCAGCTAGGGGTCACCCTAGAGGGGGAGGCCGATCAGGTGGAGGTCAGGCCCTACTCTATGCTATTCCTGCCAGGCCAGATGCCATTACTTCAAATGCAGTGATCACAGGTATTATCTCAGTATGCCACATGGATGCTTTTATATTATTTGACCTTGGTTCCACTTATTCATATATATCATCGTATTTTCCTTATTATCTGGATATGCCCCGTGAGTACTTATCTCATCTGTTCATGTATCCACGCCAGTGGGTGATACTATTATTATGGATCGTGTATATCGGTCATGTGTAGTGACTATTGGGGGATTGGAGACTAGAGTTGATCTCTTATTGCTTAGTATGGTTCTAAGACCGTGACGTTGGTGATGCCGGGGTTGCCAAGGATCGAGTGGAGAGGTTCTCTAGATTATGTTCCCAGCAGAGCGATTTCATATCTGAAGGCCCAACGGATGGTTGGGAAGGGTTGTTTATCTTATTTGGCCTTTGTGAGGGATGTTGGTGCTGATACTCCTACTATTGATTCTGTTCCGGTGGGGCGAGACTTTTCGGATGTGTTTCTTGCAGATCTGCAGGGCATACCGCCCGACAGGGATATTGACTTGGTGCCGGGCACTCAGCCCATTTCTATTCCTCCGTATCGTATGGCACCGACTGAGTTGAAGGAATTGAAAGAGAAGCTTCAAGAACTTCTTGATAAGGGGTTTATTAGGCCTAGTGTGTCGCCTTGGGGGTGCACTGATTCTATTTCTGAAGAAGAAGGATGGTACTATGCGGATGTGCATCGACTATAGGTAGTTGAACAAAACTACAATCAAGAGCAAGTATCCTTTGTCGCGTATTGATGATCTATTTGACCAACTTCAGGGAGCGCGGGTGTTCTCTAAGATTGATTTGAGGTCTAGGTATCACCAGTTGAAGATTCGGGACTTGGATATTCTAAAGACAGCATTCAAGACCCGTTACGGTCATTATGAGTTCCTTGTGATGTCTTTTGGGCTGACCAACTGTAAGGCCCCGTTAAAATTTCCTAATGATTTAAGATTTTAAAGTGCGACAACGGTATTCGGGAATAACATATTCCAGTATCAAAGGAGACCTATGGGGTGGAACCGCATTATTTTGACACCAAACGTGTTTTATCTACGTCATTTCTTTGAGTATAAGTGGTATCACATTAAACAAATTAGCTCCAAATTCCTTTTTTATTGAAGCATTAGATCCGTATTGAAATTACGGAGCCATAGTAAAAAGAATCGTCGAATTCTAATATCGTATGTGAGAGTTATGCCCATTCCCGTATCGAAAAAATAATTTCTCATCGCCAGCACCCAGGGAAGCGCGAGGCGCTATCTCTGGCACTGGGATTTCTTTCAGCTACGAGAACCAGCGCCACAGGCAGCGCCCCACGCCACTTGTGGCGCCCGAAAACACCATATACTCATTCGGGGTTCATTTTATCCCATTTCTCTTGGCCGAACTTTGGGGTTTTCCTCCACTCTCTCAAGACCTCCAACTCCCCCCATCTTCAAGGTGAGTAATCCCTACTAATTTTGTATTTCATTTCATCAATTCCATCCTAAAACTAACTCAATCCTCCATAAAATACATAGATCTTAAAGAAATTTCTTCAAGAACTCAAAGGAGGGTTTGCAAGATTTCTTCCAAAAGGTAATCCTACACCCTTAGACTTACATGTATGGATATATTATGGGAATATAAGTATGAATTAAGTATTTGAATTTATGGTATGGTGATTGGAAGCCACAAGTTCCCAAATTAAATACATAACCATTGTAGAGATTGAAAGGTGATTATTTGATGGAATTTTGTTGGTTGGGTGTGGATGGATGGTCATGTATGTGATGTTGGAAGTTATGAATTGTTTAAGAATGATGGTGGGATAAATTATTGGTAAATGGTAGTAGTTGGATGAATTAATTCTATGGGTAAGAGATGTAAAGATTCATGCCTACTAGGAGTTTGATAAAATGCCTAAATAGCCTAAATTATGGAATTTGTTACTACGATTGGTCCAATTGAATTATGTTGATGTAGATTGAAGTTGTAAGAGTAGTAGGTGGTTTTAGTAGTACTAAAGAGCTCTATCAAGGTATGTTGGCTAAACTTTCTCTCTTAGAATCGAATTCCATAATGTTTCCGTAAGATCAAGTATGATTAACTCAAGATTCCTAACTTCTATATTTCGGGTTATTCCCTATAAACTTGATTATTCCGAATGAGACTTATATCAAAATATCGATGTTCAAAGTATGGTTTGTGTATCAAAAATGCTATGTTTTGAGTCGTGTTCCAAATGAAGGTTATGATGCCAAATTGTGTGAGAAAATCTCAATATTCTTAAGACTCTTAATTGCTCATATGTGTACCTAAAGTCTTGATTGGAAATGTCTTATTGTTGATAATCTATAAAGATGGTTGGAAGTGAAATAAGTGAATTGGGGATATAGAGTGTGGCCAACGTGCCAAGAATTTAAGTTATGATTGTGGCTAGTAGTGCAAATGATTTGAGAGGATGCGATAAAGAATATGAAATGAGCCTCGACTCAGTTGTTTAAAAATGATTTTGAAAATAGAATTGCCTAAAAGCTTTTGTACTCAATTCATGCCCATAAGTGGTTGCTTTAACTAATGCTTTGCTTTATAAATATATCCAGTATGATTCGAGTTCTTACATACTCATGTGTTGAAATTGTACATTGTCATTTCTGGGGAAGAGTATTGCAGGAATAAATGGTATATTGATTGTTTATGATTTTGATGTATGTTTCTCTTGCAGGTTGGTATGCCCCATTCTTTGGGAAGAAACTATTTGTGTTTAAAATTCCCATTACAAATGGATTTGAAGTATATGATTTCTGAAATATTCTATATGTTGATATTTGATGGTGATCTTTGAAATTGAAAGAGGTGAAAGTGTGGAATATGAAATACGGCCATCGTGCCAGGAATAAAGAATCTTGTGAATGGTCAAATGAGCTAAGGAAATATTGTCGTTCTGAATGACTGGAAATACTAATGAGAATCTATACAATGTGAAAGATGTTGAGGTGAGTACAATTGTATTTATGTTACCTCTGTGTGCAAATCAAATTAAAAATATTTTTGGGAGCATCATTAGCAAAACCGAGGAAGGGTGGGTCATAAGGCCCACACCTGAAACTACACGTGCCGGTGTAGGGGTGGATTGTGATTATTCCCCTTATTTGGGATGAAATTGTGATATTATTCCCCTTAATTGGGATGAAATTGGTAATAATTGTGGATTGGAAAAGTCAACCCACACGGCATATATGGGAAGACGGCATAGCTGATCGGGTGGAGATGGGACTCCATGTTACGCACATGGTGGTACTACTCTTGGTAACAACTTTCTTTCGCATCACCTGTCAAACCACATTGTCCGTGGGGAGATGGCCTAGCCGATAGGGCGTGATCAGACACCGTGCTAACAAAAATGGTGGTATATCAGTATTACTGATCTCCCAACCAAATATTGTATATGAAGTTCGTATTTGGAAAATTATTATGTTTTAACTGGACATTTGGATATTGTTGATTGTGACTTGTTGTTTCTATGTGTTGCCTTTTCTTATATGGACATTCTATTTTGAAAGAGGACTTTTAGCTATACATACTAGTGCTATTCGACAGTACTGACGTCCCTTTTGTCGGGGGCGCTGCATCTTTAATGGATGCAGGTGGTTCTACAGCAGGCGACATTGATCAGTGATAGCAGTACACTCTTTTCAGCTGATTTTGTGAGCCCCACTTTATTTCGGGGTCATGTATCTTTTGTTTCTCATGTACCTTGTTTTGAGGTATAGCCGGGGCCTTGTTACCGGCATTTCCATATTACTCTTCTATTGTACTTAGAGGCCCCGTAGACAGGTTGTGGGTGGTATTTGATGTGGAGAATATAATTAAAAATATTGGTATCTGGAAATTATGTTTTTCATTAATTCTATAAAATCGTAATATTTTGGAAATTATGAATGAAGTTGCTAATGAGAATGAAATGGAAGTTGTTAATGAAATCTTTTCAGTGTTTGATTAATGGAGTACATCTCCTCTTATTTCATGAATGAGTTTGGGTAGAAGAAAATCTGACAGGCTTGCTCGGTGGGGTTTACTCGGTTGAGCGCTGGTCGCGCTCCCCGATTTCGGGGTGTGACAAACTTGGTATCAGAGCCTAAGGTTTTAAAGTGTCCTAGGATGTCTCGGAGCCGTGTCTAGTAGAGTCCTTCTTATCGGTGTGTTGTCGACCACATTTATAATGAGGAGGCTACATGGACATTTAGGAATTATCATAATTCTTTGATACTCCAGATGGTGCGATAGAGCTCAAGGTAGGAAGCTAAATTCCTCGTCATGTCTTATTTTCCATATGAGTAACCTACGTGTTCGAGGCAGCGAGGAGGTTTTGAAAGAATCAGTTACTAGGGGAAGTGTCATTGTTCCTATTAATGTTACCGTGCCACCGGAATATATGGTGAGAGCACCTAAGAAATGAAAGAGGATTATTGGCATCAATGAGCCAGAATATTTGATATGAAAGAAGAGCCACTCGAGTTTATGTTGGATGATTCTTGAAATATGTTATGGTTGTGGAAGCAGGGGGCACAAGAAGAACAAATTCCCTTAGGTTGGATACACCCATCCCGGTCTGCCTGATATGTGGGCAAAAATATTTTGCGTCATGTTGTGAGTATGCTCAGAAGCGTGTTAGGGGTGGTAGATTTGGGCAATTTCAAAAGTCCATACAACGAGCTGTTGCAGAGATTGTTACTCCCACTATGAAGGCTTGGAGGAAGACTAAGGGGAACACTTATGATGTATGCAAAAAGGGTAATATCAGGTAAGTGGGGCGAGTCAGTTTAGCGGACCCTATCCTTGTTGTGAGAAGTGTAGGAGATGTCATTCAATAGTATGTCACTACAATACCAATGTATGTTATGGATGTAGAGTCGAGGGGCATCAGTTAAGGCACTGCCTCGTCAATCTAAAGTTAACAAGTAAGTCACTCCTTAGTATATCATTTTGAACACTGCATTATTTTCCTTGTTGGATATGTACATCCATATTGAAGGGGACCTACATAAATATGGTCGTAACTAAAACATTGAATCACAAAACATTGCATGTACTTACTTTCTGAACGAGACACATTATTCGTGAAGCCACTCTATCACAAATTCTCTTACTTACAATCTCTGGTGGAACTGAGCTCTATAATTATTTCTTTGGATTGAGTTATAACTCTAGGATTAATACTTCCCACTTGCTTTCCTAAATTATCAGCAAGAGATAATACCTGATGAATTTCTTACATAACCTTTTGATTCAAATAGATAACATCTGCTCACGTGTCCTTATGCATGCACAGTCATAAAGTTTACCTATGTGGTATCAAATCTAATGTAAAGAAGCCTAGTGTTGAGATCCTTCTTGAGCCACTCTTTTTCTCTCCGGTGTATGTGGCTCCTATGATTGGAACAATCACTTTACTCCTTTATGAATAGTATCATGAATCCTTTTCACTATCTAGTAACATGAGAGCATATCTCATCACCTATCATATGTGTACCTATCAATTGAACGGGGTCACTTGTCCGCATAATGTTTCCGGGAAATTTGAGATTTTCACAAATTCGTCACAGGAAGATCTTTTTGTTCACCCATCTCAGTATGACTTTCATGTCCACTTAGATCAGTCCGCAGAAAGTAGCCCACTTTGTTCCTAGTATTGTAGTTGCCCATGAAGTGGCCTGGTATTGCGGCTTAAGAGTTATTATGGCAGAGATATGTCTAGCTCATAGAAAAGTGTACATTCTCTCTAACCAATACATGATTTCATCCAAACATTAAGATGTCCTATCTACATGATTTCACTCGTGTGTGGTTGAAATTTAAGCAGCCTTACAACAAATTTTCATCCCCACTTCAGGTGGATGTTTCAGATTTTGGCACATATGATGAGCATATTGATTTGAAAGACAAGTTTGTTGTATATCTAGTCCTCTCATATGGGATCAACTATTGTGAAGGGTTAAGCTATCAGAATGATAATAATCTCACAAGTGTTCAACTTCTTTTTTCATCCTCATGGGCTTGTGGTATAGATTCCTTGTGCTAGTTACTGTTAAGAGAGTAATGCAATTTCATGCATTTTGACACCTATATCCCATTCAGGGTGCCAGAATATTATCATTTTGAGTTAAACTGATTTTCCCTACATTCCAAGAGGCGACTGGTGTCACGTACTTGGCAATTTCTCTTTGAGGCCTACTATTTCCAAACAAGGCACATATGGAACGACTCATAGCCTTCCAAGAATAACTGACGCTAATGTCTTTATCCTTCCAATTATGCCTCCCATATATCACATGTCTAAAATGACTCACTTTTGTTACACCTCAGGATCATGTACATGGTTACCACATTATCAATGCCTACTAGGAAACTCTATGACTCTTTTGTTGAACCAATGATGTCACCACTACAAATCATCATTTCAGCACTATTGGTAGTGACCTTCATGTCTCTTAGGATATAACCTCCTGAAATATCGTGCTCAGCACATTGATGGATTCTTGAATAATTCTAGCCAATCTCGAACCTCGTTGTTCATATTTATAATAACCTATAGGGGTTGAATGTTCAAACATGTCAAAGAAGAAGCATCATTCCGTGATCAAATATATTGGATAGGAAGTTTTATGGTAATATTCAAGCTAGCACATCTTAGAGTAATTGCTAAAGGTCACCAAAGGTTTAGTTTGGGTGTTCGGCGTAGGGATTTAGAGTTGTAGAAAGTGAACGGGTTATTCTCAATATTTTCTCCATGAGGATGTTATGTGAATTGTTAAAGAAGGTAAAGTATGTGTAGTCACATTAGGCCTTATGGAATATTGAAGGAAATAGGCCAAACTATGAGTATGATGTTTCCCTATTATTGTACTCCGTGTACCTGGTGTTTCATGTGTCTATGTCTAAGGAGGTAATTGGAAATCCTTTGTATATCGTTCTGGTGAAGGTTATTGAAGGAGAAGTTAATGGATAGTTAACTTATGAGAGGTACCTAATTGTCATCCTTGTTTGAAAAGCCTGGAAGTTGGGATTGCCTACGTTAAAGTGTTATGGCAAAGTCTGTAAGTCGAGAAGGTCACCTTGAAGGCCGAAAGTGTTGTGGAAAGAAAATATTTTCGCTTGATTGTATAGCAATTGGTTTTGATTTAAAAGGTACTTTCTAGGTGTTATGATTTAAAAATGTGTAGTTCATGTCCAGATATCATTTTGATAATGCAGTTCCTGCAATGCTGAGATTAGTGTTATTGATATATATATATATTGTGGTTCTTTGTCGAGTTGGGGATGTGTTGTTAGGATTGGTTTTTGGGATTCTTTGACAGGTGGATAGGCCCAGTTACAGGGGAGACTCTGGCAAATTTTTTGAAAATTTATAGAGTTAGTAAAATTGGGAACTTTTGGTGTGTGGATGAGGATGTAAGTCACATTGGGTGTCTATGGCGGATTCTAACCCTCATTCGAGGATGAATGATCTTAAGTGGGGGAGAATGTAAGGCCCCGTTAAAATTTTCTAATGATTTAAGATTTTAAAGTGCGACAACGATATTCAGGAATAACGTATTCGAGTATCAAAGGAGACCTATGGGATGGAACTGCATTATTTTGACACCAAAAGTGTTTTAACGATGTCATTTCTTTGAGTATAAGTGGTATCACATTAATCAAATGAGCCCGAAATTCAGTTTTGATTAAAGCATTAGATCCGTATTGAAATTACGGAGCCATAGCAAAAAGAATCGTCGAATTCGGACATCGTATGTGAGAGTTATGCCCATTCCCGTGTCAGGAAAATAAATTTCCGTCGCCAGCGCCTAGGGCAGCGCAGGGCACTATCCCCGGCGCTGGGATTACTTTCAGCTACTGGAACCAGTGCCACAGGCAGCGCCCCACGCCACCTGTGGTGCCCGAAAACACTATATACTCATTCGGGGTTCATTTTACCCCATTTCTCTTGGCCGAACTTTGGGGTTTTCCTCCACTCTCTCAAGACCTCCAACTCCCCCCATCTTCAAGGTGAGTAATCCCTACTAATTTTGTGTTTCATTCCATCAATTCCATCCTAAAACTAACTCAATCCTCCATAAAATACATAGATCTTCAAGAAATTTCTTCAAGAACTCAAAGGAGGGTTTTGTAAGATTTCTTCCAAAAGGTAATCCTACACCCTTAGACTTACAGGTATGGATATATTATGGGAATATGAGTATGAATTAAGTATTGGAATTTATGGTATGGTGATTGGAAGCCACAAGTTCCCAAATTAAATACATAATCATTGTAGAGATTGAAAGGTGATTATTTGATGGAATTTTGTTGGTTGGGTGTGGATGGATGGTCATGTATGTGATGTTGGAAGTTATGAATTATTTAAGAATGATGGTGGGATAAATTGTTGATAAATGGTAGTAGTTGATATGTAAAGATTCATGCCTACTAGGTGTTTGATAAAATGCCTAAATGGCCTAAATTATGGAATTTGTTACTAATATTGGTCCAATTGAATTATGTTGATGTAGATTGAAGTTGTAAGAGTAGTAGGTGGTTTTAGTAGCACTAAAGAGCTCCATCAAGGTATGTTGGCTAAACTTTCTCTCTTAGAATCGAATTCCATAATGTTTCCGTAAGATCAAGTGTGATTGGCTCAAGATTCCTAACTTCTATATTTCGGGTTATTCCCTATAAACTTGATTATTCCGAATGAGCCTTATATCAAAATATCGATGTTCAAAGTATGGTTTGTGTATCAAAAATGCTATGTTTTGAGTCGTGTTCCAAATGAAGGTTATGATGCCAAATTGTGTGAGAAAATCTCAATATTCTTAAGACTCTTAATTGCTCATATGTGTACCTAAAGTCTTGATTGGAAATGTCTTATTGTTGATAATCTATAAAGATAGTTGGAAGTGAAATAAGTGAATTGGGGATATAGAGTGTGGCCAACGTGCCAAGAATATAAGTTATGATTGTGGCTAGTAGTGCAAATAATTTGAGAGGATGCGATAAAGAATATGAAATGAGCCTCGACTCAATTGTTTATAAATGATTTCAAAAATAGAATTACCTAAAAGCTTTTTTACTCAATTCATGCCCATAAGTGGCTACTTTAACTAATGCTTTGCTTTATAAATATATCAGTGTGATTCGAGTTCTTACATACTCATATGTTGAAATTGTTCATTGTCATTTCTGGGGAAGAGTATTGCAGGAATAAATGGTGTATTGATTGTTTATGATTTTGATGTGTGTTTCTATTGCTGGTTGGTATGCCCCATTCTTTGGGAAGAAACTATTTGTGTTTAAAATTCCCATTACAAATGGATTTGAAGTATATGATTTCTGAAATATTCTATATGTTGATATTTGATGGCGAAATTTGAAATTGAAAGAGGTGAAAGTGTGGAATATGAAATACGATCATCGTGCCAGGAATAAAGAATCTTGTGAATGGTCAAATAAGCCAAGGAAATATTGTCGTTCTGAATGACTAGAAATACTAATGAGAATTTATAAAATGTGAAAGGTGTTGAGGTAAGTACAATTGTATTTATGTTACCTCTGTGTGCAAATCAAATCAAAAATATTTTTGAGAGCATCATTAGCAAAACCGAGGAAGGGTGGGTCATAAGGCCCACACCTGAAACTATACGTGCCGGTGTAGGGGTGGATTGTGATTATTCCCCTTATTTGGGATGTAATTGTGATATTATTCCCCTTAATTGGGATGAAATTGGTAATAATTGTGGATTGGAAAAGTCAACCCACACGACATATATGGGAAGACGGCCTAGCTGATCGGGTGGAGATCGGACTCCATGTTACGCACATGGTGGTACTACTCTTGGTAACAACTTTCTTTCGCATCACCTTTCAAACCACATTGTCCGTGGGGAGATGGCCTAGCCGATCGGGCGTAATCGGACTCCGTGCTAACAAAGACGGTGGTATATTAGTGCTAATGATCTCCCAACCAAAAATTGTATATGAAGTTCGTATTTTGAAAATTATTATATTTTAACTGGATATTTGGATATTGTTGATTGTGCCTTGCTGTTTCTATGTGTTGCCTTTTATTATATGGACATTCTGTTTTGAAAGAGGACTTTTAGCTATACATACTAATGCTATTCGACAGTACTAACGTCCCTTTTGCCGGGGGTGCTGCATCTTTAATGTATGTAGGTGGTTCTACAGCAGGCGACATTGATCAATGATAGCAGTATACTCTTTTCAGTTGATTTAGTGAGCCCCACTTCATTTCGAGGTCATGTATCTTTTATTTCTCATGTACTGTGTTTTGAGGTATAGCCGGGCTTGTTACCGGTATTTCCATATTACTCTTCGATTGTACTTAGAGGCTCCATAGACAGGTTGTGGGTGGTATTTGATGTGGCAAATTGAATTAGAAATGTTGGTATTTGGAAATCATATTTTTCATTAATTCTATAAACTCGTAATATTTTGGAAATTATGAATACAGCTACTAATGGGAATGAAATGGAAGTTGTTAATGAAATCTTTTCAGTGTTTGATTAATGGAGTACATCTCCTCTTATTTCATGAATGAGTTTGGGTAGAAGGAAATCTGACAGGCTTGCTCGGCCGGGTTTACTCGGTTGAGCGCCGGTTGCGCTCCCCGATTTCGGGGCGTGACACCAACGCCCCAGCAACATTCATGCATCTGATGAACAATGTATTTCAGTCTTATCTTGACTTGTTTGTCATAGTATTCATTGATGATATCCTGGTGTAATCTCGTAGCTAGGAGGAGCATGCCGAGCATTTGAGGATTGTGTTGCAGCAGTTGAGGGAGGAGAAGCTTTATGCCAAGTTCTTCAAGTTGAGTTTTCGCTTAGTTCGATGGCATTCTTTGGGCACGTGGTGTCCAGTGAGGGGATTCAGGTGGTTCCAAAAAAGATAGAGGCAATTCAGAGTTGGCCTAGGCCGTCCTCAGCTACTAAGATTCGGAGCTTTCTCGGTTTGGCCGATTATTATCGTCGCTTCGTGGAGGGTTTCTCGTCTATTGCATTGCCTTTGACTAAATTGACCTAGAAGGGTGCTACTTTCAAGTGGTCAGATGAGTATGTAGAGAGCTTTCAGAAGCTCAAGACTGTCTTGACCACAACTCCAGTTCTAGTTTTGCCTTCAGCTTCAGGCTCTTATACAGTGTATTGTGCTGCTTCTTGGATCGCATTGGGTGTGTCTTGATGTATAAGGGTAGAGTGATTGCTTATGCTTCGTGTCAATTGAAGCCTCATGCGAAGAACTACCATGTTCATGATTTGGAGTTGGCTGCCATCGTTCATGCATTGAAGATTTGGAGGCATTATCTCTAAGGTGTGTCTTGTGAGGTATTTATGGATCATCGGAGTCTCCAACACTTGTTCAAACAAAATGATTTAAAATTTAGGCAGCGGAGATGGTTGGAGCTGCTAAAGGACTATGATATTACCATTCTGTATCATCACGAGAAGGCTAATATGGTGGTCGATGCCTTGAGTATAAAGGCGATGAGTATGGGTAGCCTTGCATTCATTCATGTTGGTTAGAGACCTCTTGCAGTTGATGTTCAGGCCTTGGCCAACCAGTTCATGAGATTAGATGTTTCGGAGACTAGTCGGGTTTTAGCTTGTGTAGTTTCTCGGTCTTCCTTATTTGATCGCATCAGAGAGCGCGAGTATGATGATCCTCATTTTCTTGTTCTTAAGGACACTATTTAGCACGGTGATGCCAGAGGGATGTTACTATCGGGGGTGATAGGGTGTTGAGGATGCAGGGCCGGATTTGTGTGCCTAATGTAGATGGGTTACGTGAGTTGATTCTTGAGGAGGCCCACAGTTCGTGGTATTCCATTCATCCGGGTGCAGCAAAGATGTACCAGGATTTGAGGAAGCACTATTGATGAAGGAGAATGAAGAAGGATATAGTGGGGTTTGTAGTTCGGTTCCTTAACTGTCAGCAGGTGAAGTATGAGCATTAGAGACCGGGTGGATTGCTTTAGTGGCTTGAGATTCCAGAGTGAAAATGGGAGCGTATCACCATGGATTTTTTAGTTGGACTCCCACGGACTTCAAGGAAGTTTAATGCTATTTTGGTGATTGTGGATCGGCTGACCAAGTCCGCGCACTTCATTCCAGTTGGGACTACTTATTCTTCAGAGCGGTTGGCTGAGATTTACATCCGCGAGATTGTTCACCTTCACGGTGTGCCAGTGCCCATCATTTCAGATCGGGGCACGCAATTTACATCATAATTTTGAAGAGCATTACAACGAGAGTTGGGCACCCAGGTTGAGTTGAGTACAACATTTCACCCTCAGATGAACGGACAATCAGAGCGCACTATTCAGATATTGGAGGACATGTTACACGCTTGTGTCATTGATTTCGGGGGGTTTTGGGGTCATTTTCTTCCGCTTGCAGAGTTTGCCTACAACAAAACTACTAGTCGAGCATTCAGATGGCTTCGTATGAGGCTTTGTATGGACGACGATGTCGATCCCCGGTGGGTTAGTTCGAGCCGGGTGAGGATATATTATTGGGTACTGACTTGGTTCAGGATGCTTTGGACAAGGTTAATGTTATATCCCGCATTTCGTACATTAAAGTTTCGCCATAAGTTAATCAACGTAAGCTCGGGAATGAGATTATTTTTGAGGTTATAAGTATTTATGTTATTTGTAACAAGTGATAAGTGAGTGCCGTGAAGATTAGAGGGTAAACAAATCAAATATGGTAGTAAGGCAAATCAAATATGATAGTAAGGTATATGAAGTGTATTAGTATTTAAGAAAATTGTGTGCTAGAATTAATTATGTGAATAATTGATTAATTGTGGGAATAATGTGAGAAAATAAGGAAATTGTCACGCCCCAAAACCGAGGAGCGCGACCGGCGCTCAACCGAGTGAACCCGGCCGAGCAAGCCTATTAGATTTCCTTCTACCCAAACTCATTCATGAATAAAGAGAATATATATGTTTTCGTTAATAATCAAACAATAAAGTGATCACGTCTACAATACCAATTCATTTCCAATAGCTTCATCATTTTTAAAGTCTCAACGGACAGGTAATACAACCACAACATAACATATTTTGTCTTCCCCAGCACCAATACACAACCCACACTATGTCTACAGAGCCTCTATAGATAAAGAAGAGTACAATGATAATGCCAGCAACAAGGCCCCGGCTATACCCCAAACAAAATACACAAAGTACAAAGGATTCATGAATCCGAAATGAAGTGGGTCTCACCAAGTCAGCTGGGAAGAAGGTGTACTGCTATCACTGATCAATAACTCCTGCTGTGGAACCACCTCCATCCATTTAAAGATGCAGCGCCCCCGGCAAAAAGGGACGTTAGTACCGTCGAATAGTACTAGTATGAAAACTAAACACCAATTTAAGAATTTAGAAATACAAGATAATTATGATGAACCAGTGCGACAATAAAATAATATAGATAACTGTCTCAACCATAGCAAGCTTATTAAAAGCAATCAACAACATTTATAGGATTTAAGATGAGATCCTATGTAACCATCTTCACATAAAGCGGCCCCGCCGCCTCACCCGATGTATGCAGGTGGAGGTGTACATACAATACCACAACTCTAATCAAGCAGCCCTGCCGCCTCACCCCAATGTATGTGGGTGGATGTGTAACCACAGTACCAAGAACCTACACAAAGCGGCTATGCCGCATCACCCCAATGTATACGGGTGGAAATGCATCAACGATACCAATACCAACACAAAGCGGTCGTACCGCCTCACCCCAATGTTAGCGGGTGGAGGTGCAGTCCCACAATACCATAATCCCTACACAAAGCGGTCATGCCGCCTCACCCCAATATATATGCGGGTGGAGGTGTATCACAGTCACAATCTCTATATCATAATCCCCATACAAAGCGGTCATGCCGCCTCACCCCAATGTATGCGGGTGGAGGTGTATCACAATCAAAATCTCTATACAACTTGGCATAATACCTTTCACATAAATCACGACAAGAAATTATAACATGTGGATACGTAATCCATGGTTTGGGACACATCCTCAATTTATAATGTAATATGATAAGAGCATTTGAAATACGAATTGGAAATATATCTTCATCACAAAACTTATCGGAATACTCGATTTATAATCAACATCTTGGAACTCACAAGGATAATGAAAATTCCAACTCTTAAAGAAGAGTTTAGCCAACATACCTCAAATTCTTCCCTTAATAATACTACAACAAAGCACTACACTAATCAAGTTCAATCTACAATAACAACATCCAATGAGACCAATATTAGTAACAAATCCCATAGGTTCAATGTATTAATAAATTTCATCGCCAAGATTATCATTCACCTTCTCCCTTATTTTCTCAAAAGTACTATTCATGCCATGAACTAGATTTTTATAATCCAATCTTTCAACCCTTAAAACTTGCAACAAATGCTTCAAATACTTCTAACTACTCATATAAAATGAGTTTGAAGCATTGGAATTACCTCTAGTAGATCAATCTTGAAAAATCACAACTTTGGTGATTTTTGTGTTCTTGAGGATTTGATGATGAAATCTTGTATTTGGATGTAATAATGATGTTAGAAATCATGTATATTGAGTAATAATCAACCCAAAACATCATTAACAGCTTACCTTGGTTGATTGGACTTGATTTGAGCTCAAAATCGTCCCTTCACCTCAAGAACCCTAAACCCCAAATACTCAAAATATCCCCCTTCCCCGACCTTGTATTTATAGGCCCAGATTTCTGAGTTTCGGATGCGGCCCTGGATGCTTCACATCCCCACTTCACTCCTCTTTGAAGCTCGGATGCGGACCTGGATGCTATGGCAGCACTTCACTGCCAGCCTCTCTTTCGGACGCGGCTTCGGATGCTTCGCATCCGCAGGCTCCTCCGCCAGCCTTTGGTAATTTGATCTTAACTTCTTGTAGGAATGTCCGAATGACAAACGGTTTGAAGAGTTAGAAACTAGACTCAAAGGGATTTAATTTTATAGGTAGATCACCCCATAAGTCGTTATGCTTTGGTAGCATCATACATTTGAAGTAGGATCTTATGCGAATTGAGACATCCTTTACACTTAATGTATCCTACTTGTTCCACACGAATTCTTTCCATTCACAAAACTCCTTAGTATGTTTCAACACACCTTAAACATATACGTTTCATTTCAAAATAATGTGGTTCTATCCCATGGGTCTCCTTTAATACTCTAACACGTTATTCCCAAATATCGTTGGCGTACTTTAAAATATTAAATCATTAGAAAAATTTTCCGGGGCCTTACATTCTCCCCCTCTTAGGATCATTCGTCCTCGAATGAGGGTAAAAGAAATCCGTCATTAGCATCTTACGCTACTCAGTTTTTTTCATACCATATTCGAGCAGCCCCAATTTGACTAACTCCCAAAATTTCCAAATATTTCGCCAGAGTTTCCCTTGTAACTAGGCCTATCCACATGTTAGAGAGCCCCAGAAACACATCCTAACAACATATACGTATTCCAACGACGTAACATAATACAAAACAACACCAAATGTGGTCTCATAAGCAATATATATCCAGAAAGGAACACCCTCAATGCCAATTGTTCACATGATACAAAATTCATAAAAAGTAAGTTTTATAATTTTCCTAGATCACGACTTAAAATACATGGTCATTCAAACAAATAAGGATACTTTTTCTTCATTTCTTCCTCGGCCTCCCAAGTAGCCTCTCCAACCTGTTGGTTTCGCCACAACACTTTTACTGAGGCAATTTCTTTATTCCTCAATTTTCGGACTTGCCGATCAATAATAGAAATCGGAATCTCTTCGTAATTCAATTTCTCATTTACCTCAATAGTCTCAACCGGAACAATGAGTGTCAGATCTCCAACTACTTTCTTTAACATAGACACATGAAACACCGGGTGTACTAATGACATCTCAGGTGGTAGCTCAAGCTTGTACACCACCTCACCGATCCTCTGAATGATTTTGTACGGTCCGACATACCTCGGACTCAATTTCCCTTTCTTACCAAATCGCATTTCACCCTTCATGGGGGAAACTTTCAAGAATACCCAATCAACTTCTTTGAACTCCAAATCCCTACGACGAATATCCGAATAGGATTTCTAACGACTTTAGGCAGTCTTCAACCGTTCCTTAATGATTTTAACTTTTTCCATAGCCTGATGCACAAGGTCTAGCCCTATCAAATCTGCTTCCCCAATTTCGAACCACCCAATGGGAAATCTACATCTCCTACCATATAAAGCCTCAAATGGTGCCATCTGAATGCTAGCATGATAGCTATTGTTGTATGCAAATTCTATAAGTGGTAAATAATCATCCCAACTACCTTTGAAGTCCAGCACACAAGCACGCAACATATCCTCAAGCGTTTGAATAGTCCGCTCTACCTGCCCGTCAGTCTGCGGGTGAAAGGCCGTACTAAGATTCACCTGAGTACCCAAACCTTGCTGAAATTTCTTCCAAAAATTAGCAGTGAATAGTGCTCCCCGATCAGAAATGATGGAAACTGGGGTGCCATGCAACCTGACTATTTCTTTGATATACAACTGAGCATACTGCTCCACTGCGTCGGTAGACTTAACCGGCAAAAAGTGTGCATATTTCGTGAGTCGATCCACAATCACCCAAATTGAGTCAAACTTGCGCGGAGTGCGCGGTAATCTTACCATAAAGTCCATATTAATCATTTCCCACTTTCATATTGGAATTTCTATGTTCTGTGCCAACCCACCGGGCCTTTGGTGTTCGGCCTTCACTTGCTGACAATTCGGACATCTTGCCACAAAGTCTGCCACATTTCTCTTCATATCATTCTACCAATAGACTTCCTTAATATCATGATACATTTTTGTAGAACCTGGGTGCACAGAATACCTAGAAGTGTGAGCTTCAGTCAAAATTCTTTCACGGAGACCATCCACATTTGGAACACATAGTCGCCCTTGGTACCTTAGTGTACCATCATCCATGCCAAGAGAAAAGGCCATGGTCTTATGTTTATGAATTCCCTCTTTCAATTGTACCAACAATGGGTCGTTGTATTATTTTTCTTTGACTTCCACTACAAGTGATGGTTCAGCCCTATTTTGCACAATTACCCCTCCTTCACTAGAGTCTGCAAGACGAACTCCCAAACTAGCCAATCGGTGGACTTCTTTGGCCAATGGCCTTTGATATGCCTCCAAGTGTGCTAAGCTACCCATAGATTTTCGGCTGAGAGCATCTGCCACAACATTAGCCTTCCTTGGATGGTATAAAATATCAATGTCATAATCCTTGAGTAATTCAAGCCATCTTCTCTGCCTCAAATTCAATTCCTTCTATTTGAAAATATAATGAAGGCTCTTATGGTCCGTGAATATATCCACATGGACTCCATATAAATAATAACGCCAAATTTTCAATGCAAATACCACCGTCGCAAGTTCTAAATCATGTGTTGGATAGTTCTTTTCATGATTCTTTAATTGCCTAGAAGCATAAGCTATCACCTTTCCATGTTACATTAATACACACCCAAGCCCGATTCTTGAAGCATCACAATATACCACAAATCCATCTATACCCTCTGGTAGAGTCAACACCGGTACCGTAGTCAATCTTGCTTTCAATTCTTGGAAACTCTTTTCATAAGCATCTGACCATTGGAACTTAATTGCCTTCTACGTCAATTTAGTCAATGGAGAGGCAAGAGTAGAAAAACCTTCCACAAACTTTTTGTAATACCCAGCTAAGCCTAAGAAACTGCGAATCTTTGTTGGAGTTGTAGGCCTCGGCCAATTTTTCACCGCTGAAATTTTCTGAGGATCAACCTTTATTCCCTCACTAGAGACTACATGACCCAAGAATATAACCGATTCAAGCCAAAATTCACACTTTGAAAACTTTGCATATAACTGGTGCTGCTGCTGGGTTTGCAAAACTACCCTAAGATGATCGGCATGATTTTCTCGACTTTGTGAATATACAAGAATATTGTCAATAAACACTATCACAAAAGAGTCGAGGAATGGCTTAAAAATTCGATTCATAAGATCCATGAAGGCTGCTGGAGCATTTGTTAGCCCAAAAAACATCACCAGAAATTCAAAATGCCCATACTGGGTCCTAAAAGCTATTTTCGGAATATTCCGCTCCCTGATCTTCAATTGGTGATACCCGGATCGTAAATCAATTTTGGAGAAATACTTAGCACCTTGCAATTGGTCAAACAAGTCATCTATCCTTGGTAGTGGGTACTTATTTTTGATTGTTACCTTATTAAGTTGCCGATAGTCAATACACATACGTAGTGACCCATCTTTCTTTCTTACAAAGAGAACAGGTGCGCCCCAAGGTGACACACTAAGTCGGATGAAACCCTTTTCTAACAAATCTTTCAATTGTTCCTTTAGCTCCTTCAATTCTGCCGGTGCCATTCTGTAGGGTGGAATGGATATAAGATGTATGTCTGGTATCACATCAATCCCAAAATCAATCTCCTTGTCTGGTGGGATCCAAGGGAAAGACTCCCGGAAATTCATTCACAACAAGCATGGACTCAAGTGTAGGTGCCTCGACATCGGTGTCCGTAACCCAGATTAAATGGTAAATACATCCCTTGTTGATCATCTTTTTGGCCTTAAGGTAAGAAATAAACCTACCCTTCGGCACTATATAATCACCCTTCCACTCAATAACTGGCTCATTTGGAAATTCGAACTTAATAGTTCTGGTTCGGCAATCAAGCTTGTCAAAACATGAATAAAGCCAATCCATCCCCATTATCACATCAAAATAGACCATTCTCAATTCAATAAGATCGGTCACGGTGTCTCGACCATGCAATGTGACAACACAATCCCTATAAACCCGCACGACCAAAATAGACTCACCAACCGGAGTAGATATAGAGAACGGCTCATAAAGCTGTTCTGGTTCTATCCCAAATTCCATAGCAACATAAGGTGTGACATATGACAAAGTGGAACCGGGATCAATAAGAGCATATACATCATGAGATTGGACAGTCAATATACCTGTGACAACATCTGGAGAAGCCTCTGATTCCTGACATCTCCGCATAGCATAAAATCTACTGGGTCCTCCCGAATTTTGTGCACCACTTCTAGCTGCACCATGCCCTACGGGTGCTGGGGTGCCTCGAGCTGGAGGTGCTGTGGATGTAGTAGCTACAGAATTAGTTGGCTGTGCCGCGCCTCTTCCCATATTTTGGCGGGACGAGCGGCAATCTCTCTGAATGTGACCCCGCAAACCACACCCATAGCATACTGGTAGGTCCATGAAACAGGACCCAAAGTGCATCCTCCCACACTTAGAGCATGGATGCCTCCACTGTTGAAACCTTCTGTCGGGCCGACCCTACTGGTGGGGTCCCCTGTTGCCCTGACTGGATCCAGATGACTGTGCACCCATCGAAGACTGGGCGAATGATTGGGATGGTCTAGATGACGCTCCCCTGAATGCTGACCTACCACCACCACCGGAAGAACCACCAAAGTTGCCCGCGGACCGGGCCTTGCTGCTACTCTGACGCTCCATTCTATTCTTCAATTTGTGGGTCTCTGTGGCTTGAGCAAATGCCACCATCTTACCATAGTTCATATCGAAATTCAAGGCAGCTGTAGAGGCCTCATTGATAACCAAGGGGCTAAGGCCCTGTACAAATCGACGTACTCTAGCCTCCATAGTGGGCAACATGTGAATAGCATATTTGGATAGGCGCGCAAACTCCATATGATACTCCCACACATTCATACTGCCCTGCTTCAGGCTTTCAAACTCAGCGGCATGAGCTTCCTTAGTTTCGGTAGGCAAGAAATGATCCATAAAGGCATCTGTGAACTCACCCCACCTTGCTGGAGGGCTTCCCTCCTCATGGGATTCCTCCCATAACTCAAACCAAGAATAGGCCACCCCTTTCAGGGGGTAAAAGGCTAACTCTACTCCCTCCGTCTCTGTAGCATGCATAACTCGGAGAGTTTTGTGCATCTCATCAATGAAGTCCTGGGGGTCCTCCTTGGGATCAGTACCCGCAAACACTGGAGGATCTAATTGAAGAAACTTGTTCACCCTAGAACTAGCAGATTCCCTTGGATGACTGGAAGAAGTAGGCCCAACACTCGATCTCTGGGCCTGAGAAGCCACTAACTGTGTCAACATTTGTATGGCTCCCCAAATATCAATATCAAACACACCAGAATCGGAAGCTGGAGTTGGAGGTGGAACTAGAATATCAGTTGGAGGAACTGTTGCACCTTCTGTAGGTGTAGGGACAAGTGCGGTCTGATCAGTTGTAGTAGAGTCAGGCAATGTAGTAACTGGAGAAATATCCTCACTCCTCGGGTGCTCATCCGCATCATCAATTATAGGGTCAACTGTCACTCCTAGGGTGACATTGGCTCTTTGGCCAGTTCTTGCCTTTTTCTTAGGTGCCATGTACTGAAAATTAGAGCAACGCAGGAGTTAAAGGAGGAACAATCTTATAACCATCTTTATTGCACGATCAAGAACATGAAAGAAGGGTATTATTCCTAAATGCCCAAGTAGCATCCTAATTATAGATGTGGTCGACAACACACCGATAATAAGGACTCTACTAGACACGGCTCCGAGATATCCTAGGACACTTTAAAACCTTAGGCTTTGATACCAAGTTTGTCACGCCCCAAAATCAAGGAGCACGACCGGCGCTCAACCGAGTGAACCCGGCCGAGCAAGCCTATTAGATTTCTTTCTACCCAAACTCATTCATGAATAAAGAGAATATATATATATATCTCTTCGTTAATCAAACAATAAAGTGATCACGTCTGCAATACCAATTCATTTCCAATAGCTTCATCATTTTTAAAGTCTCAACGGACAGGTAATACAACCACAACATAACATATTTTGTCTTCCCCAGCACCAATACACAACCCACACTATGTCTACTGAGCCTCTATAGATAAAGAAGAGTACAATGATAATGCCGGCAACAAGGCCCCGGCTATACCCCAAACAAAATACACAAAGTACAAATGATTCATGACCCCGAAATGAAGTGGGGCTCACCAAGTCAGCTGGGAAGAAGGTGTACTGCTATCACTGATCAATGACTCCTACCGTGGAACCACCTGCATCCATTTAAAGATGCAGCGCCCCCGGCAAAAAAGGACGTTAGTACCGTCGAATAGTACTAGTATGAAAACTAAACACCAATTTAAGAATTTAGAAATACAAGATAATTATGATGAACCAGTGCGGCAATAAAATAATAAAGATAACTGTCTCAACCATAGCAAGCTTATTAAAAGCTATCAATAACATTTATAGGATTTAAGATGAGATCCTACATAACCATCTTCAAACAAAGCGGCCCTGCCGCCTCACCTGATGTATGCAGGTGGAGGTGTACATACAATACCACAACTCTAATCAAGCGGCCCTGCCGCCTCACCCCAATGTATGCGAGTAGATGTGTAACCACAGTACCAAGAACCTACACAAAGTGGCTATGCCGCCTCACCCCATTGTATACGGGTGGAAATGCATCAACGATACCAATACCAACACAAAGCGGTCGTACCGCCTCACCCCAATGTTAGCGGGTGGAGGTGCAGTCCCACAATACCATAATCCCTACACAAAGCGGTCATGCCGCCTCACCCCAATATATATGCGGGTGGAGGTGTATCACAGTCACAATCTCTATACCATAATCCCCACACAAAGCGGTCATGCCGCCTCACCCCAATGTATGCGGGTGGAGGTGTATCACAGTCACAATCTCTACACAACTTGGCATAATACCTTTCACATAAATCACGTCTAGAAATTATAACATGTGGATACGTAATCCATAGTTTGGGACACATCCTTAATTTATAATGCAATATGATAAGAGCATTTGAAATACGAATTGGATATATATCTTCATCACAAAACTTATCGGAATACTCGATTTATAATCAACATCTTGGAACTCACAAGGATAATGAAAATTCCAACTCTTAAAGAAGAGTTTAGCCAACATACCTCAAATTCTTCCCTTAATAATACTACATCGAAGCACTACACTAATCAACTTCAATCTACAATAACAACATCCAATGAGACCAATATTTGTAACAAATCCCATAGGTTCAATGTATTAATAAATTTCATCGCCAAGATTACCATTCACCTTCTCCCTTATTTTCTCAAAAGTACTATTCATGCCATGAACTAGATTTTTATAATTCAATCTTTCAACCCTTAAACAACTTACAACAAATGCTTAAAATACTTCTAACTACTCATATAAAACGAGTTTGAAGCATTGGAATTACCTCTAGTAGATCAATCTTGAAAAATCACAACTTTGGTGATTTTTGTGTTCTTGAGGATTTGATGATGAAATCTTGTATTTGGATATAAGAATGATGTTAGAAATCATGTATATTGAGTAATAATCAACCCAAAACATCATTAACAGCTTACCTTGGTTGATTGGACTTGATTTGAGCTCAAAATCGTCCCTTCACCTCAAGAACCCTAACCCCCAAATACTCAAAATATCCCCCTTCCCCGACCTTGTATTTATAGGCCCAGATTTCTGGGTTTCGGATGCGGCCCTAGATGCTTCGCATCTCCACTTCACTCCTCTTTGAAGGTCGGATGCGGACCTGGACACTATGGCAGCACTTCACTGCCAGCCTCTCTTTTGGACGCGGCTTCGGATGCTTCGCATCCGCAGGCTCCTCCGCCAGCCTTTGGTAATTTGATCATAACCTCTTGTAGGAATGTACGAATGACGAACGGTTTGAAGAGTTAGAAACTAGACTCAAAGGGATTTAATTTTATAGGTAGATCACCTCATAAGTCATTATACTGTGGTATCAACATACGTTTGAAGTAGGATCTTATGCGAATTGAGACATCCTTTCCACTTAATGTATCCTACTTGTTCCACACGAATTCTTTCCATTCACAAAACTCCTTAGTATGTTTCAACACACCTTAAACATATACGTTTCATTTCGAAATAATGTGGTTCTATCCCATGGGTCTCCTTTAATACTCTAACACGTTATTCCCAAATACCGTTGGCGTACTTTAAAATATTAAATCGTTAGAAAATTTTTCCGGGGCCTTACAGAAATAATTATGATATTAAATAGGATTAAGTGGATAAGGATTTTTAATGGGCTGCCACATGCCATTAAGTTGGCCAAGGGTGGCACCAATGTGCATAGATGAGTCATAGCACTTGATGTGCCTTGTTTACACGTGAAAGTGTAAGGCATATCCCTTAAGCCTTCATGTTATTCTTATTTGGCAATTTGAGATATAGAAAGGATATTGAAATCTTTCCTTCTATTGTTGGGGATTCTCTTACTTTAGAACATAGCCAGAAACGTACACACAGGATACTCTATATGTTCAACAACATGAAGTATGCCATGATCATAAGAAGTGCTTAGTTCTTGTTCAAAGATTTAGAAGGAGCAAAAGTTGTTCTTGGCAAGCTCAAGTAAAAGTGTTTGATAAATTCGTCAAGTAAGGTATGTTAAGGCTATTCCTTCTTTCCTTTTGGCATGATCCATATCGTACAAACAAAACGAGCAAACGCACAACTTTCATAAATGTCTCTATTCATAGAAGCACTAGGGGGTGCCTATGTTCTTGAATTCCCATGTGTCTTATCATTATATCTTTTGTTCATGGGTCTCAGAAAAATATGTGGTTGATAAAATTTATCCGGAAGCATATTGATCTTATGACATTCCGAGAAATCTTATTAACTTATTTCTTATGCATTTCATTCATTTATACATGTACATTGACCCATGACCAGATAATATTATATACTCGTATATTATATGTATATGGGATATGGGAAAAGGTTACGGCGTTATATACGCACCACCACCTAATCAATTGGTATACGTTGATGATTTCACCCACAGAGGCCGAGATGACATGATGGGATGACCTCAGAGGCTTGATGATGTTATGTACACATATACCTACGCATGATATGACATTTATATGCACATGCATGACTTTATAAATATTTCAGGATTCATAAAGTTATTTAGACTTACAGGCGAATTCCTTTACTCCATGTTTCTTTTATGTATTTTATGTACTGATTTCCATGCCTTACATACTCGGTACATTATTCGTACTGACGCCCCTATTTCCCGGGGCCTGCATTTCATGCCCACAAGCACAGGTAGACAGGCTGACGGTCCCCTTTTTTAGGATCCTTGATCAGCGAGAGTTGGTGTGCTCCACTTGATCCAGAGCTGTTATTAGTTTTGGTACGCTATATTTGTATGTAGATATGGGTACGACGAGGCCCTGTCTCGTCTTTCATAGAGTTGTACACTCTATCAGAGGTCTGTAGACAGTCATGTATAGTTGGATAGTATGTGGCCTTGTCGGTTTCTAGTTTTGGATATATAGTTGTCTATAACAGCCTTGTCGGCTCGCTCTACCATATTTCACATGTATATGTATATATGTCTTTTGGATATGTTTTCCTCACGTATGTTATTCACGTGATTCAGCAGTTTATTGACAGGTGTTATTCATGACCTACCTTTAATTCATATTTATATCTTAGACGTATGCTTAGGGGTATTCGACAGGTAGGATTCGGGCACTCATCATGTCCCATCGATTTAGGTCGTAATAATTAAATTGATTCAGGATCAGCTTCGTACGACACAGTCTAGACAGAAGAGTTACGCCAATAGGAAGGTTCGTGATGTTGCTTTTATGGTTGGGGAGAAGGTACTGCATAAGGTGTCACCCATGAAGGGTTTTATGAGGTTCAGGAAGAAGGGCAAGTTGAGCCCTTGGTATATTGGGCCGTTTGAGGTACTTTAGAGGATTGGAGAGGTGGCTTGCAAGCTTGCCTTGCCACCTAGTTTGTCGAGTGTGCATCCAATATTTCATGTTTCTATGCTCTGGAAGTATGTCGGCGATCCATCTCATGTTTTGGATTTTAGCCCGATTAAGTTGGATGGTGATTTGACTTATGATGTGGAGCCGGTGGCCATTTTGGATCAGCAGGTTCGAAAGTTGAGGAGGCTACTTGGGAGATCGAGCGGGAGATGCGGAGCGGATATCCACGCTTATTTGAGACTCTAGGTACGCTTCTAGACCCGTTCGAGGAGGAACATTTGTTTAAGAAGGGGAGGATGTAACGACCTGGCCAGTTGTTTTGAGAGTTGTAGCCCCGTTCCCTCACTTATTGTTCATTCCCTGCTTAATTGTTGTTATGTGACTTGCCGGGGTAGTAGGTTCGGGGAGGTTTCAGAATAAATTGAGACACTTAGTCTCAAGGTTGAAAGCTTAAGTTGAAAAGGTTGACCGGATGTTGACATAGTAGGCGACTCCGGAATGGAGTTTGGATGTTTTCGTTAGCACGGTTGGGTGATTTTGGACTTAGGAGAGTGTCCGGATTGTGAATTGGAGGTCCGTAATTGAATTAGGCTTGAAATGGCGAAAGTTAGAAATTTAGTGTTACGACCCAAACCAATGGGCCGCGACGGGTTCCCTAGTCCTACCATGTCCAACACCCATAAGCATGCATCTAAGATATAAACATGAATAACACCTGTCAATAACCTGCTGAATTACTAGAATAACATGCGTAAGGGAAACCTGTCCAAAAGACATATATACATATACATGTGGAATATGGTAGGGTGAGCCGACAAGGCTGCTATAGGCAACTATATATCCAAAACCGAAAGCCGACAAGGCCACATACTATCCAACTGTACATAACTATCTACAGACCTCTATTAGGATATACAATTGTACAAGGATGGGGCAGGGCCCCATCATACCCATATCTACATACAAAAATAGCGTACCAAAACTAATAACAACTCCGGATCAAGTGGAGCACACCAACTATCACTGATCAAGGATCCTAAAGAGGGGAACTGTAAGCTTGTCTACCTGCACCTGCGGGCATGAGACGCAGGCCCCAAGAAATATGGGCGTCAGTATGAATAATGTACTGAGTATGTAAGGCATGAAAATCAGTACATAAAAGGCGTAGATGAATCATGAAGTAAAGAATTCCACATGTAAGTCTAAATGACTTTGTAAATCCGGAAATATTTATAATGTCATGCACGTGCATATAAATGTCGTATCATGCATAGGTATAGGTGTATATAACATCATCAAGCCTCTAAGGGCATCCCATCATATCATCTCGGCCACTGTGGGCAAAATCATCAACATATACCAGCTGATCAGGTGGTGGTGCGTATATAACGCCGTAACCTTTTTCCATATCCCATATACATATAATATACGTGAATATAACGCCATCTGGTCATGGGTCAATGTACATGTATAAATGAATAAAATGCATAAGAAATACGATAATAAGATTTTTCGGAATGTTATAATATTAATATACCTTTCGGATAACTTTATCAACTACGTATTTTTCTAAGACCCATGAATAGAAGATATAATTATAATTCACATAGGAAATCAAGAACATAGGCACCCCTAGTAATTCTATGAATAGAGTCATTTATGAAAGTTGTGCATTTGCTCGTTTCGTTTGTATCGTATGAATCATGCCAAAAAGAAAGAAGGGATACCCTTAACATACCTGAGTCGATTCTCTTGACAATCCCTCTAACACACGTCAATTGCGACAAAACACGTAACGGCGGATCGAAGTAGGGAAAAATCCGTATGATATTCTTGAGAAAGATTGTACCGTGCTCTCTTAGAATTGCATCTCGCTCTGCTATTACATGATACAATCTCATATGAATTGCTGACTTGACCACTCCAGATTCGCGCTTCTTTTTCCTTTCCGTGTTTGTACACTCAACATAGTGTACTTTTAGGGGTACTATTCATATAGAAACTAAATCTCTCACTTGGAAAATATGAACAAAGAAATGGGTTTAGGAAAAGTTATATCATCCGTTACTTAGTAAAAGCATTTCTCTTTGAATTAGAGATATCTTACTCTAGTGGGTGTGGGCCCCACTTCATGTGGTGATTTGGCCAACAATTATCTCCTAAAGATGCCACTGTTCACATGAATTAAGAGTCACTTATTACCTAATCCCTTGGCTGCCACGTTGAGGTGTGATCTTTCCAACAAATAATTATCCACCCATTTCTAATTACATGTTAATCTCCCACTAAAAATTACTAATTAATCAGTTATCCACATAATTAAGAATTATCTCAAATTACTTAAAATACTACTCACTTTTGACACACTTTATGTACCCTACTTTCATGGTCATGTGGTACCTTGTATGGCACTATTCCATAAATACCGGGTATTATAGCTCAGACCGTATTTTATCTCAAATTGACAACCTTCAACGAAACTCATTTTCTTTGATTCGTTTAGCCTTTAACCTTCACGACACTTACTTAATGCCACACATGACCATAATCATCAATAACGACAATAGCCTCACACGACCAATGATAATAACTAACACAAGAATCCATACACATACCTTAAGGCTGTGATGTCTCAGTCGGATTTTTCTTTGGAAAAGGAAATAAGTGAGGATATCTAGACTTCATGTCTTCTTCGGCTTCTCAAGTCATTTCTTCCACATTATTGTTTCTCCAAAGTACTTTTACCAAAGCTACGTCTTTAGTCCTCAACCTCCGAACCTGTCTATCTAGTATAGCAATGGGAGTTTCCTCAGATGATAGCTGCTTTGTGACCTGAACATCGTCAACTGATACGACCCTGGAAGGATCTTCGATACATTTACGAAGCATAGACACATGAAAGACTGGATGTACAGACTCCATAACCTGGATGGATAGAATAACGAGAATAGTGAATTTCTCCCATAACCTACCGACGTAGCCTTGCAACATTAGGGACACATAATCATCCTCGATATCTGAGGACCCCATTTATGTAATCTCAAACGGTGTCTTCTCCTTCTGAGGGTTTGTATCCCTATAATGAGCCAACATAGGATCCTCATACTGGCGTTCCTTCACTTCAGTTACTAAAGAGGATGTTGCCGTGTCCTGAATAGTAATTCCAGTAACACCTGAGTCCAGTAACCGAACTCCAAGACTAGCTAGCTGATGAATGTCATGAGCTATCCCACTCTTCTCTAGTTGTAAATATGACATGCTACCCATAGATCTATGGATGCGGGCATAAGCTACTACATTCACCTTCCCTGGATGGTATAAAATATCAATATCATAGTCTTTCAGTAGCTCTAACCATCTCCTTTGGCGTAAATTCAATTCCTTTTGCTTGAAGATATACTGAAGGCTCTTATGATCCGTATAGATATCAACATGAACGCCATACAAGTAGTATCTCCACATCTTTAGTGCATGAATCATCGCGGCTAACTCTAAATCATAGGTCGGGTAATTCTTCTTGTGCTTTCTTAGCTGTCTAGAAGCATAAGCTACAAACTTACCATGTTGCATCAGTACACAACCCAATCCAATGCCCGAAGTGTCACAATAGATAACATAACCATCGGTCTGTTCTGGGAGAGTTAGAACCGGTGCTGAAGTTAATCATGTTATATCTCGCGTTTTCGTGCGTTAAAGTTTTGCCGTAAGTTAATCGACGTAGACTCGGGGATGAGATTATCTTGAGGTTATACGCATTTATGCTATTTATAACAAGTGATAAGTAAGTGCTATGAAGGATAAAGGGTAAACGAATTAAAGAAAAGGAGTTTCATTGAAGGTGGTCGATTTGGGATAAAATACGATCCGAGCTACAATACCCGGCATTTATGGACTAATGCCATACAAGGTACCCCATGACCACGATAGTAGGGTACGTAAAGTGTATTAAAAGTGAGTAGTATTTGAAGTAATTTTAGATAATTCTTAATTATGTGGATTATTGGTTAATGGGGGAATTAACAAGTTAATTAAAATTAGTGGGCAATTAATTAATAACCTTGGGATAAGATTTAACCCTCCCCCACGTGGAAGTAAGTAACCCCATGAATTGTGACTCTTATGTCATTATATTAGGTGGCAAGATTAGATATGTGGGATTTGGCATTCTTGAGAACGTGAGTCACATATCTATTCTTAAGAAAGAATCACATATTTATTCTTAAGAAAGTGTCACATATCCATTCTTAAAGGAAGGTCTTATATCAGAATGTTAGGCAATGGATTTTCACGCAAGAATTCAAGCAATAAAATTCCTTAAGCATCTTAGCAACGTGACTCTAAAGAAGCCCGGTATAATCTTTCTCAAGAATATCATACGAAGTTTTCCCTACTTCGATCTTGCCGTCACGTATTTTGTCGCAATTAACGTGTGTTAGAGGAATTGTCAAGAGAATTGACTCAGGTATGTTAAGGCTATCCCTTCTTTCTTTTTGGCATGATCCATACGATAAAACGAAATGAGTAAACGCACAATTTTCATAAATGACTCTATTCATAGAAACACTAGGGGTGTCTATATTCTTGATTCCCCATGTGAATTATTATTATATCTTCTGTTCATGGGTCTTAGAAAGATATGCATTTGATAAAGTTTATCCGAAAGGCATATTGATTTTTATGACATTCCAAGAAATCTTATTAACGTATTTCTTATATATTTCATACATTTATACATGTATATTGACCCATGACCAGATGGCGTTATATACGCGTATATATGTATATTATATATATACGGGATATGGAAAAAGGTTACGACATTATATACGCACCACCACCCGATTAACTAGTATGTGTTGATGATTTTGCCCACAGTGACCGAGATGATATGACGGGATGCCCTCAGAGGCTTGATGATATTATGTACACCTATACCTATGCATGACATGACACTTATAAGCACGTGCATGACATTATAAATGCTTTAGGATTTACAAAGTAATTTAGACTTACATGTAGAATTCTTTATTCCATGTTTCATCTATGTCTCTTATGTACTGATTGTCATGCCTTACATACTCAGTACATTATTCGTACTGACGCCCTATATCCCGAGGCCTGCATTTCATGCCCGCAAGTTCAGGTAGACAAGCTAACGGTCCCCCTTCTTAGGAATTTTGATCAACGAGAGTTGGTGTGCTCCATTTGATCCGGAGCTGCTTTGAGTTTTGGTATGATGTGTTTGTATACGTATATGGGTATGACGGGGCCCAGTCCCATCCTTGTACAGTTGTATATTCTATTAGAGGTGTGTAGACAGTTGGATAGTATGTGGCCTTGTCGGCTTCCAGTTTTGGGTATATTGTTGTTTATAGCAGCCTTGTCGGCTCGCCCCCACTGTATTCCGCATGTATATGTACATATGTCTTTTGGAAAGGTTTCCCTCACGTATGTTATTCATGTTTATATCTTAGATGCATGCTTAAGGATGTTCGAAAAATCACCACTCATCACCCGTCGCGGCCCATCGGTTTGGGTCATGACAAAAGTGGTATCAGAGCAGTTCTGTCCTAGGATTGTCTACAGACCGTGTCTAGTAGAGTCTTGTTTATGGGTGTGTTGTGCACCACACCTATAGACAGAAGGCTACATGACATATAGGATGTTATCCTCCCTTTTTATCTTAGATCGTGCGATATAAGAATTCATGTTCCTAACGATATGTTACGTTTTCAGCGATGCCTCTGAAGACTACATCAGCGCAGAAGGGCAAGTCCATGGCTGGTGAGACTACTAGTTGAGTACCACGAGTTACCAGGGCTCGGGGAGAGTCTCATAGTGAGATTCCATCTCAGACTTCGCATACCCTGCCCTCTTCAGAGGAGCTCAGAGGGGCACTAGCTCCAGCGCCCGCCCCTGTACGTCCAGCTTTTCAGCCAGATGCACCAGGTCAGGAGATGAGTGATGCTATTCAGTTGTTAACTCGATTAGTAGCCGCACATGCTCGCCATCAGGAGGTAGGTATTGGTTATGTAGATAGGTCCATCAGTGCGAGGGTTCGTGATTTCATTAATTTGGACCCTCCGGTATTCACTGGAGTAGATCCGAACGAAGACCCTCAGGTATTTATCGATAGAATGCAGAGGACTTTGAGGGTAATGAAGGCCACTGCGATTGAGTCAGTTGAGCTAGCTTCCTATAGACTTCAGGATGTTGCAGTTAATTGGTATGAGTCTTGGGAGTTGTCCAGAGGTGAGGATGCCCCTCCAGCAGTATGGCAGGAGTTTATAGAGGCTTTTCTTCGTCATTATCTGCCACCAAAGCTCAAACGGGCCAAATTTGATAAGTTCTTGGCCCTTCGGCAGGGTAACATGAGTGTTCGGGAGTATAGTCTTTAGTTTGACTCGTTGGCTAGGTATGCTCCCACTATTGTACCTAAAATGGAGGATTGGGTTCACCGATTTGTGATGGGGTTAGAGCCGCACTTGCTTAACGATTGTATGTCAATCTCACTTTAGGCAGACATGGATATTTCTCGTATTCAGGCATATGCTCAAGGTGTAAAGGAGTGTAAGCAAAAGCAGAGGGCCGACCGTGAGCATGATAGGGCCCAAAATAAGAGAGCGAGGTCTTCGGGTCCTTCTGGTGAGTTTCGAGGTGGTCAGAGACCACAATACCTGAGGTATCCAGCCCATCCATCGGCTAGCGCCCTCCTCAGTTTGGAGGTAAGAGATTTGATCGTTCTATATATTCAGGGCCTGGTCAGAATTCCAGGGCCTCAGGTTCTCAGTATAGGGGTAAGTCAAGTCAGATAAGGCCGCCCTTGCCACGATGTGCTCAGTGTGGTAAGCAGCATGCCGAGTAGTGCCGTATGGGGTTGGGTGTTTGTTATACTTGTGGTTATCCGGGCCACGTTATGAGGGATTGTCCAACAAGAGGTGATGTAAGCATAGCTTAGCCAGTGGGATCTGTAGCTGGTTTGTCATCATCAGTACGCCCCCCTAGGCAAGGTTCACAAGCACCAATGGGTCGTGGTAGAGGCAGAGGCGGAGCATCTAGCTTGAGTGGTCCTTAGAACCGCATTTACGCATTAGCAGGACGACAGGATCAAGAATCATCACTCGATGTTGTTACATGTATATTATTAGTCTCCTCATATGATGTATATGCACTAATTGACCCAGGTTCAACCTTATCATATGTCACTCTGTTGGTTGCTAGTAAGTTTGGAATAAAACCTGAATTGATTAAACCTTTTGAGGTGTCTACACCCGTTGGGGACTCAGTGATAGCTAGGCGAGTATATAGAGATTGTATAATAGTAGTTCATAGTCGATCTACAGTAGCGGACCTAATCGAGTTAGATATGGTAGAATTTGATGTTATAATGGATATGGATTGGTTGGCTTCTTGTCATGCCAACGTTGATTGTAGATCGAAGATGGTCTGATTCCAATTTCCAAGGGAGCCTGTTTTGGAATGGAAAGGTAATACGGCATCGCTGAGAGGTAGATTTATTTCCTATCTCAAGGAAAGGAAGATGATCAGAAAGGGCTATATTTATCACTTAGTTCGGGTTCAGGATCTGAAAGTAGAGTCACCAAACATTCAATCTATCCCTGTGGTTAAGGAGTTTCCCGATGTTTTTACCGATGAGCTTCCGGGTCTTCCGCCAGAATGAGACATTGAGTTTGCTATTGACATATTACCAGATACTCAACCAATATCTATCCTTCCCTATAGAATGGCACCCGCAGAGCTGAGAGAGTTGAAGGAACAACTAAAGTACATGCTTGAAAAAGGCTTTATCAGACCTAGTACATCACCGTGGGGAGCACCTATGTTATTTGTGAGAAAAAAGGATGGTTCCTTGCAGATGTGCATAAATTATAGACAGTTGAATAAGGTGATGATCAAGAATAAGTACCCACTCCCGAGGATTGATGATTTATTTGATCAGTCGCAAGGTGCCAAATGTTTCTCAAAAATAGACTTAAGGTCCGGGTACCATCAGGTAAGGGTTAAGGAGAATGATATTTCGAAAACAACATTCAGGACCAGATATGGGCACTTTGAGTTTCGTGTTATGTCATTCGGTTTGACTAGTGCCCCAGCAGTATTCATGAATTTGATGAACCGTGTGTTCAAACCCTTTCTAGATCTGTTCGTAATTGTATTTATTGATGATATATTGGTGTATTCTCGTTCAGAGACTGAGCATGCAGATCATTTGCGTACTGTGCTCAGAATTCTACAAAAAAGAAAGTTGTATGCAAAATTCTCTAAGTGTGAATTCTGGTTGAGTTTTATAGCTTTTCTTGGGCATGTCATTTCAAGTGAAGGTATCTGGGTTGATAGACAAAAGATTGAGGCAGTAAAGACTTGGCCTAGACCCAAGACACCGACAGAGGTTCGTAGCTTTCTTGGTTTGGCGGGTTATTACAGGAGATTTGTAGAGGTATTCTCTTCTCTTTCAGCACCTTTGACAAAGTTGACTCAGAAGGGAGCAAAGTCTCAATGGACTGATGCTTGCGAACGGAGTTTCCAGGCATTGAAGGACAGATTAACTTCAACACCGATTCTAACGCTCCCAGAAGGGACTGATGGTTATGTTATCTATTGTGACGCTTTGGGCATTGGATTAGGTTGTGTACTAATGCAGCATGGTAAGGTTGTAGATTATGCTTCTAGACAACTAAGAAAGCACGAGAAGAATTACCCGACCCACGATTTGGAGTTAGCCGCGATGATTCATGCACTAAAGATGTGGATGCACTACTTGTATTGCATTCATATTGATATCTATACGGATCATAAGAGCCTCCAGTATATTTTCAAGCAAAAGGAATTGAATTTACGTCAAAGGAGATGGTTGGAGCTACTTAAAGACTATAACGTTAATATTTTATACCATCCGGGGAAGGCAAATGTAGTAGCCGACGCCCTCAGCCGTAGATCTATGGGCAGCCTGTCATATTTACAGCAGAGAAGAGGGGAATAGCCCATGAGATTCATCATCTAGCCAGTCTTGGAGTTCGATTATTGGATTCAGGTGATACCAGAATTATTATTCAGGACACGACATCATCCTCTCTAGTAACTGAAGTGAAGGAACGCCAATACGAGGATCCTGTGTTAGCTCATTATAAGGATACAACCCCTCAGAAGGAGAAGACACCATTTGAGGTTACAAAAGATGGGGTCCTCAGATATCGAGGACGATTATGTGTCCCTAATGTTGCAGGACTGCGCCGGCAGGTCATGGGAGAAACTCAATATTCTCGCTATTCTATTCATCCAGGAGCAACAAAGATGTATCATGATATCAGGGAAATATATTGGTGGGACGGAATGAAAAAGGATATAACAGAGTTTGTTGCTCAGTGCCCTAACTGTCAGTAGGTCAAGATTGGGCATCAAAAACTCGGTGGATTAGTGCAGGCTATAGAGATTCCGACTTGGAAGTGGGAATTAATCAATATGGATTTCATCGTAGGTTTACCTCGTACCCAACATAAGTTCGATTCTATATGGGTGATTGTTGATAGACTTACAAAATCAGCCCATTTTCTACCCATTAGGACTACATATTCCGTAGAGGATTATGCAAGGCTTTACATTAAGGAGATAGTATGACTGCATGGTAGTATGACTGCAAGGCTTTACATTGAGTTTTCTACATGAAGGATTGATAGTAGTACTATTACAAAGGCGACTCTGCCAAGGTTTATATAGATCCCGGTGAATTAAACATTCGAGGACGAATGTTTCTAAGGGGGGGAGGATGTTATATCTCGCATTTTCGTACATTAAAGTTTTGCCGTAAGTTAATCGACATAGACTCGGGGATGAGATTATCTTGAGGTTATACACATTTATGCTATTTATGAATAATAAAGATTACAAGAGGCTAAACATGATATCAGAGCCATGTTGCTGAGTATGAGAGCCATGTTATCAGAGCCATGTTGCAGAGTATGAGAGGCTAAATCTTTCATACTATCTTTAGGGTTCGTCAAAATCTTGTTATCATATTCATGTTATAGATTTTAATTATTCTATACTGTTCATCTCTGCATAGGTTTACTGTTCATCTTCTTTAAAGCTTCAGATCTTATTCTATAGTGTGAGGTTATTGTTCTATATTTATAGTGTGAGGGATCCTTGTAGGATGTTGATTAAACCTTATTAAATTGCCTTCAGTTGCCGTCGTCCATAGGCTAGGGAGTGCCGTCAGAGACAGGACACAACAGGACATAGTTAACACGTTTAATCACCAACCCCCAAGATAACTTAAACTAAGAACACAACCAAGATAACTTAAGAAAAGATCAGTTAAGTGAAGAAGAAGATAAATAGTAGACACTATACAGTGAGGAACATTATAGAACCGATTAGACTAATAATACATGAGAAGATAACAGAGAAAGTAGACTTACGCCTTAAAGATAGTATGCTTCTCAAATACTGGTAAAACTTTGAAAAGTTTTCTTTAATGAAAAGACATCCTTCATTCAAAAGAATAAAATTATATAATAAAAACAAATGGTTGCTTCTAAAGCAATTAATAAATATTGATAGAATTTTTTTTGTGCTAATTATAATATTCAGGTTTATAAAGACCTTATTTTTATCAAACCAAGAAAACAAACCCTGTTAGAAATTTCAGAAGAAATAAAAAATTGCAAACAAGCTTTAACTGGTTATAAAAACCAAAGAACTTATATTACTTTTAATTTAAAAGCAATAAAAATCTATATCAACAGGTACACATCTCAATTTTAAAATGAATAATTCAGATAAGAATAAAATTCCTAACGATATCAACCAATCTCGACAGTAACTAATATTGCCAAAATTAAAAATGATTTACAAAATTAGAGTACTACGAAAGAATCCTACAGTACAATATATCATACTGGTAAATTTGATTTTATAAAAAACTATAACATCAAAACTTGCGAATCCACTGTTGCCATTAATAACTCGATAGAAACAATCAAGTTATTAGCAGCACAAGATATTCAACAATACAGAAAGAAATTTAATTTCCTTCACATTGGATTAGTACAAGTGGCTGACAAACCTTTATACAAATTAGGTTTAGACACCCCTCTCTGTCTCTTATTAAGAGATAACAAACTATTAAACTTTGATGATTCATTATTAGGAGTTCTACAAAGTAACCTAGCTCAAGGCCCGGTATACTTTAATTGTTATCCAAACTTTTCTGTTGACATAAATGACCAAAATATTTTGGATACTTTAACTCTTAATATAAAAACAAAAAATATGAATAGCAAAGTTAATATACAGAGTATATTACAGACTAATGAAAACAACCTTAGCTCCAAAAGCTAAAATTGAAAGTAATAAAGGAGTTACCATGCTCATGGAAGCAAACCAAGAGCACAGTAACACTTTCATCCCTAGAATGATTCAATGGGATGAAATTTTGTCAAAAGATGAATGGAGTTTTGACGCCATCACCCAACCAAAATATGAACCTGAGAGTTCATTCATCGAACAAGTCATTCAATATCCAACAGGAGCCATTGACTTAAAATTTTTAAGATCAGGCTCGGCTAGTGAAGCTTCTTCCAGTAGAAGAATGTCATTTACTAGACCTTCTTCTTCCAAAACCCCGGAGAATAATGGAAGTAACAAAAGTAATGAAGATTTAATTGAAGAAATTAATACAAAACTTAAGGGAGTGGACTTTAACAACACTATTCCCCATGTTATTTATCAAAATAAACCTTTTGTATAATGTAATGATCCGACCAGTCGTTTTGAATATTATAACCATGTTCCCCCATTTACTGCTCAATTTATGTCTTGCAATTGATTTATGACTTATCGGGTTAGTTGGTTCGGGTCCGAAAGGAACTCGGAGTGAAATAAAACACTTAGTCTCATAATTGAGAAATTTAAGTTAGAAAAGTGGACCCGGATATGGATCTATGCGTAAACGACCTCGGAATTGAATTTTGATGATTCCAATAGCTCCGTATGATATTTTAGGACTTGTTGGTATATTTGGTTAAGATCACGAGGGGCTCGGGATGATTTCGGATGGTTAATGAGAAGTTTGGAAGTTGGAAATTTCATAAGACTAAAGTTTCAAGTGAGTTCGCATAAGACCTAACTTCCATTGATCATAACTCTCATTATACAAAGTTTTATATGGTTTATTACCTATAAAATGAAATATTTTTGAGTCTAGTTTCTAACTCTTCAAATCGTTCGTCATTTGGACATTCCTACAAGAAGTTATGACCAAATTACCAAAGGCTGGCGGAGGAGTCTGTGGATGCGAAGCATCCGAGGCCGCGTCTGAAAGAAAGGCTGGCAGTGAAGTGCTGCCATAACATCCGGGTCCAAATCCGAACTTCAAAAAGGAGTGAAGTGGGGATGCGAAGCATCCAGGGCAGCATCCGAAACCCAGAAATCTGGGCCTATAAATACAATACAATTTCGGGGTTCATTTTCCCAATTTTTTTTGGACGAATTTTGGAGCTCTTCTATACTCTCTCAAGACCACCAACTCCCCTCTTCTTCAAGGTAAGAAATTCTCATTATTTTGGTGTGAAATTCCATCATTTCTACACTAGTATTGATGAAATATACACATAAAATACATAGATCTTCAAGAAATTTCTTCAAGAACTCACAGGAGGGTTTTGCAAGATTTCTTCCAAAAGGTAATCCTATACCCTTAGACTTACATGTATGGATATATTATGGGAATATGAGTATGAAGTAAGTATAGGAACTCGTGGTATGGTGATTGGAAGCCATAAGTTCCCAATTTAAATATATAACCAATGTACAGATTGAAAGGTGATTATTGGATGGAATTATGTTGGTTGGGTGAGAATGGTTGGTCACACATGTGATGTTAGGATTATAAGTTGTTAAAGAATGATGGTGGGATGAATTTTAGATAAATGATGGGAGTTGCAAGAACTAATTCTATGGTTAAGAAATGTATAAATGTATGCCCACTAGGTGTTTGGTAGATTGTCTAAATGGCTTAAACTATGGAATGGGTTACTAATATTGGTCCCAATGGATGTTGATATTGTAGATTGAAGTTACTTAGTATAGTAGATCATTGTATTATCATTAAGGGGTGAATTTCAGTTTCGGATCGTTGGCATTGAATTGAGGAGACAAGAAGGCATTCAGAGGTGGATACTCACGGAGTGGAAATTTCCTGAGTATTGATTAGCTTGCTCAACGTTGGGTTCATCTTGTTAAGGTAAGTAACAGTTTTAACTCTGTCTTTGAGGTTATAAACCCGGATATTTGACATCACGTGATTGTTTGGAAGTGATACCCACGCTAGGTGACGGGCGTGTGGGTGTGCACCACGAGGGATTGAGACTTGGTCCGTCCCGTGAGGCTATGAGGCCTAATGGCTATTATCTGTGGTTATGTGTTTATTTGTTGTTGAACTTGTTTGCCTTCATGTTAGAGATCATGCTTAGGCTTTATTCATGCTCACATTATTTGTACTCAGTCATAGAAATTATTGTACATGTTTACCTCAGTCTCTATTAATTGCTAATATGCGGTGATACTTGATATGGGTTGTGTTCCTTATTTGTTGGTGATGCTGAGGCTAGTGAGGTATTGATATTGATTGAGTGAGGCCGAGGGCCTGGTTGTGAGGATATTAATACCATAGCGCGTGAGTTGTCCGCGTAGCACATGAGTTGACCGTGCGGGTCCATGTATTGATACCATAGCGCGTGATTGTCCGCGTAGCACATGAGTTGACCGTGTGGATCCAGGTATTGATATGATGGCACGTGAGTTGTCCATGCTTAGCGCTTGGGCTTTGGGAGCCCCTCCGGAGTCTGTACACACCCCCAGTGAGCGCAGAGCGCAGAGTGTTGAGTGTTTTGAGTGTTGAGTGCTGAGTGCGAGTGATGAGTGATGGAGTGACACTGCTGTGAGGTTGTATTTATTTGTGTTGTTGTTGCATTTATCTGTTAAATTTCTTTGTGGAATTTACTGAGTTATGGAATTTACCTGTTTATTTATGTTTATTTTTAAATTGTGAGAATACATAATTGGACTGTTTTACTTAGCTCGTCACTACTGCTCAGTTTCTTAGTTATTTCTGTTACTACTGAGTCGGTTGTACTCATACTACACCCTGCACTTTATGTGCAGATCCAGGTGAGTTAGAGCGCGGTGATCGTTGAGTTCAGACCGGCTATCTGTGGAGATTGCAAGGTAGCTGCTAGCGTCTGCAGGACCTTGTTACTCCTTTTATCATTTCTTCTTTTGGACAGTTAGACAATTTATATATCTTAGTTTATAGTTTTAGACGCTCATGACTTAGTGACACCCCGATGTTTGGGGCTCATTTCCGTATTTTCTATATTATATTTAGAGTTGATTTAGTTTATGAGAAATTCAAATGTTGGTATTGTTTTATTAAATTCTTATAATCGATTTAGTAGTAATATTTTGGGAAATAGGCTTGCCTTGTAACACGATAGGTGCCATCACGACCATGGTTAGATTTTGGGTCGTGACAAGTTGGTATCAGAGCCTAGGTTACATAGGTCTTACGAGTCATAAGCAGGTTTAGTAGAGTCTTGCGGATCGGTATGGAGACGTTTGTACTTATCTTCGAGAGGCTGCAGAACCTTTAGGAAAAATTTCACATTCTTGGATTCTTATCGTGCGTTCGGTATATTCTAGTAACTAAACATCTGTATTTCATTCTCTCACAGATGGTGAGGACTCGTGCTACTGGTCAAGAGGGTCAGCCACCAGTTCGGGCCGCGAGAGGCCGAGGCCGCGGTAGAGGCCGTGGTAGGGGTAGAGGTGCAGCCCGTACATCAGCTAGGGAAGTACCTGCAGATCCACCGGTTGTCCCAGATCAGGACCAGGTTCCAGTTGTTGATGCGCCAGCTCAGGCACCACCTGTGCCCATTGTGATTCCTGGCCTTCAGGAGGCCCTAGCTCAGATTCTGATAGCGTGTACCGGCCTTGCTCAGGCGGTCTCTATTTCGATAGCCGCAACCACTTCTCAGGCTGGGGGAGGCACTCAAACTCCCGTCGCTCACACACTCGAGCAGGTTATTCAGGGACTTCAGACACCGGAGGCACCACCAGCCCAGTTGGTTGCAGCTGCACAGGATTATGTGGTTCCTGCTATGCCTGAGGATGATCAGCGTAGGTTGGAGAGGTTTAGGAGACTCCAATCACCACCTTTCAGTGGCACAGAGAGAGAGGACGCTCAGGATTTCTTGGACAGGTGTCAGAGGATACTCTGTACTACTGGTATTTTGGAGACTTATGGGGTCTCATTCATTACCTTTAAGTTTTCTGGGGCTGCACTCAGATGGTGGGAGACTTACGAGAGGCGTAGGCCTGTTGGCGCAGCACCCCTTACTTGGCAGCAGTTCTCCGTTCTTTTTATGGAGAAGTTTGTACCTGAGTCCCGCAGAGAGGAGCTGCGTAGGCAGTTTGAGCAACTTCGCCAGGGTGAGATGTCTGTTACACAGTATGAGATGCGGTTCTCCGAGTTATCTCGTCATGCGGTCTGGTTGGTTCCCATAGACCGAGAGAGGATCAGGAGGTTTATAGATGGCCTCGATTTTCAGCTTCAATTGCTTATGACCAGGGAGAGAGTATCTGGGGTTACCTTTGATGAGGTTGTCGACATTGCTCGACAGATTGAGATGGTTCGAGGTCAGGAGAGGATTGAGAGGGAGGCTAAGAGGCCTCGTGGTCAGGGCGGTTTCAGTGGTGTTCCTCAGTGAGGTCAGTTTCAGCAGGACCAGTTTAAGCAGAGTCAGTCATCATTCAGTGCATTGCCAGCACAGGGTTCTCATTATGCCCCACACCCGAGAGGGGGAGGCAGATCAGGGGTGGTCAGGCCCGTTTCTATGCCCTCCTAGCCAGGCCAGACGCTATTGCTTCAGATGCTGTGATTTCAGGTATGTTCTTCTATTAGACTCGTTCGAGGATGAACGTTTGTTTAAGAGGTGGAGAATGTAATGATCCGACCAGTCGTTTTGAATATTATAACCATGTTCCCCCATTTACTGCTCAATTTATGTCTTGCAATTGATTTATGACTTATCGGGTTTGTTGGTTCGGGTCCAAAAGGAAATCGGAGTGAAATAAGACACTTAGTCTCATAATTGAGAAATTTAAGTTAGAAAAGTGGACCGGATATGGATCTATATGTAAACGACCTCGGAATTGAATTTTGATGATTCTAATAGCTTCGTATGATATTTTAGGACTTGTTGGTATATTTGGTTGAGGTCCCGAGGGGCTCAGGATGATTTTGGATGGTTAATGAGAAGTTTGGAAGTTGGAAATTTCATAAGACTAAAGTTTCAAGTGAGTTCGCATAAGACCTAACTTCCATTGATCATAACTCTCATTATACGAAGTTTTATATGGTTTATTACCTATAAAAAGAAAGATTTTTGAGTCTAGTTTCTAACGCTTCAAACCGTTCGTCATTTGGACATTCCTACAAGAAGTTATGACCAAATTACCAAAGGCTAGCGGAGGAGTCTGTGGATGCGAAGCATCCGAGGCCGCGTCTGAAAGAAAGGCTGGCAGTGAAGTGCTGCCATAGCATCCGGGTCCGAATCCGAACTTCAAAAAGGAGTGAAGTGGGGATGCGAAGCATCCAGGGCAGCATCCGAAACCCAGAAATCTGGGCCTATAAATACAATACAATTTCGGGGTTCATTTTCCCCATTTCTTTTGGACGAATTTTGGAGCTCTTCTATACTCTCTCAAGACCACCAACTCCCCTCTTCTTCAAGGTAAGAAATTCTCATTATTTTGGTGTGAAATTCCATCATTTCTACACTAGTATTGATGAAATATACACATAAAATACATAGATCTTCAAGAAATTTCTTCAAGAACTCAAAGGAGGGTTTTGCAAGATTTCTTCCAAAAGGTAATCCTATACCCTTAGACTTACATGTATGGATATATTATGGGAATATGAGTATGAAGTAAGTATAGGAACTCGTGGTATGGTGATTGGAAGCCATAAGTTCCCAATTTAAATATATAACCAATGTACAGATTGAAAGGTGATTATTGGATGGAATTTTGTTGGTTGGGTGAGAATGGTTAGTCACACATGTGATGTTAGGATTATAAGTTGTTAAAGAATGATGGTGGGATGAATTGTTGATAAATGATGGGAGTTGCAAAAACTAATTCTATGGTTAAGAAATGTATAAATGTATGCCCACTAGGTGTTTGGTAAATTGTCTAAATGGCTTAAACTATGGAATGGGTTACTAATGTTGGTCCCAATGGATGTTGATATTGTAGATTGAAGTTGCTTAGTATAGTAGATCGTTGTATTATCATTAAGGGGTGAATTTCAGTTTCGGATAGTTGGCATTGAATTGAGGAGACAAGAAGGCCTTCAGAGGTGGATACGCACGGAGTGGAAATTTCCTGAGTATTGATTAGCTTGCTCAACATTGGGTTCATCTTGTTGAGGTAAGTAACAGTTTTAACTCTGGCTTTGAGGGTATAAACTCGGAGATTTGACATCACGTGATTGTTTGGAAGTGATACCCACGCTAGGTGACGAGCGTGTGGGTGTGCACCATGAGGGATTGAGACTTGGTCCGTCCCGTGAGGCTATGAGGCCTAATGGCTATTATCTGTGGTTATGTGTTTATTTGTTGTTGAACTTGTTTGCCTTCATGTTAGAGATCATGCTTAGGCTTTATTCATGCTCACATTATTTGTACTCAGTCATAGAAATTATTGTACATGTTTACCTCAGTCTCTATTAATTGCTAATATGCGGTGATACTTGATATGGGTTGTGTTCCTTATTTGTTGGTGATGCTGAGGCTAGTGAGGTATTGATATTGATTGAGTGAGGCCAAGGGCCTGGTTGTGAGGATATTAATACCATAGTGCGTGATTTGTCCGCGTAGCACGTGAGTTGACCGTGCGGGTCCGGGTATTGATACCATAGTGCATGAGTTGTCCGCGTAGCACGTGAGTTAACCGTACGGATCCAGGTATTGATATTATGGCACGTGAGTTGTCCGTGCTTAGTGCTTTGGCTTTGGGAGCCCCTCTGAAGTCTGTACACACCCCCAGTGAGCGCAGAGCGCAGAGTGTTGAGTGTTTTGAGTGTTGAGTGCTGAGTGCGAGTAATGAGTGATGGAGTGACACTGCTGTGAGGTTGTATTTATTTGTGTTGTTGTTGCATTTATCTATTAAATTACTTTGTGGAATTTACTGAGTTATGGAATTTACCTGTTTATTTATGTTTATTTTTAAATTGTGAGAATAAATAATCTGACTGTTTTACTTAGCTCGTCACTACTGCTCAGTTCCTTAGTTATTTTTGTTACTACTGAGTCGGTTGTACTCATACTACATCCTGCACTTTATGTGCAGATCCAGGTGAGTTAGGGCGCGACGATCGTTGAGTTCAGACCGGCTATCTGTGGAGATTGCAAGGTAGCTGCTAGCGTCCGCAGGACCTTGTTACTCCTTTTATCATTTCTTCTTTTGTACAGTTAGACAGTTTATATATCTTAGTTTATAGTTTTAGACGCTCATGACTTAGTGACATCCCGATGTTTGGGGCTCGTTTCCGTATTTTCTATATTATATTTAGAGTTGATTTAGTTTATGAGAAATTCAAATGTTGGTATTGTTTTATTAAATTCTTATAATCGATTTAGTAGTAATATTTTGGGAAATAGGCTTGCCTTGTAACACGATAGGCGCCATCACGACCATGGTTAGATTTTGGGTCGTGACATAGCCATTCCAAGAAACCCAGATGCGGAAACAATTGATCAACTAACAGTTATCAGAGCCGATGACTTTGAAATAGATAGGAAAAGTCTAGATGCTCAGTGGTTACACCCTAATCATGTTATTAATAGAAAATGGTACGTAGATACGTATTCCTTAAAACAAAGGTTATCTTTTAAAGATAAATGGATAAAAGATCTAAAAAGAATCAAATGTAATATTGAATTCTTTAAATGGTTTGAAATAACAAGACAGATTCCAAATAAAAAAGAATCCCTCCAAATGTTAGTTAATAAATGGTATACCAAGAACAAAGGTATAATAGAATCCACTACACCACCCTTAGAAGAAATTCTAATACCAGTTCAAAGCGAAGTAATCACGGCTTTCCCTTTTAAAAGAGAAAGCGTTCACATTGAAAGTGGACCAACTAACAAAGACATTAATAAAATAATTGTGCAAAATAATTACACAAATAATCTATTACATGTGGTATCAAACCAACTAAAAGATACCAATAAATTAGGGGTTCCCACAAGGTCCATAAAAAACCCAAAAATTGAAACACATCCAATAATAAAACTTCCAGAATTTTCTAAAGAGAAGTTTCCTGAATTAAATGAAAAATTCGACTTTACAGATAAGCTTCTAGAAAAAATTGAAGATCAGCTTAAAACAAAATTAACAATCTCTAAAGTAGATACATTTTTCAACCGCTAGTAAATATGATAAAACTATAGAACTTCATAATTTACAAAATAAATTAAGTTATATTTAAAAGGAATATACTGCTCTAAAGGCAAAAGATGACTTCCCTGATAAAAGGAAAAAACTAGATAATTTAATAAAAACCTCTAGAGATATTGCCGAAGCAATTAGTAAAATAAAAACGATCTCTACTAATCAAAGCTGTTGACTCTGAAATCAATAGAATTACTAATGACCCAAGACATTCTAACAAAAAGAACTACTATGGTAGAGCATCATTCCCAGATGTACAATTCGAAGAAGATATCTATCTAACTAGCGCCAGTCACAATGGAACTGGAATTACAGAATGGAACATAGATGGATTGGTAGAAAGTCAAATCTATAAAAAACTTCATGATATTGGAATTGCAGTTACTACTTATAAAATGAAAAATGCTTTAGAAGAATATGGTGCCACATTAATAATTTCAGGATTCACTGGAATGTTAAAAAATTGGTAGGACAATTATCTTTCCGAAGAAAATAAAAATCAAATTTTAGGAGCTACTACGGTCGCAAATATAGTAAAAACCAAATCAGGAATGCAGGTTGCAGAACAAGAAGTTAGAGAAGATGCTTCTGCAACTTTAATCTATTGTATTGCTAAACACTTTATTGGAGAACCAAAACTTTTCCAAGATAGGAGTTTAGAACTTCTTCTTAACTGCCCAAAATTAATAGATTTTAGGTGGTATAAAGATATGTTCGTAGAAAAGGTAATGATTAGAGAAGACTGCGGTAGTGCTTTCTAGAAAGAAAGATTTATCAGCGTTCTACCAAGATTATTTGCCGAAAAGGTAAGAACAAAAATCAAAGATAGATTTAATGGACAAATCCCTTATGATAATCTTACATATGGCGATTTAATCAGTTTTATTAATGTAACAGGTCTTGACTTATGTACAGATCTAATACTTAAAAGTCTTATTAAAAAAGACAGACTCCAATCCAAAACAGAGTTAGGAAGTTTCTGCCAAGACTTTGGTTTTAAAACAATTGCTGCTCCATCTAAAAGAGCAAAACAACACAAAAAATCTTCTAAAAATCCCAAAAGACACCATAAGTGTAAAGAAAATAAAGAAGGAACCCCTAAAAAGAGAAGGTTCAAAAGGCATTCTAAAAAGAAACATGGTGATAAATGTTGGTCATGTGGAAAGACAGGGCATAGAGCTAATGAATGCCCAGTCACCAACAAGAAAAAGAAAAAGGTTAATACCTTAGAAATCGATGAAAATACAAAAGAAAAGATGTACGCTATTCTTGAAGAAAATGATAACAACACATCATCGTCATCATCAGATGAAAGTTATTCTGACAGTGACGACGAATTAATCAATATGGCATATAGCTCAGACAGTAGCAGTCGCTCTAAAAAAGACAACTGTAGCTGCACTGGTGCAATATGTGTATGTGGTCAAAATTCTATTAAAGTTATTACTAATGACTCCAAAGAAGTCTTATTTGATATTATTAATCACATAGATGATGAAGAAATCAAAAGAAAATATTTAACAGAATTAAAAAATATCATCATTAATCAAAAAGGAAACCATCATAAAGTAGAACCTTTTAATATGAAAGAAGTTATGAATAGTTTTTCTGTCAAAGATGATAAACCTACTATTCAACATCTACAAATAGAATTAAAATCTGTAAAAGATGAAATAAAAGTGGTTAAGCTTAGACTTGACAAAATAGAAATGAAAAATCTCACAAAAGAAATATTACAAGCAGCCAATAAGAAAGAACCAATTGGTGATTACTTCACAGAAAATGATAACTCAAAAAATGATGATGATTCAGTTAGTGGAACAACTGTGGTCAAAATTACAAAAATAAAAGCCCAAAGCTACCGTATTCCCATTACCTTAAAGGTAAAGGACATCACAATAAATAAGTTAGCTTTATTAGACTCGGGTGCAGATAGAAACTGCATAATAGAAGGAATAATACCAACTAAGTACCTAAAAAAAAAGTACTACAAAACTATATTCCGCCAAAGGAAAAAAATTAAAGATAAATTACAAGTTATCAAAAGCCCATATCTGTAATGAGGGAATCTGTTTTATAAACGATTTTGTGATAACTAGAGATCTAAATGAAGAAATTATCCTAGGAATACCATTTATAACTCAGATTAAACCATATCATGATAACTTAGATACAATTTGTACCACCATATTAGGAAAATAAATAAAATTCCCTTATCTAAATTCTATCTCCAAAGAGGAAAGTGACTTCCTCAAATCAAAAACTATATTTAAAATAAACCTGCTTTCAAATCAGGTAAAATATTTAAAAAATGATATAAAAGTTCACAAAATTGAACAAACTTTAAAAACCCCGGAAATGGAGGAAAAGATTAAAAATTTTCCAGAAAACCTCGAACTTGAAGTTTGTTCAGAATTACCCAATGCCTTTTGGGAAAGAAAAAGGCATGTAGTTGAAAACTACCTTATATAAATGAATTCACACAACAAGTCATACCCACAAAGGCTAGACCTATTCAAATGAATCATGAACTTATGGAAATTTGCAAAAACGAAATAAATGATCTCCTTAAAAAGAAGATTATAAGACCATCAAAATCACCCTCGAGTTGTGCAGCCTTTTACGTTAACAATAGCGCAGAAAAGGAAAGAGGAGCTCCCAGGCTTGTCATTAATTATAAGCCATTAAACAAAGTCCTACAATGGATTAGGTACCCGATATCTAATAAAAGAGATTTGTTAAAAAGAACTTACAAAGCTAATATCTATAGAAAATTTGACATGAAGTCAGGATTCTGGCAAATTCAAATTAGCAAAAAAGATAAATATAAAACTGCTTTCAATGTCCCCTTTGGACAGTATGAATGTAATGTTATGCCTTTCGGGTTAAAAAATGCCCCATCATAGTTTCAAAACATAATGAACAGTATATTTAACCCATACAGTAATATGTCAATAGTTTATATTGATGATGTATGCAGGTGGAGGTGTACGTACAATACTACAACTCTAATCAAGCGGCCCTGCCGCCTCACCCCAATATATGCGGGTGGATATATAATCACAGTACCAAGAACCTACACAAAGCAGCTATGCCGCCTCACCCCAATGTATGTGGGTGAAAATGCATCAACGATACCATTACCAACACAAAGAGGCTATGCCACCTCACCCTAATGTATGCGGGTGGAAATGCATCAACGATACCAATACCAACACAAAGCGGCTATGCCGCCTCACCCCAATGTATGCGGGTGGAAATGCATCAACGATACCAATACCAACACAAAGCGGCTATGCCGCCTCACCCCAATATATGCGGGTGAAGATGCATCAACGATACCAATACCAACACAAAGCGGCTATGCCGCCTCACCCCAATGTATGCGGGTGGTGGTGCCACAACACTACCAAAACTATACACAAAGCGATCGTACCGCCTCACCCCAATGTAAGCGGGTGGAGGTGCAGTCCCCCAATACCATAATCCCTACACAAAGCGGTCATGCCGCCTCACCCCAATATATGCTGGTGGAGGTGTATCACAATCACAATCTCTACACAACTTGGCATAATAACTTTCACATAAGTCACGACTTGAAATTATAACATATGGATACACAATCCATAGTTTGGGACACATCCTCAATTTATAATGCAATATGATAAGAGCATTTGAAACACGAATTGAACATATATCTTCATCACAGAACTTATCGTAATACTCCATTTATAATCAACATCTCGGACTTACAAGGATATTGGGAATTCCAATTCTTAAAGAAGAGTTTAGCCAACATACCTCAAATTCTTCCCTTAATGATACTACAGCGATGCACTACACTAATCAACTTCAATCTAAAATAACAACATCCAATGAGACCAGTATTATTAACAAATTCCATAGGTTCAATGTATTCATAAATTTCATCGTCAAGATTACCATTCACCTTCTCTCTTGTTTTCTCAAAAGTACTATTCATGCCATGAACTAGAGTTTTATAATCCAATCTTTCAACCATTAAAATTTGTAACAATTGCTTCAAATACTTCTAACTACTAATAATAAATGAGTTTGAAGCATTGGAATTACCTCTAGTCGATCAATCTTGAAAAATCACAACTTTAGTGATTTTTGTGTTCTTGAGGACTTGATGATGAAATCTTGTATTTGGATGTAAGAATGATGTTAGAACTCATATATATTAAGTAATAATCAACCGAAAACATCATTAATAACTCACCTTGGTTGATTGGACTTGATTTGAGCTCAAAATCGTCCCTTCACCTCAAGAACCCTAACCCCCAAATACTCAAAATATCCCCCTTCCCCGACCTTGTATTTATAGGCCCAGATTTCTGGGTTTCGGATGCGGTCCTGGATGCTTCACATCCCCACTTCACTCCTCTTTGAAGCTCGGATGCGGACTTGGATGCTATGGCAGCACTTCACTGCCAGCCTCTCTTACGGACGGGCCTCGGATGCTTCGCATCTGCAGGCTCCTCCGCCAGCCTTTGGTAATTTTGTCATAACTTCTTGTAGGAATGTCCAAATGACAAATGGTTTGAAGCGTTGGAAACTCTCTCTCTCTCTCTCTCTCTCTCTCTCTCTCTCTCTCTCTCTCTCTATATATATATATATATATATATATATATATATATATATATATATATATATATATATATATATATATATATATATATATATATATATATTATTTTATCGTCCAAAGTTTGGTCTTATGCGTACTCATTTGGAACTTTAGTCTATCATGAAATTTTCAACTTGACTTGGACTTAGGGATCTCCCTAGAACCCACATCACTTATAATATGACTCGTACACTTATTACCGTATCCAATTGATATCCATCCCATTAATAGTTCTCGTCTGCACACAAAATTATATAATTAGCGCACATTAACTTTCTTAATAGCGCTTAAGTACTTCAAAAGTTTACGGGGTGTTACACGAACATAGTAGCTGACGCCCTCAGTCGTAGATCAATGGGTAGCCTGTCATATTTATAGCCAGAGAAGAGGGGAATAGCCCATGAGATTCATCAGCTAGCTAGTCTTGGAATTTGGTTACTGGACTCAGGTGATATTAGAATTACTATTCAGGACACGGCAACATCCTCTTTAGTAACTGAAGTGAAGTAACGCTAGTACGGGTATCCGGTGTTAGTTCATTATAGGGATATGACCCCTCAAAAGGAGAAGACACCATTTGAGATTACAGAAGATGGGGTTCTCAGATATCGAGGACGATTATGTGTCCCTAATATTGCAGGGCTGCTTCGACAGATTATGGGAGAAACTCACTATTCTCATTATTCTATCCATCCAGGAGCAACAAAGATGTATCATGATATCAGGGAAGTATATTGGTGGGACGGAATGAAAAAGGATATAGCGGAGTTTGTTGCTTAGTGCCCTAACTGTCAGCAGGTCAAGATTGAGCATCAAAAACCTGGTGGATTATTGCAGGCTATGCAGATTCCGACTTGGAAATGGGAAGTAATCAATATGGATTTCATCGTAGGATTACCTCGTTCCCAGCGTAAGTTCGATTCTAAATGGGTGATTGTTGATAGGCTTACAAAATTAGTCCATTTTCTGCCCGTTAGGACTACATATTCCGCAGAGGATTATGTAAGGCTTTATATTAAGGAGATAGTATGACTGCATGGTGTCCTTGTATCTATTATCTCGGATAGAGGAGCTCAATTTGCAGCTAACCTCTGAAGGTCCTTCCAAAAAGGATTGGGGACTCAGGTAAGTCTTAGTACAATATTTCATTCCCAGACAGATGGACATGATGAGCGTACTATTCAGACACTTAAGGATATGTTATGTGCTTGTATGATAAACTTCAAGGGTAGCTGGGATGATCATCTGTCTCTTATTGAGTTCGCATATAATAATAGCTACCATTCCAGTATTCATATGGCTCCATACATAGCTCTTTACGGATGAAAGTGTAGGTCGCCTATAGGGTGGTTCGATGTTGGGGAAACTACGTTAGCAGGACCAGAATTGGTACAACACACAATCGAGAAAATTAAGCTTATACTTGAAAGACTATTAGCAGCTCAAAGCCGTCAGAAGTCTTATGTAGATAATCGACGGCGAAACTTGGAGTTTCAAGTTGATGATTGGGTATTCCTAAAAGTATCACCAATGAAAGACATTATGAGGTTTGGTAAGAAAGAAAAACTTAGCCCTCGGTACCACACAAGGTATTCCTATAGATCATACGCAAGGTAGGCCAGGTAGCATATGAGTTAGACTTGCCTTCGGACTTGGAGTCTGTATATCCAGTCCTTCATGTGTATATGCTCCGTAAATGTATCGGAGATATTTCCAGAATTATGTCAGTTGACGATGTCCAGGTCACAGAACAACTATCATACGAGGAAACTCCCATTGCTATACTAGATAGACAGGTTCAGAGATTGAGGACTAAAGACGTAGCTTCGGTGAAAGTACTTTGGAGAAACAAAAGTGTGGAAGAAATGACTTGGGAGGCCGAAGAAGACATGAAGTCTAGATATCCTCACTTATTTCCTCTTCCAGAGAAGGGTCCGACTGAGACATCACAACCTTAAGGTACGTGCATGGATTCTTATGTTAGTTGTTGTCATGGGTCGTGTGAGGCCATTGTCGTTATTGATGATTGTGGTGCTATGTGACTTTGAATTATTGAGTTTCTACGGGAAGAGTTGATAATAGTATTGTTACAAAGGCGACTCTGCCAAAGTTTATATAGATCCCGGGGAGTTAAACATTCGAGGACGAATATTTCTAAGGGGGGAAGGATGTTATATCTCGCATTTTCGTACATTAAGGTTTCGTCTTCAGTTAATCGACGTAGACTCGGGAATGAGATTATCTTGAGGTTACACGCATTTATGCTATTTATAACAAGCGATAAGTAAGTGCCGTGAAGGCTAAAGGGTAAACGAATCAAAGAAAATGAGTTTCGTTGAAGGTTGTCGATTTGGGATAAAATACGGTCCGAGCTATAATATCCGGTATTTATGGACTAGTGCCATACAAGGTACTACATGACCATGATAGTAAGGTGTATAAGGTATGTTAAAAGTGAGTAGTATTTTAAGTAAGTTGAGATAATTCTTAATTATGTGGGTAATTGGTTAATTATTGGGTAATGGGATATTACCTAGTTAATTAAGGAGTTGTGGGTGATTAATTAAAGAATGTGGTTAAGACAAAACATCCCCCACGTGGCAGCAAACCAATCCAAGAATTGTGATTCTTAAGTCACTATGTTATGTGGCAAGTCTTAAGAATGTGAGTCATTTCCATTTAATAAAGGAAAGACACATATAACGTGAGTCATATCCATTCTTAAGAAACATAAGTCACAAACCCATTCTTATATGCATTAAAACTTAAATGTTTGTATGTTACAAACATAAGTCAAAAACGTAAGTCACATAAGCAAGATAAGAGCTTCAACCAAGACTTCCTTGCATAGAAATGTTACTGCTAATCACTTAAGGAAAAGTTTCAGCTGAGATTATCTTTGCATAGCAACGTTATTCCTTCGAGATTTTCATACGACTTGTTCTTTTTTTTGTCGCATTTAATGTGTGTTAGAGGATTGTCAAGAGAATCGACTCAGGTATCTTAAGGCTATCCCTTCTTTCCTTTTGGCATGATCTCTACGACGCAAACGAAACAAGCAAATGCACAACTTCCATAAATGACTCTATTCATAGAAATATTAGGGGTGTCTATGTTCTTGATTCCCCACGTGACATATTATTATATCTTCTGTTCATGGGTCTTAGAAAAAAATATGTAGTTGATAAAATTTATCCGAAAGGTATATTGTTCTTATTAACATATTTTTTATGCATTTCATTCATTTATACATGTACATTGACCCATGACCAGATGGCGTTATATACGCATATATTATATGTATATGGGATATGAGAAAAGGTTACGACGTTATATACGCACCATCACCTGATCAGCTGGCATATGTTGATGATTTTGCCCATAGTGGCCGAGACGATATGATGGGATACCCTCAGAGGCTTGATGATGTTATGTACACCTATACCAATGCATGACATGACATTTGTACGCGCGTGCATGACATTATAAATGTTTCAGGATTTACAAAGTGATTTAGACTTACAGGTGGTATCCTTTATTCCATGTTTCATCTATGTCTGTTATGTACTAATTTTTATGCCTTACATACTCAGTACATTATTCGTACTGAAGCCCTATTTCCCGAGGCCTGCGTTTCATGCCCGCAGGTGCAAGTAGACAAGTTGATGGCCCCCCTCCTTAGGATCCTTGATCAGCGAGAGTTGGTGTGCTCCATTTGATCCGGAGCTGCTTTTGACCTTGGTATGATATGCTTGTATACATATATGGATATGACGGGGCCCAGTCCCGTCCTTGTATGGTTGTATATTCTAATAGAGGTCTATAGACAGTATGTATAGTTGTATAGTATGTGGCCTTGCCGGCTTCCAGTTTTGAGGTATATAGTTGTTTATAACAGCCTTGTCGGCTCGCCCAACGTATTTTGCACGTATATGTACATATGTTATTTGGGCAGATTTCCCTCATATATGTTATTCTCGTAATTCAGCAGATGTTATTCATATTTATATCTTATACGCATGCTCAGGGGTGTTCGACAGGTAGGACTCGGGCACTCATTGCGGCCCATCAGTTTGGGTCGTGACATTATATGTATATGGGATATTGGAAAAGTTTATGGCATTATATACCCACCACCATCTGATCAATTGGTATACGTTGATAATTTGGCCACCGTGGCCGAGATGATATGATGGGATGCCCTCAAAGGCTTGATGATGTTATGAATGCATATACCTAAGCATGGTATGACATTTATACGCATATGCATGACATTGTAAATATTAATGATTCACAGAGTTGTTCAGACTTACATGTTGAGTCTTTTACTCTATGTTTCTCTCATGTCTATTATTTACTGATTTTCATTCCTTACATACTCGGTACATTATTTGTACTGACGTCTCATTTGCCTGGGGACGTTGTGTTTCATGCTCGCAGGTCCCCATAGATAGGTTGAGAGTCCTCAAATAGGCTATCAGCTCAGCGGAAGATGTTTGTGTGCTCCATTTGCTCCGGAATTGCTTATCTGGTCAGTATGATTTGGGCATGTATTGATTAGTATGGCGGGGCCCTGTCCCGACCTTTATGGTATTTATCTACTCTTAGAGGCTTGTAGAAAGATGTCATATATACAAATACTTATATGTCCTTGTCGGCCTAAGTTTTAAGTATATAATGGATTACATTGGCCTTATAGGCTCGTATGTCACAGGTATGAGTTTCTATATCAGGTTGGGTCGTTCTATGTCGGGTATTCCCTCATGTTTACTCTATTTATCTCATGATGCCTCTTCTGGCTCACTTACCTATGATGATGTAATAAGAAAGATACGTTACATTGGTACTCGATTGTGTAAGGTACCGGGTGCCCGTCGCGGCCCATCGGTTTGGGTCGTGACAACCTTAAATTCTGATATGAACTATGGTAAGATGGTGGCATTTGCTCAAGCTACAGAGAACCGTAAACTGAAAAATAGAATGGAGCGTGAGAGTAGCAGCAAGGCCCGATCTGCGGGCAACTTTGGTGGTTCTTCCAGTGGTGGTAGTGGTAGGTCGACATCTAGGGGAGGTTCATCAGGGCCATCTCAGTCATTCACACAGTCTTAGATGAGTGCACAACCATCAGGGCCCAGTCAGCAGTAGTGGAGTCGTGTTTGGCCCAGTCAGGGCAACAGGGGACCCCACCAGCAGGGTCAGCCTAGAGGGAGATTCCAACAACAGCGGAGGCCCCCATGCCCTAAGTGTGGGAGGATGCACTTTGGAGTCTGCTTCATGGACCTACCTATATGCTACGAGTGCGATATGAGGGGTCACATTCAGAGGGATTGCCACTATTCCCGCCGGATCAACGAGCAGGGGTGCGGCACAACCAGCTAGTTCTACAACTACTACATCCACAGCGCCTCTTCCAGCTCGAGGCACTCCAGCACCCGAATGGCGTGGTGCAGATAGGGGTGGAGCACAGAGTTCGGGAGGAACCAACCGTTTCTATGCTTTGAGGGGTCGCCAGAGTTTAGAGGCTTCTCTAGATGTTGTCACAGGTATATTGTCTATCCAATCCCATGATGTATATGCTCTTATTGATCTCGGTTTCACTTTATCATATGTCACTCCTTATGTTGCTATGGATTTTGGGATAGAACCGGAACAACTTCATGAGCCGTTCTTTGTATCTACTCCAGTTGGCGAGTCTATTATGACCGCGCAGGTTTATAGGGATTGTGTTGTCATGGTGCGTGGTCGGGACACCATGGCCGATCTCATTGAATTGGGGATGGTTGATTTTTGGGAATGGACTGGCTTTATTCATGTTTCGCTAAGCTTGATTGTCGAACCAAAACCGTTAGGTTTGAATTTCCAAATGAGTTAGTGATTGAGTGGAAGGGGGATGATGTGGTGCCGAAGGGTAGGTTTATTTCTTACCTTAAGGCCACAAAGATTATTAACAAGGGGTGTATCTACCATTTGGTCCGGGTTACAGACACCGATGCTGAGGCACCTACACTTGAGTCCGTGCCTATTGTTAATGAATTTTCGAGGGTCTTTCCGGATGAGCTCCCTAGGATCCCACCAGACAGGGAGATTGATTTTTGAATTGATGTGATGCCAGGCACGCAGCCTATTTCTATTCCACCCTACATAATGGCATCGGCAGAATTGAAGGAACTAAAGGAACAATTGAAGGATTTGCTAAAGAAGTGTTTCATCCGGCCGAATGTGTCGCCTTGGGGTGCACCGGTCCTCTTTGTAAGGAAGAAAGATGGGCCATTGAGGATGTGTATTGACTATCGGCAGCTCAACAAGGTCACGATCAAGAATAAGTACCCACTGCCAAGGATAGATGACTTGTTTGATCAATTTCAGGGTGTTAAGTATTTCACCAAGATCGATTTAAGATCCGGGTATCACCAATTGAAGATCAGGGAGCAGGATTGTCACGACCCAAACAGATGGGCCGCGATAGGCACCTAGTGCCTTTCTCAACCTAGTACCAACGTTACATATCCTTCTTATCGTACTGTCATTGGCAAATAGGCCAAACGGGTCGTCATGGGCTATCCAGAATAAACATAAGGGAATACTCAATATAAGACGACCCAATTTGATATAAAAACTTATATATTGACATACGGGCCTATAAGGCCACAATGAGCACTCGTACACTGAACATAGGCCGACAAGGCCATACAACCTTTCATATACATGACATCTGTCTAGAAGCCTCTAAGAATACATAATTGTCATAAAGGTCGGGACAGAGCCCTACAATACCAATTAATACATATCTTAATCATACTAACCAAATAGCAACTCCGGAGCAATTGGAGCGCACCAACACCTTCCGCTAAGCTGATAGCCTACTTGGAGGACTCTTGACCTGGTTATCGGGACCTGCATGCATGAAACGCAGCATCCCCTGGCAAAAGGTACGTCAGTACAAATAATGTACCGACTATGTAAGGAATGAAAATCAGTAAACAATAGACGTGAGAGAAACATGGAGTAAAAGACTCAACATGTAAGTCTGAATAACTCTGTGAATCATTAATATTTACAATGCCATGCATATGCGTATAAATGTCACACCATGCATAGGTATATGCGTACATAACATCATCAAGCCTCCGAGGGATCCCATCATATCATCTCGGCCAATGTGGGCAAATCATCAACGTATACCAGCTGATCAGGTGGTGGTGCGTATATAATGCCGTAACCTTTTCCCATATCCCATATACATATAATATACGCGTATATAACGTCATCTGGTCATGGGTCAATGTACATGTATAAATGCATGAAATGCATAAGAATTTCATTAATAAAATCTCTCGGAACGTCATAAGACCATTATGCCTTTGATTAAAGTCATAAAATAAATTTTATCAACTTACGTATTTTCTTAGACCTATGAACAGATGATAGAATAATAAGACACATGGGGAATCAAGAATATAGACACCCCTAGTATTTCTAAGAATAAAGTCATTTATGAAAGTTGCGTATTTTGCTCGTTTTATTGGTATCATTTGGATCATGCCAAAAGGAAAGAAGGTATAGCCTTAGTCCAAAGGCCAGGGCATTCCCCCCTTTAGGCCTTTTTTTCACACCACGACTTGTGGTCGGAATCTTCCCAATCTCGTAACTGCTGCTACCTTCTGTCATGCAGCCTGAACATATACAGAGCTTGATAAGATGTCCCTCTGGGCATCTATAGGTATACTGAAGTTCTTCGCTTGGCACTTTGTTGAACTCACAAATATTGTTATATCTTATCTTATAGACCCGGTTATCTATCCGTATGACCTTACTGCATCTAGGTAGGTCATACTATACCATGACTCTTACTTTGATTTATCGTTGTTGAGGTCTGCTACCAAATTCCAGTTTACTTTCGTTGCTTATCCTATATGTATAAGTCTAAGTCCTTTAATGCTTCCTCATTACTGTTCATCTTAAGAATGACGGCCTAATCTCATCTCATACTTTGTAACTTTTATCCATCTATTGTTGATTCACTTCAATATTGATCAATCTACCACTGATAACTTGAAACTTCTTACGTAATACCTTGTCACTAGGGCTTACGTTGCATCGAGGAACATTTAAAGTGATTTTCCTTATCCACCTGAGGCCATACCATACTTCTATAATCGTATTTCATAGCATCCCAATGTGAATCACCTTACGTGGGTATTTTAATCCTGTGCCGTCCGTGAAATCCCCCTTTTTTTTCCTTCAAATCATTACTCAATCGAAGGCCCAAACGTCATCCTTTATCTATCACAATTACACCCTTATTCTACTACCAGGGCAGCATTCCATCTTTTCCAAATGCTACTAGTCTTAGACTTCTTTGAGTTCGTTCAGGCTATACTGAGCTTTCTATAACTTAGAGAAACCATCAGCTCTCTTATTTTCATGAGCTTAATCCCGAGGATTTATCCATTCTGGTCACCTTCTCACTCGCCTTTTCTCATCCTTACTCCTGTCTTCCTTAAACTTTGTCGCTCTACCATACTTTAGCTCGAGACCTTCCTTCAACTTGCTTACACCATAGATTTCCTTATGTTATTTTGAAATATCAAGCGAGATATCACATCGTCTCAAACTCTTCTTTACTCTCTTAACTAGGCCTCTCGGTACCTAGAAACCATAGGCTGGAATATATGCCACTAATGACACCGCTATCATTCCTGGATGCTGAATCTCAATGCTTCTATCCCTCTATCTGAAGTATGGATTATTCACAACCTTCTGCACCTGAGTATCTCGTACATTGTTCACCTTTACCTTACTTACCTTAAAATCTCACATCACATCTTCTATCTCTTTCATGACCTCCCTTCCACATAGGTATAATTCACATCCACAACTTGAAGCTCTATTATAATACTTGCACCTCTGGTGCACACATAATCTGGTGGGAGCTTCATACTAACTTCTTATGAGGATGTTACTCTTCTAACTGGCTTTCTCGTATAGCCGTTATAGAATATGGTTGTTGTACTATCTCTCTTATACCTCTGATATTAAGAGTGATTCTGCTATGTTCTCAATCATGATTTCTATAAGTTTTTGGGTTTAATAATCAGACTCCTAATTTACTTCATTGATGTAACTCTTTAGTTTCCTCTTCCTTCTGATCAGCCTTTATGTAGGCTTAAGCTATCTTCCGATCTACGGCTCCTGATATTAGTTATTACTTTAGTCTTTCATAGTCGCTATGGAATATCCGTGATACCATCATCTAACAATTCAATCCCTTGTCTATGATCCGGACTCAATTCTTTCTTTTAACTTATACCAGAGTCTTCTACAGCTGTATGATTGTCAACATATATGCTGCATGGACAATACTCTGAAATATTAAGTGTATTAATAACGTAACTCACTCTGGATTACTGATCGAATAATTCCTTTCATTTCTTCTCAACTTTCTTTAAATGTAAGCAATTACTTTTGCTGGTCGTTTTGCCACTTGTTGCATGCATACATAGCTTATCTTAGTTCCCACGCATACCGAAATTTTCATGCAACTCATATGATCTCCAATATTACTTTTGATTTTTCTTCCCGTTCCTTAGCCACGGTAGGTGCCACTTTCTCATGGAGTGCATACAACGTTGTAGTGAGACTGTTTTTTTTACATGACCATTTCCTCTTTAGGTCACACCTGCTTAGGTTGAAGCATTCTTCCTTATTTCCTCAGCTAGTCTTTCATTGTACTACTTAGGGAAGACCTTCTGACTCTTGTAAAGCTGCAAGCTTATTACATCATATACTTGACGGAATTTTTGATGTTCTTCCTCGCCTATAATTATCCGTAGTTAGTTATTTCCACGCCCTTGTGCTTGTAGGGTTGCTCCTGAACTGGAGTTTTGACTGTCTTCCCAGTGAGACTATCTTTTATTTCCATAACATTCATACGGTACCTTTAACTACCCCAACTCTTATCTGAATATTTCTCAAGGGTCATGATATCATTATCTGCGAGACTGAATTCCCCATGTTAGGGTTCACTATGTTTATCTTGCACGATCTATTGATTTTTCTATATCCTCTTGTCTAGCCATAACTAGGCTCTTCCTGAATCAACTGCTAACTATTCGTTGGCCCATTCTCATATCAATATTCTGCATAATTCCTCTTGGGTTATTCCCTTTGTCTTAACTTACGTCTCGTACTGGCTCCTTATTTATCAATAACATATCGGGTAGGAACCCTTACTTCCTTTCCTTGACATCGTGTTTGCATAATGTTCTGGAATCGTAGCATAACGGTAGGATTTGAATCAGTGCAATCTCATCCCTTTTCTCATTTTTATCGCATTCTTTCTTTACCATTCCATAGTTACTAGAACTGCTTAATTCTGACTTAATGCCACATCACTCCATATTCCCCTGCTTTAGGAGAGTACTAAGAGTTGGAGCTACGACGATCTACCTATAGATGTTTTACCTCTTCATCTTTGGCATCTTTTCACATCATCGATGACCCTTACTCGCCTCGCGATAACCCTTCTATACCAAGGATAACAAATTTCCTTACTCGCGAGGGTGACACTTAGTATAGCTGGCATACATAATCCCTTAAGCTTAACTTTGCTCCCATTGCTTGATTTAGGGAAGCGTCTTACTGAATGACCTTTAAGGGTTATTCTTCTGTCATCCGTTCTCTTATCGCCGGAACGCAATATGAAATTCTCATGATACCGACTATTATCAAATCACTCAGTCCCCAATTCATGTTTATTTTATCGTGTCCATCAGCCCATATTGATTTCTATTACTCTGGGGTCTAACTTTTCCTTTTGGTAGTCGCGTTTGAGTCACGAACTTATTTCTCGAAATAAGGATATGACTTTATGGCCTATACTCTTTTGTTGTCTCAAGGCCTGTCACCTCTCGTCTTTTCCTTCACTTGACTATAGACTCTGTAATACTGTCATTTTTTATCTACCGTTGTCACCCATGTATCACACCTTACTCATAATGCTTCATTAACTCTCTTCTTATTTTCCACTAACATTTACATCTATCACTTTATTCTAAAACTCGAACAAGATATTCTTTTGCTTTTAGCTCCCCTTGCTCCATCTACTGGCTCTTCGGGTTTCCTAACATTCTCTCTCTACTAGGGACGGGAGCCACACTAAGATAATATTTATCCCTTCAAGTCTTCCAGTGTCTATCTCTATAGTACTCATATCTAGCCGTACTATTTTAGAGTGCACCCTCTGGGTGTCTCACAAGGAGATCTATTAGCACATTTGCAATATCCTTCAAAAATGTCAACTAACGCAAACGATCCATCCACCATTTTGGGTTACTCTAACCCCAGCCGGATCTTCATAACCTGTCCTTCTCTTAAACTATATCTGTTAGTTCCCATAGGGCATAACTGAGATGGGTGTGGTCGATTGTACATACATCTGTTACAGTTGAAGGTAATTCAAAAGGCTTATATTCCTCTGCCTGAAATGTAAATACTGATAATCTTCATTAGTTGGGTACCTCGTACCCTTCTTCATCTTGCTTCTTTTACTTGTTGAAACTTGTATCTATCTTCTGAATCTCTCATTGCCTTTCACCATAGGGGTGAATAGATATTCTTTCCTTAAGGCTCCTTATCAAGAGGCTTACACGTCTTAGTACACACATATTCTACTGAATACCTCATATTTATCCATCATAAGCATGATGCAAAAATCAAGTTCCTCTGACTCAATTCTTCCACAGCTATATCTCTTACCATCTTTCTGGATGTAGGCATCGTCGTATTATGAATAAGATAGAGTTTAGGCAATTGAGTTCTTACAACTTAGCTCTACCATATGATCTAGAGTAAGAAGAAATAGTGAAAGTCGTTAATGCCCTGTAGCCTCCTGCTTATAAGTGTGGTGCACAACACATCCATAAACAAGACTCTACTAGAAACGGCTTGTAGACTCCCTAGGACAGAACTGCTCTGATACCACTTTTGTCACGACCCAAACTGATGGGCCGCGACGGGCACCTGGTGCTTTACTCAACTGAGTACCAACGTTACGTATCCTTCTTATCGTACTGTCATTGGCAAATGGGCCAAACGGGCCGTCATGGGCTAACCAGAATAAACATAAGGGAATACTCAATATAAGACGACCCAATCTGATAAAAAACCTTATACATTTGGCATACGGGCCTATAAGACCACATTGAGCACCCGTACACTGAACATAGGAAGATAAGGCCATACAACCTTTCATATACATGACATCTATCTACAAGCCTCTAAGAATACATAATTGTCATAAAGGTCGGGACAGAGCCCCGCCATACCAATCAATACATATCTTAATCATACTAACCAAATAGCAACTCCGAAGCAATTGGAGCGCACCAACACCTTCCGCTGAGCTGATAGCCTACTTGGAGGACTCTCGACCTGGTTATCGAGACCTGCGGGCATGAAACACAGCATCCCCAAGCAAAAGGGATGTCAGTACAAATAATGTACCGAGTATGTAAGGAATGAAAATCAGTAAAGGCATGAGAGAAACATGGAATAAAAGACTCAACATGTAAGTCTGAATAACTCTGTAAATCATTAATATTTACAATGCCATGCATATGCGTATAAATATCATACCATGCATAGGTATATGCGTACATAATATCATCAAGCCTCTAAAGGCATCCCATCATATCATCCCGGCCATTGTGGGCAAATCATCAACGTATACCAGTTGATCAGGTGGTGGTGCGTATATAACGATGTAACCTTTTTTCCATATCCCATATATATATATATATAACGCCGTAACCCTTTCACATATCCCATATAAATATAATATACGCGTATATAATGCCATTTGGTCATGGGTCAATCTACATGTATAAATGTATGAAATGCATAAGAATTTTATTAATAAAATCTCTCGGAACGTCATAAGACCATTATGCCTTTGATTAATGTCATGAAATAAACTTTATCAACTTACGTATTTTTTGAGACCCATGAACAGATGATAGAATAATAGGACACATGGGGAATCAAGAATATAGACACCCCTAGTATTTTTATGAATATAGTCATTTATGAAAGTTGCGTATTTTGCTCGTTTCGTTTGTATCATTTGGATCATGCCAGAAGGAAAAAAGGGATAGCCTTAACATACCTTAACTCCATTGAGTCCTTAATAACTTCAGAGAAATTATTCAAACAACGACAAGATGGGAGCAGGAAAAAATCCGTATGATATTCTTGAGAAAGATTGCACTGTGTTCTTTTAGAATCGCATCTCACACTGTCGTTACCTTATGGAATCTCGTGTGAACTCTTTTACTGAAGCTTTTACACTATTACTTAGCACCATAACCTCTCATTTTTAATGTATGGAGATGTCTTATTTTTGTGGGTTAAAAAGATTATAAGTCTTGGTGGTGTAGGCCCCACATTGTAAGACTTGGCCACCAAAATCCGTCCAATTTTGCCATATTATCAAATGAATTAAAAGTCATTCACTTGAGCAAAGTTTGCTGCCACGTTGGGCTCCTTACTTATCCAAAGACCTTAATTAATTAACCACCAATTCTTAATTAACTTATTAATCCCTCACTAATCCAATAATTAACCAATTACCCACATAATTAAAAATTATCTCAAATTACTTAAAATACTAGTTACTTTTAATACACCCTATACATCTTGCTATCATGGTCATGTGGGTACCTTGTATGACACTAGTCCATAAATATGGGGTATTGTAGCTTGGACCGTATTTTATCTCAAAATGTCAAATTTCGACTAAATTCATTTTCCTCGATTCGCTTACCCTTTCACCTTCACGAATTTATTTATCACTTGTTTGAAATAGCATAATACTTATAACTTAAAAATAATCTCATTCCCGAGCTTACGTCGATTAACTTACGACAAAACTTTAACGTACGAAAATACGGGATGTAACATCTCATTTCCGAGCTTTTATCAATTTACTTATGGCGTACTTTCACGTACGAAAATATGGGGTGTAACAAGGATATTCTGAGAATAACTTTTAGAACCCGGTATGGGCACTTTGAGTTTCTGATAATGTCATTTGGGCTAAGAAATGCCCTAGCAGCTTTCATGGATTTTATGAATCGAGTCTTCAAGCTTTTTCTTGACTCCTTTATGATAGTGTTCATTGGCGATATTCTTGTATATTCACAAAGCCAAGAGGACTATGCCGATCATCTCAAGGCAGTTTTGCAGACTCTATATCAGCACAAGTTGTATGCGAAGTTTTCAAAATGTGAATTTTGGCTTGAATCTGTCACGTTCTTGGGTCACGTCGTCTCCAGAGAAGGAATTAAGGTTGATCCTCAAAAGATTGCAGTTATAAAGAATTGGCCTAGACCTACAACTCCAACAGAGATTTGCAGTTTCTTGGGCTTAGCTGGATATTACAGAAAATTTGTGGAGGGGTTCTTTACTCTTGCCTCTCCGTTGACTAAATTGACGCAGAAATCGGTTAAGTTCCAATGGTCAGATGCTTGTAAAAGGAGCTTCCAAGAGTTGAAATCAAGATTAACTATGACACCGGTGTTGACCCTACCAGAGGGTACAGATGGGTTTGTGGTATATTATGATGCTTCAAGGATCGGACTTGGGTGTGTATTAATGCAACATAGCAAGGTGATAGCTTATGTGTCACGACGCAAACCGATGGGCCATGACGAGTGCCCGAGTCCTACCTGTCGAACACCCTCAAGCATGCGTGTAAGATATAAACATGAATAATATCTGTCAATAACCTGCTAACTTACGAGAATAACATACGTGAGGGAAACCTGTCCAAAAGACATAGTATATATACATGTGAAATATGGTAGGGCGAACAGACAAGGCTACTATAAATAACTATATATCCAAAACTAGAAGCCGACAAGACCATATACTATCCAACTATACATAACTGTCCACATACCTCTAATAGAATATGCAACTGTACAAGGACAGGACTGGGCATCGTCATACCCATATATATATACAAACATATCATACCAAAATCCAAAGCAACCCTGGATCAAATGGAGCACACCAACTCTCGCTGATCAAGGATCCTAAGAAGGGGGAGCGTCAGCTTGTCTACCTGCACCTGCGGGCATAAAATGCAGGCCCCAAGAAATAGGGCGTTAATACGAATAATGTATTGAGTATGTAAGGCATGAAAATCAGTACATAAAAGATATATATGAAACATGGAATAAAGAATTCCGGTTGTAAGTCTAAATAACTTCGTAAATCCTGAAACATTTACAATGTCATGCACGTGCGTATAAATGTCGTATCATGCATAGGTATAGGTATACATAAAATCATCAAGCCTTTGAGGGCAACCCATCATATCATCTCGGCCACTGTGGGCAAAATCATCAATATATACCAGCTGATCATGTGGCGGTGCATATATAACATCGTGACCTTTTCCCATATCCATATACATATAATATATGCGTATATAACGCCATCTTGTCATGGGTCAATGTACATGTATAAATGAATGAAATGCATAAGAAATATGTTAATAAGATCAATATACCTTTCAGATAAACTTTATCAACTACGTATTTTTCTGAGACCCATGAACAAAAGATATAATAATATGTCACATGGGGAATCAAGAACATAGGCACTTCTAGTACTTCTATGAATAGAGTCATTTATGAAAGTTGTGCATTTTCTCGTTTCGTTTGTATCGTATGGATCATGCCAAAAAGAAAGAAGGGATAGCCTTAACATTCCTGAACCGATTCTCTTGACAATCCCTCTAACACACGTTAATTGCGACGAAACACGTAACGGCGGATCGAAGTTGGAGAAAATCTGTATGATGTTCTCGAGAAAGATTGCACCGTACTCCCTTAGAATCGCGAACCTCACGTTGCTATAGTATTAAGTAGTCTTTGTATGAAATGTTGAAGAAACTCACGTTGTTATTGCAAATTTTCATCTTTGCTGAAGCCTTCTTCCTTAACTTAGTAGATATGAGCATTTCATTTTGTGAATTAGAAAGGTTATCTTTAATCTTTAGGTGGGGCCCACTTAGGATGACTAATCTTTGCCAAAAGCCTCTAATTAGGCCACCTATTGTAATGAACCTTAGTCATTACATGGGCTGCCACGTTGGGGGGGGGGGAGGTTAAGTTTATCCAAAAAAATAATAATTAATTAGCTAATCTCCCACCAAAAATTATTAATTACCCAATTATCCACATAATTAAGAATTATCTCAAATTACTTAAAATACTACTCACTTTTAACACACTTTATGTACCCTACTATCATGGTCATGCAGTACCTTGTATGGCACTAGTCCATAAATATCGGGTATTATAGCTCAGACCGTATTTTATTCCAAATTGACAACCTTCAATGAAACTCATTTTCTTTGATTCGTTTACCCTTTAACCTTCAGAGCACTTGCTTATCGCCTGTTATAAATAGCATAAATGCTTATAACCTCAAAAATAATCTAATCCCCGAGTCTATGTCGATTAACTTACGACGAAACTTTAACGTACGAAAACGTGAGATTCAACATCCTTCCCCCCTTAGAAACATTCGTCCTCGAATGTTTAATTCCCCGGGATCTATATAAATTTTGGCAGAGTGGCCTTTGTAACAGTATTACTGTCAACCCTTTCTGTAGAAAACTCAATAATTCAATGCCACATAGGACCACAATCATCAGTAACGACAATGGCCTCACGCGACCAATGATAATGGCCTAACACAAGAATCCATACACGTACCTTAAGGCTGTGATGTCTCAGTCAGATCCTTCTCTGGAAGAGGAAATAAGTGAGGATACCTAGAATTCATGTCTTCTTCGGCTTCCCAAGTCATTTCTTCCACATTATTGTTTCTCCAAAGTACTTTCACCGAAGCAACGTCTTTAGTCCTCAATCTCCGAACCTGTCTGTCTAGTATAACAATAGGAGTTTCCTCATATGATAGCTGCTCTATGACCTGAACATCATCAATTGACATGACTCTAGAAGGATCTCCGATACATTTACGAAGTATAGACACATGAAAGACTGGATGTACAGACTTTAAGTGAGAAGGCAAGTCTAACTCATATGCTACTTGGCCTACCTTGCGTATGATCTTATAGGGTCCAGTGTACCGAGGGCTAAGTTTTCCTTTCTTACCGAACCTCATAAAACCTTTTATTGGTGATATTTTTAGGAATACCCAATCGTCAACCTGAACTCCAAGTCGCGTCATCGATTATCCGCATAAGACTTTTGACTGCTTTAAGCTGCTAATAGCCTTTCCTGTATAAGATTAATATTCTCGATTGCCTGTTGTACCAACTCTGGTCCTACTAACTTAGTTTCCCCAACATCAAACCATCCTATAGGCGACCTACACTTCCGTCCGTAAAGAGCTTCGTATGGAGCCATCTGAATACTGGAATGATAGCTATTATTATACACGAACTCGATAAGCGACAGATGATCATCCCAACTACCCTTGAAGTCTATCACACAAACTCGTAACATATCCTCAAGTGTCTGAATAGTACGCTCAGCCTGTCTGCCTGTCTAGGGATGAAATGACGTACTAAGACTTACTTGAGTCCCCAACCCTTTTTAGAAGGACCTCCAGAAATTAGCTGTAAATTGAGCCTCTATCCGAGATAATAGATATAGGGACACCATGAAGTCGTACTATCTCTTTAATGTAAAGCCTTGCATAATCCTCTATGGAATATGTAGTCCTAACAGGCAGAAAATGGGATGATTTTGTAAGTCTATCAACAATCACCCATATAGAATCGAACTTACGCTGGGTACGAGGTAAACCTACAATGAAATCCTTATTGATTACTTCCTACTTCCAAGTCGGATTCTCTATAACCTGCAATAATCCACCAGTTTTTGATGTTCAATCTTAACCTGCTGACAGTTAGGGCACTGAGCAACAAACTCTGCTATATCCTTTTTCATTCCATCCCACCAATATATTTCCCTGATATCATAATACATCTTTGTTGCTCCTGAATGGATAGAATAACGAGAATAGTGGGTTTCTCCCATAACCTGCCGAAACAGCCTTGCAACATTAGGGACACATAATCGTCCTTGATACCTGAGGACCCCATCTTCTGTAATCTCAAATGGTGTCTTCTCCCTCTGAGGGGTTGTATCCCTATAATGAGCTAACACAGGATCCTCGTACTAGCGTTCCTTTACTTCAGTTACTAAAGAGGATGTTGCCGTGTCTTGAATAGTTATGCCTGTATCACCTGAATCCAGTAATCGAACTCCAAGACTAGCTAGCTGATGAATCTCATGGGCTATTCTCCTCTTCTCTGGCTGTAAATATGACAGGCTACGCATAGATCTATGGCTGAGGGCGTCGGCTACTACATTCGCCTTCCCCGGATGGTATAAAATATCAACGTCATAGTCTTTAAGTAGCTCCAACCATCTGCTTTGGTATAAATTCAAATCCTTTTGCTTGAATATATACTGAAGGGTCTTATGATCTGTATAGATATCAACATGTATGCCATACAAGTAGTGCCTCCACAGCTTTATTTTAGTGCATGAATCACCGCGGCTAACTCTAAATCGTGGGTCAGGTAACTCTTCTCGTGCTTTCTTAGTTGTCTAGAAGCATAAGCTAGAACCTTACCATGCTGCATCAGTAGACAACCCAATCCAACGCCTGAAGCGTCACAATAGATAGCATAACCATCGTTTCCCTCTGGGAGTGTTAGAACCGGTTTTGAAGTTAATCTATCCTTCAATGCCTGGAAACTCCATTCGCAAGCATCAATCCACTGAAACTTAGCTCCCTTCTGAGTCAACTTTGTCAATGGTGCCGAAAGAGAAGAAAATCCCTCTACAAATCTCCTGTAATAACCTGCCAAACCGAGAAAGCTACGAACCTCCATCGGTGTCGTGGGTCTAGGCCAAGTCTTTACTGCCTCAATCTTTTGTGTATTAACCCGGATACCCTCACCTGAAATAATATGCCCAAGGAAAGCTACAGAGTTCAACCAGAATTCACATTTAGAAAATTTTGCATACAACTTCCCTTTTTGTAGAACTCTGAGCACAGTACGCAAATGATCTGCATGCTCAGTCTGTGAACGAGAATACACCAATATATCATCAATAAATACAATTACGAACAAGTCTAGAAAGGGTTTGAACACACAGTTCATCAAGTCCATGAATACTGCTGGGGCATTGGTCAAACCGAACGACATAACACGAAACTCAAAATGCCCATACCTGGTCCTGAATATTGTCTTCGGAATATCCTTCTCCTTAACCCTTACCTGATGGTACCGGGACCTCAAGTCTATCTTCGAGAAACACTTGACACTTTGTAACTGATCAAATAAATCATCAATCCTCGGGAGTGGGTACTTATTCTTGATCGTCACCTTATTCAACTGTCTATAATCAATACACATCCGCAAGGAACCATCTTTCTTCCTCACAAATAACACATGTGCTCCCCACGGTGATGTACTAGGTCTGATAAAGCCTTTTTCAAGCAAGTCCCTTAGTTGTTCCTTCAACTCTCTTAGCTCTGCAAGTGCCATTCTGTAGGGGGGATGGATATTGACTGAGTATCTGATAATATGTTAATAGCAAACATAATTTCTCACTCTGGCGGAAGACCCGAAAGCTCATTGGGAAAAACATCGGGAAACTCATTAACCACAAGGATAGATTGAATGGTTGATGACTCTACTTTGACATCCTGAACCCGAACTAAGTGATAAATATAGCCCTTTCTGATCATCTTCCTTGCCTTGAGATAGGAAATAAATCTACCTCTCGGCGATGCCGTATTACCTTTCCATTCCAAAATAGGTGTCACGCCCCAAAATCGAGGAGCGCGACCGGCGCTCAACCGAGTGAACCCGACCAAGCAAGCTTGTTAGGTTTCATTCTACCCAAACTCATCCATGAATAGAGAAAATACATGTTATCATTAATTAGACGAAAATGTGTTCATGCCTACAATACCAATTCATTCCCAATAGTTTCATCATTTTTAAAGTCTCAAATGGACAAGTAATATATCCACAACATAACATAGTTTGTCTTTCCCCAGCACCAATACATAACCCACACTATGTCTACGGAGCCTCTATAGATAAAGAAGAGTGCAATGATAATGCCGGCAACAAGGCCCTGGCTATACCTCAAACAGAATACACAAAGTACAAAAGATTTATGAACCCGAAATGAAGTGGGGCTCACCAAGTTAGCTGGGAAGAAGGTGCACTGCTATCAATGATCAATATCTCCTGCTGTGGAACCACCTGCATCCAATTAAAAATATAGCGCCCCCGGCAAAAGGGACATTAGTACCGTCGAATAGCACTAGTATGAATAATTAAATACCCTCTCAATAGAAAGACATATAATACAAATAAGATTATCATAATATCAAAGAAAGACTTAATCAACATCAAACCTCAATTTTAGGATCGAAACAATGTTCAAATTAATTTCCACATCTCACATTGGGAGATTTTTAGTATCGATATACCATTGTCCACAATACAATCATTATTCACAATACCATTATTCACAAAACCAGTACCATCGTACTCTCAGCACGGAGTCCAATCACGACCCAATCGGCTAGGCCATCTCATTAGAGGCATCAACCACAATTTTTCTGAATATCAATACCGCCATCTTTAACACAGAGTCCGATCACGACCCGATTGGCTAGGCTATCCATTAGGGACATCAACCACAATTACCATTTCAATTACAATTTCCAGCACAATCACCATAATGTGTGCGGCATGGTGTCTGATCACGACCCGACCGGCTAGGCTGTCTTATTTGAGACATCAGCCTTTTTATATCAATTATCGCATTTCATATTACTTTCACATCTTTTCATTTCATTGGCACTAATGGCCATAATTATAAGATCATTCTTGGCACGTTGGCCATATTCAGTATTTCATGCTCACCTTATCAATTTCAAATATCATTATCATCATCAACAACAAATACAATTCAATCAAGGTGTGTAATACACATGTGAGCAATTTAGAGTCTAAGGCACATAGAGATATTTCACAAAATTTGGCATAATAGCCTTCATTTGAACTTGACTTAAAGTCGAAACATTATTAATGCACAACCCATATTCTAACACATCCTCAATTAGTAACATAACATGAATAAAGCATTTGGGATGCTTGTTGAACATATATTTTTCAACCCAATCTTACTCGGGATAGCAAGTTTCATAATGAGTCACTCGGGACTTACATATTTACATGAATATCATGGGATTCAATTCTAAGAGAAGCGTTTAGCCAACATACCTCACTTGAGCTACCTTACACTCTAAAACATTTCGGAATTCTTAGCAACTTCAATCTATTATAGAAATATAACAAATTAAATCAAAATTTAGAAGATGATCATCGTTCTAGCTCACTTGAGCATTTTATCAAACACTAGATGTGCATAAGGTTTCAATGTCCTTTTTATGAAGGATTCCATCATCCCACAACCCAAGCTTTACTATTTTTAGCTCAACAATCTTCCTACACCCTTTAATAACACATGCATATAAAATAAACAACTCTCATGCCCAAAAATTACCTTCCAAGTTACCCATTTTCAGAAGATTTTGAAATTAGGATTTAGAGTGTAGAATCTTACCTCTAGGATGAAGACCTAGTGAGCTTCCCTTCTAAATCTTCCAAAAATTGAGCAAGAATTGAAGAAAATTATTGAAGAACACCTTCTCACTCTAGGGCACTCTCTCTCACTCTAAAATATCAGATTATGGCTCAAAAATGGCTCAAAGAATGTATTTAACGAAATAGGGTCGTGTTTTAAAAACCCAAAAATGGAGCTCCGGAACAAGGTATGCGATCGCATAAATGATATGCGGACCGCATATCGGTCGCATAATTGGTTACAAAATAGCCAAAAGAACTGTCTGTGTATGCGGTCACTATGCGGTCCGCATAACTGTTATGCGGTCGCATAATGCACCGCATAACAGTTATGCTGTCGCATAATCGACCGCATAGTTGCTTCCAACTGACCCAATTAACTGCCTCACTCTGCGGCCATTATGCGGTCCGCAGAGTGGTTCTGCGGTCGCAAAATGGACCGCAAAAATGCACACTTCCGCCAAAATTTTTCTTTAACACCATGAAATATTATTTTCTTTGCAAACTTTACCAGGCCTTACACTTAAGTACTTTGAAATTTTTTGGGGTGTTACAACAGGCTCCCTTGGAAATTGTAATCGGACCATCTTTGATCTACAATCAACGTTGACATGATAAGAAGCCAACCAATCCATACCCATTATAATATCAAACTCTACCATATCTAACTCGATTAGGTCTGCTACTATAGATCGACTATGAACTACTATTATACAATCTCTATATACCCGCCTAGCTATCACTGGGTCTCCAACAAGTGTGGACACCTCAAAAGGTTTAACCAACTCAGGTTTTATTCCAAACTTACTAGCAACCAACAGAGTAACATATGATAAGGTGGAACCTGGGTCAATCAGTGCATATACATCATATGAGGAGACTGATAAAATACCTGTAACAACATTAGGTTATGACTCCTGATCCTGTCGTCCTGCTAATGCATAAATGCAGTTCTGAGGACCGCTCGAGCTAGATGCTCCGCCTCTGCCTCTACCACGACCGATTGGTGCTTGTGAACCTTTCCCAGGGGGGCGTATTGATGATGACGAATCAGCTTCAGATCCCGCTGGCTGAACTATGCTTGCATCACCTCTCGCCGGATAATCCCTCATAACGTGGCCTGGATAACCACAAGTATAACAAACACCTAATCCCATACGGCACTACCCGACATGCTGCTTACCACACTGGGCACATCATGGGAAGGGCGGCCTCATCTGACTTGACTCACCCCTATACTGAGAACTTGATGCTCTGGAACTCTGACCAGGCCCTGAATATGTGGAATGATCAAATCTCTTACTGGCAAACTGAGGTGTTGCACTAGCTGATGGCTGGGCTGGATACCTCGGGTATTGTTGTCTCTGACCACCTCGAAACTCACCAGAAGGACCCGAAGATCTTGCTCTCTTACTCTGGCCCCTATCATGCTCACGATCGACCCTCTGCTTCTGCTTACGCTCCTCTACACCCTGAGCGTATGCCTAAATACAAGAAATATCCATGCCTGACTGAAGTGAGACCGACATACAGTCGTTAAGCAGGTGCGGCTCTAACCCCATCACGAACCGGTGAACCCGATCCTCCATCTTAGATACAATAGTGGGAGCATACCTAGGCAACGAATCAAACTGAAGGTTGTACTCCCGAACACTCATGTTACCCTGCCGAAGGGTCAATCACCTATCAACTCTGGCTCGTCTAAGCTCTGGTGGCAGATAATGATGAAGAAAAGCCTCTGTAAACTCCTGCCATATTGCTGGAGGGGCATCCTCACCTCTGGACAACTCCCAAGACTCGTACCAATTAACTACAACATCCTGAAGTCTATAATAAGCTAGCTCAATTGACTCAGTCGCAGTGGCCTTCATTACCCTCAAAGTCCTCTGCATTCTATCGATAAATACCTGAGGGTCTTCATTTGGATCTGCCCTAGTGAATACTGGAGGGTCCAAATTAATGAAATCATGAACCCTCGCACTGACAGACCTATCTGCATGACCAATATCTACTTCCTGACGCTGAGCCTGTGCGGCTACTAATCAAGCTAATAACTGAATAACATCTCTCATCTCCTGACCCGGTTCATATGGCTGAGGAGCTGGACGTACAGGGGCGAGCGCTGGAGCTGGTGCCCCTCGAAGATCTTCTGGAAAGGGCGGGGTATGTGACGTCTGAGATGGAATCTCACTATAAGACTCTCCCCGAGCCTTGGTAACTCGTGGCGCTCAACTAGTAGTCTCATAAGCCATAGACTTGCCCTTCTGGGCGGCTGTAGTCTTCGGAGGCGTCGCTGAAAACATAATATATCGTTAAGAACATAAATTCCTATATTGCACGATCTAAGATAAGAAGGGAGGATAACATCCTATGTGTCCTGTAGCCTCCTGTCTATAAGTGTGGTGCACAACACACCCATAAACAAGACTCTACTAGACACGGTCTGTAGACAACCCTAGGACAGAACTGCTCTGATACCACTTTTGTCACGACCCAAACCGATGGGCCATGACGAGTGCCCGAGTCCTACCTGTCGAACAACCTCAAGCATGTGTCTAAGATATAAACATGAATAACATCTGTCAATAACCCGCTGAATTACGAGAATAACATACGTGAGGGAAACCTGTCCAAAAGACATATGTACATATACATGCGAAATACGGTAGGGCGAGCCGACAAGGCTGCTATAGACAACTATATATCCAAAACTGGAAGCTGACAAGGCCACATACTATCCAACTATACATAACTGTCTACAGACCTCTAATAGAATATAAAACTGTACAAGGACAGGACTGGGCCTCGTCATACCCATATATGTATACAAACATATCGTACCAAAATCCAAAGCAGCTCCGGATCAAATGGAGCACACCAACTCTCGCTGATAAATGACTCTATTCATAGAAATACTAGAAGTGTCTATATTCTTGATTCCCCATGTGTTTTATTATTATATCTTCTATTCATGGGTCTTAGAAAAAATATGTAGTTGATAAAGTTATCCGAAAGGCATATTGATCTTATGACATTCTGAGAAATCTTATTAGCACACTTCTTATGCATTTCATGCATTTTTACATGTACATTGACCCATGACCAGATGGCATTATATACGCGTATATTATATATATTTAGGATATGGGAAAAAGGTTATGGCATTATATACACACCACCACCTGATCAGCTGGTATACATTGATGATTTGCCCACAGTGGCCGAGATGATATGATGGGATGCCCTCAGAGGTCTGATGATATTATGTACGCATATACCTATGCATGGTATGACATTTATACGCATATGCATGACATTATAAATATGAAATGATTCACAGAGCTATTCTAACTTACATGTTGAGTCTTTTACTCCATGTTTCTCTCATGTCTTTTATTTACTGATTTTCATTCCTTACATACTCTGTACATTATTTGTACTGACGTCCCTTTTGCTCGGGGATGCTGCGTTTCATGCCCGCAGGTCCCGATAGAAAGGTTGAGAGTCCTCCAAGTAGCCATCAGCTCAGCGGAAGGTCTTGGTGCACTCCATTTACTCCGGAGTTACTTATTTGGTTAGTATGATTTGAACATGTATTGATTAGCGTGGCAAGGCCCTATACCGACCTTTATGGTATTAATCTACTCTTAGAGACGGGTAGACATATGTCATGTACGTGAAAGATTGTATGACCTTGTTGGCCTATTTTCAGTATACGAGTGATCATTTTGGTCTTATACCATATGTAATATATATAAGTTTGTATTACATGTTGGGTCATCCTATGATGAGCATTCCCTCATGTTTCATTCTAGTTATCTCATGGCAGCCTTTCCATCTCATTTACCTATAAGAGTATGATACGGAAAGATACGTTACGTTGGTACTCGTTGAGTAAGGTACTGTTATGCCCCGCAGTATTACGTCAATGTCACGCTCTGCAGTATTATATTACAATTATGTTACGCTTCACAGTATTATATTACGATGATGTTACGCTTCACAGTATTATATTACGATGATGTTACGCTGCGCAGTAGTTTATTACGATGATGTTACACCCAGTAGTATTGTACGCTGCATTTGTCGTAAGACAATTGACATCAGTTCAAGGACAAGATTATTTTGAGATTATAAGTATTATGCTATTTCAAACAAGTGATGAGTAAATTCGTGAAGGTAAGAGGGTAAGCAAATCGAAGAAAATAAATTTCGTCGAAGTTTGACATTTTGGGATAAAATACGATCCGAGCTATAATACCCGGTATTTATGGACTAATGCCATACAAAGTACCACATGACTGTGATAGTAAGGTATATGAGGTATGTTAAAAGTGAGTAGTATTTTAAGTAATTTGGGATAATTCTCATTATATGGATAATTGGGTAATTATTGATTTTTAGTGGGAGATTAACTAATTAATTAAGCATAATTTGGATAAAACTAAGTGCTCCTAGCGTGGCAGCATCTGTGAATCTTTAATCAAGCCTAAGGTGACTAACTATGTTATGAGGCTAGGTGGCACCTTTAGAGGGACTCTTGGCTAAAGCGATAAAAGACTCAAATTCACAAAGGAATGGAAAGGGCAACGTTCAGCTTCAACAAAAGCCATAAAAGACTTCTCAAATTCAACAAAAGTCATATGAGATTATGATAAAATTCACAAAAGAGAGGTTGATATCTCTTTAACATCTAGGTAACGTCTCTAATTCACTTCAGCAAATTCAAACGAAAATTTACATTTTAGCATCCTCAGTAACGTGACTATCTTGAAACAAAATTCAAACAAGATCTCTTAGAATCTTAGCAACGTGAGATGTGGCAATTTTAAGGGAGTACGTGTCACGACCCAAACCGATGGGCCACGACGGGCACCCGGTACCTTACTCAACCGAGTACCAACATAACGTATCTTTTCATATCATACTATCATAGATAACTGAGCCGAAAAGTCTGCCATGAGATAAGTTGAATACAATATGAAATACCAACTTATACGTAAGACATACGGGCCTATAAGACCAAAATAACCACTCGTACACTGAACATAAGCCGACAAGGCCATACAATCTTTTATGTACATGACATCTGTCTACAAGCCTCTAAGAATACATAATTGTCATAAAGGTCAGGACAGAGCCCCGCTATACCAAACAATACACATCTAAATCATACTGACCAAACAAGCAACTACAGAGCAAATGGATCGCACCAACATCTTCCGCTGGGCTGATAGCCTACTTGGAGGACTCTCGATATGTCTATCGGGACCTGCGGGCATGAAACGCAGCGTCCCCAGGCAAAAGGGACATCAGTACAAATAACGTACCGAGTATTTAAGGAATGAAAATCAGTAAATAATAGACATGAGAGAAACATGGAGTAAAAGACTCGACATGTAAGACTGAATAGCTTTGTGAATCATTTCATATTTATAATGTCATGCATATGCATATAAATGTCATACCATGCATGCGTTCATAACATTATCCAGCCTCTGAGGGCTTCCCATCATATCATCTCGGCCTCTGTGGGCAACATCATCAACATATACCAGCTGATCAGGTGGTGGTGCATATATAACACCGTAACCTTTTCCCATATCCCATATACATATATTTACATATATACGAGTATATAACGCCATCTGGTTATGGGTCAATGCACATGTATAAATGAATGAAATGCCATCTGGTCATGGGTCATGTACATGTATAAATGCATGAAATGCATAAGAAATACGTTAATAAAATTTCTCGGAATGTCATAAAATAATATACATGTCAGATAAACTTTATCAAATACGTATTTTTCTGAGACACATGAACAGAAGATATAATAATAATTCACATGGGGAATCAAGAATATAGACACCCCTAGTATTTCTATGAATAGAGTCATTTATGGAAGTTGTGCATTTGCTCGTTTCATTCGTGTCGTATAGATCCTGCCAAAAAGAAAGAAGGGATAGCCTTAATTTACCTGAACCGATTCTCTTGACAATCCCTCTAACACACGTCAATTGCGACAACACGTAACGGCGGATCGAAGTAGGGAAATATTCGTATGACGTTCTTGAGAAAGATTGTACCCTGCTCTCTTAGAATCGTAAAATCCCGTTGATATTTATGCTAAGAAGTCTCGCATGAACTGAAGTAACTTACGTTATTATCATGTATGATGTTGGATGAAACTTTCTTGCTGAAGCTTCTCATTCCTTTGTAGAGACACAAAATGAATTAGAATGGTTTTTTAAGCCTTTAGTTGTGGGCCCCACACTTTTGATGACTAAGCCACATAATCCTTTAAATGTGACACCTTGCCATATGATTTAAGAGTCATTTAAGTGACCAAATCTTGCTGCCATGTTGGGGGGAAATTTCCCACCCAATAATTATCCATAAATCCTTAATTACATTGTTAATCTTCCACTAAAAATTCACAATTAACTAAATATCCACATAAGTAAGAATTATCTCAAATTACTTAAAATACTACTCACTTTTAATACACTTTATACACCATACTATCATGTCCATGTTGTACCTTGTATGGTACTACTCCATAAATACCGGGTATTTTAGCTCGGGTCATATTTTATCCAAAATTTCAAACTTCGACGAAATTCATTTTCTTCGATTTGCTTACCCTCTCACCTTCACGAATTTACTCGTCACTTATTTGAAATAGCAAAATGCTTATAATCTCAAAATAAGCACATTTTCGAACTTACATCGATTAACTTACGACAAAACTTTAACGTACGAAAATGCGGGATGTAATATCTCATTTTCGAGCTTTCATCAATTTACTTATGGCATACTTTTACGTACGAATACATGGGGTGTAACATCATTCCCCCCTTTGGAACATTCGTCCTCGAATGTTGACTGGTGCACTTATCATTCTCATAACCCATAACTCTTGCAAATATTTTAATACTCTTCTTGCCATTTAGGCAACTATTCTATGAATAAATCCAAAAGTCAGGGCATTCCCCCCTTTAGACCTCTTTCTCACACCACGACTTGTGGTCGGAATCCTTTCAATCTTGTAATTGATGCTACCTTTTATCATGCAGCATGTACGACTCTGACCTTGTAAGTGCGCCTATGCGATTCTTCTCTCTTTTTTCCTCCAGTTTTTAGCCAACCTCTAGGCTTCACTTTGTATGCATATACAGAGCTTGATAAGATGTCCCTCTGGGCATCTATAAGTACACTAAAGTTCTTTGCTCGGTACTTTGTTGAACATACGAATATTGCTATATCTTATTTCATAGACCCGGTTATCCATTCGTATAACTTTACTGCATCTAGGTAGGTCATACTATACCATAACTCTTACTTTTATCGTTACTGTTGTCTGCTACCAACCTCCAGGTTACTCTCGTTGCTTATCCTATATGCATAAATCTAAGTCCTTTAATGCTTCCTCATTACTGTTTATCTAAAGAATGACGGCCTAATCTCATCTCATACTTTGTGACTTTTATCCATCCATTGTTGATTCACCTCGATATTGTTCTACAATATACCACTGATAACTTGAAACTTCTTACGTTATCATTAGGGCTCACGTTGCATTGAGGACCATTTGAAGTGATTATCCTGATCCACCTGGGGGTGATACAATGCTATATTTCCATAATCATATTTCGTAGCATCCCAATGTGATTTATCTTACGTGGACAATCGAAGGCCCACACGCCATCCTTCATCTATCACAATTACACCTTCATTCTACTACTATGGCAACATTCCATCTCTTCTAATGCTACTAGTCTTAGACTCCTTTGAGTTCATTTAGTCTCCTTTGAGTTCATTTAGGCTATACTGAGCTTTCTATAACTTAGAGAAACCATCAACTCTCTTGTTTTCATGGGCTTAATCCTGAGGACTTATCCATTCTCATCACCTTCTCACTCGCCCATTCTTATCCTTACTCTTATCTTCCTAAAACCTTGTCGCTTTACCATACAATAGCTTGCAACCTATACGTATCTATTTATACTATTCGCAACCTTCCTTCAACTTGCTTGCACCATAGATTTCCTTATGTTATTCTAGAACATCAAGCGAGACATCACATCGTCTCTAACTCTTCTTTACTCTCTTAACTGGACCTCTCGATACATAGAAATCATCGACTGGAAGATATGTTACTGACGACGCTGCTATCATTCCTGGATACTGAATCCCCGTGCTTCTAGCCTTCTATCCGCAATATGAACAATTCACAATCTTCTGTATTTAAGTATCTCGTACGTTGTTCACTTTTACCTTACTTACCTTAAAATCTCGCATCACATCTTCTATCTCTTTCGTGACCTCCCTTTCACATAGGTATAATTCATATCTACAACTTGAAGCTCTATTATAATACTTGCACCTCTGGTGCATACACAATCTGGTGAGAGCTTCATACTGACTTCTTATAAGGTTGGTACTTTTGTGACTGGCTTTATCATAGAGCCGTTATAGAATATGGCTACTGTACTATCTCTCTTGTACCTCTGATATTAAGAGTGATTCTGCAATGTCCCCAATCACGATTTCTATAATTTTCTAGGTCCAATAATTAGACTCTTGATTTACTTGGTTGTTGTAACTCTTTAGTTTCCTCCTCCTTCTGATCAGTCTTTATATAGGCTTAAGCTATCTTCCGATCTGTGGTTCCTGATATTAGTTATTACTTTAGCCTTTCATAGATGCTATGGAATATCCATGATACAATCTTCTAACAATTCATTCCTTTGTCTATGACTTGGACTCAATTCTTTCTTTTAACTCATACCGGAGTCTTCTACGACTGTATGATTGTCAGCATATTACTGCATGGATAGTACTTCAAAATCTTAAATGCATTCATAATGTAACTAACTCTGGATCATTGATCGAATAATTCTTTACGTTCCTTCTCAGTTTTCTTTAAATGTAAGCAATTACTTTTCCTCGTCTTCCTGCCCCTTGTTGCGTGCATACTTAGCTTACTTTAGTGCCTACAAATATTGGAATTCCATACAACTCATATGATCTTGAATATCACTCCTGATTTTACTTCCCGTTCATTAGCCACGGTAGGTGCCACTTTCTTATGGAGTGCATACAATGTTGTTTGTGAGACTGTTGTTATAAGACCATTCCCTCTTTAGGTCACTGAGCTTAGGTTAAAGCTTTCTTCCTTATTTCCTCAGCTAGTCTTCATTGTAGTACTTTAGGGAGGATCCTCTGACTCTTGTAAAGCTGCGAGTCTATTACATCATATACTCGACGAAAATTTTTATGTCCTTCCTCGCCTACAATTATCCCTAGTTACTTACCTTCGCGCCCTTGAGCTCGTAGGGTTGCTTCTGAACTAAAATTTTGACTATCTTCCTAGTGGAACTCCCTTTTATTTCCATAACACTCATACGGTACCTTTAACTACCCCAACTCCTATCTGAATATTTCTCAAGGGTCACGATATCACATCTGCGAGACTGAATTCCCCATATTGGGGTTTTACCATGTTTATCTTGCACAATCTGCTGATTTGTCTGTAACCTCTTTTCTAGCCATGACTAGGCTCTTTCTGAATCAACTGCTAGCTATTCGTTGGTCGATTCTCATATCAACATTCCGCGTAATCTTTCTTGGGTTATTTCCTTTGTCTTAACTTACGTTTCGCACTGGCTCCTTATTTATCAATAACATCTCGGGAAGGAACCCTTACTTCCTCTCCTTGACATCATGTTTGCATAATGTTCTGGAATCATAACATAACTGTAGGATTTAAATGAGTGCAATCTCATCCCTTTCTCATTTTTTATCGTATTCTTCCTTTACCATTCCATAGTTACTAGAACCACTTAATTCTGACTTAATGTCACATCACACCATATTCCCCCCTTTATGGGAGCACTAAGATTTAGTGCTATGATGATCTACGTATAGATGTTTTACCTTCTCATCTTTGGCATCTTTTCACATCATAGATGATCCTTACTCGCCTCGCGATAATCCTTCTGTACCAAGGATAACGAAATTCCTCACTCACGAGGGTGACACTTAGTGTAACTGGAACATACAGTCCCTTAAGCTTAACTTTACTCACCTTGCTTGCTTTAGGGAAGCGTCTTCCTGAATGACCTTTAAAGGATATTCTTCTGTCGTCCATTCTATTATCGCTGAAACGCAAATTTGAAATTCTCTTGATGCCGACCATTATCAAATCACTCAGTCCCTAATTCATGTTTAGTTTATCTTGTTCATCAGTCCATGCTGATTTCTTATTACTCTGGGGTCTAACTTTTCCTTTTGGTAATCACGTTGGAGTCACGAACTTATTTCTCGAAATGAGGATATGACTTTATGGCCTATACTCTTTTGTTGTCTCAAGGCCTGTCACCTCTAGTCTTTTCCGTCACTTGACTATAGACTCTGTAATACTGTCATCTTTTTGATCTACTGTTGTTATCCATGTATCACATCTTACTCATAATGCTTCATTAACTCTCTTCTTATTTCCCGCTAACATTTATGTACATCACTTTATTGTGAAAACTCGAGCAAGACATTCTTTTGCTTTTAGCTCACCTTGCTCCATCCACTGGCTCTTCGGGTTGCCTAATATTCTCTCTCTACTAGGGACGGGAGTCACACTAAGATAATATTTGTCCCTTCCAGGCTTCCAGTGCCTATCTTTGTAGTACTCATATCTAGTTATACTATTTTAGAGTGCACCATCTGGGTGTCTCACAAGGAGATCTATTAGCACGTTTGCAATATCCTTCAGAAATGTCAACTAACGCAAACAATCCATTCACTACTTTGGGTCACTCTAACCCCAGCTAGATTCTGATATCCTGCCTTCTCTTATACTACTTCTGTTAGCTCCCATAGGGCATAAATTAGATGGGTGTGGCCAATTATACATACATCTGTTATTGTTGAAGGTGACTCAAAAAGTTTATATTTCTCTGCCCGAATTGTAAATACTGATAATCTTCATTAACTGGGCGACTCGTCCCCTTCTTCACCTTGCTTATTTTACTTGTTCAAGCTTGTATCTACCTTTTGAATCTCTCGTTGCTTTTTACCATATGGGTGGATATATATTCTTGCCTTAAGGCTCCTTATTAAGAAGCTTACACGTCTTAGTACACACATGTTCTGCTTAAGACCTCACATTTATCCATCATAGGAATGATGCAAACTCGAGTTCCTCTAACTCAACTCTTCCACAGCTATATCTCTTACCAACCGTCTTTCTAAATGTAGGTATCATCGTATTATGAATAAGATAGAGTTTAAGAAATTGAGTTCTTACAACTGAGCTCTACCACACGATCTAGAGTAAGAAGAAAGAGTGATAGTCCTAAATGCCCTGTAGTCTCCTGCTTATAAGTGTGGTGCATAACACACCCATAAACAAAACTCTACTAGACACGGCTTGTAGGCTCCCTAGGACAGACTGCTCTGATACTACTTTTGTCACGACCCAAACCGCTGGGCCGCGACGGGCACCCGGTACCTTACTCAACCGAGTACCAACATAACGTATCATTTCGTATCATACTATTATAGATAACTGAGCCGGAAAGGCTTCCATGAGATAAGTAAAATACAACATGAAATACCAACTTATACGTAAGACATACGGGCCTATAAGACCAAAATAACCACTCGTACACTGAACATAGGCCGACAAGGCCATACAATCTTTTACGTACATGACATCTGTCTACAAGCCTCTAAGAATACATAATTGTCATAAAGGTCGGGACAAAGCCCTGCCATACCAAACAATACACATTTAAATCATACCGACCAACAAGCAACTCCGGAGCAAATGGAGCGCACCAATATCTTCTGCTGGGCTGATAGCCTACTTAGAGGACTCTCGACCTGTCTATCGGGACCTGCGGGCATGAAACGCAGCATCCCAAGGCAAAAAGGACGTCCATACAAATAACGTACTGAGTATGTAAGGAATGAAAATCAGTAAATAATAGACATGAGAGAAACATGGAGTAAAGTACTCAATATGTAAGTCTGAATAGCTTTGTGAATCATTTCATATTTATAATGTCATGCATATATGTATAAATGTCATACCATGCATAGGTATATGTGTTCATAATATCATCCAGCCTCTGAGGGCATCCCATCATATCATCTCGGCCACTGTGGGCAAATCATCAACGTATACCAGCTGATCAGGTAGTGGTGCATATATATCGCCGTAACCTTTTCCCATATCCCATATATATATATATATATATATATATATATATATATATATATATATATATATATATATATATATATATATATATATATATATATATACACGTATATAACGCCATCTAGTCATGGGTCAATGTACATGTATAAATGCATGAAATGCATAAGAAATACGTTAATAAGATTTCTCGGAATGTCATAAAAATAATGTGCCTGTCGGATAAACTTTATCAAATACGTATTTTTTTGAGACCCATGAACATAAGATATAATAATAATTCACATGGAGAATCAAGAATATATACATCCCTAGTATTTCTATGAATAGAGTCATTTATGGAAGTTGTGCATTTGCTCGTTTCGTTCGTGTCGTATAGATCATGCCAAAAAGAAAGAAGGGATAACCTTAACATACCTGAACCGATTCTCTTGACAATCCCTCTAACACACGTCAATTGCGACAACACGTAACGGCAGATCGAAGTAGGGAAACATTCGTATGATGTTCTTGAGAAAGATTGTACCGTGCTCTCTTAGAATCGTAAAATTCTGTTGATATTATGCTAAGAAGTCTCGCATGAACTGAAGTAACTTACGTTATTATCACGTATGATGTTGGATGAAACTTTCTTGTTGAAGCTTTTCATTCCTTTGAAGAGATACAAAATGAATTAGAATGGTTTTTTAAGCCTTTAGGTGTGGGCCCCACACTTTTGATGACTAAGCCTCATAATCCTTTAAATGTGACACCTTGTCATATGATTTAAGAGTCATTTAAGTGACCAAATCTTGCTGCCACGTCGGGCGGAAATTTTTCACCCAATGATTATCCATAATTCCTTAATTACATTGTTAATCTTCCACCATAAATTCACAATTAAATAAATATTCACATAATTAAGAATTATCTCAAATTACTTAAAATACTACTCACTTTTAATATACTTTTAACCATGTTGTACCTTGTATGGTACTAGTCCGTAAATATCGGGTATTTTAGCTCGGGTTGTATTTTATCCAAAATGTCAAACTTCGACGAAATTTATTTTCTTCTATTTTCTTACCCTCTTACCTTAATGAATTTACTCGTCACTTGTCTGAAATAGCAAAATGCTTATAATCTCAAAATAATCACATTTTCGAACTTACGTCGATTAACTTTCGACGAAACTTTAACGTACGAAAATGCAGGATGTAATATCTCATTTCCGAGCTTTCATCAATTTACTTATGGTATATTTTTACATACGAATACATGGGGTGTAACAGTACGGTGCAATCTTTCTATCACGACCCAAACCGATGGGTCGCGACGGGCACCCGGTTCCTTACTCAACCGAGTACCAACGTAACGTATCTTTTCGTATAATACTCTTATAGGTAAATGAGATGGAAAGGTTGCCGTGAGATAATTAGAATAAAACATAAGGGAATACTCATCATAGGACGACCCAACGTGTAATTCAAACTTATACATATAATATATGGTATAAGACCAAAATGATCACCCGTACACTGAACATAGGCCGACAAGGCCATACAATCTTTCATAAACATGACATATGTCTACAAGCCTCTAAGAGGAGATAAATACCATAAAGGTTGGTACAGGGCCCCGCCATACTAATCGATACATGTCTAAATTATACTGACCAAATAAGCAACTCCGGAGCAAATGGAGCACACCAACAACTTCCGCTGAGCTGATAGCCTACTTGGAGGACTCTCAACCTGTCTATCGGGACTTGCGGGCATGAAACAGCATCCCCAGGCAAAAGGGACGTCAGTACAAATAATGTACCGAGTATGTAAGGAATGAAAATCAGTAAATAATAGACATGAGAGAAACATGGAGTAAAATACTCAACATGTAAGTTTGAATAGCTCTGTAAATCATTTCATATTTATAATGTCATGCATATGCATATAAATGCCATACCATGCATAGGTATATGCGTTCATAACATCATCAAGCCTCTGAGGGCATCCCATCATATCATCTCGGCCACTGTACATGGGTCAATGTACATGTATAAATGCATGAAATGCATAAGAAATACGTTAATAAGATTTCTCGGAATATCATAAAATCAATATGCCTTTCGGCTAAACTTTATCAAATACGTATTTTTCTGAGACCCATGAACAGAGGATATAATAATAATTCACATGGGGAATCAAGAATATAGACACCCCTAAAACTTCTATGAATAGAGTCATTTATGAAAATTGTGCATTTACTCGTTTCGTTTGTATCGTATGAATTATGCCAAAAAGAAAGAAGGGATAGCCTTAACATACCTGAACTAATTCTCTTGACAATCCCTCTAACCCACGTCTTTTGCAAAAAACACGTAACGACAGATTGAAATGGGGGAAAATCCATATGATATTCTTGAGAAAGATTGTACCGGACTTTCTTAGAATTACATCTCACGCTGCTGTAGCGTTATGAAATTTGTATCAATTCACGTTGCTATCTTTTTGTATAAGTTGCTGAAGTAATTTACATTGCCATAGCAGATCCGTATAATATCACATCTCCCTTTGAATTTAAGAAGTCTTTTAACTTAATGAGTAAAGACATCTCTTTCAAAATTGTTGATCGGTGGGCCCCACTTTGTGGCTTAGTTGGCCAAAGAATTCCCTCTAAATATGCCACCTTGCATACAAACTAAAGAGTCATTATTTCCCAAACTTTTGCTGTCACATTTGAGGCCCATTAGGCTTATCCAAAAAAAATGCTAATTAATTAATTAATTAATTAATCTCCCACTAAAAATCAATAATTACCTAGTTATTCACATAATTAAGAATTATCTCAAATTACTTAAAATACTAATCACTTTTAACATACTTTATACACCTTACTAGCATGGTCATATGGTACCTTGTATGGCACAAGTCCATAAATACCGGGTATTATAGCTCGGACCGTATTTTATCTCAAAATATTAAACTTCGACGAAACTCATTTTCTTTGATTCGCTTACCCTCTCACCTTCACGAATTTACTTATCACTTGTTTGAAATAGCATAATACTTATAATCTCAAAATAATCTCATTCCCGAGCTTACATCAATTTACTTATGGCGTACTTTCACTCACGAAAACATGAGGTGTAACATCATTCCCCCCTTTGGAACATTTATCCTCAAATGTTGACTGATGCACTTATCTTTATCATAACCTATAGCTCTTGCGAATACTTTAGTACTCTCCTTGCCATCTAGGCAACCGTTTTGTAAATAAATACAAAGGCCATGGCATTCCCCCCTTTTGGCCTCTTTCTCACACCATGACTTGTGGTCTGCTACCAAACTCCAGGTTACTCTCGTTGCTTATCCTATATATATAAATAAATCTAAGTCCTTTAATGCTTCATCATCACTGTTCATCTTAAGAATGATGGTATATTCTAATCTCATACTTTGTAACTTTTATCCATCCATTGTTGATTCACCTCAATGTTGATCTGCAATCTACTACTGATAACTTGGCCTCTTATGTAACACTGCCGCTAGGGTTCACGTCTCCTCGGGGAACATTTGAAATGATTAGACTGATCCACCTAGGGGCGATACTATACTTCCATAACTGTATTTCATAGGGGGTATTCTAATCCCGTGCCGTCCATGAAATCTTTTTTTTTTCAAATCATTACTCAATCGAAGATCCAAACGTCATCCTTTATCTATCACAATTACACCCTTATTCTACTATCACGGTAGCATTCCATATCTTCTAAATGTTACTAGTCTTAGACTCCTTTGAGTTCATTCAGGCTATACTAAGCTTTCTATAACTTAGACAAACCATCAGCTCTTTTATTTTGATGGGCTTAATCCCGAGAACTTATCCATTCTCGTCACCTTCTCACTCACCTTTTCTTATCCTTACTCCTGTCTTCCTAAAACCTTGTCGCTCCACCATACTTTAGCTTGCGACCTACACATATCTATTTATACTACTTGTAACCTTCCTTCAACTTGCTTGCACCATAGATTTCCTTATGTTATTCTGGAACATCAAGCGAGATATCACATCGTCTCTAACTTTTCTTTACTCTCTTGACTAAGCCTCTCAATACCTAGAACCCATAGGCTGGAAGATATGCCACTGACGCCGCCGCTACCATTCGTGGATACTGAATCCCAGCACTTCTAGCCTTCTATCTGCAGTATAAATTATTCGCAACCTTCTGCATTTGAGTATCTCGTACGTTATTTACCTTTACCTAATTTACCTTAAAATTTCGCATCACATCTTCTATCTCTTTCATGACGTTGCTTTCACATAGGTATAATTCACATCCACAACTTGAAGCTCTATTATAATACTTGTACCTCTGGTGCATACACAATCCGGTGGGAGATTCATACTAACTTATTATGAGGCTAGTACTCTTCTAACTGGCTTTATCGTAGAGCCGTTATAGAATATGGTTGTCTCTTTTGTACTACTGATATTAAGAGTGATTCTGCAATATTTTCAATCACGATCTCTATAATTTTCTGGGTCGAATAATCAGACTCCTGATTTACTTAGTTGATGTAACTCTTTAGTTTCCTCTTCCCTCTAACCAACCTTTATGTAGGCTTAATCTATTGTAAGGCCCCGTAAAATTTTGCAAAGGAAAAATAATATTTTATGGTGCCGGACTAGGCTTACGTATTTGAGGATTATAGAAATTCTTCGCGGCTCGGACTTTTTGGGTTGAACAATGCACCGGAGAGTAAAGGAAAATTTTTGGCAAAAAGAAGGCATTTGTGCGGCCCACTATGTGGTCGCAGAATCACTCTATGGACCGCATAATGGTCGTAGAGTGAGACAGAAAACGGGAGGTTTGGAGACTAGGTTTGCGGCGTATTGCGCGACCGCAGACTAATTCGGCGGTGCATTATGCGACCGAAGAACAGGTCTGCGAGCCGCATAATGACCGCAGACCAGGTCAGTCACGCCCAGTTTTGGAGGCCAAATTATGCGGCCGGTATGCGGTCCACATATTGATTATGCGATCGCAGGCCTTGTTCCGGAGCTCCATTTTTTTGTTTTTAAAAACCCGACCCTACTTCGTTAAATACACGCTTTGGGTCATTTTTTAGCTAAAATCTGATATTTTAGAGTAAGAGAGAGTGCCCTAGAGTGAGAAGGTGTTCCTCAATAATTGTTCTTCAATTCTTGCTCAAATATTGGAAGATTAAGAAGGGAAACTCACTAGGTCTTCATCCTAGAGGTAAGATTCTACACCTTAAACCCTAATCTCGAAATCTTCTGAAAATGGGTAACTAGCAAGATAATTTTTTGGGCATGAGAGTAGTTTATTTTACATGCATGTGTTATCAAAGGGTGTAGGAAGATTGTTGTGCTAAAAATGGTAAAGATTGGGTTGTGGGATGATCAAATACTCCATAAAAGGACCTTGAAACCTTAATGCACACCTAGTGTTTGATAAAATGCTCAAATGAGCTAGAACCATGAGCATCTTCCTAATTTTGGTTCAATTTGTTATATTTCTACAATAGATTGAAGTTGCTAATAATTTCAGAATATTTTAGAGTTTAAGGAAGCTCCATTGAGGTATGTTAGCTAAAACTCTCCTCTTAGAATTGAATCCCACGATATTCATGTAAATTATGTAAGTCCCGAGTGGTTCATTATAAAATTGGCTATTCAAAGTAAGATTGAGTTGAAAGATATATATTCAACAAGTATCCCAAATGCTTTATTTATGTTATGTTATCAATTGAGGATGTGTTAAAATATAGGTTGTGCATTAATAATGTTTCGACTTCAAGTCAAGTTCAAACGAAGGCTATTATGCCAAATTTTGTGAAAAATCTCTAGGTGCCATAGATCCTTAATTGCTCACATATGTACTACATGCCTTGATTTGAAATGTTATTATTGTTATTGATGATGTTGATGTTAGCAAGTGAAAAGGTGAGCATTAGACACTAAATACGACTAACGTGCCAAGAATGATTATATAATTATGGCCATTAGTACCAATGAAATGTAAAGATGTGAAAGAAGTATGAAATGTGATGATTGATATAAAAAGGTTGATGTCTCGAATAAGACAGCCTAGCCGATCGGGTCATGATCGGACACCATACTGCACACATGGTGGTGATTGTGCTGGAAATTATAATTGTGGTCGATGTCCCTAATGTATAGCCTAGCCAATCGGGTCGTGATCGGACTCCATGTTAAAGATGGTGGTATTGACATTGAGAGTAATTGTAGTTGGTGTCTCTAATGAGATAGCCTAGTCGATCGGGTCGTGATAGAACTCCGTGCTGAGAGTACGGTGGTATTGGTATTGTGAATAATGGTATTGTGAACACTTAGTATATCGATATTAAAAATATCCCAATGTGAGATATGGAAATTAATTTGAACACTATCTTGATTCTAAATTGAGGTTTGATGTTGATTAAGGCTACCATTGACATTATGATAATCTTGTTTGTATTATTTGTCATTCTATTGAGAGGGTGTTTAGTTATACATACTAGTGCTATTCGACAGTACTAACGTCCATTTTGCCGGGGGCGCTGCATCTTTAAATGGATGCAGGTGGTTCCACAGCAGGAGATATTGATCAGTGATAGCAGTACACCTTCTTCCCAGCTGACTTGGTGAGCCCCACTTCATCCCGGGGTCATGAATCTTTTGTACTTTGTGTATCCTGTTTGAGGTATAGCCGGGGCCTTGTTGCCGACATTATCATTGTACTCTTCTTTATCTATAGAGGCTCCGTAGACATAGTGTGGGTTGTATATTGGTGCTGAGGAAGTCAAACTCGTTGTGTTGTGTTTGAATTACTATTTCCACTTCAAATTATGAAAAATGTGTGTGAAATTGAGACTTTAAATGAATATCTATAAGCTTGTAATATTTTGGAAATTATGAATGAAGCTGCTAATGGAAATGAAATGGGAGTTGTTAATGAAATATTTTCAGAGTTTAATTAATGGAGTACATCTCCGCTTTATTCATGAATTAGTTTGGGTAGAAGGAAATCTAATAGTCTTGCTCGGTCGGGTTCACTCGGTTGAGCGCCGGTTGCGCGTCCTCGATTTTGGAGCGTGACAAACTTGGTATCAGAGCCTAAGGTTTTAAAGTGTCCTAGGATGTCTCGGAGCCGTGTCTAGTAGACTCCTTATTATCCTTATTTGTCGACCACATCTATAATTAGGATGCTACATGGGTATTTAGGAATAATACCCTTCTTTCATGTTCTCGATCGTGCGATATAGCTGATGGTAAGATTGTTCCTCCTTTAACTCGTGCTTTACTTTAACTTTCAGTACATGGCACCTAAGAAGAAGGCAAGAACTGGCCAAAGAGCTAATGTCACCCCAGGAGTAACAGTTGATCCTTTATTTGATGATGCGGGTGAGCACCCGAGGAGTGAGAATATTCCTCCAGTTACTACACTGCCTGACTCTACTAAACCGATCAGACCGCACCTGTCCCTACACCTATTGAGGGTGCAATGGTCCCTCCAACTGATATACCAATTCCACCTCCAGTTCCAGCTTCCGATTCTGGTGTTTCTGTCACGACCCAAACCGATGGGCCGCAACGGGCACCCAGTACCTTACTCAACCGAGTACCAACATAATGTATCTTTTCGTATCATACTATCATAGATAACTGAGCCGAAAGGGCTGCCGAAAGATAAGTAGAATACAACATGTAATACCAACTTATACATAAGACATACGAGCCTATAAGACTAAAATAACCACTCGTAAACTGAACATAGACCAAAAAGGCCATACAATCTTTTACGTACATGACATCTGTCTACAAGCCTCTAAGAATACATAATCATCATAAAGGTCGGGACAAAGTCCCGCCATACCAAACAATACGCGTCTAAATCATACTGACCAAACAAGCAACTCCGGAGCAAATGAAGCGCACCAACACCTTCCGCTGAGCTGATAACCTACTTGGAGGACTCTCGACCCGTGTATCGAGACCTGCGGGTATGAAACGCAACATCCCCAGACAGAAGGGACATCAATACAAATAATGTACCGAGGATATAAGGAATGAAAATCAGTAAATAATAGACATGAGAGAACACATGGAGTAAAAGACTCGACATGTAAGTCTGAATAGCTGTGTGAATCATTCAATACTTATAATGTCATGCATATGCGTATAAATGTCATACCAAGTATGGGTATATGCGTTCATAACACCATCAAGCCTCTGAGGGCATCCCATCATATCATTTCGGCCATTGTGGGAAAATCATCAACGTATACCAGCTGATCAGGTGGTGGTGCGTATATAATGCCGTAACCTTTTTATATATACCATATACATATAATATACATATATACGCATATATAATGCCATCTGGTCATGGGTCAATGTAAATGAATGCAATGCATGAGAAATACGTCAATAAAATCTTTCAGAGTGTCATAAGACCATTATACCTTTGATTAATATCATGAAATAAACTTTATTAACTTACGTATTTTCTGAGACCCATGAACAGATGATAGAATAATAAGACACATGAGGAATCAAGAATATAGACACACCTAATATTTCTATGAATAGAGTCATTTATGAAAGTTGCGTATTTTGCTCGTTTTATTTGTATCATTTGGATCATACCAAAAGGAAAGAAGGGATAGCCTTAACATACCTGAACCGATTCTCTTGACAATCCCTTTAACACCATCTTTTGCATAACGAAACACATAACGGCGGATCGAAGTAGGGAAAAATCCGTATGATGTTCTTAAGAAAGATTGTACTGTACTCCCTTAAAATTGCAAATCACGTTGCGATTACACAGTGTAACTTCGTTGCAACCCTCTTAGAATTGCAATTCCGTATTGAAGCACCATCCGCACTTTGTAGTCATAAGCCTTCATTTTGTGAATTTAATCATAATCTCATATGAATCTTTTTTTGAATTTGAGAAGTCTTTCTTGGATTTTGTTGAAGATTTCATTCTTTATTTTGATGAAGCCTTCGTCCATTACCCTTAATAAATTTGGGATGTTTCTTATTATAGGTGTGGTCCCCCTTTGTAAGATGACTTAGCCAAGAATTGCTCTAAATGTGACACCTCATTTGTTGAGTAAAGAGTCACTTAATTAGGCTAAGCTTGCTGCCACGTTGAGGAGCCTTTTAGGCTTATCCACCATATCTTAATTAATTACCAAATTTCTTAATTAACTTGGTAATTCTCCACTAATCCAATAATTAACTAATTATTCACATAATTAAGAATTATCCCAAATTACTTAAAATACTACTTATTTTTAACACACCTTATACACCTTACTATCATGGTCATGTGGTACCTTGTATGGCACTAGTCCATATATACCGGGTATTATAGCTCGAACCGTATTTTATCCCAAATTGACAAACTTCGAAGAAACTCACTTTCTTCAATTTGCTTACCCTATCACCTTCACGGATTTACTTATCACTTGTTTGAAATAATGTAATACTTATAGTCAAAAAATAATCTCATTCCCGAACTTACGTCGATTAACTTACGACGAAATTTTAACGTACAAAATTGCGGAATGTAACATCTCACTTCCGAGCTTTTATCAATTTATTTATGGCGTACTTTCAAGTACGAAAATATGGGGTGTAACATCATTCCCCCCTTTGGAACATTCGTCCTTGAATGTTGACTGATGCACTTATCATTCTCATAACCCATAGCTCTTGCAAATTCTTTAGTACTCCTCTTGCCATCTAGGAAACTATTCTGTGAATGAATCCCAAACGCCAGGGCATTCCCCCCCTTTAGGCCTCTTTCTCACACCACAACTCGTGGTCGGAATCATTCAATCTTGTAACTGTTGCTATCTTTTATCATACAACCTGTACGACTCTGACTTTGTAAGTGCGCCTATGCGACTCTTCTCTCCTTTTTCCTCCAGCTTTTAGCTAATCCCTATGCCTCATTTTGTGAACATATACAGAGCTTAATAAGATGTGCCTCTGGGCATCTATAAGCATAATGAAGTTCTTCATTCGATACTTTGTTGAACTTACGAATATTGTTATATCTTATTTCATAGACCTGGTTATCCATTTGTATGACTTTACTGCATCTAGGTAGGTCATATTATACCATAATTCTTACTTCGATTTATTGTTACTGAGGTCTGCTACCAACTCCAGGTTACTCTCGTTGCTTATCCTATATGTATAAATGTAAGTCCTTTAATGCTTCCTCATTACTGTTCATCTTAAGAATGATGGTCTAATCTCGTCTCATACTTTGTAACTTTTATCCATCTATTGTTGATTCACCTCAATATTGATCTATAATCTACCATTGATAACTTGAAACCTCTCACGTAATCACTAGGGCTTACGTTGCATCGTGGAACATTTGAAGTGATTTTCCTGATCTACCTGGAGCGATATGATACTATACTTCCATGATCGTATTTCATAGCATCCCAACGTGATTCATCTTATGGGGGTAATCTAATCTCGTGTATTTCATGAAATCCTCTTCAAATCATTACTCAATCGAAGGCCCGAACGTCATCCTTTATCTATCACAATTACACCCTCATTGTAATACCAGGGCAGCATTCCATCTCTTCCAAATGCTACTAGTCTTAGACTCTTCTAAGCTCATTCAGGCTATACTGAGCTTTCTATAACTTAGAGAAACCATTAGCTCTCTTGTTTTCATGGGCTTAATCCCGAGGACTTATCCATTTTCATTACCTCTTCACTCACCTTTTCTTATCCTTACTCCTGACTTGCTAAAACCTTATCATTTTACCACACTTTAGCTTGCGATCTACACATATCTATTATTACTACTTGCAAACCTTCCTTCAACTTGCTTGCACCCTGAATTTCCTAGCGTTATTATGGAACATCAAGCGAGACATCGCATTGTCTCTAACTCTTCTTTACTCTCTTAACTAGACTTCTTGATACCTAGAAACCATAGGCTGGAAGATATGCCACTGATGACGCCGCTATCATTCCTGGATACCGAATCCCAGTGCTTCTAGCCCTTTATCTGAAGTATAGATTATTCACAACCTTCTTCACCTAAGTATCTCATACGTTGTTCACCTTTATCTTACTTACCTTAAAATCTCGCCTCACATCTTCTATCTCTTTTATGAGCTCCCTTTTACATAGGTATAATTCACATCCACGACTTGAAGCTCTATTATAATACTTGCACCTCTGGTGCATACACAATCCGGTGAGAGCTTCATATTGACTTCTTATGAGGCTGGTACTTCTTCTAACTGGCTTTATCGTAGAGCCATTATAGGATATGGCTACTGTACTATATCTCTTGTACCTCTGATATCTAAGAGTAATCCTGCAATGTTCTCAATTACGAGGTCTATAATTTTCTGGGTCCAATAATCAGATTCGTGATTTACTTCGTTGATGTAACTCTTTAGTTTCTTCCTCCTTCTGATCAGCCTTTATGTAGGCTTAAGCTATCTCCCGATCTGCGGCTCATGGTATTAGTTATTACTTTAGCCTTTCATGGGCGCTATGGAATATTCATGATACAATCTTCTAACAATTCAATCCTTTGTCTATGCCCTGGGCTTAATTCTTTCTTTTAACTTATATCGGAATCTTCTATGGCTGTATGATTGTCAATATATATGCTGCATGTATAAAACTCCGAACTCTTAAGTGTGTTCATAACGTAACTAACTCCGGATCATTAATCGAATAATTTTTTTCGTTCCTTCTCAGCTTTCTTTAAATGTAAGCTATTACTTTTCCTGGTCGTTTTGCCACTTGTTGCATGCATACTTAGCTTATGTCAGTTCCCACGCATGCCAAAATTTTTGTGCAACTCATATGATCTTGAATATTACTTTTGGTTTGATTTCCCGCTCATTAGCCACGCTGGGTGCCACTTTCTTATGGAGTGCATACAATGTTTGTTGTGAAACTGTTGTTACAAGACCATTTCCTCTTTAGGTCACTGTGCTTAGGTTGAAGCCTTCTTCCTTATTTCCTCAGCTAGTCTTTCGTTGTAGTATTTAGGAAGACCTTCTGGCTCTTGTAAAGTTACAAGCTTATCACATCATATACTTGACGGAATATTTTGATATTTTTCCCCGCATATAATTATCCGTAGTTACTTATTTCCACGTCCTTGTGCTTGTAGGGTTGCTTCTGAAATAATATTTTGACTGTCTTCCCAATTGCATTCTATTTTATTTACCTTTAACTACCCAACTCCTATCTGAATATATCTCAAGGATCACGATGTCATATCTGCGAGACTGAATTCCCCGTGTTGGGGTTCACTATGTTCATCTTGCACAATCTGTTGATTTGTCTGTGTCCTCTTGTTTAGCCATAACTAGGCTCTTCCTGGATCAATTACTAACTACTCGTTGGCCCATTCTCATATTAATATTCCGCGTAATCTTCTTGGGTTATCTCCTTTATCTTAACTTACGTCTCGCACATGCTCATTATCTATCAATAACATCTCGGGAAAGAACCCTTACATCCTCTCCTTTATGTCATATTTGCATAATGTTCTAGAATCGTAGCATATCTGTAGGATTTGGATAAGTGCAATCTCATTCCTTTCTCATTTTTATCGCATTCTTCCTTTACCATTCCGTAGTTACTAGAACCACTTAATTCTGACTTAATGTAACATCACTCCATATTCCCCCTTTTAGGGGAGTACTAAGATTTAGTGCTACGATGATCTACGTATAGATGTTTTACCTCTTCATCTTTGGCGTCTTTTCACATCATCGATGACCCTTACTCGCCTCGCAGTAATCCCTTTGTACCAAGGATATTAAATTTCCTTACTCGCGAGGGTGACACTTAGTATAACTGGAACATACAGTCCCTTAAGCTGAACTTTGCTCACATTGCTTGCTTTAGGGAAGCGTCTTCCTGAATGACCATTCTCTGAATTTCTCATGAATCTTCTTCTGTTGTCCATTCTATTATCGCCGGAACGAAATCTGAAATTCTCATGACGTCGACCATTATCAAATCATTCAGTCCCTATCTCATGTTTAGTTTATCTTGTTCACTAACCCATACTTAATCATATTACTCTGAGGTCTAACTTTTCCTTCTGTTAGTCGCGTTGGAGTCACAAACGTATTTCTGGAAATGAGGATATGACTTTATAGCCTATACTCTTTTGTTGTCTCCAGGCCTGTCACCTCTCATCTTTTCTATCACGACCCAAACCGATGGGCCGTGACGGGCACCCCGTACCTTACTCAACCGAGTACCAACATAATGTATCTTTTCGTATCATACTATTATAGATAACTGAGCCAGAGAGGCTACCATGGGATAAGTAGAATACAACATGTAATACCAATTTATACATAGACATACGGGCTTATAAGACCAAAATAACCACTCGTACACTGAACATAGGCCAACGAGGCCATACAATCTTTTACGTACATGACATCTGTCTACAAGCCTCTAAGAATACATAATTGTTATAAGGGTCGGGACAGAGCCCCGCCATACCAAACAATACATGTCTAAAGCATACTGACCAAACAAGCAACTCCAGAGCAAATGGAGTGCACCAATACCTTCCGCTGAGCTGATAGCCTACTTGGAGGACTCTCGACCTATCTATCGGGACCTGCGAGCATGAAACGCAGCGTCCCCAGGAAAAGGGATGTCAGTATAAAAAATGTACCGAGTATGTAAGGAGTGAAATCAGTAAATAATAGACATGAGAGAAATATAGAGTAAAAGACTCAACATGTATATCTGAATAGCTCTGTGAATCATTTAATATTATAATGTTATGCATATGCGTATAAATGTCATACCATGCATGGTATATGCGTTCATAACATCATCAAGCCTCTGAGGGCATCACATCATCTCATTTCGGCCACTATGGGCAACATCATCAACGTATACCATATATACGCGTATAACGCCATCTGGTCATTGGTCAATGTACATGTACAAATGAATGCAATGCATGAGAAATACGTCAATTAAATCTCTCGGAATGCCATAAGACCATTATGCCTTTGATTAAAATCATGAAATAAACTTTATTAACTTACATATTTTCTGAGACCCATGAACAGATGATAGAATAATAAGACACATGGGGAATCAAGAATATAGACACCCCTAGTATTTCTATGAATAGAGTCCTTTATGAAAGTTGTGCATTTGCTCGTTTCGTTTGTGTCGTACAGATCATGCCAAAAGAAAGAAGGGATAGCCTTAACATACCTGGACCGATTCTCTTGACAATCCCTCTAACACATGCCAATTGTGACAATTCATGTAACGGCAAATCGAAGTAGGGGAAAAATCCGTATGATATTCTTGAGAAAGATTGCACCGTACTCCCTTAAAATAGCAAATTCTCATGTTACTAAGGTGCTAAGAAATCTCGTTGGAATTTTTGTTTCAAGAAATCTCGTTGAAATCTCGTTGGATTCACGCTGCTAACATTGGAATCCTTGTATGAATTGGTTGAAGATGTTAGGAAAAATCTTCACGTTACTTAAGTTGGAGAAGTCTTATAATATTTCTCAAAGTTATGAGCTTCTCCATCCGTTGCCTTGTATTTTGATTCAAGCCTCCTTTTCTTGATTTTTTAAAGAAGTCTTTTACTAAGTGGGTGTGGGCCCACTTGTGGCTTAGTTGGCCAAGGACTTTTCCAAGTTTTTCCACATTTTATATGAATTCAAGAGTCATGTTTATCTAAGGTCTTTGGCTGCCACGTTAATGTCCATTAGGCTTATCCAAAAATCTTGATTAATTAATTAATCTCCCACTAAAAATTAATAATTACCCAATTATCCACATAATTAAGAATTACTTTTATCCTACCTTATACACCTTACTACCATGGTCATGTGGTACCTTGTATGGCACTATTCCATGAATACGGGGTATTGTAGCTTGGACCGTATTTTATCCCCAAATTGCCAAATTTTGACGAAACTCATTTTCTTTGATTCGCTTACCCTCTCACCTTTGCGAATTAACTTATCACTTGTTTGAAATAGCACAATACTTATAATCTCAAGATAATCTCATTCCCGAGCTTATGTCGATTAGCTTACGACGAAACTTTAACGTACGAAAATGCGGGATGTAACATCATTCCCCCCTTTGGAATATTCGTCCTCGAATGTTGACTGATGCACTTATCATTTTCATGACTTATGTCTTCCGAATACTTTAGTACTCTCCTTGCCATCTAGGCAACTATTCTGTGAATAATTCCAAAGGCAAGGGCATTTCCCCCTTTAGGCCTCTTTCTCACACCACGACTTGTGGTCGGAATCCTTCCAATCTCGTAACGGTTGCTATCTTCTATCATACAACATGTACGACTCTAACCTTGTAAATACGCCTATGCGATCTTCTCTCCTTTTTCCTCCAGCTTTTAGCCAATCCTTAGGCCTCACTTTGTGAATATATATAGAGCTTGATATGATGTCCCTCTGGGCATCTATAAGTATACTGAAGTTCTTTGTTCAGCACTTTGTCGAATTTACGAATATTGCTTTATCTTATTTCATAGACCTGGCTATCCATCCGCATGATATTACTGCATCTAGGTAGGCATACTGTACCATAACTCTTACTTCGATTTATCGTTACTGAGGTCTGCTACCAAACTCCAGGTTACTCTCGTTGCTTCTTATCATAGATGTATAAATCCAAGTCCTTCAATGCTTCCTTATTACTGTTCATCTAAAGAATGACAACCTAATCTCATCTCATACTTTGTAACTTTTATCCTTTCATTGTTGATTCACCTCAATATTGATCTAAAGAGATTCGTAGTTTCTTAGGCTTAGCTGGGTATTACCGAAAGTTTGTGGAGGGGTTTTCTACTCTTGCCTCTCCATTGAGTAAATTGACGCAGAAGGCAATTAAGTTCCAATGGTCAGATTCTTGTGAAAAGAGTTTCCAAGAATTAAAAGCAAGATTGACTACGGCACCGATGTTGACTCTACCAGAGGGTATAGATGTATTTGTGGTATATTGTGATGCTTCAAGAATCGGGCTTGGGTGTGTATTAATGCAACATAGGAAGGTGATAGCTTATGCTTCTAGGAAACTAAAGAATCATGAAAAGAACTATCAAACACATGATTTAGAACTTGCGGCAGTAGTATTTGCATTGAAAATTTGGCGTCATTATTTATATGGGGTCCATGTTGATATATTCACGGACCATAAGAGCCTTTAATATATTTTCAAGCAGAAGGAATTGAATCTGAGGCAGAGAAGATGGCTTGAGTTACTCAAGGACTACAACATTGATATTCTATATCATCCGGGGAAGGCCAATGTTGTGGCCTAAAATCTATGGGTAGTTTGGCTCACTTGGAGGCATATCAAAGGCCATTAGCCAAGGAAGTTCACCGATTGGCTAGTTTGGGAGTTCGTCTTGGGGGCTCTAGTGAAGGAGGGTTAATTGTACAAAATAGGGATGAATCATCACTTGTAGTGGAAGTCAAAGAAAAACAATACAACGACCCATTGTTGGTACAATTGAAAGAGGGGATTCATAAACATAAGACCATGGCCTTTTCTCTTGGCATGGATGATGGTACACTAAGGTACCAAGGGTGACTATGTGTTCCAAATAGGGATGGTCTCTGTGAAAGGATTTTGACTGAAGCTCACATTTCTAGATATTCCGTGCACCCAGGTTCTACAAAAATGTATCATGATCTTAAGGAAGTCTATTGGTGGAATAATATGAAGAGGAATGTGGCGGACTTTGTGGCAAGATGTCCGAATTGTCAGCAAGTGAAGGCCGAACACCAAAGGCCCGGTGGGTTGGCACAGAACATAGAAATTCCAATGTGGAAGTGGGAAATAATTAATATGGATTTTGTGGTTGGATTACCACGCACCCCACGTAAGTTTGACTCGATTTGGGTGATTTTGGATCGACTCACGAAATCAGCACACTTTTTGCCGATTAAGTCTACCGACACGGTGGAACAGTATGCTCAGTATGCTCAGTTGTATATCAAAGAAATAGTAGCACCCCAGTTTCCATCATTTCTGATCGGGGAGCACAATTCACTGCTAACTTTTGGAAGAAATTTCAACAAGGTTTGGGTACTCAGGTGAATCTTAGTACAGCCTTTCACCTGCAGACTGACGGGCAGGCAGAGCGGACTATTCAGACACTTGAGGATATGTTGTGTGCTTGTGTTCTAGACTTCAAAGGTAGCTGGGATGATCATTTACCACTTATAGAATTTGCATATAACAATAGCTATCATGCTAGTATTCAAATGGCATCGTTCGAGGCTTTATATGGTAGGAGATGTAGATCTCCCATTGGGTGGTTCGAAATTGGGGAAGCAGATTTGATAGGGCCAGACCTTGTGTATCAGGCTATGGAAAAAGTTAAAATCAATAAGGAGCGGTTGAAGACTGCTCAGAGTCGTCAGAAATCCTCTTCGAATGTTCGTCCTAGGGATTTGGAGTTCAAAGAAGATGATTGGGTATTCTTGAAAGTTTCCCCCATGAAGGGTGTAGTGCGATTTGGTAAGAAAGGAAAATTGGGTCCGAGGTATGTCGGACCGTAGTAAATCATTGAGAGGATCGGTGAGGTGGCATACAAGCTTGAGCTACCGCCTAAGATGTCATTAGTACACCTGGTGTTTCATGTGTCTATGTTGAAGAAAGTAGTTGGAGATCCGACACTTATTGTTCCGGTTGAGACTATTGAGGTAAATGAGAAATTGGCTTACTAAGAGATTCCGGTTTCTATTATTGATCGGCAAAGTCCGAAAATTGAGGAATAAAGAAATTGCCTCCGTGAAAGTGTTGTGGCGAAACCAATAGGTTGAAGAGGATACATGGGAGGCCGAGGAAGAAATGAAGAAAAAGTATCCTTATTTGTTTGAATGACCAAGTATTCAAAGTTGTGATCTAGGAAAAAAATTATAAGACTTACTTTTTATGAATTTTGTATCATGTGAACAATTGGCATTAAGGGTGTTCCTTTTTGGATATATATTGCTTATGAGACCACATTTGGTGTTGTTTTGTATTATGTTACGTCGTTGGAATACGTATATATTGTTAGGATGTGTTTCTGGGGCTCTCTAACAGGTGGATAGGCCTAGTTATAAGGAAAACTCTGGTGAAATTTTTGGAAATTTTGAGAGTTAGTCAATGTTATGCGGTGCATTATGCGACCGCATAACACTTATGTGGACCGCATAGTGACCGCATACACAAACAATATTTTTGATCATTTTGTCAGCAATTATGCGACCGATATGCGGTCCGCATAACCACTATGCGGTCGCAGAACCGTTCCGGAGCTCCATTTTTGGGTTTTAAAACCCGACCCTATTTTGTTAAATACACTCTTTGGGCCATTTTTGAGACATAATCTGATATTTTAGAGTGAGAGAGTGCCATGGAGCGAGAAGGTGTTCTTCAATAAAATTTTTTCTTCAATTCTTGCTCAAGTTTTGGAAGATTAAGAGGGAAAGCTCACTAGGTCTTCATCCTAGAGGTAAGATTCTACACCTTAAACCCTAATCTCGAAATCTTCTGAAAATGGGTAACTAGCAAGATAATTTTTTGGGCATGAGAGTAGTTTATTTTACATGCATGTGTTATCCAAGGGTGTAGGAAGATTGTTGAGCTAAAAATGGTAAAGATTGGGTTGTGGGATGATAGAATCCTTCATAAAAAGGACATTGAAACCTTATGCACACCTAGTGTTTGATAAAATGCTCAAGTGAGCTAGAACCATGATCATCTTCCTAATTTTGATTCAATTTGTTATATTTCTACAATAGATTGAAGTTGCTAAGAATTCCGGAACATTTTAGAGTTTAAGGAAGCTCAATTGAGGTATGTTGGCTAAACTCTTCTCTTAGAATTGAATCCCACGATATTCATGTAAATTATGTAAGTCCCGAGTGATTCATTATGAAACTGGCTATTCCGAGTAAGATTGGGTTGAAAGATATATGTTCAACAAGCATCCCAAATGCTTTATTCATGTTATGTTACCAATTGAGGATGTGTTAAAATATGGGTTGTGCATTAATAATGTTTCGACTTTAAGTCAAGTTCAAATGAAGGCTATTATGCCAAATTTTGTGAAATATCTCTATGTGCCTTAGACTTTCAATTGCTCACATGTGTACTACACACCTTGATTTGAGTTGTATTTGTTGTTGATGATGATAATGATATTTGAAATTGATAAGGTGAGCATGAAATACTGAATATGGCCAACGTGCCAAAATGATCTTATAATTATTGCCATTAGTGCCAATGAAATGAAAAGATGTGAAAATAATACGAAATGCGATTATTGATATAGAAAGGTTGATGTCTCAAATAAGACAGCCTAGTCGGTCGGGTCGTGATCGGACACCATGCCGCACACATGGTGGTGATTGTGCTGGAAATTATAATTGAAATTGTGGTTGTGGTCGATGTCCCTAATGGATAGCCTAGCCGATCGGGTCGTGATCGGACTCCGTATTAAAGACGGTGGTATTGATATTGAGAAAAATTGTGGTTGATGTCTCTAATGAGATGGCCTAGCCGATCGGGTCGTGATCGGACTCCGTGCTAAGAGTACGGTGGTACTGGTTTTGTGAATAATGGTATTGTGAATAATGATATTGTGGACAATGGTATATCGATACTAAAAATCTCTCAATGTGAGATATAGAAATTAATTTGAATACTGTCTTGATCCTAAATTGAGGTTTGATGTTGATTAAGGCTTTCATTGATATTATGATAATCTTGTTTGTATTATTTGTCATTCTATTGAGAGGGTGTTTAGTTATACATACTAGTGCTATTCGACTGTACTAACGTCCCTTTTAACGAGGACGCTGCATCTTTAAATGGATGCTGGTGGTTCCACAGGAGGAGATATTGATCAGTGATAGCAGTACACCTTCTTCCTAGCTGACTTGGTGAGCCCCACTTCATCCCGGGGTCATGTATCTTTTGTACTTTGTGTATTCGGTTTGAGGTATAGCCGGGGCCTTGTTGCCGGCATTATCAATGTACTCTTCTTTATCTATAGAGGCTCCATAGACATAGTGTGGGTTGTGTATTGGTACTGAGGAAAGACAAACTATGTTATGTTGTGGTTGTATTACTTGTCCATTTGAGACTTTAAAAATGATGAAACTATTGGAAATGAATTGGTATTGTAGACATGAACACATTTTCGTCTAATTAATGAAAATATGTATTATCTCTATTTGTGGATGAGTTTGGGTAGAATGAAATCTAACAGGCTTGCTCGGTCGGGTTCACTCGGTTGAGCGCCGATCGTGCTCCTCGGTTTTGGGGCGTGACAGGGGTATTCTAATCCCGTGCCATCATGAAATCAAATCATTACTCAATAGAAGGCCCAAACGTCATCCTTTGTCTATCATAATTACACCCTCATTGTACTACCAGGGTAGCATTCCATCTCTTCTAAATGCTACTAGTCTTAGACTCCTTTTAGTTTATTTAGGCTATACTGAGCTTTCTATCTGAAGTAGGGACTATTCACAATCTTCTGCATTTGAGTATCTCGTACGTTGTTCACCTTTACCTTACTTACCTTAAAATCTCGCATCATGTCTTCTATCTCTTTCATGACCTCGCTTTAACACGAGTATAATTCACATCCACAACTTGAAGCTCTATTATAATACTTGCACCTATGGTGCATACACAATTCGGTGAGAGCTTCATGCTGACTTCTTATGAGGCTGATACTCTTCTGACTGGCTTTATCGTAGAGTAGTTATAGAATATGGCTATTGTACTATCTGTCCTGTACCTCTGATATTAAGAGTGATTTTGCTATGTTCTCAATCACGATGTCTATAATTTTATGGGTCCAATAATCAGACTTCTGATTTACTTCGTTGATGTAACTCTTCAGTTTCCTCTTCCCTCTGATCAACCTTTATGTAGGCTTAAGCTATCTTCCGATCTGCGGCTCATGGTATTAGTTATTACTTTAGCTTTTCATGTGTGCTATGGAATATCCGTGATACCATCATCTAACAATTCAATCCTTTGTCTATGACTTGGACTCAATTCTTTCTATTACTTATACCGGAGTCTTCTACGGCTGTATGATTGTTAACATATATACTGCATGGATAATACTCCAAAATCTTAGGTGCATTCATAATGTAATTATCTCTAGATCATTGATCAAATAATTCCTTTCATTCCTTCTCAACTTTCTTTAATTGCAAGCAATTTCTTTTCCTGGTCGTTCTGCCACTTGTTGCATGAATACTTGGCTTATCTTAGTTCCCATGCATACCGGAAGTTTTGTGCAACTCATATGATCTCGAATATTACTTTTGATTTTACTTCCCATTCATTAGCCATGGTAGGTGCCACTTTCTTTTGGAGTGCATACAATTTTGTAGTGAGACTGTTTTTACAATACCATTTCCTCTTTAGGTCACTGTGCTTAGGTTGAAGCCTTCTTCCCTATTTCCTCAGCTAGTCTTTCGTTGTAGTACTTAGGGAGGACCCTCTGACTTTTGTTAAGCTGCGAGCTAATTACGTCGTATACCCGATAGAATTTTTGATGTCCTTCCTCGCCTATAATTATCCGTAGTTACTTACTTCCACGCCCTTGTGCTTGTAGGGTTGCTCTTGAGCTATTATTTTGACTATCTTCCCAGTGGTACTCTCTTTTATCTCCGTAATACTCATATGATACCTTTAACTACCCCATCTCCTATTTGAATATTTCTCAAGGATCAAAATATCATTATCTGCGAGTCTGTATTCGCTATGTTGGGGTTCACTATGTTTATCTTGCACGATCTACTGATTTGTCTGTATCCTCTTGTCTCGCCATAACTAGGCTCTTCCTGAATCAACTGCTAACTATTCGTTGGCCCATTCTCATATCAACATTCCGTGTAATCTCTCTAGGGTTATTTCCTTTGTCTTAACTTACATCTCGCACTGGCTCCTTATTTATCAATAACATCTCGGGCAGAAACCCTTACTTCCTATCCTTGACGTCATGCTTGCATAATGTTCTGGAATCGTAGCATATATGTAGGATTTGGGTAAGTGCAAGCTCATTCCTATTTCATTTTTATCGCATTCTTCTTTACAATTCCATAATTACTAGAACCATTTAATTTTGACTTCATGCCACATCCCTCCATATTCACCCCTTTTAGGGGAGTACTAAGATTTAGTGCTACGATGATCTATGTATAGATGTTTTACCTCTTCATCTTTGGCATCTTTTCACATCATCGATGACCCTTACTCGCCTTGCGGTAATCCCTTTGTACCAATGATAACAAAATTCCTTACTCGCGAGGGTGACACTTAGTATAACTGGAACATACAGTCCCTTAAGCTGAACCATTGCTTGCTTTAGGGAAGCGTCTTCCTGAATGACCATTCTTTGAATTTCTCATGAATCTTCTTCTGTTGTCCATTCTATTATCGGTGGAATGAAATCTGAAATTTTCATGATGTCGACAATTATCAAATCATTCAGTCCCTAATTCATGTTTAGTTTATCTTGTTCACCAGCTCACACTAATTTCTATTACTCTAGGTTCTAACTTTTTCTTCTGGTTTATGTTAGAGTCACGAACTTGTTTCTCGAAATGAGGATATGACTTTATGGCCCATACTCTTTTGTTGTCTCAAGGCCTGTCACCTCTCGTCTTTTCCTTCACCTACATGACTATAGACTCTGTAATACTGTCATTTTACCGTTGTCATCCATGTATCACATCTTTCTCATAATGCTTCATTAATTCTCTTCTTATTTCCCTGCTAGCATTTCTGTCTATCACTTTATTCTAAAAATTTCAACAGAACACTATTTTGCTTTTAGCTCCTCCTGTTCCATCCACTAGCTCTTCGGGTTGCCTGACATTCTCTCTCTACTAGGAACGGGAGCCATACTAAGATAATATTTATCCCTTTCAAGGCTTCCAGTGCCTATCTTTGTAGTGCTCATATTTAGCTGTACTATTTTAGAGTGCACCATCTGGGTGTCTCACAAGGAGATCTATTACCACATTTGTAATATCCTTCGAAAATGTCCGCTAACGCTAACAATCCATCCAACATTTTGGGTTACTTTAACCCCAGTTAGATCCTGATATCCTGCCTTCTCTTATACTACTTTTGTAAGCCCCCATAGGGCATAAATGAGATGGGTATAGCCAATTATACATACCTCTATTATTGTTGAAGGTAACTCAAAAGGCTTATATTCCTCTGCGATAATCTTCATTAGCTGGGTAGCTCGTACCCTTTTTCATCTTGCTTCTTTTACTTGCTGAAACTTGTGTCTATCTTCTGATTCTCTTATACCTTTTTATCATAAGAGTGGATAAATATTCTTGCCTTAAAGCTCCTTATCAAGAACCTTACACATTGTAGTACACGCATGATCTGCTGAAGACCTCACATTTACTCATCATAAGAATCATGCAAAATCGAGTTCCTCTAACTCAACTCTTCCACAGCTATATCTCTTACCAACCGTCTTTCTGGATGTAGGTATCATCGTATTATGAATAAGATAGAGTTTAGGAAATTGAGTTCTTACAACTGAGCTCTACCACACGATCTAGACTAAGAAGAAAGAATGACAGTCCTAAATTCCCTGTAGCCTCCTGCTTATAAGTGTGGTGCACAACACACCCATAAACAAGACTCTACTAGACACGACTTGTACACTCTCTAGGACAGAACTACTCTGATACCAATTTTGTCACGACCCAAACCGACGGGCCGCGATGGGCACCCGGTACCTTACTCAATCGAGTACCAACATAACGTATCTTTTCGTAATATACTATCCTAGATAACTGAGCCGGAGAGGCTGCCGTGGGATAAGTAGAATACAATATTTAATACCAACCTATACATAGACATACGGGCCTATAAGACCAAAATAACCACTCGTACACTGAACATAGGCTGACAAGGCCATACAATCTTTTACATACATGACATCTGTCTACAAGCCTCTAAGAATACATAATTGTCATAAGGGTCGGGAAAGAGCCCCGCCATACCAAACAATACACGTCTAAAGTATACTAACCAAACAAAGCAACTCCGGAGAAAGTGGAGCACACCAACACCTTCCGCTGAGCTGATAGCCTACTTGGAGGACTCTAGACCTGTCTATCGGGACCAGCGGGCATGAAACACAGCGTCGCCAGAAAAAGGGACGTCAGTACAAATAATATACCGAGTATGTAAGGAATGAAATCAGTAAATAATAGACATGAGAGAAACATAAAGTAAAAGACCCAACATGTATATCTGAATAGCTATGTGAATCATTTAATATTATAATGTTATGCATATGCGTATAAATGCCATACCATGCATAGGTATATGCCTTCTGTCACGACCCAAACCGGTGGGCCGCAACGGGCACCCGGTACCTTATTCAACCGAGTACCAACATAATGTGTCTTTTCATATCATACTATCATAGATAACTGAGCCGGAAAGGCTGCCGTGAGATAAGTAGTATACAACATGTAATACCAACTTATACATAAGACATACGGTCCTATAAGACCAAAATAACCACTCGTACACTGAATATAGGCCGACATGGTCATATAATCTTTTACGTACATGACATCTGTCTACAAGCCTCTAAGAATACATAATTGTCATAAAGGTCGGGACAGAGTCCCGCCATACCAAACAAGCAACTCCGGACATACCATACATGTCTAAATCATACTGACCAACACAAGAAACTACAGAGCAAATGGAGCGCACCAACATCTTCCGCTAAGCTGATAGCCTTCTTGGAGGGCTCTCGACCTGTCTATTGGGACCTACGGGCATGAAACGCAATGTCCCCAGGCAAAAGGGACGTCAGTACAAATAATGTACCGAGTATGTAAGGCATGGAGATCAATACATAAGAGACATAGATGAAACATGGAATAAAGAATTCCACCTGTAAGTCTAAATAACTTTGTAAATTCTAAAACATTTATAATATTATGCACGTGCGTATAAATGTCGTGTCATACATAGGTGTAGGTGTACATAACATCATCAATCCTTTGAGGGCATCCCATCATATCATCTCAGCCACGGTAGGCAAAATCATCAACGTATACCAGTTAATCGGGTGGTGGTGCGTATATAACGCCAAAACCTTTTCCCATATCCCATATACATATAATATACACATATATAACATAATCTAGTCATGGGTCAATGTACATGTATAAATGCATGAAATGCATAAGAAGTACGTTAATAAGATTTCTCGAAATGCCATAAAAGTCAATATGCCTTTCGGATAAACTTTATCAAATACGTATTTTTCTGAGACCCATGAACAGAATATTTAATAATAATTCACATGGGAAAAACAAGAATATAGACACCCCTAGTATTTCTATGAATAGAATCATTTATGAAAGTTGCGTATTTTGCTCGTTTCATTTGTATTATTTGGATCATGCCAAAAGAAAGAAGGGATAGCCTTAACATACCTGAACCGATTCTCTTTTACGAAAACACGTAACGGTAGATCGAAGTAGGGAAAAATTTGTATGATATTCTTGAGAAAGATCGTGCCGTACTTCCTTATAATTGCAATTCACATTGCTATTACATAACATAATATCGTATGGATTTTTTTGTTTTAGCTTCATCTGCACTTTGTCATAATCTTCATCCGCATTGTTGTACTACAAAACCTTTGGCTCCACAAGTAAAGCTCCAAATAACCATGAAAGAATATTTGAAAGTGCAAAGCTCCATACAAGGTAAAGTATTTTGTTTGGTTAGCTTCTAGGGAGGCTTGCTTTACTAGGAAGACAACAATTCCCTTTTTTTTGTTGCAAGGTTTTTTCGGCAGTTTCATCCATAAGCTTAGCTAGCTTATGTATTTCCCTCTTGAATTATGTATAATAACCAAGATCTTATCTTGGAGGTTTGTGGGCCCCCACTTTGTGGCTTAGTTGGCCAAAGACTACTCCACATTTTCCATCTTTTATGTGATTTTAAGAGTCACATAGTTGGTCTTAGGTGGCTGCCACGTTTTTGGCTTATAAAGATTATCCAATAACTTAATTAAGCTTATCCACAAATCCTTAATTAACTTATTAATCTCCCACTAACCAATAATTCACATAATTAAGACTATCTCAATTTACTTAAAATACTACTCACTTTTAATACACTTTATACACCTCACTATCATGGCCATATGGTACCTTATATGGTACAAGTCCATAAATACCGGGTATTTTAGCTCGGGCCGTATTTTATCCCAAAATGTCAAACTTTGATGAAACTCATTTTCTTCGATTTGCTTACCCTCTCAACTTCACGAATTTACTCATCACTTGTTTGAAATAGCATAATCCTTATAATCTCAAAAAAATCTCATTCCCGATCTTACGTTGATTAGCTTACGACAAAACTTTAACGTATGAAAATGCGGGATGCAACATCTCATTTTTTCGAGTTTTCATCAATTTACTTATGGCGTACTTTCACGTACGAAAACATGGGGTGTAACATCTTTCCCCCCTTTGGAACATTCGTCCTCGAATCTTTACTGATGCACTTATCATTTTCATAACCTATGTCTTCTGAATACTTTCGTACTCTCCTTGCCATCCCGACAACTATTCTGTGAATAAATCCAAAGGCCAAGGCATTCCCCCCTTTAGGCCTCTTTCTCACACCACGACTCGTGGTCGGAATCCTTCCAATTTCGTAACTGTTGCTACCTTCTATCATGCAGCTTGTACGACTCTGACCTTATAAATGCGCCTATGCGATTCTTCTCTCCTTTTTCCTCCAGCTTTTAGCCAATCTCAAGGCCTCACTTTTTAAACAGCTTGATAAGATGCCTCTCTGGGCATCTATAGGTATATTGAAGTTCTTCACTTGATACTTTGTCAAACTTTCGAATATTGCTATATCTTATTTCATAGCCCCGTTTATCCATCCGTATGACTTTACTGCATCTAGGTAGGTCATACTACACCATAACTCTTACTTTGATTTATCGTTACTGAGGTATGCTACCAACCTCCAGCTTATTCTCGTTCCTTATCCTATAGGTATAAGTCTAAGTCCTTTAATGCTTCCTCATTACTGTTCATCTTAAGAATGACGGCCTAATCTCATCTCATACTTTGTAACTTTTATCCACCCATTGTTAATTCACCTCAATATTGATTTATAATCTACCATTGATAACTTGACCTTTTATGTAACACTGCCGCTAGGGCTCACGTCTCATCGTGGAACATTTGAAGTGATTTTTTTGATCCAACTAGGGGCGATACGACACTATACTTCCATAATCGTATTTCATAGCATCCCAATGTGATTTACTCTACGTGGGTATTTTAATCCTGTACAATTAATGAAATCATTACTCCATCGAAGGCCTAAACGTCATCCTTCATCTATCTTAATTACACCTTCATTCTACTACCAGGGTAACATTCCATCTCCTCTAAATGCTACTAGTCTTAGACTCCTTTGAGTTCATTCAGGCAATACTAAGCTTTCAATAACTTAGAGAAACCATCAACTCTCTTGTTTTCATGGGCTTAATCTTGAGGACTTATCCATTCTCATCACCTTCTCACTCACCCTTTCTTATCCTTACTCCTATTTTCCTAAAACCTTGTCGCTTTACCATACTGAATCTTGCGACCTACACATATTCATTTATAATACTCGAAACTTTTCTTCAACTTGCTTGTACCATAGATTTCCTTATGTTATTCTGGAACATCAAGCGAGACATCACATCGTCTCAAACTCTTCTTTTACTCTCTTAACTAGACCTCTCGATACCTAGAAACCATAGGCTGGAAGATATGCTACTGATGATACCGCTATCATTCCTGGATACTGAATCCCCGCGCTTCTAGCCTTTTATCCAAGTATGGACTATTTTCAACCTTCTGCTTTTGAGTATCTCGTACGTTGTTCACCTTTACCTTCCTTACCTTAAAATATCGCCTCACCTCTTCTATTCCTTTCATAACCTCCCTTCCACATAGGTGTAATTCGACTCCACAACTTGAAGCTCTATTATAATACTTGCACCTCTGGTGCATACACAATCCGGTGGGAGCTTCATACTGACTTCTTATGAGGCTGGTACTCTTCTAACTGGCTTTAGCATAGATCCGTTATAAAATATGGCTTTTGTACTATCTCTCTTGCACCTCTGATATTAAGAGTGATTCTGCTATGTTCTGAATCATGATTTCTATAATTGTATTTTTGGGTCCAATAATCAGACTCCTGGTTTACTTGGTTGATATAACTCTTTAGTTTCCCCTTCTTTCTGATCAGCCTTTATGTAGGCTTAAGCTATCTTCCGATCTGCGGCTCATGGTATGAGTTATTACTTTAGCCTTTCATAGGCGCTATGGAATATCCATGACAAAATCTTCTGATAATTCAATCCTTTGTCAGATATCATGGCTCAATTCTTTCTTTTAACTTATACCGCGGTCTTCTGTATGAAATCTTCTGTATGAATGTCAACATATATGCTGCATGGATATCACTCTGAAGTCTTAAGTGCATAATCCCTTTTGTTCCTTCCAAGCTTCCTTTAAACGTAAGCTATTACTTTTCCTGGTCTTTCGGCCCCTTTGTTCCGTGTATACTTAGCTTATCTTAGTTTCCACGCATGCTGGAATATTTTGCAACTCACAAGGTCTCGAATATTACTTTTGATTTTTCTTCCCGTTCCTTAGCCACGGTAGGTGCCACTTTCTCATGGAGTGTATACAATGTTGTAGTGAGACTGTTTTTACATGACCATTTCCTCTTTAGGTCATTGTGCTTAGGTTGAAGCCTTCTTCCTTATTTCCTCAGCTAGTCTTTCGTTGTAGTACTTAGGGAAGACCTTCTGACTCTTGTAAAGTTGCGAGCTTATTACATCGTATACCTGATGGAATTTTTGATGTTCTTCCTGGCCTATAAGTATACATAGTTACTTATTTCCACGCCCTTGTGCTTGTGGGGTTGCTCCTGAACTGAAGTTTTGACTGTCTTCCCAGTGAGACTATCTTTTATTTCCATAACATTCATACGTTACCTTTAACTACCCCGACTCCTATCTGAATATTTCTCAAGTATTACAATGTCATATCTACGAGACTAAATTCCCCATGTTGGGGTTCACTATGTTTATCTTGCACGATCTGTTGATTTGTCTGTATCCTCTTGTCTAGCCATAACTAGGCTCTTCCTGAATAACTACTAACTACTCATTGGCTCATTCTCATGTCAATATTCCACGTAATCTTTCTTGGGTTATTCCTTATGTCTTAACTTACCTCTCGCACTGGCTCCTTATTTATCAAAAACATCCTGGGTCGGAACCCTTACTTCCTCTCCTTGACGTCGTGCTTGCATAATGTTCTGGAATCGTAGCATATCTGTAGGATTTGAATAAGTGCAATCTCATCCCTTTCTCATTTTTTATCACATTCTTTCTTTACCGTTCCATAGTTACTAGAACCACTTAATTCTGACTTAATGCCACATCACTCCATATTCCCCCTTTTAGGGGAGTACTAAGATTTAGTGCTACGATGATCTACGTATAAATGTTTTACCTCTTCATCTTTGGTGTCTTTTCATATCATCGATGATCCTTACTCGCCTCGCGGTAATCTTTCTGTACCAAGGATAATGAAATTCCTCACTCGCGAGGGTGACACCTAGTGTAACTGGCACATACAGTCCCTTAAGCTTAACTTTACTCACCTTGCTTGCTTTATCCCAAAATGTCAAACTTCGACAAAATTCATTTTCTTCGATTTGCTTACCCTCTCAACTTCATGAATTTACTCATACTTGTTTGAAATAGCATAATGCTTATAATCTGAAAATAATCTCATTCCCGATCTTACGTTGATTAGCTTACGACAAAACTTTAACGTATGAAAATGCGGGATGCAACATCTTATTTTTTCGAGCTTTCATCAATTTACTTATGGCGTACTTTCACGTACAAAAACATGGGGTGTAACACGTTCATAATATCATCAAGTCTCTGAGGGCATCCCATCATATCATTTCGGCCACTATGGGCAACATCATCAACGTATACCAGCTGATCAGGTGGTGGTGCGTATATAACGCCGTAACCTTTTTCCATATCCCATATACATATATATCCATATATACGCGTATATAATGCCATCTGGTCATGGGTCAATGTACATGCATAAATGAGTGCAATGCATGAGAAGTACGTCAATAAAATCTCTCGGAATGTCATAAGACCATTATGCCTTTGATTAAAATCATGAAATAAACTTTATCAACTTACGTATTTTTTGAGACCCATGAACAGATGATAGAATAATAAGACACATGGGGAATCAGGAATATAGACACCCCTAGTATTTCTATGAATAGAGTCCTTTATGAAAGTTGTGCATTTGCTCGTTTCGTTTGTGTCGCACAGATCATGCCAAAAGAAAGAAGGGATAGCCTTAACCTACCTGAATTGATTCTCTTGACAATCCCTCTAACACATGCCAATTGCAGCAATTCACGTAACGGCAGATCGAAGTAGTGGAAAATCCGTATGATATTCTTGAGAAAGATTGCACTGTACTCCCATAAAATTGCAAAATCTCACATTGCTAAGGTGCTAAGAATTGCAATTTTTGTTTCAAGAAATCTCGTTGAAATCTAGTTGAATTCACGTTGCTAATGTTGGAATCCTTGTATGAATTGGTTGAAGATGTTAGGAAAAATCCTCACGTTACTTAAGTTGGAGAAGTCTTATAAGATTTCTCAAAGTTATGAGCTTCTCCATCCGTTGCCTTGTGTTTTAATTCAAGCCTCCTTTTCTTGATTTTTTTGAGAAGTCTTTTACTAAGTGGCTGTGGGCCCACTTATGGCTTGGTTGGCCAAGCACTTTTCCAAGTTTTGCCACATTTTATATGAATTGAAGAGTCATGTTTATCTAAGGTCTTTGGCTGCCACATTAATGTCCATTAGGCTTATCCAAAAATCTTGACTAATTAATTAATCTCCCAATAAAAATTAATAATTACCCAATTATCCACATAATTAAAAATTATCTCAAATTACTTAAAATACTACTCACTTTTATCCTACCTTATACACCTTACTACCATGGTCATATGATACCTTGTGTGGCACTATTCCATGAATACGGGGTATTATAGCTTGGACCGTATTTTATCCCCAAATTGCCAAACTTCAACGGAACTCATTTTCTTTGATTCGCTTACCCTCTCACCTTCGCGAATTAACTTATCACTCGTTTGAAATAGCACAATACTTATAATCTCAAGATAATCTCATTCCCGAGCTTACGTTGATTAGCTTACGACGAAACTTTAATGTACGAAAATGCGGGATGTAATATTTTCCTTCACTTGACTATAGACTCTGTAATACTGTCATTTTCTTGATCTACCGTTGTCATCCATGTATCACATCTTATTCATAATGCTTCATTAATCCTCTGCTTATTTTCCTGCTAACATTTCTGTCTATCACTTTATTCTGAAAACTTCAACAAAATATTCTTTTGCTTTTAGCTCCCCTTGCTCCATCCACTGGCTCTTAAGGTTGCCTAAAATTCTCTCTCTACTAGGGACGGGAGCCACACTAAGATAATATTTATCCCTTCAAGGCTTCTAGTGCCTGTCTTTGCAGTACTCATATTTAGCTATACTATTTAAGAGTGCACCATCTGGGTGTCTCACAAGGAGATCTATTAGCACATTCGTAATATCTTTCGGAATGTCAGCTAACGCTAACAATCCATCCAACATTTTGGGTTACTTTAACCCCAAATGGATCGTGATATTCCGTCCTTCTCTTAAGCTATATCTATTGGCTCCCATGGAGCATAACTGAGATGGGTGTAACTAATTGTACATACCTTTGTTACAATTGAAGGTAACTCAAAAATGCTTATATTTCTCTGCTTGAATTGTAAATACTGTTAATCTTCATTAACTGGGTACCTCGTACCCTCCTTCACCTTGCTTCTTTTACTTGCTGAAACTTGTGTCTACCTTCCGATTCTCTTATTCCTTTTTACCATAAGAGTGGATAGACGTTCTTGCCTTAGGGATCCTTATCAAGAAGCTTACACATCTTAGTACACACATGATCTGCTGAATACCTCATATTTATCCATCATAAGCATGAACAAAATCGAGTTCCTCTGACTTAACTCTTCCATGGACACATTCAATCCCTTACCAACTGTCTTTCTCGATGTAGGCATCGTCGTATTATGAATAAGATAGAGTTTAGAAAATTGAGTTCTTACAACTGAGCTCTACCACACGATCTAGAGTAAGAAGAAAGAGTGACGGTCCTAAATATCCTGTAGCCTCCTGCTTATAAGTGTGGTATTCAACAAACCCATAAACAAGACTCTACTAGACACGGCTTGTAGACTCCCTAGGACAAAACTGCTCTGATACCACTTTTGTCACGACCGAAACTGATGGGCCGCGACCGGCACCCAGTACCTTACTCAACCGAATACCAACATAACGTATCTTTTCGTATCATACTATCATAGATAACTGAGCCGAAGAGGCTTCCGTGAGATAAGTAGAATATAACATGTAATACCAACTTATACATAAGACATACAGGCCTATAAGACCAAAATAACCACTCGTACACTGAACATAGACCGACAAGGCCATACAATCTTTTACGTACATCATATCTGTCTACAAGACTTTAAGAATACATAATCGTCATAAAGGCCGAGACAGAATCCCGCCATACCAAACAATACACGTCTAAATCATACTGACCAAACAAGCAACTCCGGAGAAAATGGAGCACACCAACACCTTCCCCTGAGCTGATAGCCTACTTGGAGGACTCTTGACCTGTCTATCGAGACCTGCGGGCATGAAACGTAGCGTCCCCAGGCAAAAGGGACGTCAGTACAAATAATATACCGAGTATGTAAGGAATGAAAATGAGTAAATAATAGACATGAGAGAAATATGGAGTAAAAGACATATAAGTCTGAATAGCTCTGTGAATCATTCAATACTTATAATGTCATGCATATGCATATAAATATCATACCAAGCATAGGTATATGCATTCATAACATCATCAAGCCTCTGAGGGCATCCCATCATATCATTTCGGCCACTGTGGGCAAATCATCAACGTATACCAGCTGATCAGGTGGTGGTGCGTATATAACGCCGTAACCTTTTTCCATGTCCCATATACATATAATATACATATATACGCGTATATAACGCCATCTGGTCATGGGTCAATGTAAATGAATGCATTGTATGAGAAGTACGTCAATAAAATCTTTCAGAGTGTCATAAGACCATTATACCTTTGATTAATATCATGAAATAAACTTTATCAACTTACGTATTTTCTGAGACCCATGAACAGATGATAGAATAATAAGACACACGAGGAATCAAGAATATAGACACCCCTAATATTTCTATGAATAGAGTCATTTATGTAAGTTGGGTATTTTGCTCGTTTCATATGTATCATTTGGATCACGCCAAAAGGAAAGAAGGGATAGCCTTAACATACCTGAACCGATTCTCTTGACAATCTCTTTAACACCATCTTTTGCGACGAAACACGTAATGGCAGATCGAAGTAGGGAAAAATCCATATGATGTTCTTGAGAAAGATTGTACCGTACTCCCTTAGAATTGCAAATCTCGTTGCGATTACACAGTGTAACTTCGTTGCAACCCTCTTAGAATTGCAATTCCGTATTGAAGCATAATTCGTACATTGTAGTCATAAGCCTTCATTTTGTGAATTTAATCGTAATCTCATATGAATCTTTCTTTGAATTTGAGAAGTCTTTCATGGATTTTGTTGAAGATTTCATTCTTTATTTTGACGAAGCCTTCGTCCATTCCCCTTAATAAATTTGGGATGTTTCTTATTATAGGTGTGGGCCCCCTTTGTAAAATGACTTAGCCAAGAATTGCTCTAAATGTGACACCTCATTTGTTGAGTAAAGAGTCACTTAATTAGGCTAAGCTTGCTACCACGTTGAGGAGCCTTTTAGGATTATCCACCACATCTTAATTAATTACCAAATTCTTTAATTAACTTGGTAATTCCCCACTAATTCAATAATTAACCAATTACCCACATAATTAAGAATTATCTCAAATTACTTAAAATACTACATATTTTTAACACACCTTATACACCTTACGATTATGGTCATGTGGTACCTTGTATGGCACTAGTCCATAAATACTGGGTATTATAGCTCGGACCGTATTTTATCCCAAATTTACAAACTTCGATGAAACTTACTTTCTTCGATTTGCTTACCCTCTCACCTTCACGGTTTTACTTATCACTTGTTTGAAATAACGTATTACTTATAATCCCAATATAATCTCATTCCCGAACTTACGTCGATTAACTTACAATGAAATTTTAACGTACAAAAATGCGGGATGTAACATCTCATTTCCGAGCTTTCATCAATTTATTTATGGCGTAATTTCACGTACAAAAATATGGGGTGTAACAGTTTCTGATGTTGATCTTTGGGGAGCCATACAGATGTTGGCTCAGATAGTGGCATTCCAAGCCCAGAGATCAAATGTTGCACCCACTTTTTCCAGTCAGCCAGGGGATTCTACTAGTTCCAGGGTGAACAGGTTCTTCCAGTTAGATCATCCAGTGTTCATGGGTACTAACCCAGAGGAGGATCCCCATGACTTAATTGATGAGATGCACAAGACTCTCCGAGTTATGCGTGCTACTGAGACAGAGGTAGTGGAATTAGCCTCCTACCGCCTGAAAGAGGTGGCATATTCTTGGTTTGAACTATGGGAGGAGTCCTGTGAAGAAAGGAGCTCTCCGGCAAGGTGGGGTGAGTTTGTCGATGCCTTCATTGATCATTTCTTGCCTGCCGAGAGTAAGGTAGCCCATGCTACTAAGTTTGAGAACTTGAGACAAGGTAGCCTGAGTATGTGGGATTACCATATGAGATTTGCATACCTGTCTAAGTATGCTATTTACATATTGCCCACTATGGAGGCTAGAGTGCGCCGCTTTGTGCAGGGACTTAGTCCCTTGGTAATTAATGAGGCTGCTACAGCAGCCTTAAATTCTGATATGAACTATGGAAAGATGGTGGCATTCTCTCAAGCCATAGAGATACGCAAATTGAGGAACAAAATTGAGCGAGAGGGTAGTAATAAGGCCCGGTCTGCGGGCAACATGGGTCGTGCTTCTGGTGGTAGCAAGTCAACATTCAAGGGAGGGTCATCAGGACCATCTCAGTCCTTTGTTCAGTCTTCGGCTAGTGAACCGCCATCAGGGCCCAGTCAGCAGCAGCAGTGGAGCCGTTTCAGGCCCAGTCAGGCAATAGGGGCTCCTATTAGCAGGGTCGTCATGGTGGTAGATTTCAGCAGTAGAGGAGGCCCCCATGCCCTGGGTGTGGAAAGATGCACCTAGGAATATGCTACATGGACTTACCTATATGCTACGGATGCGGATTGAGGGGTCACATTCAGAGGGATTGTCGTTCGTCCTGCCAGGGTATGGGCAGGGGCCCAACACAGCCAGCTAGTTCTGCAGCTACTACATCCGCAGCACCTCCTCCAGCTCGAGGCACTCCAACACCCGCAGGGCATGGTGCAGCTAGGGGTGGAGCATAAAGTTTGGGAGGATCCAGCCGTTTCTATGCTATGAGGGGTCGCCATAATTCAGAGGCTTCTCCAGATGTTGTCACAGGTATATTGACTGTCCAATCTCATGATGTATATGCTCTTATTGATCCAGGTTCTACTTTGTCATATGTCACTCCTTATGTTGCTATGGAATTTAGGCTTGAACCGGAACAACTTCATGAGCCGTTCTCTATATCTACTCCGATTGGTGAGTCTATTTTGGCCGCACGGGTCTATAGGGATTGTGTGGTCACGATGCGTGGTCAGGACACTGATAGCATCCAGGACAAGGATAGAGTTTTGGAAGCTCCAAGGCCATTTACAAGATCTCAAGCTAAAGAGTTACACTCTAAGGTTGCTGGACTTCAATGGCAAATAAAGAAGCTTTTAATTGTAGAGGAAGAGCTCAAGCCCAAAGTAGATGAATTATTCAAGTTTTATAATTATTTGGTGATCCAAATTGAAGTTCAAGAGGAGGAAGATTGGGCCACCAAATCAGCCCTTGAAGTCCACCAAAGGGGCTCAAAATGAGCTTAAAAGAGGTCCAAAAGGGGGTGTTTCAAAAGGAGCCCAATTGGAATCCAAATCAATGGCCCAAACTAGTAGTTTTAAGGTCCAAATCTGCCCCAAAGGGATTTGGCCGCCCCCCCCCCCCAAAAAAAACCTAATTGTAATCACTTTTCTTACTCCTTAGCAACCACCCTACGTAATTGTAATGACTTTTTATGCTTAGCAACCACCCTACCTAATTTTAAGGACTCTTTATGCCTTAGTACTTCTATAAATAAGGAGTTCTTCTCATTCATTGAGGGACTTGATTATTGATTAAGTATATCATACTTTGAGAGTTCTTTTGAACCTTTGTTACTTGTGCTTTGAGATTTATCTTTCAACCTTTACTAGTTCATAGTTCAAGGTAGTAAGATTACTTCTCTATTGTGATATCTTTGATTCCTTTGTGGTATTCTTAGAAGGCGATTAATACTAGTTATTAATTGTTGTCTCAAGTTACTCGTAAAGCGGTCAAGATCCGAATCTTTTGTTTTGATTTGCTTTTAAGTAAAGGCGTTTGATTTCTTCAATAAATCAAGACGTTGTTGCTTTGATCTTGTCAAGGCTATAGAACTTGTGTTATTGGAAGTTCTTGGAATTCTTTCCTTGAATTTTCCCATATCCTTTATTTTCTTCCCTTTAGTTCTAGTTGTTCAATTCCTTATTGTTATTGCTTCCACATTTACTTTTCAAATTCTTACTTTAGTTTGGATTCCCGACCTAGTCGTTATCAAGTGGTATCAGAGCGGTTCTATCAAGGTTTCATTCTTGATAATTCTGGGGATTTCTTGAATACTAAGAGCGAAAAAAATAAGTTTAAAAAAAACCCAAAACAAAAACGAAAAACAGTTTAATAAAAAAACAATTGCTTGCTCTCCAGGAATTTTCTTTTGTATCTAATTTGTTTCAAAAAACTATCAAAGGAAACAAGAAGAGGGGATCCCAGATTTCAAAGATAAGATAAAAATTCAATTTTTCTTACTATTTCTAATCTAAATATATAATTATTTCTTTTTTGTTCGTGTCTTGTTTCAACCAAGCCTAATAGTTCTAGGATTTGGTTCTTCTTTCATTTGTTCCCCAAAAATCTATATTTTACTACTAAGAACTTTATACGAGTTGGGTTTAACTATAAATCTACAAAGTATTTTGTTCAAAGGTTATTTCGAGAGAGAAAAAAAGACAAAGTGTGTGTGAGAACAATTGAGGAAAAATTCAATTTGTCTGATACAGTTTAATTATTTAAGATGTCACATACAGGTACTGATGATGAACGAAGGATTCTTCAAGAAGCCAAAATCAAAGTAAGAAATGATTTTACCTTGCAAGCTATGCATCAACAATTCGAAAGGTGGAATTTGCAACTCCAAGAGATGAGGGACACCATTGCTGAGCAAAATGATACAATAGCTGAACTTAGAAGGGAAACTAATGTTAGGCCCCAAGCTAGGAGAAATGTACCCTTTGCTCCCATTGTAAATCAAGAAAACCTTATAGATGATTTTAATAATATTGATTTTGATAGGGTGGGAAGAGATAGGAGGGGACAAAGAGGTAGAGTAGAAGATGATAATATAAGCAGTATAAAGATGAAGATGCCATCTTTCAAGGGAACAAGGGGTCCAGACTTGTACCTTGATTGGGAGAGAAAGGTTGAAGCCATCTTTGACTGTCACAACTACTCTGAGGGTAAGAATGTTAAACTTGCTATTGTTGAGTTTTCTGACTATGCTGCTATTTGGTGGACAGATTACAAGAAGGACAAGCACCAATTGCTACTTGGACTGAGATGAAGAGGGTGATGAGAAAGAGATTCATACCATCACATTTTCAAAGTGAGCTACAACAACGTCTTCAAACACTCCTTAGAGGGAATCAAAATAATAGCATAACCAGATAGCTCAGTAAACCTTATCTCATACTCAGTAACCGACATCGGACCCTGCTGATGATACTCAAGCTGCCTCCTCAGCTCCTCTCTGCTGGTGTGGGGCACAAACTGCTCCAAAATGACCCTTGAGAACTGAGCTTAGGTAAGAGGAGGTAATCCTGTTAGTTTGCGCAGCCCATAAACTTGACACCACCTCTTGGTTGGACCCTGCATCTAGAAGCAGGTGAATTCAAACCCGTTGAACTCGACTAGTCCCAAATTACGCATAATCTCATAACAACGATCCAAAACCACTGGGCATCCTCTCAAGGTATACCACTAAAATGAGGAGGATGTAACTTGCGAACTCATCTCATCTCTTCAGCTCATCAGCTGACATTATAGCCTCTCATCAGGCTACACGGCAACAGTAGGTTGAAATCCCCCAACTGATAACACTCTGAGGGTCTGATAACCATGGAGCACCTACTATGGGGTACGAGTAGCTGCAATCTGCGCTCGGCCCCTACCTGGGAAGTAGCTGGTACAATAGAAAATTTCTCGGCCTGAGCCAAACTCTCCAACAAACTAACCATATGTACCAAAGCATCTTGAATAGCTGGTGAAACAAGTAAACCCCAGGGAACCTGAGTTGGTCCACCGTCTCTACGTAGTCAGGGATTTACTCCTCAATGGGAGCTACTGGTGGCTACACAGCAGCTGCACGAGCAGGGCCTCTAGCTGTGGTGCGTGCTCCACCCCTATCTCTGCATCGACCAGAATAGAAAAGTAAAGGTTCAGACCTTCTGATTGGATCGCCTGATCCACCTGGGGGCGATACGATACTATACTACCATAACCGTACTTCATAGCATCCCAATGTGATTTACCTTACGTGGATATTTTAATCATGTACAATTCATGAAATCCCCATTTTTTTATTTTTTCTTCAAATCATTACTCAATCGAAGGCCCAAACGTCATCCTTTATTTATCACAAGTATACCCTTATTCTACTACCAAGACAACATTCCATCTCTTCTAAATGCTACTAGTCTAAGACTCCTTTTCATTCAGGCTATACTGAGCATTCTATAATTTAGAGAAACCATCAGCTCTCTTGTTTTCATGGGCTAATCCCGAGGACTTATCCATTTTCGTTACCTTCTTACTCGCCTTTCCTTATTCTTACTCATGCCTTCTTAAAACCTTGTCGCTCTACCATACTTTAGCTTGTGACCTATACATATCCATTTATACTATTCGCAACCTTCCTTCAACTTGCTTGTATCATAGATTTCCTTGTGTTATGTTGGAACATCAAGCGAGACATCACACCGTCTCTAACTCTCTTTACTCTCTTAACTAGACCTCTCAGTACCTAGAAACCATAGGCTGGAAGATATGCCACTGACGACGCCGCTATCATTCTTGGATACTGAATCCCAACGCTTCAAGCCTTCTATCCGAAGTATGGACTATTCACAATCTTCTGCATTTGAGTATCTCGTACGTTGTTCACCTTTACCTTACTTACCTTAAAATCTCGCATCACATCTTCTATCTCCTTCATGACCTCCCTTCCACATAGGTATAATTCACATCCATGACTTAAAGCTCTATTATAATACTTGCACCTCTGGTGCATACACAATCTGGTGGGAGCTTCATAATGACTTGTTACAAGGCTGGTACTCTTCTAACTGGCTTTGTCGTAGAGCCGTTATAGAATATGGTTGTTGTACTATCTCTCTTATACCTCTGATATTAAGAATGATTCTGCAATGTTCTCAATCACGATTTCTATAATTTTCTGGGTCCAATAATCAGACAGCTAATTTACTTAGTTGATATAACTCTTTAGTTTCTTCTTCCTTCTAATCATCCTTTATGTATGCTTAAGCTATCTTCCGATCTGCGGCTCCTGGTATTAGTTATTACTTTAGCCTTTCATGGACACTATGGAATATACGTGATACCATCATCTAACAATTCAATCCTTTGTCTATGCCCTGAGCACAATTCTTTCTTTTAACTTATACCAGAGTCTTCTACGGCTGTGTGAATGTCAATATATATGTTGTATGGATAATACTCCAAAATCTTCAGTGCGTTCATAACGTAACTAACTCTGGATCATTGATCAAATAATTCCTTTCGTTCCATCTCAGCTTTCTTTAAACATAAGCAATTACTTTTCCTAGTCTTTCTGCCCCCTTGTTGCGTGCATACTTAGCTTATCTTAGTTCCCATGCATGTTGGAATTTTGTGCAATTCATATGGTCTCCAATATTACTTTTGGTTTCATTTCCCGCTCATTAGCCACGCTAGGTGCCACTTCCTTATGGAGTGCATACAATGTTATTGTGAGACTGTTGTTACAAGGCCATTTTCTCTTTTGGTCAGTGTGCTTAGGTTGAAGCCTTCTTCCTTATTTCCTCAGCTAGTCTTTCGTTGTAGTATTTAGGGAGACCTTCTGGCTCTTGTAAAGTTACAAGCCTTATCACATCGTATACTTGACGGAATTTTTGATGTTCTTCCCCGCCTATAATTATCCGTAGTTACTTATTTCCATGCCCTTGTGCTTGTAAGGTTGCTTCTGAACTAATATTTTAATTGTCTTCCCAGTGGGACTCTCTTTTATTTCGGTAACACTCATATGGTACCTTTACTATCCCAACTCCTATCTGAATATTTCTCAAGGATCACAATGTCATTATCTGCGAGACTGAATTCCCTATGTTGGGGTTCACTATGTTCATCTTGCACAATTTGTTGATTTGTCTGTATTCTCTTGTCTAGCCATAACTAGGCTCTTCCTGGATCAACTACTAACTACTCGTTGGCCTATTCTCATATCAATAACATCTCGGGCAGGAACCCTTACTTTCTCTCCTTGACGTTGTGCTTGCATAATGTTCTGGAATCGTAGCCTATCTGTAGGCTTTGAATAACTACAATCTCATCCCTTTTTCATTTTTGTCGCATTCTCCCTTTACCATTCCATAATTACTAGAACCACTTAATTCTTACTTAATACCATTCAATAAACCTAAGTGACACGTCCCAAACTCGGGGAGCGAGCCGGCGCTCAACCGAGTGAACCCGGCCGAGCAAGCCTGTTAGATTTCCTTCTACCCAAACTCATCCATGAATAAAGAGGAGATATACTCCATTAATCAAACATTGAAAAGATTTCTTTAGCAACTCCCATTTCATTTCCCTTAGCAACTTCATTCATAATCTCCAAAATATTACGAGTTTATAGGATTAATGAAAAACATGATTTCCAAATACCAACATTTCTAATTCAATTTCCCATATTAAATACCACCCACAACTTATTTACGGAGCCTCTAAGTACAACAGAAGAGAAATATGGAAAAACTGGCTATACCTCAACCACAAAGTACATAAGAAATAAAAGATACATGACCCCGAAATGAAGTGGGGATCACCAAGTCAGCTGAAGAGAGTGTACCGCTATCACTGATCAATGCCGCCTGCTGTAGAACTACCTGCATCCATTAAAGATGCAGCGCCCCCGGCAAAAGGGACGTTAGTACCGTCGAATAGCACTAGTATGTACAGCTAAAAGTCCACTTTCAAAAAAAAATGCCCATATAAGAAAAGGCAACACATAGAAATAGCAAGTCATAATCAACAATATCCAAATGTTCAGTTAAAACTTAATAATTTTCAAAATACGAACTTCATATACAATATTTTTGGTTGAGAGATCATTAGCACCGATCTACCACTATTCACAATATCACAATACCAATGTTCACAATACCGATGTTCACAATACTAATGTTAACAATACCAATGTTCACAATACCAATGCCACCGTACTTTTAGCACGGAGTCCGATCACGACCCGATCGGCTCAACCACAATCACTATCAATACCAATACAACCATAATTTTAGCACGGAGTCCGATCACGACCCGATCGGCTAGGCTATCTCATTAGAGACATTAACCACAATTACTATCAATACCAATACCACCGTAATTTTAGCACGGAGTCCGATCACGTCCCGATCGGCTAGGCTGTCTTATTTGATGACATCAACAAAAATCACAATTTCAATTACAATTTCCACCACAATCACCACCATGTGTGCCGCATGGTGTCCGATCACGACCCGACCGGCTAGGCCGTCTTATTCGAGACATCAACCCTTTTATATCAATCAATCTTATCCCAATTAAGAGGAATAATTTTATCACATCAATTTCATCCCAAATAAGGGGAATAATTCACAAAAATAACATAGGTGCAAATGTATTTACCTCATCATCTTCCACATTATATAAATCTCCACTAGTATTTTCAACCAATAACAACAACAATATTTCCTTGGCTCTTTTGGCCATTAACAAGATTCTTTATTCAAGGCACGGTGGCCATATTTGTTATTCCATACTTTCATTTCTTCCCTCTCATGTATCATCATAATAAATATCGACATACATATAATATTTCGAAAATCACAACTTCAAGTTCATTGGAAATGAACAATTTAAGCACAATAGATTTCGTTCCGAGAAATGGAGTTAAATAATTGGCAATTGATGCGCAAGTTAAAATCATCAAAAAATAACATACCATTTATTCTTGACATATTTTCCCCCAAAAAGGGCAATACACAATTTTCACTCACGAATATGTAAGAACGCAAAACACATTGAAAATACTCACAAATCATAGCGTCTGTTAAAATAGCCACATATAGGCATGACTTGAGTTTATAAGCTTTTAGGCAATTCTCTTTTCGAAGTCAATTCGGAATAGTTGAATCAAGGCTCATTTCATAACCTTTCTCACATCATTTCATTTCATTGGCACCATTGGCCACAAGTATAACTTTTACTCTTGGCACGTTGGCCACACTTTATATTCCCAATTCACTTATTTCACTTCCAACCATCTTTATAGGTTATCAACAGTAAGACATTTCCAATCAAGACTTTAGGTACACATATGAGCAATTAAGAGTCTTAAAAATATTGAGATTTTCTCACACAATTTGGCATACTAGCTTTCATTGAAACACGACTCAAAGCCATAGCATTTTAATACGCAACCCATACTTTGAAACTTACGGGAACATTATGGAATTCAATTCCAAGAGATAAAGTTTAGCCAACATACCTCACTTTGAGCTTTCCTTAAATTATTACAGCGTTCTGGAAATTCTAGCAATCCCAATCTATTTTGAGACATAACAAAATTGAACACAAATAAGGAAGATATTCATGATTTCAACTCATTTGAGCATTTTATCAAACATCTAGTAGGCATGAATCTATACATCTCTTAACCATAGAATTAGTTCATCCAAATACTATCATTTATCAATAATTTATCCCACCATCATTCTTAAACAATTCTTAACTTCCAACATCACATACATGACCATCCATCCACACCCAACCAATAAAATTCCATCAAATAATCACCTTTCCATCTCTACAATGGTTATGTATTTATAGTTGGAACTTATGGCTTCCATTCACCATACCCTGAGTTATAACACATATTCCATACATAAATAATCCCATATATTAGTTAGAGATGGTAGACATACCTCTTGTACTGAGACTCATGAAAATCCCAACTTGTAGTGTTCTTGACCAATTTGGAAATTTAAATGGAAATCTATGGATCTTCAAGATTAATCCTTGTTAATACAAGTGTTTAGGAGTAGTAATCAACTCAACATTACTCCAAAAACATTACCTTGGTTCATGGGAGGGAGGCGTTGGGCGGATTCCCCTTGATATACAAGCCCTAGCTCAAAGAAATGACTTATCTCTCTCTCTACCCGGCCTTGGGGGTATTTATTGGGTTCCTACGTGCGCGGACATGCACCTGGGTAAGTGGTCGAGCACCTGAGACAGAAACTCTCAAATATGCGCGGCCGCGCATCTGGGCGCGCATATGATATAGGTCCAGTAAAATGGCCATAACTTTCTGTATACATATCCAAATGATGAACGGTTTAATGCGTTGGAAACTAGACTCAAAGATCTTTAATTGGATAGGTAGATAACCACCCAAGTCATTATATTTAAGGAGTTCTATTCATTTGAATTTGGGTCTTGTGCCAATTGAAACATCCTTTACACTTAATGTATCCAACTTGTTCCACACAAGTTCTTTCCATTCACAAAACTCGTTAATATATTTCAACAAACCTTAAACATACAGTATCAATTCAAAATTATGTGGTTCTATCCCATAGGTATCCTTTAATACTCAAATACGTTATTCCCAAATACCGTTGGTGCACTTTAAAATCTTAAATCATTAGGAAATTTTTACGGGGCGATATATTCTCCCCCACTTAGGATCATTCGTCCTCGAATGAGGAGTAGAGTCCGTCCCCAAACACTTAACATGACTCGTTTCTTCTTCCACACATCTTAAGCTCCCAAATTTGACTAACATCCAAATTTTTCAGAAATTTCGGCAGAGTCTGCTTTTAAATTGGGCCTAACCACCTACCAGAGGACCACCAAAACAACTCCTAACAACAGATCCACAACTCAACAAAGTATCATGATATATATCAACATCACTAATCTTAACATTACAGGAATTATATTATCAAGAGTGATATCTGGACATGAACTGCACATTTTTAAATTATAAGGCCTAGAAAGTACCTTTCAAATCAAAACCAATTGCTATATAATCAAGCAAAAATATTTTCTTTCCACAACACTTTCGGCCTTCAAGGTGACCTTCTCGACTTACAGACTTTCCATAACACATTGACGTAGGCAATCCCAACTTCCAGACTTATGTAACAAAGATGACAATTAGGTACCTCTCATAAGCTAACTATCCATTAACTTCACCTTCAATAACCTCTACCGGAACGATATACAAAGGATTTCCAATTACTTCCTTAGACATAGACACCTGAAACACCGGGTACACGGAGGATAATAATAGGGAAACATCATACTCATAGTTTGGCCTATTTCCTTCAAGATTTTATAAGGCCTAATATGACTACACATACTTTACCTTCCTTAACAATTCACCCAATATATTCATAGAGAAAATCTTGAGAATAACCCGTTCACTTTCTTCAACTCTAAATCACTACGCCAAACACCCAAACTAAACCTTTGGCGACCTCCAACAATTACTCTGAGATGTGCTAGCTTTAATATTACCATAAAAATTCCTATCCAATATGTTTGTTCACTGAATGACGCTTCTTCTTTGACATATTTGACCCTTCAACCCCCATAGGTTACTATAAATATGAACAACGAGGTTCGAGATTAGGCTGGAATTGTTTTCCAGATTCCATTAATGTGCTGAGCAGAGCATCTTAGGAGGTTATATGCTAAGAGACATGAAGGATACTACCAATAGTGCTGACATGGTTAATCATTATGATGATATCATTTATTCGACACATGAGACATAGAGTTGCCTAGTAGGCATTGATAATGTAGGGACCATGTTCATGATTCTGAGATTTAAAAAAATAAATCATTTTAGACATGTGACATATGGGAGGCATGGTCGGGAGGATAAAGACATTAGCGTCAGTTATTCTTGGAAGACTAAGAGTCATGAAAAGGGCATCAACAATTGTTTCATTCAATATGTGCCTTGTTCGGCAATAGTAGGCCTCAAATAGAAATAGCCAAGTACGTGATACCAGTCGCCTATTGGAATGTAGGGAAAATCAGTTTATCTCATAATGAGAATATTATGGCACCCTGAATGTGATATGGGTTTCAAAATACATGTAGTTGCATTACACTCTTAACAGTATTTGACACAGGGAATCTATGCCACAAGCCTATGAGGTTGAAAAAGAGGCTGAACACTTGTGAGATTATTATCATTCTGACAACTTAACCCTTCACAATAGTTGATCCTATATGAGAGGAATAGAGATACAACAAACTTGTCTTTCAATTCAATATGCTCATCATAAGGCTAATTAACTTTCAACCTCACACAAGTGAAATCATGTAGCTAGGACATCTTAATATTGGGATGAAATCATGTATTGGTTAGAGAGAATGAACACTTTGCTATGAGCTAGACATGTTTTTGCCATAACAACTCTCAAGCTGCAATACTAGGCCAACTCATGGGCAACTACAATTCTAGGAACAATGTGAGTTACTCACTGAGGTATGCTCTAGGTGGACATGAAAGTTATATTGAGATGGGCGAACAAAAGTTCTTCTTGTGACGAATTTGTGAAATTTTCAAATTTCCTAGAAACTTTATGCAGAGAAGTGACCCCTTTCAATTTACATGTGCACATGTGATAGGTGTTGAGATATGGCTCTTATGTTATAAACAGTGAAAAGGATTCATGATACTATTCATAAAGAAGTAACGTGACTGTTCCAACCATAGGAGCCACATACACCGGAGAGAAAAAGAGTGGCTCAAGAAGGACCTCAACACTAGGCTGCTTTACATTAGATTTGATACCGCATAGGCAAAATTTATGACTGTGCATGCATAAGCACAAGTGAGCAGATGTTATCCATTTGAATCAAAAGGTTCTGTAAGATATTCATCAGGTATAGTCTCTTATTGAGAATTTAGGAAAGCAAGTGGGAAGTATTAATACTAGAGTTATAACTCAATTCAAGGACATAATTATAGAGCTCAATTCCTCAAGAGGTTGTAAATAAGAGAATTGTGATCAAGAGGCTTCACGAATACTGTGTCTCGTTCAAAGAGTAGGTACATGCAATATTTTGTGATTCAACATTTTGGTTACGACCATATTTATAAGGCTCTTCAATATGGATGCACATATACAAGAAGGAAAATAATGCGGTGCTCATAATGATGTACTAAGGAGTGACTTACTTGATGACTTTAGATTGACAGGGCAGTACCTTAATTGAAGCCCCTCTACTCCACATCCAAAACATACATTAGTACCATAGTGACATACCCCCGAATGACATCTCATACACTTCACACAACGAGGATGGGGTCCGCTAAACTGACTCACGCCACTTACCTGATATTTACCCTTTTCGCATACATCATAAGCATTCCCCTTAGTCTTCCTCCAAGCCTTCATGGCGGGAGTAACAATCGCAGCAACAGCTCGTTGTATGGACTTTTGGAATTGCCCAAATCTACCACCCCTAGCATACTTCTAAGCATACTCACAACATGATGCCAAATGTTCCTTCCCGCATATCGGGTAGACCGGGATGGGTGCACCCAACCTAGGGCATTTGTTCTTCTTATGCCCCCTCTTTCCACAACCATAACATATTTCAAGAGTGACCCAACATAAACCCGAGCGACTTTTCTTTCATATCAAACATTCTGGCTCATTGATGCCAATATCTTTCATTTCTTTGGTGCTCTCACCACATAATCTGGTGGCGTGGTGACACTAAACACTTCCCCTAGCAATTGGTTCTTTCATTCCCTCCTCGATGCCTCAAACTTGTGGTTTACTCATATGAAAAATGAGACATGACGAGGAATTTAGCTTCCTATCTTTAGCTCTATCGCACGATATGGAGTACCAAAGAAGTGTGAAATTCCAAAATGCCCAAGAAGCCTCCTCATTATAGATGTGGTCGACAACACACCGATAAGAAGGACTCTACTAGACACGGCTCCGAGACATCCTAGAACATTTTAAAACCTTAGGCTCTGATACCAAGTTTGTCACGCCCCAAACTCGGGGAGCGCGACCGGCGCTCAACCGAGTGAACTTGGTCAAGCAAGCCTGTTAGATTTCCTTCTATCCAAACTCATCTATGAATAAAGAGGAGATGTACTCCATTAATGAAACATTAAAAAAATTTCATTTCCCTTAGCAACTTCATTCATAATTTCCAAAATATTACGAGTTTATAGGATTAATGAAAAACATGATTTTCAAATACCAACATTTCTAATTCAATTCCCCACATTAAATAGCACCCACAACTTGTCTACGGAGCCTCTAAGTACAATAGAAGAGAAATATGAAAAAGTCGGCAACAAGGCCCCGGCTATACCTCAACCACAAAGTACCTGAGAAATAAAAGATACATGACCCCGTAATGAAGTGGGGCTCACCAAGTCAGCTAAAGAGAGTGTACCACTATCACTGATCAGTGTCTCCTGCTGTGGAACCACTTGCATCCATTAAAGATGCAGTGCCCCCAGCAAAAGGGACGTTAGTACCGTCCAATAGCACTAGTATGTAAAGCTAAAAGTCCTCTTTCAAAATAGAATTCCCATATAAGAAAAGGCATCACATAGAAACAGCAAGTCATAATCAACAATATCCAAATATTCAGTTAAAACATAATAATTTTCAAAATACGAACTTCATATACAATTTTTGGGGTTGGGAGATCATTAGCACCGATATACCACTGTTCACAATATCAATGTTCACAATATCACTGTTCACAATACCAATGGTCACAATACCAATATTCACAATACCAATGTTTACAATACCAATGCCACCGTACTTTTAGCACGGAGTCCGATCACAACCCGATCGGCTAGGCCATCTCATTAGAGACATCAACCACAATCACTATGAATACCAATACCACCGTAATTTTAGCACAGAGTCCGATCATGACCCGACTGGCTAGGCTATCTCATTAGAGACATCAACCACAATTACTATAAATACAAATACCACCGTAATTTTAGCACGAAGTCCGATCACGACGCGATCGGCTAGGCTGTCTTATTTGATGACATCAACCAAAATCACAATTTTAATTACAATTTCTAGCACAATCACCACCATGTGTGCGGCATGGTATCCGATCACGACCCGACCGGCTAGGCTGTCTTATTCGAGACATCAACCCTTTTATATCAATCAATCTTATCCCAATTAAGAGGAATAAATTTATCACATCAATCTCATCCCAAATAAGGGGAATAATTCACAAAAATAACATAGGTGCAAATGTATTTACCTCATCATCTTCCACATTGTATAAATCTCCACTAGTATTTTCAACCAATAAAAACAACAATATTTCCTTGGCTCTTTTGGCCATTCACAAGATTCTTTATTCAAGGCACGGTGGCCATATTTATTATTCCACACTTTCATTTCTTCCCTCTCATGTATCATTATTATAAATATCAACATACATATAATATTCCGTAAATCACAACTTCAAGTTCATTAGAAATGAACAATTTAAGCACAATAGATTTCTTTCCGAGAAATGGAGTAAAATAATTGGCAATTGATGCGCAAGTTTAAATCATCAACAAATAACGCACCATTTATTCTTGACATATTTCCCCCAAAAAGGGCAATACACAATTTTCACTCACGAATATGTAAGAACGCAAAACACATTGAAAATACTCACAAATCATAGCGTCTGTTAAAATAGCCACATATAGGCATGATTTGAGTTTATAAGCTTTTAGGCAATCTTATTTTCGAAGTCAACTCGGAATAGTTGAATCAAGCCTTATTTCATAACCTTTCTCACATCATTTCATTTCATTGGCACCATTGGCCACAAGTATAACTTTCACTCTTGGCACATTGGCCACACTTTATGTCCACAATTCACTTATTTTACTTCCAACCATCTTTATAGGTTATCAACAGTAAGGCATTTCCAATCAAGACTTTAAGTACACATATGAGCAATTAAGAGTCTTAAAAATATTGAGATTTATCTCACACAATTTGGCATACTAGCTTTCATTGAAACACGACTCAAAGCCATAACATTTTAATATGCAACCCATACTTTGAAACTTACGGAAACATTATGGAATTCAATTCCAAGATAGAAAGTTTAGCCAACATACCTCACTTTGAGCTTTTACTACAACGTTCCGGAAATTCTAGCAATCCCAATCTATTTTGAGACATAACAAAATTGAACACAAATTAGGAAGATATTCATGATTTCAACTCATTTGAGCATTTTATCAAACATCTAGTAGGCATGAATCTATACATCTCTTAACCATAGAATTAGTTTATCCAAATACTACCATTTACCAACAATTTATCCCACCATCATTCTTAAACAATTCTTAACTTCCAACATCACATACATGACCATCCATCCACACCCAACCAATAAAATTTCATCAAATAATCACCTTTACATCTCTACAATGGTTATGTACTTAAATTGGGAACTTATGGCTTCCAATCACCATACCCTAAGTTATAACACATCTTCCATACATAAATAATCCCCATATATTAGTTAGAGATGGTAGACATACCTCTTGTAGTGAGACTCATGAAAATCCCAACTTGTAATGTTCTTGATCAATTTGGGGATTTAAATGGAAATCTGTGGATCTTCAAGATTAATCGTAGTTAATACAAGTGTTTAGGAGTAGTAATCAACTCAAAATTACACCAAAAACATTACCTTGGTTCATGGGAGGGAGGTGTTGGGCGGATTCCCCTTGATATACAAGCCCTAGCTCAAAGAAATGACTTGGGGGGTATTTAATGGGTTCCTACGTGTGCGGCCGTGCTCCTGGGCAAGTGGCCACGCATCTGGCCGTGCATCTGAGGCAGAAACTCTCAAATATGCGCGGCCGCGCATCTAGGCGCACATATGACACATGTCCAGTAAAATGGACATAACCTTCTGTATACATATCCAAATGATGAACTGTTTGATTCGTTGGAAACTAGACCCAAAGGGATTTAATTGGATAGCTAGATCAATACCTAAGTCATTATATTGAGGGAGTTCTATTCATTTGAAGTTTGGTCTTGTGCTAATTGAAACATCCTTTACACTTAATGTATCCAACTTGTTACACACAAGTTCTTGCCATTCACAAAACTCCTTAGTATGTTCCAACACACCTTAAACATACATTATCAATTCAAAATCATGCGGCTCTATCCCATAGGTCTCCTTTAATACTCAAATACGGTATTCCCAAATACCGTTGGTGCACTTGAAAATCTTAAATCATTAGGAAATTTTTACGGGGCGTTACAGTAAGCAATTACTTTTCCTGGTCTTTCTTTCCCCTTGTTGCATACATACTTAGCTTATCTTAGTCCCCACGCATGCTGGAATTTTTTTTTTTTTGCAACTCATATCATTTCGACCATTACTTTTGGTTTCACTTTCCGCTCATTAGCCACGATAGGTGCCAGACCACTTTCTTATGGAGCGCATACAATGTTGTAGTGAGACTGCTATAAGAAGACCATTTCTTATTTAAGTTACTATGTTTAGACTTGCTCGTAACTCTACTAGACTTGCTCATAACTCGTGAGACCTAAACAACCTAGTGCTATGATACTAACAGTCTCATACGTGGAACAATCTAAATAACTGAAGTCAAAATAGCGATAAAATTCAAAACCATCCCAAATTCTGGTGTCATCGAGTACATGAGCTCTATAGAATATTAAGTACAAAATATGAAAAAATATAATATTAATTGGACGACTAAATAGTAATAACATGAAATAAGAAAAGGGACTTCAAGGCCTGCGAATAGAACATCAGTGCTACCTCAAAATCTCCACGTCAATACGGATAACATCTCTCTAGCAATCGCTACCAGCAACACCTGGATCTGAATATAGAGTGCAGAGTATAGTATGAGTACAACCGGCCTCATGTACTCAATAAGTAAAAAGTCTAACCTCGATCTAAAAGTAGTGACGAGATTTGGCAAGGCCTATTACTCTCTCTCCAACGGTCAACAATAATAATAAAGACATAATAATGGTAAAAGGAAAAGCATCTCAATTATATCAGTTTCATCTTTATCACAATAAAAGGAAAATAAACATGCTTTCCAAATATATTAGTCAAGGCATCAATTTTAAAGACATCAAATATAAAATAGCAAGAGGAAATACAACTATATGCCTGCATAAACTCATCAACATCACAATTTAAATCTTCAAGTAAACACAATCCCAGCATATACATAGTACCTGGCATGAGTACCCCTCAATCATCACGCATACACACTCAGCACTGTACGGGTGCCTGACATAAGCCCCTTACTAAGCACGTATCAAGTGCCTTCACTCACAGGGCCCAAAGTAACATAGGTTATCACCTGACTCTAGAAGAGCGGATCCTAGCCCAAGTGCTAATCGGATCAAAAGCCAATGATCATCATAAGCTTTCGCGGGACTTTATCGTAAGCTTTCTTTAGCTCAATGAACACCATATGCAAGTTCTTTTTCTTCACCATGTATTGCTCCACCAACCTCCTCACAAGGTGAATGGCTTCCGTAGTTGACTGTCCAGGCATGAAACCAAACTAGTTTTCAGAAATTGACACACTCCTCCTCATCCTCCCTTTTATCACCCTCTCCCAAACTTTCATCGTATGGCTTAGCAACTTGATACCCCTATAGTTGTTGCAGTTTTGGATATCCTCCCTTATTTTTGTACATCGGAATCATCATACTCCACCTCCACTCCTCATGCATCTTCTTCGTCATAAAAATGACATTCAACAACCTAGAGAGCCATTCCAAGCCTGTCTTACCCGCGCTCTTCCAGAATTCAATAGGGATATCGTCTGGCCCGGTCGCTCTACCCCTACTCATTTTGTGTATAGCCCCTTTGACCTATCCCACTCTCATGCATCTACAGTACCCAAAATCTCGACGCTGCTCCGAGTACTCCAAATCGCCCAACACAATGCTCTTATCTCCCTCTTCATTCAAGAGTTTATGGAATTAAAACTGCCATCTTCGCCTGATCTATGCCTCATCCAACAAAACACTACCTTCCTCGTCTTTTATGCACATTACTTGGTCCAGATCACGGGCCTTCCTTTCTCTCACTTTTTCCAGCTTGTACAACTTCTTGTCCTCGCCTTAGTCTCCAAGCTCTTCATATAAACGACCGAACGCCGCGGTCTTAGCCGCAGTAACTGCTAACATCACCTCCTTCTTAACTTTCTTATACCATTGTTTGTTTGCCCTCTTCTCCACCTCATCCATGGTCTCTACAAGCTTCAAATACGCCATATTCTTGTCCTCCACTTTCCCTTGAACATCTTTGTTCCACCACCAATCCCTTTTATGGACACCAAAGAAATCCTTCGAGACCCCTAACACCTATCTCGCCGCCTCTCAAATCAACAAAGAATCACAGTTTAATTATCAAGTATAAATAATCTCAGTACGTTCATAGTGCCTGGCATAAAGTAACCCTGAATCAAACTTTAAGAACGCTCACGGTTCCTGGCTCAAAGCCCATGGACCCCACACAAAAATATATACACATACACATACACATACACACACTCAATATTGTATGGGTACCTGACACAAGTCCCTCACCAAGCATATATATGACCCTATGCCTGTGCCCACGATTAATACCTGACTCCAGAGGGGTGGGTCTTTACCCAAGAGGTGACCGGATCTATGTCAACAATCAATATCACGTAGCCCAATATGGATCATAGGGCATGCGTCACCTCATAATCAATACCACTCAGCCCAACATGGGGCCATCACACGTGTCACCTCATTATCAGTATTAAATCGTCTTTATGGCCCAAGATCAGTCATTAATCTGCTCAAGTCTCCATACGCCACCACTCCATAGAAACATAATTCAATATACCACATGGAATATACCAACATACTACAATTCAATTTAAACTCGTGTCATGCACAAGGACACCAACAACATGTGAGATAACATATCAAAAGTGTACGGAGACCGAGATATAACATGCGTATATAATATCATGACTAAAAAGTATGATTACGACTAAGGCAAATCATTCAACATAGAAAACATAGCCCTATCATGCCCCAACAAGTAAGCAAATGTCCTAGGCATGAATTCTAACCTGAATGATAGCTCACATTGTCATACAAATGGAGAAAACATGACATTGAAGAAGCATGATTGCAAAATAAGACATATAATGACCTAAGAACCACAAGAATAATGAATAACCACGGCGCACACATATACACTCGTCACCTCGCATATATGTCACCCCTAACATATAACAAATACCATAGACCATAGGAAAATTACCCTCAAATCTATCTGGAATGAGTTGAGCAAGTTTCTTAAATATTGTTCATCGTGATCACGGAGCTTCTTGGTCACGATCACGAAGGGTAAAATTATGCTGGGAATTTTGTGAACCACGATTGCAAAGAAGGACGACTAGCAAATCTTTAAATCATCCAATTTTGGGATTTTGAGTTTATTTCTTCACTTTTGGAGTTCTTGGAGCACAAGTAACGCGATTTTGGAGGAGTTAAACACCAAATCATGAGGGTAAGTAATTTTAGTATATATTTTTTCCATGTATTATTATGCCTTAATGAAGAATTTGAAGAGAAAAAATTGGGGTTTTTTTACTTGAACTTAAGAGAATAAATTGTGATTTTGAACATGAAATTGAGGTTGGATTTGGAAACCAATTATATATATGGACTTGTATCCTAATGGGCATTCTAGATTTATGAGTTTTGTTGTGTTCCGGGGTGCGGGCCGGGTTGACTTTGAGTATTTGATTAAATATTTGACCTTTATCATTTGGGTTTGATTCCTATGGCACTATTGGATGTTATTGAGTTGTTTTTGGCTAGTATCGAGCCGTTCGGAGGTCGATTCGTGTAACGACCTGACTTGTCATTTTAAGAATTTACACCCTGTTCAATGACTTAAGGTCTCGAGCAGCTTCGCAATATGTATTATGACCTACGGGTGTGGTCGAGTTTGATTTACTAAAGATTCGGAATTAAATTAAACGAACAATCCTTAATTTGAAGCTTAAATGGAAAGAGTTGACCGGAGAGTTGACTTTTGAGAAAACGACTCCGGAATGGAATTTTGTTGATGTCAATAGCTCTGTATGGTGATTTTGGACTTAGCAGCGTGTCGGGAAAATTATTTGGAGGTCTGTAGTGGAATTAAGCTTGAAATGCCGAAAGTTAAATTTTTGGAAAGTTTGATCGGGGGTTGACTTTTTGATATCGAGGTCGGAATCCGATTCTGGAAATTTGAATAGGTCCGTTATGTCACTTATAACTTGTGTGCAAAATTTGAAGTCATTCCGGATTGATTTGATATGTTTCGGCACAAGATATAGAATTTGAAAGTTCAAAGTTCATAGATTTTGATTTGAGGTGCGATTCGTTATTTTGATATTGTTTGATGTGATTTGAGGCTTCGAGTAGGTCTGTGTTATGTTATGGAATTTGTTTGTATGTTCCAATGGGGTCCCGAGGGCCTCGGGTGAGTTTCGGATGCTTAACGGATCGAATTTGGATTTGGAGGAGGAGCTGAAGCAGCTGGGCTGCTGGTGTGATCACACCTGCGCGAAAAAGGGCCGCAGGTGTGAGCTCGCGGATGCGATAAATGAGTCGCGGAAGAGGAAAATTTATGGGCTGGCCAGGCACCGCGGGTGCGAAAAATTTGCCGCGGATGCGAAGGCCATGGGTGCGAAAAATTGGCCGCGGATGCGAAGACCGCGGGTGCGAAAAAATTTGCCGCGGGTGCGGAAAATTTACCGCAGGTGTGAAGAAATCACCGCGGATGCGAAAACCTCTGGGCAAATCAAAAACAGAGGGGTTCCGAGCTTTTGCCATTTTGGGCATTTCAAGCTCGGGTTGGGCGATTTTTGAGCAAGGTTTTCATGGGAAAACTTGAGGTAAGTCCCTTGTGATCATTTCTACTCCATAATATTGCATTATCATCGAATAATCCGATTAGATTACATGTTTTTGAGGTGTAAATCGGGGGTTTGAACTTAGGGATTTGAAAACGAAAAATTAAGATTTGGAGGTCGAGTTGTTATTGGAATTCGATAAAATTGGTATGGTTGAACTCGTATTGGAATGGGTGTTCGAATTTCATGAAAATTTTGTCAGGTTCCGAGGGGCGGGCCTGCGTTGACTTTTTGGAATAAAATTTTATGTCAACGCATTATTATCCGAAATTGTTTTTGATGAATTTTAATGAAGTTATACAATTAATTTGGATAAATTTGAGCTGTCCAGAGGTCAATTCAAGCAAGAAGACTATTTTGGAATATCAGCCTAACTTCAAAAAGGTAAGTGTCTTGCTTAACCTCGAATGGGGGAATTATCCCTTAGACATTGAGTCTTATGTGCCATTTGTAAAATGTTAAAAGCCGTGTACGCGAGGTAACGAGTACGTACTCAGGATTATACGTGCAAAAATTCATTGAATTAAAGTCTTAGGCATTTTTGTGTAGTAAATTGGGAAATTGTGGAAAATTATTAAATCATCTGTTTGCCATGCATAAATCCTTATTGTTGAATTTGTTTTTATATGATAATTTGATGTGATTGTTACTTGAAATATTTATGAAATTTCGTGAGTATTGTTGGTTTAATATTTCTTGAAAATTAATTCCAATATGAATTTTCCTCTGCAAATAATTAATTAAATGAGCTTAAGAAGAGGTGTTTATATAATTATTGAAAATTTGAATTTAATGAAGACTTTGCTTTATGTTGAATAATTTCTATCTCCATTGATTGTTTTTGGGTGTTATATACATTGTGTGGAGCCTTGGGTTATTTGTTGTGAAATTAATTGATTTTGTCATATCTTTTGAATTTGGTTGTGGCCATTGGGCAAATTGTGATATGAATTGATTTTATTATGTTGCTGTGATAATTTTCCGTGTAAATTGTTGTGTTGTGTGAGTTGTTATTTTGGGGAGATAAGGGTGGCATTTCACCGTTGATATTATATGGTTATAAGGGTGGCATTTCACTGTTGTGTTTGTTGGAATATTGTCTGGGCGGAGCGATAAGGGTGGCTATAGGAGCGATAAGGGTGGCTATTGGTATTGTCTGGGCGGAGCGATAAGGGTGGCTATAGGAGCGATAAGGGTGGCAATAGGAGCGATAAGGGTTGCTATTGTCAGGGACGATATGTGATGATGTGGGTTTGTGGTGTTGACAATTTTTATGTGATGTTGGGATTTTTTTGTGTTTATTTTTATACCTTGTGCAACTTGTCTTGTTATCAGTAAGTTAATAATAATCTGATTTATGTTGAAATTAGGAGCCTGTGGCTATTTCCAGGCGGTTTATTAAATGAAACGTGGGCACGAGGTGCCGTGATTTGTGATATGAAATGGGGATATTGGCACGTGAATTGTCAGTGCAGTTGTGATATAAAACGTCGGCACGAGGTGCTGTGATGAAATGATAATGATATTTGGCACGTGAATTGTCCGTGCAGTTGTGATATGAAATGAGGACACGAGGTGCCGTGCAGATATGATAATTTAATTATGGGCATGAGGTGCCGTTAAAATATGAAAATGGGCTGAGACCCGTATTTACGAAAAATATGAAAATGGGCTGAGACCCGTATTTTGATGATTTTGAAATGAGGTGTCACATGATGACTTTTTAATTGAAAGAATTATATTCAAAATATTTATTTAGAAGGATTTTACTTAGAAAGTATTATATAAAAGAATTGTATTTTGAAAGATATTTATTTGAGGAAATTGTATTTGAAAAGATTTATTGAAAGAAATATATTTGAAAAATAATTATTTGAGGAAAATTATATTTGAAAGAGAGTTATCTGGAAGAACTATGTGAAAGACATTTATTTGAAGGGCTTGATTTAATTGGGTGTAATTGTGTTTATTAATTGTTGAGTGATATTAATGGTATTTTTTTAGTCTATTGTGCATATCACTGGTTGTTTTATCCTGCCTTTATGATTATTTGTTTTCTATTATTTTGTATATTATATTGCACAGGTTATTAGACTGGTGAGTGTCTTGACTGTACCTCGTCTCTACTCCATTGAGGTTAGTCTTGATACTTACTGGGCACCGCTGTGGTGTGCTCACTCTACACTTCTGCACATTTTTGTGCAGAGCCAGGTATTGAAGATAACGGACTTGAGCAGAGTTAAAGCGGGATCATAAGGATTCAAGGTAGAGCTGCTTGGTTGTCGCAGTCCCTTGGAGTCTTTTCATTTCATTGTACTGTTAATTTGTAATCAAACAGTATTGTATATTCGGTCCTCGTGATCATTCTATGTCTTCAATTAGAGTTCGTGAATCAGTACTACCAGTCTTGGGAGGTTGTATATTGTAATTATTTCCGCTGTTAGTTTTGATTATTTATTTAATTCAAAAAAAATGGCTTAAAAAATGCAATGGAAATCGGCTTAGCTAGTCTTAGAGACTAGGTGCCATCACGACTCCTGTGGTGGGATTTTGGGTCGTGACAAGTTGGTATCGGAGCTCTAGGTTCATAGGTTCTACGAGTCACAAACGAGTCTAGTAGAGTCTTGCGGATCGGTACGGAGACATCTGTACTTATCTTTGAGAGGCTATAGAACTGTTAGGAAATTTCCATTTCTTTCATTCTTATCGTGCGAAATTTGTTGAATTTTGAATTTGAACCTTTGTATCTCCATTCTCTCACAGATGGTGAGGACACGTGCTACTGGGTTAGTTGAGCAGGTATCCGCACATACTGTTAGGGCTGCAAGAGGCCGGGGCTGAGGTAAAGGTCGAGGAAGTGGCACGTGTTGCGACTAGAGCACCTGTCAGAACAACAGTTGAGGAGTCACTAGTAGCTCCAGTTGGGGGACAGGTACCAGAAGCACATGTTGTTACCCTCGGACTTCAGGAGACCTTAGCACAGTTCCTGAGTATGTTTAGTACATTAACTCGGGCGGGATTGACCTCTGTTGCACCAAATATTTCGCAGATTGGGGGAGTAGATCAGACTCCTACCATAATTCTAGAGCGGCAGGTTCACATTGGTCAGGTTCCGGGTGCAATACTGGTACAACCTGTTATTCCAGTTCGGCCTGAGGTCAGGCCCGAGGCATCAGAAGAAGAACAAAAGAGACTTAAAAGGTTTAAGAGGTATAGTCCACCTACTTTCAGTGGCACAGCTACAGAGGATGCCCAAGAATTTCTAGAAAATTGTCACCGTATTCTCCGCACCATGGGTATTGTGGAGGTGAGTGGAGTTGCCTTTACTACATTTCAACTGTCAGGCGCAGCGTATCGGTGGTGGCAAATCTATGAAGAATGTAGACCATCTGATGCAACACCACCAACTTGGGCTCAATTTTCGGAAATGTTCATGAAAGAGTTTGTTCCCCAGACTCTCAGAGATGCGTAGCGCACAGAGTTTGAACGGTTGCATCAGGGCACTATGACAGTGTCAGAATATGCTATCAGGTTCAGTGAGTTAGCCCGTCATGCACCGATCTTGGTTCCTACAATCAGAGAGCGGGTCCGCAGATTCATTGAGGGGCTCGATTATGATATTAAAATATGCATGGCTCGAGAATTGCAAACTAATACTCTATTTCAACTAGTAGTGGAGATTGCAAGGAAGATTGAGGGTGTTTTAGGCAAGGAAAGGGAGCCTAAGGAGGCCAAAAGGTCTCGAAGATCTGGAGGGTTCAGTAGGTTTTGCTCTTCAGCTAGAACCCATTATAGCGGAGGCTTGAGCAGTCGGTCAGCTCAGTCCGCACATCAGATTACTCGGGGTGCTCCAATTTATAGTGCATCACCGATACGAGATTCTTACAGTGGTTATTCCAGTTATCTGGCACAGACTCAGTACGAGCAGCCGCGACCTCAGAGGGGTTGTTATGAGTGTGGTGATACTAGGCATATCATGAGAGATTGTCCCAGACTTGGGAGGGGTGGATTTCATCAGAACACTCCAGCTACAAGCTTTATTCCAGCTAATACTCCACGTGCACAGTCAGCTAGAGGTGGAGGACAGGCGGGTAGTGGGCACCTAAGAGGTGGAGACCAGAACCACTGATATAATCACTATGATTTGGCTGTGGCCAATACACCAGATGGTGTCGTTGCAGGCACGATCCTGATTTTTATTATAAAAGGATATTTTCCTTAATTTGATTTGGTTCTGAATAATGAGGCGAGTCCTCCTATTATGCTCCACTTATGGTGAGCTTCATAAATTTGTGACCCACTTATATGTTTATCCCTGTTGGGAGATTTAAAGATGTGAGTCTGCGTCTGTTATTTTATTTTTGTACACTATTGAGGGCTATAAGTCCAAAAATAATCTTTATTATTCATTACAGTGGGTTTAATGTATTTCGGAATAATTGATTCTAATTTTTATGAATTATACGCCCTACCGGTAGGGGGGTTCATTATATGTTGTGAAAATTATTTATGAAATGTATTGAAAGGAAGAAATAAAGGAAATTGAAAATTTCAGTTGGCACAATGTGCAACATAATTGTGATTCGGATTTGAGGACGAGATCCTCGCATTTTTACATGATGTGAAATATTTAAATTGGGTTGCAAGCCGCGATGGAAGTTATATAAGGACGAGGTCCTTGTGGTGAAATGTTTATGAGTTTAAAATTCTCCCTTGTGAAATTTAATTTGTGCAATAATATTAATAGGGAGTCATATCGGTTAGGCTTATTTGATAATGCTTGTATATTTTCTGTTCATATTCAGCCATTTTCGTAATGTAAATATTGAGTTTTAGCCTATGAGGTGAGTGCCCATGTGACATTAAATGTGACTCATTAATCCGAGTAAGTAATCATGAGGTCTTCATGCCTCACATTCCGTTGTCAGTGTTGTGAAAATTCAAAATGAGGTGGTGGTTAATATGAGATTAATTGATGATGCTGGAATTAATTATGAACAGCTTTTAAGACCAGAGATGTGGTGATGAGCATACATATGATATGCTTCATGTCCTGATATCATTATGGTAATGCAGTGCTTGTGATGCCAAGATTAATGTTATTGTTATATACCCTGTGGTATTTTGTTGGGTTGTGGATATGTTGTTAGGAGTTGTTTGGGTGTTACTCCGGCAGGTGGATAGGCCCAATTACAGGGGAGACTCTGCCAAAATTTTCTGAAAAAAAAAATTGGGAGTTAGAAAAATTTGGGGGATTGAGATATGTGAAAGAAGAGATAAGTTATGTTGTGTGTTTGAGGGCGAATGATCCTAAGCGGGGAAGAATGAAATACCCCAGAAAAGTTGATGTGTGCATAGGCATGAGTTGCTATAGCCAGTTGAGACTAATACCGTGCGTCGAAGTGAAAATCAGGTATTTTGGAAATGAATGGAGAGTTAGGGATTTTTGCTCTAAAGCTTATAAGAATGGAGAAAAGAAATAATCTCAATTGAGATGGTGTTGTCGGACCCGTGCTAAATTGCGGGAATGTAAAATCACTCACTAGTATATGTGCAAGAATATACTCAGTAATTTAAAGTCATTAGAAAGATTCTTAGCACGTTTGAGGACGAACGTTTGTTTAAGAGGTGGAGAATGTAACGACTCGACTTGTCGTTTTAAGAATTTACGCCCCGTTCAATGACTTAAGGTCTCGAGCAGCTTCGCAATATGTATTATGACCTGCGGGTGTGGTCGAGTTTGATTTACTAAAGATTCGGAATTAAATTAAACGAACAATCCTTAATTTGAAGCTTAAATGGAAAGAGTTGACCAGAGAGTTGACTTTTGAGAAAACGATTCCGGAATAGAATTTTGATGATGTCAATAGCTCCGTATGGTGATTTTGGACTTAGCAGCGTGTCGAAAAAATTATTTTGGAGGTCTATAGTGGAATTAAGCTTGAAATGCCGAAAGTTAAATTTTTGGGAAGTTTGACTGGGGGGTTGACTTTTTGATATCGAGGTCGGAATCCGATTCTGAAAATTTGAATAGGTCTGTTATGCCATTTATGACTTGTGTGCAAAATTTGAAGTCATTCCAGATTGATTTGATATGTTTCGGCACAAGATATAGAATCTGAAAGTTCAAAGTTCATAGATTTTGATTTGAGGTGTGATTCGTCGTTTTGATATTGTTTGATGTGATTTGAGGCCTCGAGTAGGTCTGTGTTATGTTATGGAATTTGTTTGTATGTTCCAATGGGGTCCCGAGGGCCTCGGGTGAGTTTCGGATGCTTAACGGATCGAATTTGGATTTGGAGGAGGAGCTGAAGCAGCTGGGCTGCTGGTGTGGTCACACCTGCGCGAAAAAGGGCCGCAGGTGTGAGCTCGCGGATGCGATAAATGAGTCGCGGAAGAGGAAAATTTATGGGCTGGCCAGGCACCGCGGGTGCGAAAAATTTGCCGCGGATGCGAAGGCCACGGGTGCGAAAAATTGGCCGCGGATGCGAAGACCGCGGGTGCGAAAAAATTTGCCGCGGGTGCGGAAAATTTACCGCAGGTGCGAAGAAATCACCGCGGATGCGAAAACCTCTGGGCAAATCAAAAACAGAGGGGTTCCGAGCTTTTGCCATTTTTGGGCATTTCAAGCTCGGGTTGGGCGATTTTTGAGCAAGGTTTTCATGGGAAAACTTGAGGTAAGTCCCTTGTGATCATTTCTACTCCATAATATTGCATTATCATCGAATAATCCGATTAGATTACATGTTTTTGAGGTGTAAATCGGGGGTTTGAACTTAGGGATTTGAAAACGAAAAATTAAGATTTGGAGGTCGAGTTGTTATTGGAATTCGATAAAATTGGTATGGTTGAACTCGTATTGGAATGGGTGTTCGAATTTCATGAAAATTTTGTCAGGTTCCGAGGGGCGGGCCTGCGTTGACTTTTTGGAATAAAATTTTATGTCGACGCATTATTATCCGAAATTGTTTTTGATGAATTTTAATGAAGTTATACAATTAATTTGGATAGATTTGAGCTGTCCAGAGGTCAATTCAAGCAAGAAGACTATTTTGGAATATCAGCCTAACTTCAAAAAGGTAAGTGCCTTGCTTAACCTCGAATGGGGGAATTATCCCTTAGACATTGAGTCTTATGTGCCATTTGTAAAATGTTAAAAGCCGTGTACGCGAGGTAACGAGTACGTACTCGGGATTATACGTGCAAAAATTCATTGAATTAAAGTCTTAGGCATTTTTATGTAGTAAATAGGGAAATTGTGAAAAATTATTAAATCATCTGTTTGACATGCCTAAATCCTTATTGTTGAATTTGTTTTTATATGATAATTTGATGTGATTGTTACTTGAAATATTTCTGAAATTTCGTGAGTATTGTTGGTTTAATATTTCTTGAAAATTAATTCCAATATGAATTTTCCTCTGCAAATAATTAATTAAATGAGCTTAAGAAGAGGTGTTTATATAATTATTGAAAATTTGAATTTAATGAAGACTTTGCTTTATGTTGAGTAATTTCTATCTCCATTGATTGTTTTTGGGTGTTATATACATTGTGTGGAGCCTTGGGCTATTTGTTGTGAAATTAATTGATTTTGTCATATCTTTTGAATTTTGTTGTGGCCATTGGACAAATTGTGATATGAATTGATTTTATTATGTTGCTGTGATAATTTTTCGTGTAAATTGTTATATTGTGTGAGTTGTTATTTTGGGGAGATAAGGGTGGTATTTCACCGTTGATATTATGTGGTTATAAGGGTGGCATTTCACTGTTGTGTTTGTTGGAATATTGTCTGGGCAGAGCGATAAGGGTGGCTATAGGAGCGATAAGGGTGGCAATAGGAGCGATAAGGGTGGCTATTGTCAGGGACGATATGTGATGATGTGGGGTTGTGGTGTTGACAATTTTCATGTGATGTTGTGATTTTCTTGTGTTTATTTTTATACCTTGTGCAACTTGTCTTGTTATTAGTAAATTAATAATAATCTGATTTATGTTGAAATTGGGAGTCTGTGGCTATTGCCAGGCGGTTTATAAAATGAAATGTGGGCACGAGGTGTCATGAATTGTGATATGAAATGGGAATATTGGCACATGAATTGTCCGTGCAGTTGTGATATAAAATGTCGGCACGAGGTGCTGTGATGAAATGATAATAATATTTGGCACGTGAATTGTCCGTGCAGTTGTGATATGAAATGAGGACACGAGGTGCCGGGAAGATATGGTAATTTAATTATGGGCACGAGGTGCCGTTGAAATATGAAAATGGGATGAGACCCGTATTTACGAAAAATATGAAAATGGGCTGAGACCCGTATTTTGATGATTTTGAAATGAGGTGTCACATGATGACTTTTTAATTGAAAGAATTATATTCAAAATATTTATTTGGAAGGATTTTACTTAGAAAGTATTATATAAAAGAATTGTATTTTGAAAGATATTTATTTGAGGAAATTGTATTTGAAAGGATTTATTGAAAGAATTATATTTGAAAAATAATTATTTGAGAAAAATTATATTTGAAAGAGAGTTATCTGGAAGAACTATGTGAAAGACATTTATTTGAAGGGCTTGATTTAATTGGGTGTAATTGTGTTTATTAATTGTTGAGTGATATTAATGGTATTCTTGTTGTCTATTGTGCATATCACTGGTTATTTTATCCTGCCTTTATGATTATTTGTTTCCTATTATTTTGTATATTATATTGCACAAGTTATTAGACTAGTGAGTGTCTTGACTGTACCTCGTCTCTACTCCATTGAGGTTAGTCTTGATACTTACTGGGCACCGCTGTGGTGTGCTCACTCTACACTTCTGCACATTTTTGTGCAGAGCTAGGTATTGAAGATAACGGACTTGAGCAGAGTTAAAGCGGGATCGTAAGAATTCAAGGTAGAGCTGCTTGGTTGTGACAGTCCCTTGGAGTCTTTTCATTTCATTGTACTGTTAATTTGTAATCAAACAGTATTGTATATTCGGTCCTCATGATCATTCTATGTCTTCAATTAGAGTTCGTGACTCAGTACTACCAGCCTTGGGAGGTTGTATATTGTAATTATTTTCTCTGTTAGTTTGTATTATTTATTTAATTCAAAAAAATGGCTTAAAAAATGCAATGGAAATCGGCTTACCTAGTCTTAGAGACTAGGTGCCATCACGACTCCTGTGGTGGGATTTTGGGTCGTGACAATTCGTGTGGGAAGGCATTTTTAGAGTATTGATTTGACTTGTTTGAGGTAAGTATCTTGCTTAATCTTGTTGAGGGAATCTTGTTGAAGGAATAACTATTAGGATATGAGTTTGTTTGCTTAATTGAAATATGTGGGATGTGACGAACATATATACGGGTGCTATGTATGATTCATGATCAGAGTAGTCTTTAGGCTGTACTATGTCTTGATTTGGGAATTGTTCTTCTTGCTATCATGCTTTATATGTTTATATGACTACGTGAACTTCGTGAATCATGCCAAAGATCATGTGTAGGTGTTGATTCCCTGTTTGAGCATGATATTCGCTATTATATGGCGTATTCGCCTGATCTGAGCTGTAGTTGTTCACTCGTACAGACATACACCATAGCATGCTATCTTCATCAGTCCATGAGTATGTTATTAGATATCTGTCATTCGTATACATGTGTTCTTGTATATGCTTTCTGTGTGATTGCGTGGATTGGCAGCACGTGAGTGGTTTGTGAGGGTTGAGTTATTATAACACGTGAGTGGTTTGTGAGGGTTGAGTTATTATGACATGTGAGTTGTCCATGCGGTTGTTATAATCTATGGCACGTGAGTTGTCCATGAAGTTATGGCATGTGAATTTTCCGTTCAGCATGTGGATATGGATCCATCCCCTAGGGTCACCCTCTCATGTTTCTCTCTATATTATGTACACGCAGGTTGTGAGAAATCGACGGGTTTCTAGTTGATGTGGATCTTGGTAAAATTGATCATTGGTTGCACTTTGCATCTCTTCTTTATTTGCAAACTCCTTGGATGTATACATGATTTTTATTGCATATCTTCTCTATATGCTAGCTCCAGAATGTATACATGCCCTTTTGCATATCTTCTATATATGCGGCTACTTTACTTGATGAGATGAATCACGTGTACATATCTTCTCTATATGTAGATCCATGCAACTAGACTTGTTTAAATATGTATATATTTTGTATATGGAATTGTTGATGGATTCCTTGATATTTCATGCATATCTTCTCTACATGCAATTGTTGATGGCTTACCTGATATTCCGTACATATCTTCTCTATATGCGACTAATGATGGATTACCTGATATTCCATGCATATCTTCTCTAAATGCAACTGTTGATGGACTATTTGATATTTTATGCATATCTTCTTTACATGCAAACTTCGATGATTTAATGTTGTTAGATGCATATCTTCCATATATGCTGAAATATTATAAGACGTACGCACATCTTCTCTATGTGCCCTGATTGGTGGTACCGGGACTAATACTTATATTTTGATACTTTTGTTGGGAATATGTATATGTTATTGAGTTGTACAGGTTATGTATAGTGAGTATCCTTGACCTGGAACCTCATCACTACCTCAACGAGGTTAGTCAGGATACTTACTAAGTACATGGGGTCGATTGTACTCATACTACACTTCTGTACCTTGCATGCAAATTTAGAAGTTGATTTGTTGTGGATGACCCCAACTTCCCTCCGTAGGATGTCGTGATGGCTAAGACTAGATAAGCCTAACACATGCTCATTTAATAAAGGAATTAAACTATTTAATCATTAATCATAAACTATTAAATGACATACATATCCGCAAGCGGCTAATAGTTATACATTTCCCAAAATCGGTAGTAAAGAGTCATAAGCACTACTAAAACACACTAAAATTTCTAAACATAATATTGTTTTGAATTACAATTTAATAGTAGCATAATGAAGTAAGATGGTGACTCTGAGGCCTGCGAACGTCAAGTAAGTATACCTTCAATTCTCCTGCCCGTAGACGGAACTCTCAACAGCACAATCAGAATACCTGGATCCGCACAAAAATGTGCAAAAGCGTAGCATGAGTACACCACAACGGTATCCAGTAAGTATCAAGCCTAACCTCACTAGAGTAGTGACAAGGCCAAGTCAAGACACCTACTAGACATAGAAATATGTTCAAGATATACATAAGCTAACAATGGAAAGAACATCAATGTAAGACCAACGATGGAAAAATTATTGATTTACAACCAACAATGAAGTAATAGAAACATAAATGGTAGTAAGTAGTAAATGAGTAATAAAGAAACAACATAATCAGAAAATTGATGAGATGTAAATGAACTTAAATAAGGAAAAATAACAGATTACAACTCAAATAATCAAACCGCTTCCAGCGCATGGACTTACAACAAGAATTACCCTGAGACACCTCACCTCATAAACCACAAATCAAGAACCACAATTTCCAAGTCTTACACGTATGGCACCTCGCGCCCACAATAACAATCACCTTCGCACGGCAAAGCTCACGTGCTACCATATACTTTGCAACCGTGATAAATATTAATTTAGATGAACGAAAGATATATTTAGATATCATTAAACATAATAACAATCTTGAATAAGGTAGGGTGTCAAATGAAATAGTAAGTTTATTTTAGAAATCAAGTAAAGTAAAATAATATGCAATATGTACGAAACAGAGTATAAGATGGAATTAGTTTAAAAATCAATAAAATTGAGTAAAAGTATTATTTTTAAACAAAGCAAAACATAAGTTAAATTAACAAATTAAATATAGAATTTATTAAAGAAAAACATGATAACAATTTTAAGTAAGGTAAACATCTAACAGGGTGATGAGTATAATTTGAGAATCCAATTATAGTGAAAGTGCGACAACCATTTAGAATAATAAGGCACCGAGTGAGATAACGAGTTCTATCTTAACAAGCACATAGAATAAAGCAAGTTAATAATTCTTTTATTTAAACCATTATGTTACCAACAACTCAACAGAATATGATATAATGACTCCACACAGTTAAATTCACATTGACAATCAATTCACCAAGTTATAACGGAGGCACATATTGTCATGTTAAAGCAACACAACAAATCACGTAGAATGCATGACTCACACAAGAAACTACAATCATTCCAACATCAATATATCAACAAATAACCTAACACAATCAAAATGCGAATGAATGATTGAAGGAAGAACAATGACCGTTCAAATCAAACAAGTTGTCCCAACATGGAATGTACAATGATAATCACAACCGAACAAGTATAAGAATATCAACAACAACAATGAATGTAAAATGCCCAACAAGGAAGATGTTTCAACAATAACAATTTTGACTCAACATGATAACGGCCTTCACAACCTCAACACCAACTCCTCAACATTGAATTAATGTATAACCGTGATACTAAATAAGAATGACTCACAATGGAAGAGATAGCGTATAACAATGACTTCATATATTGGAAATCAACAAGAAAATAGATAACATGAACAATAACTTCAAGCAATTATAATCAAGAATAAAAGGGATAACACGAACAATAACTTCAAATAATGATAACTAACAATGAATAGATAGCATGTAACAATAAAAGAGGCATCAAGTTCAACTAATGCATGAGAGCAATTTATCAAGTAGGATGTAGAACAAGTTTTAAACAAGTCAATTAAGGCATGTATGGATAGACTAACACAAACAAGAATAAATTAACTAACAGAATTTAGAACATGATATGGCATTTCAACTAAAGAATGGAAAATAATCTAAGTAGCCTAAACCGGCCAAATACCACATACAACCCGTGTACCCACTCGTCACCTTGTGTACACGACTTTCACATAGCACAAATGAATCAATCAATACCAATCCTAAGGGGTAGTTCCCGAACACAAAGTGTCACGACCCAAAATCCTAACCTGTCGTGATGGCGCTTATCGTGCAAGCCGACATTTATGAAATAACTCCAATACTTAACAGAAAACGGATTTAAAATAGTTTAAATGATAACAAATTCCCATAAATAGGATAGAAATCCAAAATACAACACGAAAATCCCCAACATCGGGGTGTCACTAAGTACATGAGCATCTATGCATCACAAATCCAAAAAATACTGTCTATAAAAATCTGAAACCACATATAATGAGTGGAAAGATAGGGAAGGAGAAACAAGGTCTGCGAAATGTCGGCAGCTACCTCGAAATCTCCAGAAGATCAACTGTGCACGATAATAAACATCCACTGTGTCCGGAAATACCTGGATCTGCACACGAAGTGCATGGTGTAGTATGAGTACAACTAACTCAGCAAGTAACAATACTAAATAAAGAACTGCAAGTACTGATGAGCTTCACAGTTATAGATAGTTCAATTACAGTGATTTCAACATAAGAAAGTAGGCATGCTCTCAAGTTCGATAAATTAGGTCAACAATTATTCCATGACCAGTTCAAGTGAAACAGAGTGTAATATCTTTCAAAAATTTCAAACAATGATACATGAAAGTTAATGCAACAATAAAGAAATTAAATCCATCCTCTCAGGGCCATAGATACTCAACCTTCCCATTCACTCAGCACTCGGCACTCGCACTCAATAGTTACATGCGCTCACTAGGGGTGTATGTATACTCCAGAGGGGCTCCTTCAGCCCAAGCTCTATAATCTGCATGGACAACTCATGTGCTGCACGGACAACTCACTTGCTATAATATAATATCTGGATCCACACGGACAACTCACGTGTATCACGGACAACTCACGTGCTGCATGTAAAACTCACGTGCTATAGTATAATACCTCACAATCAGGCCCTCGACCTCACTCAGTCGTCAACCTCTCTAGTCTCTTGAGCTCTCAGAACTCATAATATGCAGCCCAAACAGCAATGATACGATGTATCAAAAATGAATAATAGAGACCGAGATGTAATATACAAATGAACCGTGACTGAGTACAAATGGCAATTTAGCAGATAATTCAACATGTACATGACCCTTGTGGGTTCCTACAATGGCAACACGTAGTCTAAACATGATTTGTGGTTAAATTTCTCTAATACATTGAGAATGTATAGATAACAACAGATTATACAACTACACGGTTCCACGGAATTTGACCAAGTCTCCATTCCTACGGTTCACGATCACACGCCCGTTACCTAGCATGTGCGTCACCTCAAAACCAAATACATGACACGTAATACGGGGTTTTGTACCCTCAGAACTAAATTTAGAACTGTTACTTACCTCAATACGAGCAAATCTCTACTCCAACACACCCTTGCCTTGTGAAACAGCCTCTGGATGCCTCGAATCTAGCCATAAACAATGCGATAAAATCAATACGGGCTAAAGGAGTCAACTCCATAAGAAAATGCTAAGTTATTAATCAAAATCAAAAATCGGCTCAAAAGCCGACCCCCGGGGCCACGTCTCGAAATTCGATAAAAGTAACAAAACCCGAAAGCCCACTCAACCACGAGGCTATCCATACCAAATTTTTCAAAATCCAACACCAAATCGTCACCCAAATCCCAAAGCAAACCCTTTCAAATCCCTAGCCTCAAACTCCCAATTTACACCTTAAATACACACCAACTAGGTGGGAAAATCAATGGGGAAGCAATATTATTGATCAAAAATAAGCACAAGGTTCTTACCTCAAGAAGCCCCTCAAAAACCCTCTCAAAAATCGCCTAAACCGTGCTTGAAATGTTTGAAATGAAACCAAAATCGCGAACCCCTGTTTTTAATAATCTGCCCAGGCTTTTCGCACCTGCGGCCATATGTCCGCACCTGCGGAATCGCTTTTGCGGAAGTTACTTAAATTCCTCAGGCCCGCATATGCGCTCCATGTTCCGCACCTGCAGAGCTGCTTCTGCGGCCTTCCATCCGCTTCTGCGGAAACAAGCCCCTCTCTCAATTCCGCATCTGCGGAGCCTCGCTCGCACCTGCGCCCTGCCCAGGCCAGCCCAGCTCCGCTTCTGGGTAAACCCAACAGCATCTGCGGCATCGCAGGTGCAGAAAGGACCTCGCACCTGCGACCTCTGCTCACCTCCTCCCTGGCCACTTCTGCAGTTCACATCTCGCTTCTGCGAGATCGCACCTGCGATCCCAACTCTGCAGGTGCGATTACACCAGAAGCTTGTGAGCTTCAGCACTTCCTTCAAACTTCAAATCGATCCGCTAACCATCTGAAATCAACTCGACCTCAACCAAACATACCAACGGGTCCTAAAACACGATATGAACTTAGTCGGGCCTTCAAACCACCTCGAACAACATCAAAAATACGAATCGCACATAGATTCAGGCCTAATGAACTTTAAACTCCCAATTTCTAAAAACAATACCAAAACCTATCAAATCACATCTGATTGACCCCAAATTTTGCACACAAGTCACATACATTACAGACCTACTCCAACTTTGGAATCGGATTCCGACCCCGATATCAAAAAGTCCACTCCCGGTCGAACTTTCCAAAAATTCCAACTTTTGCCATTTCAAGCCTAATTCCACTACGGACTTCCAAATCACCATCCGGACATGCTCCTAAGTCCAAAATCACCTAACAGAGCTAACAGAACCATCAACTTAAGCTTTCAACCTTGAGACTAAGTGTCTCATTTCATTCTGAAATCACACCGAACTCGAACCGACTACCTCGGCAAATCACATAACAACTATAAAGTACAAAATGAGCAGTAAATGGGGGAACAACCTCAAAATGACCGGCCGGGTCATTACATCCTCCCCCTCTTAAACAAAAGTTAGTCCTAAAATGGGTCTAGAAATATTCCTGGAAAGTCAAATAGGTGTGGATATCTGCTCCGCATCTCCCGCTCGGTTTCCCAAGTAGCCTCCCCAACTGGCTGACCTCTCCACTACACCTTTACTGAAACTATGTCCTTTGACCTCAACTTTCGAACCTGCCGATCCAAAATGGCCACCGGCTCCACATCATAAGTCAGATCACCATCCAACTGAACTGTGCTGAAATCCAAAACATGAGACATATCGCCGACATACTTTTTTAGCAGAGAAACATGAAATACTGTATGCACACTCGACAAACTAGGTGGCAAGGCAAGCTTGTAAGCCACCTCCCCAATCCTCTAAAGTACCTCAAATGGCCCAATATACCAAGGGATCAACTTGCCCTTCTTCCCGAATCTCATAACATCCTTCATGGGTAAAACCTTGAGTAGTACCTTCTCCCCAACCATGTAAGTAACATCACGGACCTTCCTGTCGGCATAACTCTTCTATTTAGACCGCGTCGTGCGTAGCCGCTCCTGAATCATCTTAACCTTGTCCAAAGCATCCTACACCGAGTCAGTACCCAATAGCCTAGCCTCCCCGGGCTCAAACTAACCCACTGGAGATCCAAACTGTCTCCCATACAAAGCGTCATACGGAGCCATCTGAATGCTTGACTGGTAGATGTTGTTGTAGGCAAACTCCGCGAGTGGCAGAAACCGATCCCAAGAACCCCCAAAATCAATCACACAAGCGCGTAACATATCCTCCAATATCTGAATAGTGCACTCGGACTGTCCGTCCGCCTGAGGGTGAAATGTTATGCTCAACTCAACCTGGGTATGCAACTCTCACTGCACGGCTCTTCAAAATTGTGATGTGAACTGCGTGGCCCGATCTGAAATGCACGCCGTGGATGCGAACAATCTCTCGGATGTAAATCTCAGCCAACCACTCCGAAGTATAAGTAGTCCCAACTGGAATGAAGTGCACGGACTTGGTCACCCGATCCACAATCACCCAAATAGCATCGAACTTCCTCGAAGTCCGTGGGAGCCCAACTACAAAATCCTTGGTGATCCGCTCCCATTTCCATTCTTGAATCTCTAACCTCTAAAGCAATCTGCCCAGTCTCTGATGATCATACTTTACCTACTAACAGTTGAGGCACCGAGCTACAAATCCCACTATATCCTTCTTCATTCTTCTCCACCAATAATGCTACCTCAAGTCTTGGTACATCTTCGCAGCACCCGGATGAATGGAATGTCGCGAACTGTGGACCTCCTCGAGAATCAACCCATGTAGCCCATCCACATTAGGCAAACAAATCCGACCCTGCATTCTCATTACCCTATCATCCCCAATAGTAACATCTCTGGCATCACCGTGCTGAATCATGTCCTTAAGGACAAGCAAATGAGGATCATCATACTGGCGCTCTGTTATGCGATCATATAAGGAAGACCGAGAAACCACACAAGCTAGAATCCGACTGGGCTCCGAGACATCCAATCTGATAAACCGGTTGTCTAAGGCCTGAACATCCAAGGCTAAAAGGCCTCTCTGCTACTGGTAGATATGCTAAGCTCCCCAAACTCTCCGCCTTACGACTCAAGGCATCGGCCACCACATTGGCCATTTCGGGATAATAGAGGATGGTGATATCATAATCCTTAAGCAGCTCCAACCATCTCCGCTACCGCAAGTTAAGATCCTTCTGTTTAAAAAGATGATGTAAACTCCGGTGATCGATGAAAACCTCACAATGAACACCATACAAATAGTGCCGTCAGATCTTCAAGGCATGAACAATAGCTTCTAACTCAAGGTCGTGGACATGATATTTCTTCTCATGCACCTTCAGCTGTCTAGACGCGTAGGCAATCACCCTACGGTCCTGCATCAACACCGCACCGAGACCAATGCGCGACGCATCACAATATACAACATAGGACCCCGAACCAGTAGGCAACACCAACACTGGGGCTGTAGTCAAAACAATCTTGAGCTTTTGAAAGCTCTCCTCACACTCCTCGGTCCACCTAAACGAAGCACCCTTCTTGGGTCAATCTGGTCATAGGTGCTACAACAGATGAGAAAACCTCTACAAATCGATGGTAATACCCCGCCAAGCAAAGAAAACTCCGGATCTCCGTAGCTGAGGACGGTCAGGGCCAACTCTAAACCGCCTTAATCTTCTTCGGATCTACGTTGATCCCCTCACTCGATACCATATGACCCAAAAATGCCACTGAATCTAGCCAGAAGTCACACTTCGAAAATTTTACATACAACTTCTCCTCCCTCAAGGTGTGGAGCATAGTCCTCAGGTGCTGCTCGTGATCCTCCTGGCTCCGGGAGCACACCAGAATGTTGTCAATAAACACAATGATGAAGGAGTCAAGATAAGGCTGAAATACACCGTTCATCAAGTGCAGGAATGCTACCAGGGCGTTGATCATCCCAAAAGACATCACAAGGAACTCGTAATGACCTTCCGAGTCCTGAAAGCAGTATTCGAGATATCTGGCTCTCGAATCTTCAACTGATGATAGCCAGAACGCAAGTCGATCTTGGAGAACACCCTGGCACCCTGAAGCTGATCAAATAGGTCATCAATACATAGCAATGGATACCTGTTCTTCACTGTAACCTTGTTCAACTGGCGAAAATCAATACACATTCGCATAAAACCATCCTTCTTCTTTACAAACAATACAGTAGCACCCCAAGGCGACACACTGGGCCTAATAAACTCCTTATCAAGGAGTTCCTGAAGCTACTCCTTCAATTCCTTCAACTCAGCCGGTGCCATATGATACGGTGGAATAGAAATGGGCTGAGTGCCCGGCGCCAAGTCAATACCAAAATCAATATCCCTGTCGGGCAGCATGCCCGACAGGTCTGCAGAAACACATCTTGAAAATCTCGCACCACTGGGACATAATCAATAGCAGGAGTATCAGCTCCAACATCCCTCATAAAGGCCAAATACGATAAACAACCCTTCCCAACCATCCGTTGGGCCTTCAACTATGAAATCACTCTACTGGGAACATAGTCATTAAAACCTGTTTGCTCGATCCTTGGCAACCCCAGCATCGCTAACATCACGGTCTTAGCGTGACAATCCAGAACATCATGACATGGAGACAACCAATCCATACCCAAGATCACATCGAAGTCCACCATACTAAGCAATAAGAGATCAGCTCTAGTCTCCAATCCCCCAATAGTCACTACACACGACCGATATACATGGTCCACAACAATAGTATCGCCCACTAGCGTAGATACACGAACAGATAAAACTAAGGACTCATGGCATATCCATATAATGAGCAAAATACGATGATATATATGAATAAGTGGAACCAGGGTCAAATAATGCAGAGGCATCCCTATGGCATACTGAGACAATACCTATGATCACTACATCGGAGGCAACAACATCTGGTCTGGCAGGGATAGCATAGAATCGGGCCTGATCGCCCCTGCTCGGACTCTCCCTGGAGGGCGACCTCTAGCTGCCTGGGCTCCACCTCGAGCTGGCTGAGTGGGTGGCGTAGCTGCTAGTACTGGTACCATCAGTCAAGAACTCTACTGTAGAGCACCACTCAACAACCTAGGGCAATCTCTCTTGATATGACCAAATTCTCCTCACTCAAAACAACCCCTCATGTGACGGAACTGTTGCTCCAGATAACCCAAGGAACTACCTGTAGAAGCCTGAGCGGACGATGCATGGTGAGAAATTTGCGCTGGTAGTGCACTGAATGAAGGCTGGCCTGAATGAGCACTGTAAGAACTGTGGCTAGCTAATGCGCCATGATGAGCTGGACGAGTCGTTTGAGCGGGACTATAAGGACGACCCCTGTTGTGGTAGGACTACCCCCAGAAGGTACATCACTGAAACTACCCGAACCTCGAGGCCCACTTGGCCTCCCTCTCACCCCGCTCCTGGCTATGAACCATCTCTATCTGCAGAGCAATGTCAACCACCCCATCTAAAGTGGCACCAAATACCCTCTCCCTAGTCATAAGAAACTGCAGCTGATACGTGAGGCCATCAATGAACCTTATGATCCTCTCCCTATCAGTGGGAACCAACCAAACTGAGTGACGAGCTAACTCAGAAAACCTCATCTCGTACTGGGTCACAGACATTCCATCCTACCGAAGCTGCTCAAACTGTCTGTGCAGCTCCTCCTTGTAAGGCTTCAGCACGAACTTCTCCAAAAAGAGAATGCAGAACTCCTTTCATGTAAGTGGTGCTGCACCAACCCGCCTTCGCCTCTCATAAGCCTCCCACCATCTGAAGGAAGCCCCAGCAAACTAAAAAGTAGTGAACGAGACCCCACTAGTCTCCAGAATACCTGTTGTACGAAGCATCCGTTGGCACTTGTCCAAGAAGCCCTGGGCATCCTCCGACTCAGCTCTGCTAAATGATGAAGGCTGAAGCCTCTTAAATCTTTCAAGTCTCCCATGCTCATCATCAGTCATAACGGGGACCAGCGGGGCTTGAGCAGCCGCAGCCGGCTGGGCTGGTAGCAACTCCGATGTCTGAAATCCCTGCATCACCTGCTCTGGAGTAAGGGCAGCGGGGGTATGAGTACCTCCCGTGGCCTGAGAAGTGGCTGGCCCGCCTGAGCCGATACCACCTAAGCAAGGCCTGTACAAACCATCAATATCTAGGCCACCGCCTTCTGAATGCCTGAAATCACAATGGGCATAGCTGGTGCCTGAGCTGGCCCCACTGGCTCAACTACATCTGGAACCTGCTCCTGAACTAGAGCAACTGGTGGATATGCAGGTGATGCTCTAGTTGTTGTACGAGCTTCACCTCTACCCCTACCGCGGCCCCTACCGCAACCTCGGCCTCTCGTGGCTCACGCTGTTGGTATAGGTGGTTGTCCTTCCTGACCGGTAGCATGTGTCGTCACCATCTGTGAGAGAATAAAATAATACAAATATGCACAACAAGAATACAAGAATGTGAAGTTTACTAAGGGTTTGACATCCTCTCGAAGATAATTACAGACGTCTCCGTACTGATCCGCAAGACTCTATTAAACCTGCTCATGACTCGTGAGACATATGTAACCTAGGCTCTAATACCAACTTGTCACGACCCAAAATCTATCATATCGTGATGGCGCCTAACGTGGTACTAGGCAAGCCGACACCTCAAAACATTTCCATCACTTTTAAGTAAAAAAAAAAATAATAACACAGTTTAAATAATTAAAGCTTTCATAAGCTGGATAGAAAGTCAAAACTTAATACAAAAGTTCCCAAAACCAGGGTGTCAATGAGTGGAAAGATAGGGAAGGAGAAACAAGGTCTGCAAAACGTCGGCAGCTACCTCGAAATCTCCAGAAGATCAACTTGCGCGATAATCAACACCCACTGTGTCCGGGAACACCTGGATCTGAACACGAAGTACAGGGTGTAGTATGAGTACAACCAACTCAGCAAGTAACAATGCTAAATAAAGAACTAAAAGTAGTGACGAGCTTCACAGTTAGTTCAATTACAATGATTTCAACATAAGAAAGTAGGCATGCTCTCAAGTTCGATAAATTAGGTCAACAGTTATTCCATGACCAGTTCAAGTGAAACAAAGTGTAATATCTTTTAGAAATTTCAAACAATGATAGATGGCAGTTAATGCAACAATAATGAAATCAAATACATCCTCTCAGGGTCACATTCACTTAACCTTCCCATTCACTCAGCACTCAATACTTGACACTCGCACTCAATAGGTACCTGCGCTCACTGGGGGTGTGTGCAAACTCCGGAGGGGCTCCTTCAGCCCAATCACTATAATCTGCACGGACAACTCACGTGCTGTAATATAATATCTAAATCCGCACGGAAAACTCACGTACTGCACGGACAACTCATGTGCTATAGTATAATATCTGGATCCGCATGGACAACTCACGTGCTATAGTATAATACCTCACAATCAGGCCCTCTGCATCACTCTGTTGTTAACCTCTCCAGTCTCCCAGGCTCTCAAAACTCATAATAAGTAGCCCAGACAGCAATAATATGATGCATTAAAAATGAACAATAGAGACCGAGATGTAATATACAAATGAATAGTGACCGAGTACAAACAACAATTTAGCAGATAATTCAACATGTACACAACCCCCCCTGTGGGTCCCTATAATGGCAACACGTAGTCTAAACTTGATTTGTGGTTAAATTTCTCTAATACATGGATAATATACAGATAACAACAGATTATACAACTACACGGTACCACGGAATTTGACCAAGTCGTAATTCCTACGGTGCACGCCCATACACCCGTCAGCAGCATGTGCGTAACCTCAAAACCAAATACATGACATGTAATACGGGATTTCGTACCCTCAGAACCAAATTTAGAACTGTTACTTACCTCAATACGAGCAAATCTTTACTCCGACACACCCTTGCCTCATGAAATGGCCTCTAAATGCCTTGAAACTAGCCATAAACTGTCACGCCCCAAAATCGGGGAGCGCGACCAGCGCTCAACCGAGTGAACCCGACCGAGCAAGCCTGTTAGATTTCCTTCTACCCAAACTCATCCATGAATAAAGATAATACATATTTTTGTTAATTAGACAATATGGTGATCATGTCTATAATATCAATTCATTAACATTAGTTACTTCATTTAATAAGTCTCAAAATACACACACACCTTCATGGTTCAAAGTGGAACAAGTGATTTAATCACAACACAACTTGTTTATCATTCCCAACAGTCATATACAACCCACACTAAGTCTACAAAGCCTCTAAATGTACCAAACAGTACAATGATAGTGTCGATAATAAGGCTCCAGCTATACCTCAAAACTCGCTAACACATACAAAACAAAAGATGCACAACCCCGGAATGAGATGGGGCTCACCAAGTCAGCTGGAAAGAATAAGCACCACTATCACTGGTCAATATCCTCCGCTGTGGAACCACCTGCATCCATTAAAGATGCAGCACCCCCGGCAAAAGGGACGTTAGTACATGTCGAATAGTACTAGTATGAAAACCAAACACCAATTAAAGAACTCAAAAATACAATATAAATATGATGAATTAGGGCGACAATAGAATAGCATAGATAGCCATTTAAGCCAAAGCAAGCTTATCAGGAGCTGTCAATAACATTTATAAAATTTAATATGAGATCCTATGTAACCATTTTCACATAAAGTTGTTACACCCCGCAGTATTACGTCGATGTTTTACCCTGTAGTAAAATAGGGATTGGTTATGATGTTAATATAACATATGCTAGCATGTAAATATGCATAATACATATGATTAGCATAATATAGGTCCTATAATTAGTAGAGAAATGCTGAGGTGCTTATGTATATATATGTATTCTTTGTAAAATATCTATTGCCAAGAAAAGACAAATGTTGCCTCTTCTACCGTCCAAGGCCCTTAGTCATTACAAAATGATTTATATCAATTATTAAAAGGGAAGGAAGTCATTTTAGGAGCTGATGTACGTATACAATTCCTACAAGCACCATCTTAGGCAATTAGAAGCTCCTTACAATAGTACCATACGGCCATCCCTCTTCAAGGCAACTATCTTGCAATTTTCCTCTTTGTTTGGAGGTTTTGTCTGTAAAGGCGTTGGGAAGGCTTATCTCCAGCTCATCCTATCCCTTTTCTTCAAATAATTAAGGTAAGAATTCAACAATCCTTCTAGACGAGTTTATCTTCAACTTGGAGAAATCCACTTTAAATTCTTATTGATGTAGAAATGAATGTTCTTGTAGTATATTTGAGGAGGATTTGGTTGTGTTGAAGTGCTTGAAATATAGTTATAAATATGTATATGTGTTGTTATCCTTGTTGTTCAAGGTAATATCATACTCTTCTCCATGTATTTGAGGTCATTTGAATCATAGTTTGGTTATTGATGAAGTGTTATAGTTGTTGAACAATTTTGAGTGGTCTCTTAAGGTACCCTATGGCTGAAAATTGTGAAGTATAGTTGTTTGTGAAGGTGGTTGTGTTGTGAGTAGAGGAGAAGAGCAAGTAGTGTTGAATTGCCATTGTAGGATGACAAGAAGCTTATGCACCCTAGGTGTTCGATAAAATGTCGTATTAAATCCAATTCTTGGTTTATTGATTCGATTGTGATCCAAACCATTTATACAATGTAGATTATCATTCGTAGAGCCTATTGGAACTCGTGAGCTATCACTATCAAATCAACAAAGGTATGTTAAGGCTATCCCTTCTTTCCTTGGGGCATGATCCATACGATACAAACGAAACGAGGAAACACACAACTTTTATAAATGCCTCTATTCATAGAAGCACTAGGGGTGTCTTTGTTCTTGATTCCCCATGTGTCTTAGTATTTTTATATCTTCTGTTCATGAGTCTCATAAATATACGTAGTTGATAAAGTTTATCCAAAGGCATATTGATCTTATGACATAGCAACAAAACTTATTTACTTACTTCTTATGCATTGCATTCATTTATACATACACATTGACCCATGACCGGATGCGTTATAATATATATATATATATATATATATATATATATATATATATATAGAAGAAAGTTTATGGTGTTATATACGCACCACCACCTGATCAGTTATATACGTACCACCACCTGATCAACTGGTATACATTGATGATTTTGCCCACAGAGGTCGAGATAATATGATGGGATGCCCTTAGAGGCTTGATGATGTTATTTACGCATATACCTATACATTTATATGCACATGCATGACATTATAAATATTTCAGGATTCACAAAGCTATTTAAACTTACAGGTGGAAACCTTTACCCCATGTTTCTTTTAGTCTTTTATGTACATCATTTCATGCCTTACATACTCGGTACATTATTCTTACTGACACCCCTATTGCTTGGGGCTTGATTTTCATGCCCGAAGGTGTAGGTAGACAGGCTGACGGTCCCCCTTCTTAGGATTCTTGCTCAGCGAGAGTTGGTGTGCTCCATTTGATCCGGAGCTGCATTGGGGTTTTGGTACGATATGTTTGTATACATATATGGGTATGACGGGGCCCAGTCTCATCCCTTATACAGTTGTACACTCTATTAGAGGTCTGTAGATAGTTATGTATAGTTGGATAGTATGTAGCCTTGTCGGCTTCTAGTTTTGGATATATAGTTGTCTATAGCAGCCTTGTCGGCTCGCCCTACCGAATTCAACATGTATATGTATATATATTTTGGACATGTTTTCCTCACGTATGTTATTCACGTGATTCAGTAGTTTATTGACAGATGTTATTCATGAACTACACTTAATTCATGTTTATATCTTAGATGCATGCTTATGGGTGTTCGATAGGTAGGACTCGGGCACTCGTCATGGCCCATCCGTTTGGGTCGTGACAAAAGTGGTATCAGAGCAGTTCTGTCCTAGACCGTGTCTAGTAGAGTCTTGTTTATGAGTGTGTTGTGCACCACATTTATAAACAGTTGGCTACAGGACATATAGGATGTTATCCTCCCTTCTTATCTTAGATCGTGCGATATAAGGATTCATTTTCCTAACGATATGTTATGTTTTTAGCGATGCTTTCGAAGGCTACAGCCACCCAGAAGGGCAAGTCCGTGGCTACTGAGACTACTAGTCGAGCACCACGAGTTACCAAGACTAGGGGAGAGTCTCATAGTGAGATTCCATTTCAGACTTCACATGCCCCGCCCTCTCCAGAGGAGCTCCGAGGGGCACCAACTCCAACGCCTACCCCTGTACACCCAACTCCTTAGCCAGATGCACCGGGTCAGGAGATGAGAGATGTTATTCAGCTATTGACTCGATTAGTAGCTGCATAGGCTAGACACAAAGATGTAGGTATTGGTCATATAGATAGGGCCATCAGTGCTAGGGTTCGTGATTTCATTAATTTGGACCCCCCGGTATTCACTGGAGCAGATCCAATCGAGGACCATCAGGTATTTATCGATAGGATGCAGAGGACCTTGAGGGTAATGAAGACCACTGAGACTGAGTCGTTGAGCTAGCTTCCTATGCACTTCGGGATGTTGCAGTTAATTGGTACGAGTCTTGGGAGTCATCCAGAGGTGAGGATTCCCTTCCAGCAGTATGACAGGAGTTTACAGAGTGTTTTCTTCGTCATTATTTGCCACTAGAGCTTAGACAGGCCAGAGTTGATAGGTTTTTGACCCTTTCAGCAGGGTAATATGAGTGTTCGTGAGTACAACCTCTAGTTTGATTATTTGGCTAGGTATGCTCCCACTATTGTAGCTAAGATGGACGATCGGGCTCACCGGTTTGTGATAGGGTTGGAGCCGCACTTGCTTAATTACTGTATGTCGGTCTCACTTCAGCCAGGTATGGATATTTCTCCTATTCAGACATACGCTCAGGGTGTAGAGGAGCATAAGCAGAAGCAGAGGGCCGATTGTGAGCATGACAGGGTCCAAAGTAAGAGAGCGAGATCTTTAGGCCCTTCTGGTGAGTTTCGAGGTGGTCAGAGATAGCAGTACCCGAGGTATCCAGCCCAGCCATCGGCTAGTGCGCCCCCTCAGTTTGTCGGTAGGAGATTTGATCGTTCCATATATTCAGGGCCCAGTCATAGTTTTAAGGCCTCTAGTTCTCATTATAGGGGTGAGTCGAGTCAGATGAGGCCGCCCTTGCCACAATGTTCTCAATGTGGTAAGCAACATGCTGGGAAGTGCCATGTAGGGTTGGGTGTTTGTTATACTTGTGGTTATCTAGGCCATGTTATGAGACATGGTCCAACAAAAGGTGGTGCAGGTATAATTCAGCCAGCGGGATCTGTAGCTAGTTCGTTATCATCAGTACGGCCCCCTGAGCAAGGTTCACAGGCACCAATCGGCCATGGTAGAGACAGAGGCAGGGGTGGAGCATCTAGCTCGAGCAGTCCTCAGAACCGGATTTATGCCTTAGCCGGTCGATAGGATCAGAAGTCATCACCTGATGTTGTTACAGGTATATTATCAGTCTCCTCATATGATGTATATGCATTGATTGATCCAGGTTGCACCTTATCGTATGTCACTCTGCTAGTTGCTAGTAAGTTTTGAATAGAACTTGAGTTGATTAGACCTTTTGAGGTGTCTACACCTGTTGGGGATCCAGTGATAGCACGACGGGTATATAGAGATTGTATAGCAGTATTTCATAGTCGTTCTACAGTAGTAGACCTGATTGAGGTAGATATGATAGAATTTGATGTTATAATGGGTATGGATTGGCTCGCTTCTTGTTATGCTAGTGTTGATTGTAGATCAAAGATGGTTCGGTTCTAGTTTCCAGGGGAACTAGTTTTGGAGTGGAAATGTAATACTGCATCACCGAGAGGTAGTTTTATTTCCTATCTTAAGGCGAGGAAGATGATCAGAAAGGGCTATATTTATCACTTAGTTCGGGTATAGGATGTGAAAGTAGAGTCACCGACCCTTCAGTCTGTTTCTGTGGTTAATGAGTTTCCCAATGAGTTTCCCGATGTGCTTCCAGGCCTTCCGCCAGAGTGGGAGATTGAGTTTTCTATTGACATATTACTAGATACTTAGCCGATATCTATTCCTCCTTATAGAATGGCACCTGCAGAGTTGAGAGAGTTGAAAGAACAACTGAGGAATTTGCTTGAAAAGGGCTTTATTAGACCTAGTACATCACCGTGAGGAGCACCTGTGTTATTTGTGAGGAATAAAGATGGTTCCTTGAGGACGTGTATTGATTACAAGCAGTTGAATAAGGCGACAATCAATAATAAGTACCCGCTCCCGAGGATTGATGATTTATTTGATCAGTTGCAGGGTTCCAAGTGTTTCTCGAAGATAGACTTGAGGTCTGGGTACCATCAGGTAAGGGTTAAAGAGAAAGATATTCCGAAGACAACATTTAGGACCAGATACGGGCACTTTGAGTTTCGTGTTATGTCATTCGATTTGACTAATTCCCCAACAGTATTCATGGACCTGATGAACCGTGTGTTCAGACCCTTTCTAGATCTGTTCGTGATTGTATTTATCGATGATATATTGGTTTATTCCAGTTCAGAGGCTGAGCATGCAGATCATTTGCGTATCGTTCTTAGAGTTCTATATTAAAGGAAATTGTACGCAAAATTCTCTAAATGTGAATTCTGGTTGAATTCTGTAGCTTTCCTTTGGCATATTAAATCAAGAGAGGGTATACGGGTTGATACATAGAAGATTTAGGCAATGAAGACTTGGCCTAGACCCACGACACTGACGGAGGTTCATAGCTTCCTGGGTTTGGCCGGTTATTACAAGAGATTTGTAGAGGGCTTTTCATCTCATTCAGAACCATTGACAAAGTTGATGCAGAAGGCAACTAAGTTTCAGTGGACTGATGCTTGTGAGCGGAGTTTCCAGGCATTAAAGAACAGATTGACTTCAGCACCGGTTCTGACACTCCCAGAGGGAACCGATGGTTATGCTATCTATTGTGATGCTTCGAGCGTTGGATTGGGTTGTGTACTAATGCAGCATGGTAAGGTTGTAGATTATGCTTCTAGACTACTAAGAAAGCATGAGAAGAATTACCCAACCCATGATTTAGAGTTAGCCGCGGTGATTCATGCACTAAAGATGTGGAGGCACTATTTGTATGGCATTCATGTTTATATCTATACAGATCATAAGAGCGTTCATTATATCTTCAAGCAAAAGGAATTGAATTTACGTTAAAGGAGATGGTTGGAGCTACTGAAAAACTATGACGTTAATATTTTATACCATCCAGGGAAGGCGAATGTAGTAGCCGACACCCTCAGTCGTAGATCTATGGGTAGCCTGTCATATTCACAGCCATAGAAGAGAGGGATAGTGTCATTCCCAAAACACGGGGAGCGCGACCGACGCTCAACCGAGTGAACCCGGTCGAGAAAACCTGCAGATACTTACTACCCAACTCACCCATGATCAAGAGAAGACATGATTTCATTATTTAAACAATAGGAAGTTCATATATACAATACCAAAACCTTTCTATTAGGTTCTTCATCTTTAATATCTCAAAATACACACCTTCCTTTTTTTTTATAGGCTAAAGTGGAACAAGTAATTCATTCAAACATAAACATGAATTGTTTGACATCCCCTAACATCGACATACAACCCACACAATGTGTACGGGGCCTCTAAAAGATACAAAGGAGTACAAGGATAGTGCCGGCAACAAGGCTCCAACTATACCTCCAAATATAATAACAAAATATACAAAAGATACATGACCTCGGAATGAGGTGGGGTTCACCAAGTCTGCTAGGAGGAAGGTGTACTGCTATCGCTGGTCAATGCTACCTGCTGTGCAACCACCTGCATCTATTAAAGATGCAGCGCCCCCGGCAAAAGGGACGTTAGTACTGTCAAATAATACTAGTATGTAAAACTAAATACCATCTCAATAAAATGAATAATAATACAATGGGGAAACAAATCATGAGTTCAATAAGAGCTTTAAAAAATAGTAAAACATCGATTAAGGATCACATAAGTTCTCAAGTCAATTCCCATATTATTAGGTTGGGTGATCTTTAAAGCCGATATACCATAATTCACAATACCTCTGTATTCTTATACGGAGTCCGATCTCGACCCGATCGGCTAGGTCGTCTCATTTGAGACATCAACCATAACCACCATTTCATTATAATTTCCACCATTTCTGATCACCACCCGATCGGCTAGGCTGTCTCACCCGAAACATTACCTTTTCAATCAATCATCTCATTTCATACTTCTTTCACATCTTTTCAATTCATTGGCACGAGTGGCCTCAATCAAAAAGTCATTCTTGGTACTTGGCCGTATTTCATAATTCCAGTTTCCTCTTTCCACATTCAAAAATCATTATCATTATCAACAACAATAAGGTTTCCCATTCAAGATATTAAATTCACATATGAGCAATTTGGGAATCTTAGGCACATAAAGGCTTTTCATAATTTTTGGCATAACAACCTTTATTCAATCTTGACATGAAGTCTTAACATTTCTAACACATATTCCACATTTTGAACACATTCTCAAATGGCAAGATGACATGATGAAGCATTTAGAATAAATATTGAACATACATCCTTCAACCCAAACACATTAGGAATAGTCAATTTTATAATGATCAATTTGGGACTTACACCAATTACATGAACACTGTGGGATTCGATTCTAAGAAGAAGGGGATTTAGCCAACATACCTCAATTGAGCTTCCTTAAACTTTTAAAACGTTCCGGAATTCTTAGCAACTTCAATCTATTTTAGAAATATAACAAGTTGAACCAAAATTAGGAAGATGGTCATGATTCTAGCTCATTTGAGCATATTATCAAACACTAGGTGAGCATCAATGTTTTAAGGCCCTTTTGTGGAAGATTCCATCATTCCCCAACCCATTCTCTACTATTTGTAGCTCACAACCTTCCCACATACTTCAAGAATACATGCATGCAAGACAATAACCCCCACAACCAATAATTGTCTCTCTAATTATCCCATTTTTGTAAATTTTTGAAATTGAGAGCTAGGACATAGATTCTTACCTTAGGATGAAGACTTCCTTTGGTAATCGTCAATGATTGAGCAAGAAGTGATGGCTAATAGGTTGAACGTGATAACGACAAGGTCGGGAATCCAAACTAGAGTAAGAATTTGAAAAGTAAATGCGGAAGCAATAACAATAAGGAATTGAACAACTAGAACTAAAGGGCAGAAAATAAAGGATATGGGAAAAATCAAGGAAAGAATTCCAAGAACTTCCAAGAACGCAAGTTCTATAGCCTTGACAAGATCAAAGCAACAACGTCTTGATTTATTGAAGAAATCAAACGCCTTTACTTAAAAGCAAATCAAAACAATAGATTCGGATCTTGACCGCTTTACGAGTAACTTGAGACAATAATTAATAACTAGTATTAATCGCCTTCTAAGAATACCACAAAGAAATCAAAGATATCACAATAGAGAAGTAATCTTACTACCTTGAACTATGAACTAGTAAAGGTTGAAAGATAAATCTCAAAGCACAAGTAACAAAGGTTCTAAAGAACTCTCAAAGTATGATATACTTAATCAATAATGAAGTGTATCAATGAATGAGAAGAACTCCTTATTTATAGGAGTACTAAGGCACAAAAAGTCCTTAAAATTAGGTAGGGGTTGCTAAGGCATAAAAAGTCATTACAATTAGGTAGGGTGATTGCTAAGGAGTAAGAAAAGTCATTACAATTAGGTGGGGGGCGGCCAAATCCCTTTGGGGCAGATTTGGACCTTAAAACTACTAGTTTGGGCCATTGATTTGGACTCCAATTGGGCTCCCTTTGAAACACCCCCTTTGGACCTCTTTTAAGCTCATTTTGAGCCCCTTTGGTGAACTTCAAGGGCTGATTTGGTGGCCCAATCTTCCTCCTCTTGGACTTCAATTTGGATCACCAAATAATTGTAAAACTTGGATAATTCATCTACTTTGGGCTTGAGCTCTTCCTCTACAATTAAAAGCTTCTTTATTTGCCATTGAAGTCCAGCAACCTTAGAGTGCAACTCTTTAGCTTGAGATCTTGTAAATGGCCTTGGAGCTTACAAAACTCTATCCTTGTCCTTGATGCTATCATTCCCCTCTTCTTGAAAAGAATTCATCCCCGAATTCGATCCTACATCAAACAAAGACAAGTCAGCAACATTGAATTTAGCACTTACTTGGAACTCACCAGGTAGGTCTAACTTGTAAGCATTGTCTCCAATCCTTTCAAGGACTTGAAATAGGCCATCTCCTCTAGGGTGCAACTTTGACTTTCTTTTGGAGGGAAATCTCTCCTTTCTAAAGTGAACCCAAACTAAATCTCCAGGTTTAAAAATTACTTGTTTTCGACCCTTATTCTTTCTCAAGGCAGTTTGCTCATTTTTCTTCTCAATTGCAAGCCTTGTTTGTTCATGAATTTTTTTCATCATCTCAGCCTTTGTCCTACCATCAAGATTAACAATATCATTAGTAGGTAATGGTAATAAATCAAGGGGAGTGAAGGGATTAAAACCATAAACAACCTCAAAAGGAGACATACCTGTAGAAGAATGGATTGTTCTATTGTAAGCAAATTCAATCATAGGTAAGTGATCTTCCCATGAAGTTAATTTACCTTTCAAAATAGCCCTCAACATGTTTCCTAAGGTTCTATTAACTACTTCAGTTTGTCCATCAGTTTGTGGGTGACAAGAAGTAGAAAACAACAATTTAGTGCCTAACTTCCCCCAAAACACACGCCAAAAGTGGCTCAAAAACTTAGCATCCCTATCACTAGCAATAGTTCTAGGTATACCATGCAATTTGACAACTTCTTTTACAAAAAGATCAGCAACATGTGAAGCATCATTAGTCTTTAAACAAGGAATAAAACGAGCCATTTTGGAGAACCTATCTACCACAACATATATACTATCCTTACCATACCTTGTTCTAGGCAAACCTAACACAAAATCCATAGAAATATCAATCCAAGGTGAAGTAGGAACAAGTAGTGGCGTGTAAAGACCATGTGGTAACACTTTAGATTTAGCTTGTTTACATTCCAAACACTGTGCACATATTCTTTCAACATCTTTTCTCATTCCAGGCCAAAAGAAATTTTCAGCAAGTATGTCTAGCGTCTTTGGGACTCCAAAGTGACCCATAAGCCCTCCACAATGTGCTTCACTTACAAATACTTTACGTAAAGAGCAATTAGGGATACACAACTTATTTTCCTTAAAGAGAAACCCATCTTGGAGGTTAAACCTCTAAAAAGGACCCAACTTACAATCTGCAAAAATCTTTCCAAAATCAACATCATTAGCATAAAGTCCTTTGATTTGATCAAAACCCATTAATTTAGAAGTCAGGGTAGAAACTAAGACATACCTTCTTGAAAGTGCATCCGCAACAACATTCTCTTTCCCTTGTTTGTAAGAAATTACATAAGGGAAAGTTTCAATGAATTCAACCCACTTAGCATGCCTTCTACTAAGCTTACCTTGACTCTTCAAGTATTTCAAGGATTCATGGTCAGTTTTAATGACAAACTCTCTTGGCCACAAGTAATGTTGCCATGTGGCTAAAGCCCTTACCAAAGCATATAGCTCTTTGTCATAAGTGGAATAGTTCAATGTGGCTCCACTCAACTTCTCACTAAAGTAGGCAATAGGTTTAGAATCTTGCATCAAAACAGCACCTATTCCTTTGCCAGAAGCATCACATTCAATTTCAAAAGATTTAGAAAAATCAGGCAATTGTAATAATGGAGCAGAACATAACTTTTCTTTCAACAAGTTAAAAGCATCATCTTGTTCTTTTCCCCATGTAAAAATCTTATCCTTTTTAATAACTTCAGTTAAAGGAGAAGCAATGGTGCTAAAGTCTCTCACAAACCTCCTATAAAAACTAGCAAGTCCATGAAAACTCCTAACTTCAGTTACACTCTTAGGTTTTGGCCATTCTTTTATTGCTTTAATTTTCTCTTCATCAACCTCAACTCCTTTAGAACTAACCACAAAACCCAAAAAAATCACACGATCCACACAAAAAGTACACTTTTTAAGATTAGCAAATAAGAGTTGCTTTCTAAGAACTTCAAAAACTTGTTTTAGGTGTTCTACATGCTCTTCTAAAGTGTTAGAAAAGATCAAGATATCATCGAAGTACACCACAACAAATTTTCCATGAAAATCCTTAAAGATATGATTCATTAATCTCATGAAAGTGCTAGGTGCATTAGTCAAGCCAAAAGGCATAACTAACCACTCATAAAACCCATATTTGGTCTTAAAAGCAGTTTTCCATTCATCTCCAGGATTCATTCGAATCTGATGGTAACCACTTTTTAGATCAATTTTAGAAAAGATTTTGGATCCATGTAATTGATCCAACATGTCATCAAGACGAGGAATAGGATGGCGATACTTTACCGTTATCTTGTTGATTGCTCTACAATCCACGCACATCCTCCAAGTTCCATCCTTTTTGGGTACCAATAGGACGGGAACAGAGCAAGGGCTCATGCTCTCTCTCACAAAACCTTTCTCAAGCAGCTCCTCAACTTGCCTTTGAAGCTCTTTTGTCTCTTCTGGATTACTCCTATAAGCAGGCCTATTTGGGATTTGTGATCCAGGCACGAAATCAATTTGATGCTCAATGCCACGTAAAGGTGGCAATCCATTAGGAATATCTTCAGGAAAGACATCTTCAAAATCCTGCAAAAGAGAAGAAATACTACTTGGCAAAGAAGAAGTTAGTAACTCAGAATTAATCAAAACTTCTTTGTAAGTAAGTAGTATTATGGGCAACCCCTCTTTTCTTGCATTTAAACACTCTTTGGCTTTTATATAAAAACTCTCTTTTTTTATTTCCTTAGCCTCTTTCCTCTCACCAAGACTTTCTATTTTTTCATTCAAGCCCCTTTTTATCTCTTCTCTCAAATTGTTGCCCTCTCTCTCTTTCTCTCGGCCATCTCTCTTTTTTTCCAACTCTTGGCCTCCTTTCTTTTCTTTTTCCTCAAGCTCACTTTTTATCCCTCCCCTTGGTTTTCCTATTGTTTCCCTTAATCTCTTTTGATCTTCAAACACTTGAGAAGGAGATAAAGGTGCAAGAGTAAATTTTCTGCCATTTAGCTCAAGAGAATATCTATTCTTCCTTCCATCATGAAAAACATTCCTATCATACTGCCAAGGATGACCCAGTAAGATATGACAAGCTTGCATATGGACTATGTCACAAAGAATATCATCCTCATATCTACCAACATTGAATGAAATCATGCATTGTTTGTTTACCTTTAGTTCACCACTATCATTTAACCATTGGAGTCTATAAGGAGTAGGGTGTTTCATGCATGCAAGTCTCAATTTTTCCACAAAGTATGAACTCACTACATTAGCACAACTACCACTATCAATGATCATAGAACAAGTTTTCCCCTTTATCCCACCCCTAGTATGGAATATATTCTCCCTTTGTTCTTCACTATTGCTTCCCAAATTGATAGTCATAATCCTCCTAACTACCCCAATCATGCCATCATTAGGTAGTTCTATATCATCATCATTACTCACATCTCCCTCTTCTTCTCTCTTACTTTTTTCACTCTCATTTCCTCCATCTTCTCTAAGAATGATGTTTCTTCTACTTGGACATTCATGCATCATATGCCCCCTTCCTTTACATTTATGACACTGAATAGAACTAGAAGGTGTAAAAGGTTTAGGGTTAAAGGTTTTACCTCCATCTTTGTTCTCAAATTTACCTTTATCCTTGTCTTCTTGAGGTCTAGAAGAACTCTTCATCTCTTGATTCGACCATGGCTTCTTGGAGATGGTGTTTGACCGACCTTTCCATGAGCTAGCTTGCTTTCTTTTATTTTGATTTTCTACCTTTACAGACAAATCAACTAACTCATCTATTGTTACATATTGTTGTAATTCTACTACATCAGCTATTTCCTTATTTAAACCATTTAAAAACCTAGCCATTGTAGCCTCTTCTTCCTCCATACAATTAGCTTGGATCATAGCCATATCCATAGCCTTAAAGTACTCATCCACAGACATGGACCCTTGCTTCAATGTTTGAAGGTGTTGTTGTAGCTCTCTTTAAAAGTGTGATGGTATGAATCTCTTTCTCATCACCCTCTTCATCTCAGCCCAAGTAGCGATTGGTGCTTGTCCTTCTTGCAATCTGTCCCTAGTAAGCTTTTTCCACCAAATAGCAGCATAGTCAGAAAACTCAACAATAGCAAGTTTAACCTTCTTACCCTCAGAGTAGTTGTGGCAGTCAAATATGGCTTCAACCTTTCTCTCCCAATCAAGGTACAAGTCTGGATCCCTTGTTCCCTTGAAAGATGGCATCTTCATCTTTATACTACTTATATTATCATCTTCTACTCTACCTCTTTGTCCCCTCCTATCTCTTCCCACCCTATCAAAATCGATATCATTAAAATCATCTATTGGGTTTTCTTGATTTACAATGGGAGCAAGGGGTACATTTCTCCTAGCTTGGGGCCTAACATTATTTTCCCTTCTAAGTTCAGCTATTGTATCATTTTGCTCAGCAATGGTGTCCCTCATCTCTTGGAGTTGCAAATTCCACCTTTCGTATTGTTGATGCATAGCTTGCAAAGTAAAATCATTTCTTGCTTTGATTTCGGCTTATTGGAGAACCCTTTGTTCATCATCACTACCTATATGTGACATCTTAAAAAACTATATCAAAAAATTGATTTTTTCCTCAATTGTTCTCACACACACTTTGCCTTTTTTTTCTCTCTCGAAATAACCTTTGAACGAAATACTTTGTAGATTTATAGTTAAACCCAACTCATATAAAGTTCTTAGTAGTAAAATATAGATTTTTGGGGAACAAATGAAAGAAGAACCAAATCCTAGAACTATTAAGCTCGGTTGAAACAAGACACGAACAAAAAGGAAATGATTATATATTTAGATTAGAAAGGTAAGAAAAATTGAATTTTTGTCTTATCTTTGAAATCTGGGATCCCCTCTTCTTGTTTCCTTTGATAGTTTTTGGAAACAAATTAGATACAAAAGAAAGTTCCTAGAGAGCAAGCAATTTTCTTTAAAAAAAATTGATTTTCGTTTTTTTTTGTTTGTTTTTTTTTTTTCGCTCTTAGTATTCAAGAAATCCCCAGAATTATCAAGAACGAAACCTTGATAGAACCGCTCTGATACCACTTGATAACGACAAGGTCGGGAATCCAAACTAGAGTAAGAATTTGAAAAGTAAATACGGAAGCAATAACAATAAGGAATTGAACAACTAGAACTAAAGGGCAGAAAATAAAGCATATGGGAAAATTCAAGGAAAGAATTCCAAGAACTTCCAAGAACGCAAGTTCTATAGCCTTGACAAGATCAAAGCAATAACGTCTTGATTTATTGAAGAAATCAAATGCCTTTACTTAAAAGCAAATCAAAACAATAGATTCGGATCTTGACCGCTTTACGAGTAACTTCAGACAACAATTAATAACTAGTATTAATCGCCTTCTAAGAATACCTCAAAGAAATCAAAGATATCACAATAGAGAAGTAATCTTATTACCTTGAACTATGAACTAGTAAAGGTTGAAAGATAAATCTCAAAGCACAAGTAACAAAGGTTCAAAAGAACTCTCAAAGTATGATATACTTAATCAATAATGAAGTGTCTCAATGAATGAGAAGAACTCCTTATTTATAGGAGTACTAAGGCACAAAAAGTCCTTAAAATTAGGTAGGGTGGTTGCTAAGGCATAAAAAGTCATTACAATTAGGTAGGGTGATTGCTAAGGAGTAAGAAAAGTCATTACAATTAGGTGGGGGGCGGCCAAATCCCTTTGGGGCAGATTTGGACCTTAAAACTACTAGTTTGGGCCATTGATTTGGACTCCAATTGGGCTCCCTTTGAAACACCCCCTTTGGACCTCTTTTAAGCTCATTTTAAGCCCCTTTGGTGGACTTCAAGGGCTGATTTGGTGGCCCAATCTTCCTCCTCTTAGACTTCAATTTGGATCACTAAATAATTATAAAACTTGGATAATTCATCTACTTTGGGCTTGAGCTCTTCCTCTGCAATTAAAAGCTTCTTTATTTGCCATTGAAGTCCAGCAACCTTAGAGTGCAACTCTTTAGCTTGAGATCTTGTAAATGGCCTTGGAGCTTCCAAAACTCTATCCTTGTCCTTGATGCTATCAGAATGTTACTCCCCCACTCTAAGAACTCTCTCTCACTCTAAAAATATCAGATATGTGCTCAAAATGGGCTATGGCATATGTTTTAATGAAGAAGGGTCGGGTTTAAAAACCCCAAAAATGAAGCCTCGGGGAATGATATGTGGTCGTATATGCGACCGCATAATGGATATGTGGTCTGCATATCGGCCGCACAAATTGGGTGCCAAAACTGGAATGAAACTGACTGGGTCTGTGGTCACTATGCGGCCCGCAGACCTTTTTTGCGGTCGCATAATGCGCCGCAGAACCTCCCTCAGCAAAAACTCCAAGGCTGATTGTGCGACAAAAGTGCAGCCCGCGAAATGGTTATGCGGTCGCATAATGGGCCGTGAAAATTACACTAAAATGACCCAAAAAAACTGTCTCACTTTGCGACCGTTGTGCGGCCCGTAGAGTGATTATGCGGCCGCAGAATGGCCTGAAGAAATGCCTATTTCTGCCAAATATTTTCCTTCAACTCCCTAGCGCACTGTTCAATCCAAAAAGTCCGAACTGCGGCTCAAATTTCTACTATTATTAATGCTCGCCGCGAAGAATTTCTACTATTATTAACCTCTACGCCTACATCGGCATCACGGACCCCCCGATTTTTAGGAAAGATTTCACGGGGCCTTACATCCTCCCCCACTTAAGATCATTCGTCCTCGAATGAGGGTCAAGGTTCACAATTAACATCTTATGTAACTCAATTTTCATACCACACACCAGCAGCCCCAAATTTGACTAACTCCCTAAATTTCAAAAATATTTCGCCGGAGTTTCCCCTGTAACTGGGCCTATCCACCTATCAGAGAGCCCCAGAAACACATCCCCAAAACATATATATAATCCAATGACGCAATATAACACAATAACAACATCTACTGTGGCCTCATGAGCAATATATTACAAGAATTAGAACACCCTTAACATCAACCGTACAAAAGATACATAATTCGTAGAAGGTAACCCTTAGAATTTCATAGAACACAACTTTATAAATACATGACTATTCAAACAAATAAGGATACTTTTTCTTCATTTCTTCCTCGGCTTCCCAAGTAGCCTCTTCAGCCTGTTGATTTTGCCATAGCACTTTGATGGATGCAATTTCTTTATTTCTCAACCTTCGGACTTGCCGATCAATAATAGAAACTGGAATTTCTTCATATGAAAGTTCCTCATTAACCTCAATGGTCTCGATTGGCACAATAGCTGACGGATCTCCAACTACCTTCTTCAACATAGATACACGGAACGCCGGGTGCACTAATGACATCTCGGGTGGTAGCTCAAGCTTGTACGCTTTCCTCTAAATTATTTTGTACGGCCCGACATACCACGGACTCAATTTCCCTTTCCTTCCAAACCGCATTATACCCTTTATGGGGGAAACTTTCAAGAATACCCAATCATCTTCTTTGAACTCTAAGTCTCTGTGACAAACATCCGAATAGGATTTTTGACGACTCCGAGCAGTTTTCAGCCACTCCTTAATGACCTTAACCTTCTCCATAGCCTGATGCACGAGGTCTGGCCTTATCAACTTAGCTTCCCCAGTTTCAAACCACCCAATAGGAGATCTACATCTCCTACCATACAATGCCTCAAATGGTGCCAATTGGATACTACCATGAAAGCTGTTGTTATACGCAAATTCTATGAGTGGCAAATGATCATCCCAGCTACCCTTGAAATCAAGAACACAAGCACGCAACATGTCCTCAAGTGTCATAATAGTACTCTCTGCTTGCCCGTCGGACTGTGGATGGAAGGTTATACTAAGATTCACCTGAGTACCCAAATCTTGCTGAAATTTCTTCCAAAAATTTGCCGTGAGCTGAGCCCCTCGATCGGAATGGATAGAAACTGGAGTACCATGTAGTCTGACTATTTCCTTGATATACAACTGAGCATACTGTTCCACTGTGTCGGTAGATTTAACTAGCAAGAAATGTGATGATTTTGTGAGTCAATCCACAATCACCCAAATTGAGTCAAACTTGCGTGGAGTGCGTGGTAATCCTACCACAAAATCCGTATTAATCATTTCCCACTTTCACATTGGAATTTCTATGTTCTATGACAACCCACCAGGCCGTTGGTGTTCGGCCTTCACTTGCTGACAATTCGGACACCTTGCCACAAAGTCCGCCACATTTATTTTCCAATAGACTTCCTTAAGATCATGATACATCTTCGTAGAACCTGGGTGCACGGAATATCTAGAAGTGTGAGCCTGGGTCATGATTCTTTCCCGGAGACCATCTACATTTGGAACACATAGCTGCCCTTGGTACCTTAGTGTACCATTATCCATGCCAAGAGTAAAAGCCATAGAATGAATCCCCTACTTCAGTTGTAGCAACAATGGATCGTCGTACTGCTTCTCTTTGACTTCCACGACAAGCAATGATTCAGCCCTATTTAGCACAATTACCCCTCATTCACTAGAGTCCGCAAGATGAACTCCCAAGCTAGCTAACTGGTGAACCTCCCTAGCTAACGGCCTTTGACATGGCTCTAAGTATGCCAAACTACCCATAGATTTTCAGCTAAGAGCATCCTCCACAACATTGGCTTTCCCCGGATGATACAGAATATCGATGTCGTAATCCTTGAGTAACTCAAGCCTTCTCCTCTACCTCAGATTCAGCTACTTTTGTTTGAAAATATATTGAAGGCTCTTGTGGTTCGTGAATATATCCACATAGACCCCATATAAATAATGACGCCAAATCTTCAATGCAAAAACCACTGACGCAAGTTCTAAGTCATGTGTTGGATAGTTCTTTTCATGATTCTTGAGTTGCCTAGAAGCATATGCTATAACCTTGTTGTGTTGCATTAATACACACCCAAGCCCGATCCTTGAAGCATCGCAATATACCACAAACCCATTTATACCCTCTGGCAGGGTCAACACTGGCACCGTACTCAATCTTGATTTCAACTCCTGGAAGCTCCTTTCACAAGCACCAGACCATTGGAACTTAACCGCCTTCTAAGTCAATTTAGTCAACGGAGAGGCAAGAGTAGAGAACCCCTCCACAAACTTCCTGTAATATCCTGTTAAACCCAAGAAACTACGAATCTCGGTTGGTGTTGTAGGTCTAGGCCAATTCTTCACTGCTGTAATCATTTGAGGATCAACCTTAATTCCTTCTCTGGAGACAACATGACCCAACAATGTGACAGACTCGAGCCAAAATTCACATTTTGAAAATTTCGCGTACAATTGGTGCGGATAAAGAGTCTGCAAAACTGCCCTGAGATGATCGGCATGGTTCTCTTGACCTCGTGAATACACCAGAATATCGTCAATGAACACTATGATAAAGGAATCGAGAAAAGGATTGAAAACCCGATTCATAAGATCCATGAAAGTCGACGGGGCATTTGTTAGCCCAAAAGACATTACCAGAAATTCAAAGTGCCCATAGCGGGTCCTAAAAGCTATTTTCAGAATATCCTGCTCCCTGATCTTCAATTGGTGGTACCCGGACCGTAAATCAATTTTGGAGAAGTACCTAGCGCCGTGTAACTGATCAAACAAATCATCTATTCTTAGTAATGGGTATTTATTTTTGATCATGACTTTGTTGAGCTATCGGTAGTCAATACACATCCTTAGTGATCCATCTTTCTTCCTCACAAAGAGAACCGGTGCGCCCCATGGTGACACACTCGGTCGGATGAAATCATTCTCTAACAAATCCTTCAATTATTCCTTTAGCTGCTTCAATTCTGCTGGTGCCATCCTGTAGGGCAGAATAGATGTAGACTGCGTGTCTGGCATTACATCAATCCCAAAATCAATCTCCCTATCTGGCAGAATCCCAGGGAGCTCATCAAGAAAGACCTCCGGAAATTCATTCATCACTGGCACAGACTCGAGTGTGGGCGCCTCAGCATCGGTGTCCGTAACCCGGACCAAATGATAGATACACCCCTTATTAATCATCTTCGTGGCCTTAAGGTAAGAAAAAAACCTACCTTTTGGCATTACATTATCCCCCTTCCACTCAACAACTGGCTCATTTGGAAATTCAAACCTCACAGTCCTAGTTCGGCAATCGAGCTTTGCAAAACATGAATAAAGCCAATCCATTCCCCTAATTACATAAAAATATACAATCCCCAATTCAATAAGATCGACCGCGGTGTCCCGACCACGTATTGTGACAACACAACCCCTATAAACCCGTGTGACCACAATAGACTCGCCAACCGGAGTAGATACAGAGAATGGATCAGGAAGCTATTCCTTTTCTATCCCAAATTCCATAGCAACATAAGGGGTAACATAGGACAAAGTAGAACCGGGATCAATAAGAGCATATACATCATGAGATTGGACAGTCAATATACCTATGACAACATATGGAGAAGCCTCTACACTCTGGTGACCACTCATAGCATAGAAACGGTTGGGTCCTCTTGAACTCTATGCACCACCCCTAGCTGCACCACGCCCTGCTGGTGCTGGAGTACCTCGAGCTGGATGGGGTGCTGAAGATGTAGCAGCTGCAGAACTGGATGGCTGTGTTGTGCCCCTGACCGCACCCTAGCGGGATGACCGACACTCCCTCTGAATATGACCCCTCAATCCGCACCTGTAACATATAGGTAGGTCCATGTAGCAGATCCCCAAGTGGATGTGCCCACACCTGGGGCACGGGGCCTCCGCTGCTGCTGGAATCACCCTCCTGATCGGCCCTGCTGGTGGGGTCCCTTGCTACCCTGATTGGGCCTGAAACGACTCCCTTGCTACTGACTGGGCCCTGTTGGTGGTGCACTGGCTGAAGACTGAGCAAAAGACTGGGATGGCCCTGATGTCCCTCCCCTAAAAGCTGATCTCCCCCCACCAAATGACTCCCTAAAGTTGCTCGCGGACCGGGCCTTGCTGGTACCCTCTCGCTCCATTATGTTCTTCAACTTACAGTTCTTTGTAGCTTGAGCAAATGCTACCATCTTCCCATAGTTCATATCCGAATTCAAGGCAGCTGTAGCGGCCTCATTAATAACCAAGGGGCTAAGGTCGTGCACAAACCGGCACACTCTAGCCTCCATAGTAGGCAACATGAGAATGGCATATTTAGACACACGCGCAAACTCTGTGTGATACTCCCACACACTCTTACTTCCTTGCTTAAGGTTCTCAAACTCTGCGGCACGGGCTGCCCTAGGCTCGGCCGGTAAGAAATGGTCCATGAAAGCGTCAGCGAACTCACTCCACCTCGCTGGAGGGCTCCCCTCCTCCCGAGAGTCCTCCCACAACTCAAACCAAGAATAGGCCACCCTTTTCAGGTGGTAGGCGGCCAACTCCACTCCTTCCGTCTCACTAGCGCGCATAACCCGGAGAGTCTTATTTATCTCATCAATGAAGTCTTATGGGTCCTCCTCGGGATTAGCACCCGTGAACACCGGAGGATCTAACTGAAGAAACCTGTTCACCCTGGAATGTGCAACATTTGATATCTGGGCTTGATAATCCAGTATCTGTGTCAGCATCTAGATAGCTCCCCTAAGATCCCCGTCAGAAATGCCAGAACCGAAAGCTGGGGCTGGAAGTGGAACCGGAATATCAGTTGGAGGAACCCCTGCACCCTCAGTAGGTGCAGGAACGGGTGTGGCCTGGTCAGGTGCAGTTGAATTAGGCAGTGTAGAAGTTGGGGGTATTCACCCGCATAACCAAATAAAGGGTCAACTGCCACTCCTAAGGCGGCATTGGCTCCTTGGCCAGTTCTTGCTCTCTTCTTAGGTGCCATGTACTGAAAGTTAAAGGAATGCATGAATTAGAGGAGGAACAGTTTCACAATCAGTTTCATCATACGGTCCAGAATATCAAAGAAGGGTATTATTCCTAAATGTCCAAGTAGCCTCCAAATTATAGATGTGGTCGATAACACACCGATAAGAAGGACTCTACTAGACACGGCTCCGAGACATCCGAGGACACTTTAAAACCTTAGACTCTGATACCAAGTTTGTCACGCCCCAAACTCGGGGAGCGCAACCGGTGCTCAATCGAGTGAACCCGGTCGAGAAAGCCTATACATACTTACTACCCAACTCACCCATGATCAAGAGAAGACATGATTTCATTATTTAAATAGAAGGAAGTTCATATATACAATACCAAAACCTTTCTATTAGGTTCTTCATCTTTAATATCTCAAAATACACACCTTCCTTTTTTATAGGCTAAAGTGGAACAAGTGATTCATTCAAAGATAAACATGAATTGTTTGACTTCCCTCAACTACGACATACAACCCACATAATATCTACGGAGCCTCTAAAAGACACAAAGGAGTACAAGGATAGTGCCGACAACAAGGCTCCGGCTATACCTCCAAACATGATAACAAAATGTACAAAAGATACATGACCCCGGAATGAGGTGGGGCTCACCAAGTCTGCTAGGAGGAAGGTGTACTGCTATCGCTGGTCAATGCTACCTGCTGTGCAACCACCTGCATCCATTAAAGATGCAGCGCCCCCAGTAAAAAGGACGTTAGTACTGTCGAATAATACTAGTATGTAAAACTAAATGCCATCTCAATAAAATGAATAATGATACAATGGGGAAACAAATCATGAGTTCAATAAGAGCTTCAAACAATACTAAAACATCGAGTAAGGATCACATAAGTGCTCAAGTCAATTCCCATGTTATTAGGTAGGGTGATCTTTAAAGCTGATATACCATAATTCACAATACCTCTGTATTCTTACACGGAGTCCGATCTTGACCCGATCGGCTAGGTCATCTCATTTGAGACATCAACCATAACCACCATTTCATTATAATTTCCAGCATAGTTACCACTATGTGTGCGGCATGGCGTCCGATCACGGCCCGATCGGCTAGGCTGTCTCACCCTAGACATTACCTTTTCAATCAATCATCTCACGCCATACTTCTTTCACATCTTTTTAATTCATTGGCACGAGTGGCCTCAATCAGAAAGTCATTCTTGGCACTTGGCTGTATTTCATAATTCCAGTTTCCCCTTTCCATATTCAAACATCATTATCATTATTAACAACAATAAGGTTTCCCATTCAAGACATTAAATTCACATATGAGCAATTTGGGAATCTTAGGCACATAGAGGCTTTTTATAGAATTTGGCATAACAACCTTTGTTCGATCTTGACATGAAGTCTTAACATTTCTAACACATATTCTACATTTTGAACACATCCTCAAATGGCAAGATGACACGATGAAGCATTTAGAATAAATATTGAACATACATCCTTCAACACAAACACATTAGGAATAGCCAATTTTATAATGATCAATTTGGGACTTACACCAATTACATGAACACCGTGGGATTCGATTCTAAGAAGTAGGGGATTTAGCCAACATACCTCAATTGAGCTTCCTTAAACTTTTAAAATGTTCCGGAATTCTTAGCAACTTCAATCTATTTTAGAAATATAACAAGTTGAACCAAAATTAGGAAGATGGTCATGATTCTAGCTCATTTGAGCATATTATCAAAGGAAGATTCGATCATTCCCCAACCCAATTTTTACCATTTTTAGCTCACAACCTTCCCACATACTTCAAGAATACATGCATGTAAGACAAAAACCCCACACCCAATAATTGTCTCTCTAATTATCCCATTTTTGTAAATTTTTGAAATTGAGAGCTAGGACATAGATTCTGTTACACCCCATATTTTCGTACGTGAAAGTATGCCATGAATAAATTGATGAAATCTCGGAAATGAGATGTTACATTTCGCATTTTCGTACGTTAAAGTTTTGTCAAAAGTTAATCGACGTAAGTTTGGGAATGCAATTATTTTAAGATTATAAGCATTATGCTAATTGAAACAAGTGATAAGTAAATTCATGAAGCTGAGAGGGTAAGCAAATCGAAGAAAATGATTTTCATCGAAGTTTGATATTTTGGGATAAAATACGGCCCGAGCTAAAATATCCGGTATTTATGAACTAGTGCCATATAAGGTACCACATGACCATGATAGTGAGTATAAGGTGTATTAAAAGTGAGTATAGTATTTTAAGTAATTTGAGATAATTCTTAATTATGTGAATAATTGGGTGGTTAATAATTTTTAGTTGGAGATTAATGAAAATCTTTGGATAATCAAAGATTTTGGATGACTTAACCCCCCAAAAACGTGGCAGCACCCCCTTCCCATCAAAATGACTCTTAATAAAGAGTGAAATGTGGCACATTTTAAGGAATAAATATGACACAAATCATAAAAGATGGGGCCACACCACAAAGACTAAGATTCATTCTCCAATTCAAATGAAGGTGTATTATATCCAAAAAAGGCTTCAGCAAAATAACTTCTTAAGCAACGTGAGATTCCATAGGTTCTTCAACCATTCAAAACGTAAGATTTCATAGGTTCTTCAACCATTCAAAAAGTAAGATTTCATAGGTTCTTCAACAATTCAAAACGTGAGATTTTGCAATTATAAGGAAGTACGGTGCAATCTTTCTCAAGAATATCATACGGATTTTTCCCTACTTTGATATGCCATTACGTGGTGTCGCAATTGACGTATGTTAGAGGGATTGTCAAGAGAATCGGCTCAGGTATGTTAAGGCTATCCCTTCTTTCTTTTTGGCATGATCCAAATAATACAAATGAAACGAGCAAAATACGCAACTTTCCTAAATGACTCTATTCATAGAAGTACTAGGGGTGTCTATATTCTTGATTTCCCATATGACTTATTATTATATCTTCTGTTCATGGTTCTCAGAAAAATACGTATTTGATAAAGTTTATCTGAAAGGCATATTGATTTTATGATATTCCGAGAAATCTTAGTAACGTATTTCTTATGCATTTCATGCATTTATACATGTACCAATCCCATGACCAGATGGCGTTATATACGCGTATAATATATGTATATGGGATATGGGAAAAGGTTATGGCGTTATATATGCACCACCACCTGATCAGCTGGTATACGTTGATGATTTGCCCACAGTGGCCGAGATGATATGATGGGATGCCCTCAGAGGCTTGATGATGTTATGAACGCATATACCTATGCATGGTATGACATTTATACGCATATGCATGACATTATAAATATAAAATGATTCACAGAGTTATTCAGACTTACATGTTGAGTCTTTTACTCCATGTTTCTCTTATGTCTATTACTTACTGATTTTCATTCCTTACATACTCGGTATATTATTTGTACTGACGTTCATTTTGCCTGGGGACGCTGCGTTTCATGCCCTTAGGTCCCGATAGACAGATCGATCTAAGTAGGCTATCAGCTCAGCGAAAGATGTTGGTGCGCTCCATTTGCTCTGGAGTTGCTTTTTTGGTCAATATGATTTAGACGTGTATTGTTTGGTATGGCAGGACCCTATCCCAACCTTTATGATAAGTATGTATTCTTAGAGGCTTGTAAATAGATGTCATGTATATTGATAATTGTATTGCCTTGTCGGCCTATGTTTTGAATTTACAAATGATCATGTTGGCCTTATAGGCCCATATGTCACATATATAAGTTTCTATATCAGGTTGGGTCATTCTATGACAGGTATTCCCTCATGTTTACTATGTTTATCTCATGATGCCCCTTCTAGCCTACTTACCTATGATAATGTAATAAGAAAGATACATTACGTTGGTACTCGGTTGAGTAAGGTACTGGGTGCCTGTTGCGGCCCATCGATTTGGGTCGTGACAAAAGTGGTATCATAGCCGTTTTGTCCTAGGGAGTCTACAAGTCGTGTCTAGTAGAGTCTTGTTTATGGGTGTGTTGTGCACCACACTTATAAGCAGGAGGCTACAAGGCATTTAGGACTGTCACTTTTTCTTCTTACTCTAGATCGTGTGGTAGAGCTCAGTTGTAAGAACTCAATTTCCTAAACTCTATCTTATTCATAATACGACGGTGCCTACATCTAGATAGATGGTTGGTAAGGGATTGAATGAGGCTATGGAAGAGTTGAGTCAGAGGAACTCAATTTTGCATCATGCTTATGATGAGTAAATACAAGGTCTCGAGCAAATCATGTGTGTACTAAGACGTGTGAGCTTCTTGAAAAGGAGCCCTAAGGCATGAATATCTATCCACACATATGGTGAAAAGCAATGAGAAATTCAAAAGGTAGGTACAAGTTTCAACAAATAAAAGAAGCAAGGTGAAGAAAGGTACGAGTTACCCAGTTAATGAAGATTATTAGTATTTACAATTCATGCAGAGAAATATAATCCTTTTGAGTTACCCTCAACTATAACAGAGGTATGTACAATCGGCCACACCTATCTCAGTTATGCCCTGTGGGAGCTAACAGATATGGTTTAAGAGAAGGACGGGATATCAGGATCCGGCTGGGATTAGAGTAACCTAGAATGGTGGATGGATTGTTTGCGTTAGTTAACATTTCCAAAGGGTATTGCAAATGTGCTAATAGATCTCCTTGTGAGACACCCAGATGGTTCACTCTAGAATAATACAGCTAGATATGAATACTAGAATGTTCAAAGACAGGCACTGGAATCCTGGAAGGGATAAATATTAATCTTAGCGTGGCTCCCGGCCCTAGTAAAGAAAGAATGTTATGAAACCCGAAGAGCCAGTAGATGGAGCAAGGGAAGCTAAAACCAAAAGAATGTCCTGCTGAAATTTTCAAAATAAAGTGATAGATAGAAATGTTAGCAGGAAATGAGAAGAGAGTTAATGAAGCATTATGAGTAAGATGTGATGCATGGATGACAACGGTAGAAAAAAAATGACAGTATTACAGAGTATATAGTCAAGTGAAGGAAAAGACGAGAGGAGCCAGGCCTTGAGACAACAAAAGAATATAGGCCATAAAGTCATATCCTCATTTCGAGAAATAAGTTCGTGACTCCAACGTGACTACCAGAAGGGAGAGTGAAACCCCAGAGTAATAGAAATCAGTATGGGCTGGTGAACAAGATAAACTAAACATGAATTAGGGACTGAGTGATTTGATAATAGTCAGCATCATGAGAATTTCAGATTGCATTCCGGCGATAATAGAATGGACGACAGAAGAATAATCTTTAAAGGTCATTCAGAAGGACGCTTCCCTAAAGCAAGCAATGTGAGCAAAGTTAAGCTTAAAGTACTATATGTGCCAGTTACACTAGGTGTCACCCTCGTGAATAAGGAATTTTGTTATCCTTGGTACAGAAGGATTATCGCCAGGCGAGTAAGGGTCATCGATGATGTGAAAGGACGCCAAAGAGGAAGAGGTAAAACATCTATAGGTAGGTCGTCCTAGATCCAACTCTTAGTACTCCCCTAAAGGGGGGAATATGGAGTGATGTGGCATGAAGTCAGAATTAAGCGGTTATACTAACTATGGAATGGTAAAGGAAGAATGCAATAAAAAATGAGAAAAGGGATGAGATTGCACTGATTCAAATCCTACCGATATACTACGATTCCAGAACATTATGCAAACACGATGTCAAGGAAAGGAAGTAAGGGTTCCTACCCGAGATGTTATTGATAAATAAGGAGCCAGTGCGAGAGGTAAGTTAAGACAAAGGGAATAACCCAAGAGGGATTACGCGGAATACAAATATGGGAATGGACCAACGAGCAGTTAGTAGTTGATTCAGGAAGAGTCTAGTTATGGCTAGACAAGAGGTTACAGACAAATCAACAAATCGTGCAAGATAAATGTATTGAACCCCAGCATAGGGAATTCAGTCTCGCAGATACGAGATCGCAATTGTTGAAAAAAGAAATTTAGATAGGAGTTGGGGTAATTAAAGGTAACGTATGAGTGTTACGAAAATAAAAGAGAGTACCACTAGGAAGACAGTCAATAATATCAGTTCAGGAGCAACCCTACAAGCACAAGGGCATGGAGGTAAGTAACTACGAACAATTATAGGCGAGGAAGGACATCAAAAATTCTAGTCGGGTATACGATGTGATAAGCTCGCAGCTTTACAAGAGTCAGAGGGTCTTCCCTAAGTACTACAACAAAAGACTAGCTGAGGGAATAAGGAAGAAGGCTTCAATCTAATCATGGTAACTTGAAGGAGAAATGGCCATGTGAAAACAGTCTCACTACAAAATTGTAAGCACTCCAAAAGAAAGTGGCACCTACCGTGGCTAATAAAGGGGGAGTAAAATCGAAAGTAATATTCGAGATCATATGAGTTGCACAAAAAACAATTTAAAAAAAATTCTGGCATGCATGGGAACTAACATAAGCTAAGTATGCACGCAATAAGGGGGCAGAAAGACCAGGAAAAGTAATTGCTTACGTTTAAAGAAAGCTGAGATGGAACGAAAGGAATTATTCGATCAATGATCCAGAGTTAGTTACGTTATGAACGCACTCAAAATTTCGGAGTATTATCCATGCAGCATATATATTGACATTCATACAACCATAGAAGACTCGGGTATAAGTTAAAGGAAGGAATTGAGCCCAGGGCATAGACAAAGGATTGAATTGTCAGAAGATTGTATCATGGATATTCCATAGTGCCCATGAAAGGCTAAAGTAATAACTTATACCAGGAGCCGCAGATCAGAATATAGCTTAAGCCTACATGGAGGCTGATCAGAAAGAAAAGGAAACTAAAGAGTTTAAACAACTAAGTAAATCATGCATCTGAATATTGGAGCCGAAAAATTTCAGGAATCGTGATTGACAACATAGCAAAATCACTCTTAATATCAGAGGTACAAGAGAGATAGTACAACAGCTATATTCTATAACGGCTCTACAATAAAGGTAGTTAGAAGAGTACAAGCCTTATAAGAAGTTAGTATGAAGCTCCCACCGAATTATGTATGCATATGAGGTGCAAGTATTATAATAGAGCATCAAGTTGTTGATGTGAATTATACATGTGTTAAAGCGAGGTCATGAAAGAGATAGAAGATGTGATGCGAGATTTTAAGGTAAGTAAGGTAAAGGTGAACAACGTACAAGATACTTAAATGCAGAAGGTTGTGAATAATCCATACTACATATAGAAGGTTATAAGTGTTGGGATTCAGTATCTAGGAATGGTAGCGGCAGCATCAATAGCATATCTTCCAGCCTATGGTTTTTAGGTACCGAGAGATCTAGCCAAGAGAGTAAAGAAGAGTTAGAGACGATGTGATGTCTCGCTTGATGTTCCAGAATAACATAAGAAAATCTATGATGCAAGCAAGTTGAAGGAAGGTTGCGAATAGTATAAATTATCAAACACTAGGTGTGCACAAGGTTTCAAGGTCCTTTTATGGAGGATTCCATCATCCCACAACCCAATATTTACCATGCTTAGTTCAACAAGTGTTGGTGTTTGCATGCACAGATGACGGTGACTAGGAAGACTACGGCTAGCCAGAGGAGAGATACAGCAGCAGGTGAGGGGACCAGCAGGGTACCCCCAGTAGATGGGGCCCAGTCTGAGGCTCAAGGCGAGACCCCTACTCAGCCATTACCGGCTCCTCCACCAACTACGGAGATTCCTAGGGAAACCGCACATCCAGTTCCCCCTCCACTTCCATCAGATCAGGACTTAAGGAGTGCGGTGCATTTGTTGACACAGTTGGTAGCTACCCAGCAACAGGCTAGGGCATCAGCTAGTGCAGGAACTTCTGAGGGGTCTGGGAGTTCAAGGGTCCGAGAGTTTATTGCTTTGAGTCCCCCAGAGTTCATGAGGACAGATCAAAGGGAGGACCCACAGGATTTCATAGATCAGCTTCACAGGATCTTTCGTGTTATGCATGCCACGGAGAAAGAGGCAGTTGAGCTAGCAGCTTTTCGACTCCGAGATATAGCCATCCTTTGGTACGAGGGATGGGAGAGTTCCAGGGGACGTGATGCACCTCCAGCTATTTGGGAGAATTTTTCAGATGCCTTCCTTGACCAGTACTTACCACGGGAGATCCGACAGGCTCGAGTCGATCAGTTTCTAGCCCTCAAGCAGGGTAATATGAGTGTTCGAGAGTATAGTCTCCGTTTTGACTCATTGGCCAGATATGCACCATCCATAGTTGCTACTATGCGGGACAGGATTCACAGGTATATAGCAGGGTTAGCCCCAGAGTTAACCGAGGCATGTGCCACCACTGCATTGCAGGATAGTATGGATATCTCCCGGATTCAGGCATTCGCCCAGAATATAGAAAGGGGTAGGCGTCGGCAGCAGGGTACAGAGAGCGCTGAGCAAGGGCAACGTAAGAGGATGAGATTTCCCAGGTCTCAGGAGCAATATCAGGGTAGTTATAGGACCCAGTACTTTGGACGGCCACCTAGGCCTCCGCCACCTCAGTTACAGGGTTACAGGTATGACCGCTATACTCAGTCAGGACTAGGTGAGAGCTCACGGGCGTCGGGTTTGCAGCGACAGCGAGGATCTGCGCAGACATGGTCATTTTCTCCACGGTGTGACATCTGTGGTAGAGGACACTTGGGCCAATGCCGAGCAGGTTCTGATGCTTGTTATACATGTGGGCGTCCAGGGCATATGATGCGGGATTTCCCAAATAGAGATTCGGGGGGAATGGCATAACCAGCGAGTTCAGCAACAGGATCATCTATGTCCGTGCATCCTTCAGGGCGCGAGTCTCAGTCTTCGGCTGGTAGAGGTCGGGGCAGAGGTAGAGGTTCCAGTTCAAGTGGTAATCAGAACCGTATCTATGCTTTAGCGGGTCGACAGGACCAGGAGTCTTCACCAGACGTTGTGACAGGTATATTAACCATTTGCTCTCACGATGCTTATGCTTTGATAGACCCAGGATTTACTTTATCGTATATTACCCCATTTGTCGCGAGGAAGTTTGGTATAGTGCCTGAAATACTAAGTGATCCTTTTGCGGTATCTACACCGGTCGGAGAATCGATTATTGCTAGACGGGTTTACCGAGGTTGTACGGTGACAATTTGTAGTCGTCAGACCTCAGCTGACCTAGTTGAGCTAGAGATGATGGATTTTGATGCTATCATGGGCATGGACTGGTTGGCAGCTTGCTATGCCACAGTTGATTGCCGAGCAAAGGCAGCCAGATTTCATTTTCCGGGTGAGCCAGTCCTTGAATGGGTAGGTAATACACCAACACCTAGAGGTAGGTTTATTTCCTATCTGAAGGCGAGGAAAATGATCGCAAAAGGGTGCATTTATTATATTGTGCGAGTTAGAGATGCAGATGCTGAGATACCTACACTTCATTCTATTCCCGTAGTCAAAGAGTATGCAGATGTGTTTCCAGATGAGCTTCCAGGTATTCCTCCAGAGCGAGAGATTGATTTTAGCATCGATTTGCTTCCAGGAACTCAACCAATATCCGTCCCTCCGTATAGAATGGCACCTGGCGAATTGAAGGAGTTGAAGGAGCAGTTAAAAGATTTGCTGGAGAAAGGTTACATCAGGCCCAGTACCTCACCTTGGGGTGCACCAGTACTATATGGGCGGAAGAAAGACGGCTCACTGAGGATGTGTATCGATTACACCCCTTGATATCACATGCATGTAAAATAATCAACTCTGATGCCCAAAAATTATCTTGCTAATTACCCATTTTCAGATGATTTCAAAATTAGGGTTTAGGGTGTAGAATCTTACCTCTAAGGATGAAGACCTAGTGAACTTGCCTTCTTAATCTTCCAAAACTTGAGCAAGAATTGAAGAACAATTATTGAAGAACACCTTCTCACTCTAGGGCACTCACTCTCACTCTAAAATGTCAGATTATATCTCAAAAATGGCTCAAAACGTGTATTTAACGAAGCAGGGTCGGGTTTTAAAACCCCAAAAATGAAGCTCCAGAACAGGTTCTGCGGTCGCATATGCAACCGCATAATGGTTATGCGGACCGCATATCGGTCGCATAATTAGTGTTTAAAATGACCAAAAATCTGCCTGAGTCTGCGGTCACTATGCGGTCCGCATAACTGTTCTGTGGTCGCATAGTGCACCGCATAATAATTATGCGGTCGCATAGTCGACCGCATAATTAATTCCAACTGACCCAATTATGTCACGCCCCGACCTGGAAGCGAGACCGGCACCCGGTGCCTCAACTAACCTAGTGTACCAAATTGAGACTAAGGGACTCTGAACACATAATGTCATACTTTGGCCCTGGGGCCACCTTGCAAGACAATTTGCGAAGCAAAATATAAAATTGAATGGAAACTAGCGCTAACTAAACATCAATATAAAGCTAGGCTGAAAAGGCCGTCATAGCTACTACAGCTAACAAACCACCAAATTATACATACCAGGCCTACAAACCCAACATACTGCACTAACCAACAGGATATGTCTACAAGCCTCTACTGATAGATGTACTATGATCGGAACAGGGCCCCGACCTACCCATAACATATATACAGATATACATAAGATGTACACAAAAACTCTAGACCTGGCAACTCCGAAAGACGTGGAGCTTACCGATCAGGCTGAACTCTGGAAACACCTACTGAGGAGGTATACCCGTCTGTCTATCTGAACCTGCATGCATGAAATGCAGCGTCCCCAGAAAAGGGACGTCAGTACAAAATAATGTACCGAGTATATAAGGCGATAACATAACTGAAAGTTGAAACTGAACTGATAATATAATAACTGAAAGTAATTGGGAGTCAAAGATGATCTGGAGATATACTTACCTGTTGATACTGACTCAACTCCTTCAATATAGTAAGTAAAATAATTATCCGGCCTTATAAGGCTCGGTATATATAACTGCTCTGCCGTAGTAGGCTCGCTCATAGGCGCTCGGCCATACTAGGCTATGTATCTCGACCATGCTGGGCTCGCTCATAGGCGCTCAGCCACAGTAGGCTCGGTATATAACTTTCCATCTGATCAGAGGTTGCCCAATAGGGGCCTGCCCATCGATTATAGCTCGATGGTAATGAAAATACTGTAATACTGTATATATAGGCTTGCTGCTCTCTTGACTGGAAGAAGACAATACTATATTGAATATAGAATCTCGATAAGGAATAATATTGTAACTTATGAGACTAGAATAGTGTGAATAAATTCATGAATATGAACTTCTCTTTTTGTCTCATTACTAACACATGTAGCTACGAGATCATGCCAAAATGAAGGAAGGCTTAGCCTTAACATACCTTATCACAATCTTTGTAATAACCAAGTTGAACTCACCTCTTCGCACCTTAATCTACAAGAATGATAATAATACTATCGTTAAGTTACGAAAGGTACAACTATCACACAACGAACGACAAACTTATTTTGTATTAAAACGGGCAGCATCTCCCCTATAATCCTTACTTCCTCCAAATTCAAGATAACACCAACAATACAAGAACAGAACAATAACAACATATATACATCATTTTCCAGCCCTATATACACCATCAAATACTACAAAACAGCCCAACACACCCCAATCTCTTCATACACAAAACGACCACCGTAGTAGTGTCAAACGACACGGAAATGTTATGACGAATGACCAGCCAATCACCCTACATTTATATGGTGTTTATAAACCCCCTTCCTCCTCCAAAACTCCACAAAACAGTAGTAAAACACGCAGCCCAACAGCAACACAAAACAGTCCACAAAACAGTCTGCTACAAGTGAATAACTCGAACTCACGGCTTCCGATCACCGTCCCGTGAGTTATTACAAGTATAGAACGACTTACCATGAATTTTCAGAAGAAAAACTGGATGAAAGAGAGCAGTAAACTCACCTTATTTGTTGGATAACTCAGCTCCTATCTTGGTTCTTCAAACTCTAGGTTTTACCTCCAATTAGAACTTGAAAGGGAGAGAAAATCAATTAGGGTTTGTGGGAAATTTTTGGGAGGATTCTTTGCAGAGCTTATGTCTGGTTATTATGCTCTATTTTAAGTCTAATATATGAAGAAAATAGGCCCTTAAAAGGCCTCTTTGGACGACCCGAAATGGCCCATTTTTTTTGGGCTCTCATTTAAGCAAGTAGGTGACACACCTACTTGTCACCTAGCAGCTTGCGCAGTATCGCACAAATGCCCATATCTTTCTACTCCAATGTCGTATTGACAAACGGTTTAATGCGTTAGAAAATAGACTCATAGATCTTTAATTTGATGGGTGGAACATTCCATAACTCTAAGTATATTGGGAGAAAATCGTAGTTACATTTGACCCAAAGTTTCAGTAAAACTTATGAATGTAACTTGTGATGACTTTCATCGACTTTTGTTCCACAACTCTCTTGACTTCATAACATAATACACGGATGTCATACGACTAATATAAATCATAACATAATCTCCTTATCATGTTAAGCACCCTAGTCTCACCCCAAAGGTATATGTTATAACATTCCCAACTTGTCGACTTTCGACGAAACATTATTTTCTTCAATTGCTTTATCTTCTGAACCGTCCAACCCTCTTTGTACTTGTTGTTCATGATCTTCAATATTTGTAACCTCAGAGGTAACATGATTAAATTAATTTATATACTTTTAAATATTATCTCATTTTTGGTCCTACATTAGTTTGCTTACGATGCATTTTTATGTACGAAAATATAGGGTGTAACAAATTAACTGCCTCACTCTGCGGCCATTATGCGGTCCGCAGAGTGATTCTGCGGTCGCATAATGGACCGCAGAAATGCACTTTTCCGCCAAAAGATTTCCTTTACTTTTTGGTGCATTGTTCAACCCAAAATGTCCGAGCCACGGCGAGCTAAGTTCGCCGTGAAGAATTTCTATAATACTCAACACGTAAAACTAATTCGGCACCATGAAACATTATTTTCTTTTGCAAACTTTTACGGGGCCTTACATTATCCCCCACTTAGGATCATTCATCCTCAAATGAGGGTCAAAATCTGTTATTAGCATCTTATGCAACTCAGTTTTTCATAACACACACCAGCAGCCCCAAATTTGACTAACTCCCTAAATTTCCGAAAATTTCGCTAGAGTTTCCTTTGTAACTAGGCATATCCACCTGTCAGAGAGCCCCAGAAACATATCCTAACAACATATAGGTAATCCAACAACGTAACATAATACAAAACAACACCAATTGTGGCCTCACAAGTAATGGATTTCCAGAAAGGAACACCCTTAACACCAATTGTACAGTTGATACAAAATTCATAGAAAGTTAGTCTTATAATTTTCCTAGATCATAACTTTATAAATACATAGTTATTCAAACAAATAAGGATAGTTTTTCTTCATTTCTTTCTCAGCCTCCGAAGTAGCCTCTTCAACCTGTTGGTTTCGCCACAATACTTTCATAGAGGCAATTTCTTTATTTTTTAATTTTCGGACTTGCCGATCAATAATAGAAACCAGAATCTTTTCGTAAGTCAATTTTTCATTTACCTCAATAGTCTCAACCGGAACAATGAGTGTCGGATCTCTAACTACTTTCTTCAACATAGACACATGAAATACCAGGTGTACTAATGAAATCTCAGGTGGTAGCTCAACCTTGTACGCCACCTCACTGATCCTCTAAATGATTTTGTACGGTCCGACATACCTCGGACTCAATTTCCCTTTCTCACCAAATCGCATTACCCCTTTCATGGGGGAAACTTTCAAGAATACCCAATCATCTTCTTTGAACTCCAAATCCCTACGACGAACATCCGAATAGGATTTCTGACGACTCTGAGCAGTCTTCAATCGCTCCTTAATGATTTTAACTATTTCCATGGCCTGATGCACGAGGTATGGCCCTATCAACTCCGCTTCCCCAATTTCGAACTACCGAATGGGAGATCTACATCTCCTACCATATAAATCCTCGAACGATGCCATTTGAATGCTAGGGTGATAGCTATTGTTGTAGGCAAATTCTATGTGTGGTAAATGATCATCCCAACTACCTTTGAAGTCTAGAACACAAGCACGCAACATATCCTCAAGCGTCTGAATAGTCTACTCTGCCTGCCCGTCAGTCTGCCCGTGGAAGGCTGTACTAAGATTCACCTGAGTACCCAAACCTTGCTGAAATATCTTTCAAAAATTAGCAGTGAATTGTGCCCCCTAATCAGAAATGATGGAAACTGGGGTGCCATGCAACCTGACTATTTCTTTGATATACAGCTGAGCATACTGCTCCGCTGTGTCGGTAGACTTAACTGGCAAAAAGTGTGATGACTTCGTGAGTCGATCCACAATCAACCAAATTGAGTCAAACTTGCGCGAAGTGCGCGGTAATCCTACCACAAAGTCCATATTAATCATTTCCCACTTCAACATTGGAATTTCTATGTTCTGTGCCAACCCACCAGGTGGTTGATGTTCGGCCTTCACTTGTTGATAATTCAGACACCTTGCCACAAAGTCCGCCACATTCCTCTTCATATCATTCCACCAATAGACTTCCTTAAGATCATGATATATTTTTGTAGAACCTGGGTGCACGAAATATCTAAAAGTGTGAGCTTCAGTCAAAATTCTTTCACGGAGACCATCCACATTTGGAACACATAGTCGTCCTTGGTACCTTAGTGAACCATCATCCATGCCAAAAGAAAAGGTCATGGTCTTATGTTTATGAATCCCCTCTTTCAATTTCGCAAACAATGGATCGTTGTATTGTTTCTCTTTGACTTCCACAACAAGCGATGATTCAGCCCTATTTTGCACAATTACCCCTCCTTCACTAGAGTCCGCAAGACGAACTCCCAAACTAGCTAATCGGTGAACTTCTTTGGCCAATGGCCTTTGATATGCCTCCAAGTGTGCTAAGCTACCCAAAGATTTTCGGCTAAGAGAATCCGCCACAACATTAGCCTTCCCCGGATGGTATAAAATATCAATGTCATAATCCTTGAGTAATTCAAGCCATCTTCTCTGCCTCAGATTCAATTCCTTCTGTTTGAAAATATATTTAAGGCTCTTATGGTCCGTGAATATATCCACATGGACCCCATATAAATAATGACGCCAAATTTTCAATGCAAATACCACCGCCGCAAGTTCTAAATCATGTGTTGGATAGTTCTTTTCATGATTCTTTAGTTTCCTAGAAGCATAAGCTATCACCTTCCCATGTTGCATTAATACACATCCAAGCCCGATTTTTGAAGCATAACAATATACCATAAATCCATCTATACCCTCTGGTAGAGTCAACACCGGTGTCATAGTCAATCATGCTTTCAATTCTCGGAAACTCTTTTCATAAGCATCTGACCATTAGAACTTAATTGCCTTCTACGTCAATTTAGTCAATGGAGAGGCAAGAGTAGAAAACCCCTCCACAAACTTTCTGTAATATCCAACTAGGCCTAAGAAACTGCGAATCTCTGTTGGAGTTGTAGGCCTCGGCCAATTCTTCACAACTGAAATTTTCTGAGGATCAACCTTAATTCCCTCACTAGAAACTACATGACCCAAGAATATGACTGATTCAAGCCAAAATTCACACTTTGAAAACTTTGCATATAACTGGTGCTGATGTAGGGTTTGCAGAACTACCCTGAGATGGTCAGCATGGTCCTCCTGACTTCATGAATATGCAAGAATATCGTCAATAAACACTATCACAAAAGAGTCGAGGAATGGCTTAAAAACTTGATTTATAAGATCCAACATACCTCAATTGAGCTTCCTTAAACTCTAAAACATTCCGGAATTCTTAGCAACTTCAATCTATTTAAGAAATATAACAAATTGAATCAAAGTTAGGAAGATGATCATGGTTCTAGCTCATTTGAGCATTTTATCAAACACTAGGTGTGCACAAGGTTTCAAGGTCCTTTTATGGAGGATTCCATCATCCCACAACCCAATCTTTACCATGCTTAGTTCAACAATCTCCCTACACTCCTTGATGTCACATGCATGTAAAATAATCAACTCTCATGCCCAAAAATTATCTTGCTAATTACCCATTTTTCGATGATTTCGAAATTAGGGTTTAAGGTGTAGAATCTTACCTCTAGGATGAAGACCTAGTGAGCTTGCCTTCTTAATCTTCCAAAACTTGAGCAAGAATTGAAGAACAATTATTGAAGAACACCTTCTCACTCTAGGGCACTCTCTCTCACTCTAAAATGTCAGATTATATCTCAAATATAGCCCAAAACGTGTATTTAACGAAGTAAGGTCTGGTTTTAAAAATTCAAAAATGAAGCTCCGGAACAGGTTCTGCGGTCGCATATGCGACAACATAATGATTATGTGTACCGCATATCGGTCGCATAATTGGTTTCCAAAATGATCAAAAATTTGCCTGAGACTGCGGTCACTATGCAGTCCACATAACTGTTCTACGGTCGCATAGTGCACCGCATAACAGTTATGTGGTCGCATAGTCGACCGCATAATTGCTTCCAACTGACCTAATTAACTGCCTCACTCTGCGGCCATTATGCGGTCCGCAGAGTGATTCTGCGGTCGCATAATGGACTGCAGAAATGCACTTTTCCGCCAAAAAATTTCCTTTACTTTCCGGTGCATTGTTCAACCCAAAAGGTCTGAGCCGTGGTGAGCTAAGTTTGCCGCGAAGAATTTCTATAATACTCAACACGTAAAACCAATTCGGCACCATGAAACATTATTTTCTTTTGCAAAATTTTACGGGGCCTTACACTTAACATACCTGAACCGATTCTCTTGACAATCCCTTTAACACCGTTGATTGCGACAACGCATAACGGCAGATCGAAGTAGGGAAATATCCGTATGTTATTCTTGAGAAAGATTGCACCGTACTCCCTTAGAATTGCAAAATCCCGTTGATATGATGCTAAGAAGTCTCGCATGAACTGAAGTAACTTACGTTATTAGCATGTAATCCCCCACTAGTCCAATAATTAACCAATTACCCACATAATTAAGAATTATCTCAAATGACTTAAAATACTACTTACTTTTAACACACCTTATACACCTTACTATCATGGTCATGTGGTACCTTGTATGGCACTACTCCATAAATACTGGGTATTATAGCTTGGACCGTATTTTATCCCAAATTGTCAAACTTCGACAAAACTTATTTTCTTCGATTAGCTTACCCTCTCACTTTCACGAATTTACTCGTCACTTATTTGAAATAGCAAAATGCTTATAATACTCAAAATAATCCCATTCCCGAACTTACGTCGATTAACTTACAATGAAACTTTAACGTACGAAAATGCGGGATGTAACATCTCATTTCTGAGCTATCATCAATTTACTTATGGCGTACTTTTATGTACGAATACATGGGGTGTAACATAAGTCATCCAAAATCTTTGATTATCCAAAGATTTTAATTTATCTCCCACTAAAAATCATTAATTATCCAATTATCCACATAATTAAGAATTATCTCAAATTACTTAAAATACTACTCACTTTTAATACACCTTATACGCCTTACTATCATGGTCATGTGGTACCTTGTATGGCACTAGTTCATAAATACTGGGTATTTTAGCTCGGGCCGTATTTTATTCCAAAATGTCAAACTTCGACGAAAATTATTTTCTTCGATTTTCTTACCCTCTCACCTTCACGAATTTACTCATCACTTGTTTCAATTAGCATAATGCTTATAATCTTAAAATAATCTCATTCCCGAACTTACGTCGATTAACTTACGACAAAACTTTAACGTACGAAAATGCGGGATGTAACCTCTCATTTCCTGAAGGTGAGAGGGTAAGCAACGTATGAGAGGAGATAAGGATGCCATTCTTAAGATGAACAGTAATGAGGAAGCATATAGGATCGGCAGCAAGAGTGACCTAGAGTTTGGCAGCAGACCTCAGTAACGATAAATCGAAGTAAGAGTTATGGTATAGTATGACTATCAAGATACAGTAAAGTCATACGGAAAGATAAATGGGTCTATGAAACAAGATATAGCAATATTCGTAAGTTCAACAAAGTACCGAGCAATGAACTTCAGTATACCTATAGATGCCCAGAGGGATATCTTGCCAAGCTCTGTGTATGTTTACAAAGTAAGGCCTAGAGATTGGCTAAAAGCTGGAGGAAAAAGGAGAGAAGAGTTGCATAGGGCGCACTTACAAAGTCAGAGTCGTACAAGCTGCATGATAAAAGGTAGCAACAGTTACAAGATTGGAAGGATTCCGACCACGAGTTGTGGTGTGAGAAAGAGGCGTAAATGGGGGGAATGCCCTGGCCCTTGGGATTCAATCATAGAACAGTTGCCTAGATGTCAAGAGGAGTACTAAAGTATTCGTAAGATCTATAGGCTATAAGAATGATAAGTGCATCAGTCAACATTCGAGGACGAATGTTCCAAAGGGGGGAATGATGTTACACCCCATATTTTTGTACGTGAAAGTATGCCATAAATAAATTGATGAAAGCTCGGAAATGAGATGTTACATCCTGTATTTCCGTACGTTAAAGTTTCGTCGTAAGTTAATCGACGTAAGTTCAGGAATGAGATTTTTTTAAGATTATAAGCATTATGCTAACTGAAACAAGTGATGAGTAAATTCGTGAAGGTGAGAGGATAAGCAAATCGAAGAAAATAATTTTTGTCGAAGTTTGATATTTTGGGATAAAATACGGCCCGAGCTAAAATACCCGGTATTTATGAACTAGTGCCATACAAGATACCACATGACCATGATAGTAAGGTGTATAAGGTGTATTAAAAGTGAGTAGTATTTTAAGTAATTTGAGATAATTCTTAATTATGTGGATAATTGGGTAATTAATGATTTTTAGTGGGAGATAAATTAAAATCTTTGGATAATCAAAGATTTTGGATGACTTATGTTACACCCCATGTATTCGTACGTAAAAGTACGCCATAAGTAAATTGATGAAAGCTCAGAAATGAGATGTTACATCCCGTATTTTCGTACGTTAAAGTTTCGTCGTAAGTTAATCGACGTAAGTTCGGGAAAGGGATTATTTTGAGTATTATAAGCATTTTGCTATTTCAAATAAGTGACGAGTAAATTCGTGAAGGTGATAGGGTAAGCGAATTGAAGAAAATAAGTTTCGTCGAAGTTTGACAATTTGGGATAAAATACGGTCCAAGCTATAATACCCGGTATTTATGGACTAGTGTCATACAAGGTACCACATGACCATGTTAGTAAGGTGTATAAGGTGTGTTAAAAATAAGTAGTATTTTAAGTCATTTGAGATAATTCTTAATTATGTAGGTAATTGGTTAATTATTGGACTAGTGGGGGATTACAAAGTTAATTAAAAAGTTGATGGAGGATTAATTAAAATCTTTTGGATTAGCCTTGAAACCCAACGTGGCAGCAAGATATAGTCAATCAAATGACTCTTTATTCACAAAGCAAGGTGGAAAAGTTAGATGAATTGGTGGCCAAGTCTTACTAAGTGAGGCCCACACTCAAATATTAAAAAAGACATTTCTAATTCATTTTGTGTCTCTACAAAGGAATGAAAAGTTTCAGCAACAAAGTTTCATCCAAGATCATACATGATAATAACGTAAGTTACTTCAGTTCATGTGAGACTTCTTAGCATCATATCAATGGGATTTTGCAATTCTAAGGGTGTACGGTGCAATTTTTCTCAAGAATAACATACAGATATATCCCTACTTTGATCCGCCATTACGCGTTGTCGCAATCAACAGTGTTAAAGGGATTGTCAAGAGAATCGGTTCAGGTATGTTAAGGCTATCCCTTCTTTCTTTTGGCGTGATCCAAATAATACAAACGAAATGAGCAAAATACATAATTTTCATAAATGACTCTATTCATAGAAGTATTAGGGGTGTCTATGTTATTGATTTCCCATATAAATTATTATTATATCTTCTGTTCATGGGTCTTAGAAAAATACGTATTTGATAAAGTTTATCCGAAAGGCATATTGATTTTATGACAATCCTAGAAATCTTATTAACGTGTTTCATATGCATTTCATGCATTTATACATGCACATTGACCCATGACCAGATGGCGTTATATACGCGTATATATATGTATATGAGATATGGAAAAAGTTACGGCGTTATATACGCACCACCAACTAATCAGCTGGTATACGTTGATGATTTGCCCATAGTGGCCGAGATGATATGATGGGATGCCCTCAGAGGCTTGATGATGTTATGAACGTATATACCCATGCATGGTATGATATTTCTACGCATATGCATGACATATAAGGTTTAATGATTCACAAAGCTATTCAGACTTACATGTCGAGTCTTTTACTCCATGTTTCTCTCATGTCCATTATTTACTGATTTTCATTCCTTACATACACGGTACATTATTTGTACTGATGTCCCTTTTTCCTGGGGACGCTGCATTTTATGCCCGCAGGTCCCGATAGACAGGTCGAGAGTCCTCCAAGTAGGCTATCAGCTCACCGGAAGATGTTGGTGCGCTCCATTTGCTCCAGAGTTTGCTATTGGTCAGTATGATTAGGACATGTATTGATTGGTATGGCGGGGCACTGCCCTGACCTTTATGACATTTATGTATCCTTAGAAGCTTATAGACATATGTCGTGTACGTGAAAGATTGTACGGCCTTATCGGCCTATGTTTTATGTATATAATGGATCATATTGGTCTTATAGGCTCGTATGTCTTATGTATAAGTTGATATTTCATGTTGTATCCTACTTATCACACAGCGGCCTCTCCGACTCAGTTATCCATGATATTATGATACGAAAAGATACGTTATGTTGGTACTCGATTGAGTAAGGTATCGGGTGCCCGTCGCGACCCATTAGTTTGGGTCGTGACAACTTAACACCCCAAAAATGTGGCAGCGCCCCCTTCCCATCAAAATGACTCTTAATAAAGAGTGAAAGGTGTCACATTTTAAGGAATAAATGTGACACAATCTTGAAAGGTGGGGCCACACCACCAAGACTATGATTCATTCTCCAATTCAAATGAAGGTGTATTATATCCAAAAAAAAAGGCTTCAGCAAGATAACTTCATGAGCAACGTGATATTCCATAGGTACTTCAACCATTCAAAACGTAAGATTTCATAGGTTCTTGAACCATTCAAAACGTAAGATTTCATAGTTTCTTCAACAATTCAAAATGTGAGATTTTGCAATTATAAGAAAGTACAGTGCAATCTTTCTAAAGAATATCATATGGATTTTCCCCTACTTCGATTTGCCGTTACGTGGTGTTGCAATTGACGTATGTTAGAGGGATTGTCAAGAGAATCGGCCCAAGTATATTAAGGCTATCCCTTCTTTCTTTTTGGCATGATCCAAATAATACAAATGAAATGAGCAAAATACGCAACTTTCATAAATGACTCTATTCATAGAAGTACTAAGGGTGTCTATATTCTTGATTCCCCATGTGAATTATTATTATATATTCTGTTCATGGGTCTCAGAAAAATACGTATTTGACAAAGTTTATCCGAAAGACATATTGATTTTATGATATTTCGAGAAATCTTAGTAACGTATTTCTTATGCATTTCATGCATTTATACATGTACATTGACCCATGACCAGATGGCCTTATATACGCGTATATTATATGTATATGGGATATGGGAAAAGGTTTTGGCGTTATATACGCACCACCACCTGATCAGCTAGTATACGTTGATGATTTGTCCACAGTGGCCGAGATGATATGATGGGGTGCCCTCAGATGCTTGATGATATTATGAACGCATATAACTATGCATGGTATGACATTTATACGCATATGCATGGCATTATAAATATTATTGATTCACCGAGTTATTCAGACTTACATGTTGAGTCTTTTACTCCATGTTTCTCTCATGTCTATTACTTACTGATTTTCATTCCTTACATACTCGGTACATTATTTGTATTGACGTCCCTTTTGCCTAGGGATGCTGACTTTCATGCCCGCAGGTCCCGATAGACAGATCGAGAGTCCTCCAAGTAGGCTATCAGCTCAGCGGAAGATGTTGGTGTGCTCCATTTGCTCTAGAGTTGCTTGTTTGGTCAGTATGATTTAGACGTGTATTATTTTGTATGGCGGGGTCCTGTCCCAACCTTTATGATAAGTATGTACTCTTAGAGACTTGTAGACAGATGTCATGTATTCGGATAATTGTATGGCCTTGTCAGCCTATGTTTTGAGTTTACAAATGATCATGTTGGCCTTATAGGCCCGTATGTCACATGTATAAGTTTTTATATCAGGTTGGGTCGTTCTATGATGGGTATTCCCTCATGTTTACTATGTTTATCTCATGATGCCCCTTCTGGCCCACTTACCTATGATAATGTAATAAGAAAGATACGTTACGTTGGTACTCGGTTGAGTAAGGTACCGTATGCCTGTCACGGCCCATCGGTTTGGGTCGTGACAGATTCTTACCTTTGTTAATCCTCAATGATTGAGCAAGAATTGATGAATAATAGGTTGAAGGTTACTCCCCCACTCTAAGAACTCTCTCTAACTCTAAAGATATCATAAATGTGCTCAAAATAGGCTATGGCATATGTTTTAACGAAGAAGAGTTGGGTTTAAAAACACCAAAAATGAAGTCCCGTGACAGGATATGCGGTCATATATGCGACCGCATAATGGATATGCAGTTCGCATATCGGCCGCACAAATTGGGTGCCAAAACTGGAAAGAAACTGACTGGGTCTGCTGTCACTATGCGGCCCGCAGACCTGTTATGCGATCATATAATGCACCGCAGAATATCCCTCCACAAAAACTCCAAGGCTGATTGTGTGACAAAAGTGCAGCCCGCTAAATGGTTATGAGGTCGCATAATGGGCCGTGAAAATTACACCAAAATGACCCAAAAAAACTACCTCACTCTACGACCATTCTGGGCCCGCAGAGTGATTATGCGGCCGCAGAAATGCCTATTTCAGCCAAATATTTTCTTTCAACTCCCCAGTGCACTGTTTAATCAAAAAAGTCCGAACCGTGGCAAGCAAGCTCGCCGTGAAGAATTTCTACTATTATTAATCTCTACGCCTACCCCGGCATCACGGACCCCCCGGTTTTTAGGAAAGATTTCACGGGGCCTTGTAGGTAGCCCATGAGATTCATCAGCTAACTAATCTTGGAGTTCGATTACTGGACTCAAGTGATACCGAAGTTACTATTTAGGACACGGCGACATCCTCTTTAGTAATTGAAGTGAAGGAATACTAGTACGAGGATCATGTATTAGCTCATTATAGAGATACAACCCCTCAGAAGGATAAGACACCATTTGAGATTACAGGAGATGGGGTCCTTAGATAGCGAGGATGATTATGTGTCCCTAATGTTGCAGGTCTACGCCGTCAGCTTATGGGAGAGACTCACTATTCTCGTTATTATGTCCATCCAGGAGCAACAAAGATGTATCATGATATCAAGGAAATATATTGGTGGGACGGAATGAATAAGGATATAGCGGAGTTTGTTGCTCAGTGCCCTAACTATCAGCAGGTTAAGATTGATCATCAAAAACCTGGTGGATTATTGCAGGCTATAGAGATTCCAACTTGGAAGTGGGAAGTAATTAATATGGATTTCGTCATAGGCTTACCTCGTACCCAGTGTAAGTTTGATTCTATATGGGTGATTGTTGATAGACTTATAAAATCAGCCCATTTTCTGCCTGTCAGGACTACGTATTCATCAGAGGATTATGCAAGGTTGTACATTAAGTACATAGTACGACTTGATGGTGTCCCTATATCTATTATCTCGAATAGAGGTGCTCAGTTTACAGCTAATTTCTGGAGGTCCTTCCAAAAAGGAACTCAGGTAAATCTTGGTACAATATTTCATCCACAGACATATGGACAGGCTGAGCATACTATTCAGACACTTGAGAATATACGGTCTTGTGGAATAGACTTCAAGGGAAGCTGGGATAATCATCTGCTGCTTGTTGATTTCTCGTATAATAATAGCTATCATTCCAGCATTCAAATGGCTCCATACGAAGCCCTTTACGGACGGAAGTGTAGGTCACCTATCGGATGGTTCGATGTTGGGGAAACTAAGTTAGTAGGACCAGAGTTGGTACAACAGGCAATTGAGAAGATTAAGCTTATACATGGAAGGCTATTAGCAGCTCAGAGCCGTCAGAAGTCTTATGCGGATAATCGACGATGAGACTTGGAGTTTTTATGTTGACGACTGGGTATTTCTAAAGGTATCACCGATGAAAGGCGTTATGAGTTTCTGTAAGAAAGGAAAACTTAGCCCTCGGTACATTGGACCATATAAGATCATACGGAAGGTAGGCCAGGTAGCATATGAGTTAGACTTGCCTTTTGACTTGGAGTCTGTACATCTAGTCTTTCATGTGTCTATGCTCCATAAGTGTATCAAAGATCCTTCTAGAGTTGTGTCAGTTGACGATGTTCAGGTCACAGAGCAGCTATCATATGAGGAAGCCCCCATTGCTATACTGGATAGACAGGTTCGGAGATTGAGAACTAAGGACGTAGCTTCGGTTAAAGAACTTTGAAGAAACAATAATGTGGAAGAGATGAATTGGGAAGTTGAAGAAGACATGCAGACTAGGTATCCCCACTTGTTTTCGCTTCCAGAAGAGGATAAGACTAAGACATCACATCCTTTTGGTGCGTATATGTTACTGGATTCTTATGTTAGTTAATGTCATTGTTCGTGTGAGGCCATTGTTGTTATTGATGATTGTGGCTTTCTATGGCTTCGTAATAGTTGGGTTGTTGCGTGGCAGGTTGGTAGTAAGTAGTGCAGTTATAGAGGAGACTCTACCGAAATTTCTATTAATCTTTGGGAGTTTAACATTCGAGAGGCCTAAAGGGGGGGGAGATGCCCTGGCCTTTGGATTTGTTGACCGAATAGTTGCCTAAATAACAAGGAGGTATTAAAGTGTTCGTAAGGGCTGTAGGTTATGGAACTGATAAGCGCATCATCAATATTCGAGGACGAATGTTCCAAAGGGGGGATGATGTTACACCCCGCAGTATTACGTCGATGTTATACCCCGTAGTAAAATAAGGATTGGTTATGATGTTAAAATAACATATGCTAGCATGTACATATGCATAATACATATGATTAGCATAATATAGGTCCTATAATTAGTAGAGAAATATTGAGGTGCTTATGTGTATATATGTATTCTTTGTAAAATATTTATTGCCAAGAAAAGACAAATGTTGCCCCTTCAACCGTCCAAGGACCTTAGTCATTACAAAGTGATTTATATCAATTATTAAAAGGGAAGGAAGTCATTTTAGGAGCTGTTGTACGTATACAATTCCTACAAGCAAAATCTTAGGCAATTAGAAGCTCCTTACAATAGTACCATACGGCCAGCCCTCTTTAAGGCAACTATCTAGCAATTTTCCTCTTGGTTTGGAGGTTTTGTTTGTAAAGGTGTTGGGAAGGCTTATCTCCAGCTCATCCTATCCCTTTTCTTCAAATAATTAAGGTAAGAATTCAACGATCCTTCTAGATGAGTTTATCTTCAACTTGGAGAAATCCACTTTAAATTCTTATTGATGTAGAAATAAATGTTCTTGTAGTGTATTTGAGGAGGATTTGGTTGTGTTGAAGGGCTGGAAATATAGTTATAAATATGTATGTGTGCTGTTATCCTTGCTGTTCAAGGTAATATCATACTCTTCTCCATGTATTTGAGGTCATTTGAATCATAGTTTAGTTATTGATGAAGTGTTGTAGTTGTTGAACGGTTTTGAGTGGTCTCTTAAGGTACCCTATGGCTGAAAATTGTGAAGTATAGTTGTTTGTGATGGTGGTTATGTTGTGAGTAGAGGAGAAGAGCAAGTATTATTGAATTGCCATTGTAGGATGATATGAAGCTTATGCACCCTAAGTGTTTGATAAAATGTCGTAGTAAATCCAATTCTTGGTTTATTGATTCGATTGTGATTCGAACCATTTATACAATATAGATTATCATTCGTAGAGCGTACGAGAACTCGTGAGCTATCTCTAGCCAATCAACAAAGGTATGTTAAGGCTATCCCTTCTTTCCTTTTGGCATGATCCATACGATACAAACGAAATGAGAAAATGCACAACTTTCATAAATGCATCTATTCATAGAAGCACTAGGGGTGCCTATGTTCTTGATTCCCCAATGTGTCTTATTATTATATCTTCTTTTCATGGGTCTTAGAAAAATACGTAGTTGATAAAGTTTATCCGAAGGCATATTGATCTTATGGCATACCGAGAAATCTTATTTACTTACTTCTTATGCATTGCATTCATTTATACATGCACATTGACCCATGACCAGATGACATTATATACGCGTATATATGTATATACATATGGGGGATATGGAAAAGGTTATGGCGTTATACACGCACCACCACCTAATCAGCTGGTATACGTTGATGATTTTGCCCACAGAGGTCGAGATGATACGATGGGATATACTCAGAGGCTTGATGATGTTATGTACGCATATACATATGCATGACATTATAAATGTTTCAGGATTCATAAAGCTGTTTAAACTCACAGGTGGAATCCTTTACCCCATGTTTCTTTTATGTCTTTTATGTACATCATTTCATGCCTTACATACTCGGTACATTATCCGTACTGACATCCCTATTGGTTGGGGCCTGCATTTCATGCCCGCAGGTGCAGGTAGACAGGCTGATGGTCCCCCTTCTTAGGATCCTTGCTCAACGAGAGTTTGTGTGCTTTATTTGATCCGGAGCTGCTTTTGGGTTTTGGTACGATATGTTTGTATACATATATGGGTATGACAGGGCCCAGTCTCGTCCCTTACATTATTGTACACTCTATTAGAGGTCTGTAAACAGTCATGTATAGTTGGATAGTATGTTTTTCTTGTCGGCTTTTAGTTTTGGATATATAGTTATCTATAGCGGCCTTGTTGGCTCGCCCTACCGTATTCCACATGTATATGTATATATGTCTTTTAGACATGTTTTCCTCACATATGTTATTCACGTGATTCAGTAGTTTATTGACAGATGTTATTCATGACCTACATTTAATTCACATTTATATCTTAGATGCATGCTTAGAGATGTTCGACCGGTAAGACTCAGGCACTCGTCATGGCCCATCAGTTTGGGTCATGACAAAAGTGGCCCCGCCGCCTGACCCCAATGTATGCATGTGGAGGTGTAAGCACAATACCAAAACTCTACTCAAGCGTCCTTGCCGCCTCACCCCAATGTATGTGGGTGGAGGTATAACCACAATACCAAAAACCTACACAAAGCGTCCATGCCGCCTCACCCCAATATATGCGGGTGGAATTGCATCAATGACACCAATACCTACACAAAGCGGCCATCCACTATACCCAAACTTTACACAAAGCAGCCTTGCCACCTTACCCAAATATATGCGGGTAGAGGTGTATTCCACAATACCAAAACTCTACACAAAACGGCCTTGCCACCTCACCCCAATGTATGCGAGTGGAGGTGTATTCCCAATCACAATCTCTACACAATTTAGCATAATAGTTTTCACATAAATCACGACTTGGAATTATAACATGTAGATACATAATCCATAGTTTGCAACACATCCTCAATTTATAATACAGCATGATAATAGCATTTGAAGCACAAATTGAACACATATCTTTGTCACAAAACTTATTCGGAATACTCGATTTGTAATAAAAATCTTGGAACTTACAAGGGTAATGGGGGTTCCAATTATTAAAGAAGAGTTTAGCCAACATACCTCAATTGAGCTTCCTTAAACTCTAAAATGTTCTGGAAATCTTAGCAACTTCGATCTATTTTAGAAATGTAACAAATTGAACCAAAATTAGGAGGATGATCATGGTTCTAGCTCATTTGTGCATTTTATCAAACACTAGGTGAGCATTAAGGTTTCAAGGTCCTCCTATGGTGGATTACATCATCCCAAACCCATTATCTACCATTATTATCTCAACCATCTTCTTACACCCTTTGATAAGACATACATGCAAGATGGACAACTCCCATGCCCAAAAATTATCTTACTAATTACCCAATTCTAGATAAAAATCGAGATTGGTGGTTAGGGTGTAGGATCTTACTTTTAGGATGATGACCTTATGGGTTTTCCTTGTTAAACTTCCAAGATTTGAGCAAGAATTGATGAATAAATTGTTGACGAACACTGTCCCACTCTAGGGCACTCTCTCACTCTAAAAACATCAGGTTTTAGCTCAAGAAATGGTCCATTGCGTCTATTTAACGAAGTAAGGTCGGGTTATAAAAACCCAAAAATGAAGCTCCAGAACAGGATATGTGGTCACATATGCGACCGCAGAATGGATATGCGATCCGCATATCGGCCGCACAATTTGGTGCCCAAAATTGTTGCCGTCTGCTTGGGTCTGCGGTAGTTATGCAGCCCACAGACCAGTTCTGCGGTCGCATAATGCACCGCAGAACTGGTCTGTGATCGCATAATGCACCGCAGACCTTCCTCCAAGCTGCCCCGCCTCTGATTCACTCCGCAGCCATTATGCGGTCCGCAGAGTGATTCTGTGATTGCATAGTGGGCCGCAGAAATGACTTTTTTTGGCAAACATTTTTCTTTACTCCCCAGTGCATTGTTCAACCTATAATCGGCACCCCGAAACCTTAAATCCTTTACGAAATTTTACGGGACCTTACATAAACAATGCGATAAAATCAATACGGGCTAAACGAATCAACTCCATAAGAAAATGCTAAGTTATTAATCAAAATAAAAAATCAGCTCAAAAGCCAGCCTCCGATCCCATGTCTTGAAATTCGATAAAATTCACAAAACACGAAAGCCCACTAAACCACGAATTTATCCATACCAAATTTATCAAAATCCGACACCAAATTGTCACCAAAATCCCCAAATTAAACCCTCCAAATCCCTAGTCTCAAACTCCCAATCTACACCTTAAATACACACCAAACTTTGTCTAAATCAGGGTTCCCGCTTGTTAGCTTTGTATTGGCTCCCATCTTACTTAACGGGGCCCTTAGTTGAATAACTAGGTGGTAAAATCAATGGGGTAGGAATATTATTGATCAAAATAAGCACAAGGGACTAACCTCAAGAATCCCCTCGAAAACCCTCTCAAAAATTGCCTAAACCATGCTTGAGATATTTGAAATGAAACCAAAATCGCGAACATTTGTTTTTAATAATCTGCCCAGGCTTTTCGCACCAGCGGCCATATGTCTGCACCTGCGGAATCGCTTCTGCGGTCAATTCCCCGCCTCTGCGAAAGTCACTTAAATTCCTCCGGCCCGCATCTGTGCTCCATATTCCGCACTTGCGGAGCCGCTTCTGCGGCCTTCCATCCGCTTCTGCGGAGCCTCACTCGCACCTGCGAGCTCGCAGATGCGGTTAATTCCTCGCACTTGTGCCCTGCCCAGCCCAGCTCCACTTCTGCATAAACCCAACCACATCTGCAACATCGCAAGTGTGGAAAGGATCTCGCACCTGCGACCTCTGCTCACTTCCTCCCTGGCCGCTTTTGCGGTTCACCTCTCGCTTATGCGAGGTCGCACCTGCGATCCCAACTCCGTAGATGCGATTACATCAGAAGCTGGTGAGCTTCATCACTTCCTTCAAACATCAAATTGTTCCGCTAACTATCCGAAATCAACCTGAGGCACCCGGGACCTCAACCGAACATACCAACGGGTCCTAAAACATGATACGAACTTAGTCGGTCCTTCAAACCACCTCGAACAACATCAAAAACACGAATCACACATAGATTCAAGCCTAATGAACTTTAAACTCCTAATTTCTACAAACGATGTCGAAACCTATTAAATCACATCCGATTGACCCCAAATTTTGCACACAAGTCACAAATGACATTACAGACCTACTCCAACTTCTGGAATCAGATTCGGATCCTGATATCAAAAAGTCCACTCCCGATCGAACTTTCCAAAAATTCCAATTTTCGCCATTTCAAGCCTAATTCCACTACGGACTTCCAAACCATCCGGAATACGTCGAGCCATGATACTCACAATCAATAACCATAAGCATATCAACAACAAACATACGAAGCGCATGACCATAACAATTGAGATATGGATATCACTATATACCATAAACAGGAAGACCATAACCAAGGAACAATCAACCATTCAACAACCCAAGAGCAATCTCGCTTGAATTTCGCTACAAAGCCCAAACTGTACTGCATCATGTGTGCAAATAGTCAACAGTCTTACAATTCACCGTAGCATATGAGAGTAACACATGGAGCACATCATAAATGAATAAGATCAACTCTAATCGATGACACCACTAATAATATTAGCTATGCCGGGTAAACAAATCCGACCGGATGTAGAATATACATTCTTATTAGGCCTACTAGTAGCCTCTAAATCAATTCTGTAGGTAGATAGCCTTCGAAAAGCCCACAATAACATACCTATAGTACATACCATATGTTTCCAGCCTCTTAACATACCTTCACCTTTCACAACCATGGAACAATCATCCTCGAGAACCATCTTAGTCTTCAAATCCCTAGAATACTAGAATCTCCGTATTCGATCCCAACTACACTACTATAATAACTTACACATTCTTCACATACGGTCAGCCCATGAGAAGTACTTCTATAATTATTTAGTTCCATAAAGCAAAATTTGGACATCAACAGTCAATCAACCAGGCGATTACTGTAATACCAGTCAGGCATCCACAAGTCAAAATACATTGCGCCTTCTGATGTGCGCACCCTTCTCAAGTGGTATCAAATAATGCTAGCATTCTTCTAAACATCTGAAATCATCCATGATGTCTAGAACTCGTGACCCCATCCAAGCAAAAATCATAACACGCAACACGTTCCTTATGCAGGTAGCAAACACCTAGCTCAAGTTATGGTCGACACTATTAAGAACTCTTCGAGGCCAGTCCGCACATCACCAAGCCATCAGAACTGAACTTCCCCAACTCAACCAAGTCACGCAAGCCGTCAAACCCAAGAGTATTGCCACAGAATGCTAGTGAAGCATTACCACACCAAAAGACCAGTTACCTTTATTGATATGCTGACCCAACACCACCGAGCTGACCCATTTCTTCTAATCCTCCTCGACTTGTCTTCAGGTCAACACTTTCCCTTATTGGTACACAATGATCCTAAGTCAAAGCTTGTTGCAGAAGTCCCTAGCACGAACCACGTCGTCCAAAAACCCATAAACCACTGTATTTCCTCTGGAGCACCCAATTATGCTACAACCGAGATACCCACTCTAAAGAGACCTTCTGTGAATCTAAAGATGATTCTCTAACCTTTCTGATACTGGAATGTAGATTTAGCAATGATACAGATATACCGCAAGTTCCAGCACCATCCCATGAAAATCTCAGATCTTAGTAACGTATAATTCTGAGGAACCCCTCAACACTACATATATACCTCATAACCAAGACTGATATGACACTTGCCCATGCAATCTGATCGTCGATAATAAACTCCCTTGGTGCAAAGTCATAGGGAACAACATCCGATGATCCACATTACCAACCTTCATAAGCTCGTACAGCAGCAATGCGATACACGAACTAGTTGCATCACACACTTGAACAACTGAATATCTACCAACATGTCCACGTCCTTAGTCTAGAAAATACCTCGAGACAATGATCAAGCATTTATGGCCTCCTCGTAGCCTATCCGCAACATTACAAATCGTCGGTGCATAGCTGATACAAAGCGCGCAAAATCATGTACGAGTGGATGTAAAGGGATATAAGATATATGCTTCAAGCTGAATCAATGTCGAATGATAAAGAATGAAAGGAGTGGTTCCTAATAGTTATGTATCCTCTCGAAGATAAGTACAGACGTCTCTGTACCGATCCACAAGACCCTACTAAACTTGCTTATGACTCGTAGCACCTTTGAACCTCGAGCTCTGATACCAACTTGTCACGGCCCCAACTTCCCTCTGTAGGATGCCATGATGGCACCTAGTATCTAAGACTGGGTAAGCCTAACACATGCAGATTTAATAAAAGAATTAAACTATTTAATCATTAATCATAAAATATTAAATGACATGCATATCCTCAAGCGGCTATTAGTTATACATTTTCTAAAACCGGTAGTACGGAGTCATAAGCACTACTAAAACACACTAAAATTTCTAAACACAATACTATTTTGAATTACAATTTAACAGTAGCATAATGAAGTAAGATGGTGACTATGAGGCCTGCGAACGTCAAGCATGTATACCTTAAAGTCACTTGCCGCGCAGACGCAACTTTCAATAGTACAATCAGAATAACTGGATCTGCACAAAAATGTGCAGAAGTGTAGCATGAGTACACCACAACAGTACCTAGTAAGTATCAAGCCTGACCTCGGTAAAGTAGTGACGTGGCCAGGTGAAGACACCTACTAGACATAGAAACCTGTTCATGATATACATAAGCTAACAATGGAAAGAACATCAATATAAGACCAACGGCGAAAACATTATTGATTTACCAGCAATAATGAAGTAATAGAAACATAAATGGCAGCAAGTAGTAAATGAGTAATAAAGAAACAACATAATTAGAACACCGATGAGATGTAAATGAACTCAAATAAGGAATAAAAATAGATGACCACTCAAATAATCAAACCGCTCCCAACGCATGGACTTACAACACGAATTACCCCGAGGCACTTCACCTCATAAACCAAAAATCATGAACCACAATTTGTAAATCTTACACATATGGCAACTCGTGCCCACAATAACAATTACCTTCGCACGGGAAAGCCCACGTGCTACCATGTACTTTGCAACCGTGATAAATATTTATTTAGATGAACGAAAGATATATTTTGACATCATAAAACATAATAACAATCTTGAATAAGGTAGGGTGTCAAATGAAATAATGAGTTTATTTTATAAATCAAGTAAAGTAAAAATAATATACAATTTATATGAAACACAGTATAAGATAGGTTTTGTTTAGAAATCAATAAAATTGAGTAAAAGTATCATTTTTAAACAAAGCAAAACATAAGTTAAATTAACGAATCAAATATGAAATTTGTTAAAGAAAAATATGATAAATTTTAAGTAAGCTAAACATTTAACAGGGTGATGAGTATAATTTGAGAATCCAATTATAGTGAAAGTGCGACAACCATTTGGAATAATAAGGCACCAAGTGAGGTAACGAGTTCTATCTTAACAAGCACATAGAATAAAGCATGTTAATAATTCTTTTATTTAAACCATTATGTTACCAACAACTCAACAGAATATGATATAATGACTTTACATAATTAAATTTACATTGACAATCAATTCACCAATTTATAACGAAGGCACAGATTGTCATGTTAAAGCAACAAAACAAATCATGTAGAATGCATGACTCACACAAGAAACCACAATCATTCCAACATCAAGATAACAACAAGTAACCAAACACAATCAAAATGAGGATGAATGATTGAAGGGAAAACAATGACTGTTCAAATCAACAAGTTGTCCCAGCATGGAATGTACAATGATAATCACAACCGAGGTACCGCCTCGTATTCACATTTCACAATTTCAATCACAATCTTTACTTATATCGCCGCGTGAGCCTTACATTTGAAATAGGTTTTGAAAACAGTTTTTCCGAAATAGCTACACGCACATTAGCCCACCTTATGACACAGCATGGCTTCACGTAGTTCCCCTACAAGCAACACGCACATAAGTCCCACTTATACCGCTGCATGCACATTAACCCCAAGCCTTATACCTCCGCATGCTCGTCAATATCACATCACAATATTAACCTCTTCACAAATGCCCATATATCACAATTTGCCAACAATCAACAATATTAATGTTTCCACAACAATAGCCCATGGCTCCAACACAACGGGTACAAGAATATCAACAACAACAATGAATGTAAAATGCCCATAAAGTAAGATGTTTGAACAATAACAATTTTGCCTCAACATGATAATGGCCTTCATAACCTCAAAACCAACAACTCAATAGTGAGATAATGTATAACCACGATATTAAAGAAGAATGACTCACAATGGAAGAGATAACGTATAACAATGACTTCAAATAGTGGAAATCAACCAGGAAAGAGATAACATGAACAATAACTTCAAGTAATGATAATCAAGAATGAAGTGGATAACACGAACAATAACTTCAAATAATGATAATTAACAATGAAGAGATAGCATGTAACAATAAAAGAGGCATCAAGTTCAACTAAGGCATGAGAGCAATTTATCAAGTAGGATGTAGAACACGTTTTAAACAAGTCAATTAAGGCATGTATGGATAGACTAACACAAACAAGAATAGGTTAACTAAAAGAATTTAGAACATGATATGCCATTTCATCTAAAGCATGGAAAATAGTCTAAGTAGCCTAAACCGGCCAAATACCACGTACAACCCGTGTACCCACTCGTCACCTTGCGTACACGGCTTTCACATAGCACAAATGAATCAATCAATACCAATCCTAAGGGGTAGTTCCCCCGCACAAAGTTAGGCAACACACTTACCTCAACTAGACCAACTCAACCCTCCGAAATAACCTTTCCCTTTAAATTTGCCTCCACACGGCTTAAATCTAACCAAAATCGACTTAATAACATCAAATAATGCAAGGGAAACCAATTAGAATAAATAAAGCTATGATCTTTACATTTTTCCCAAGAATTCAACAACAGTCAATGCCGCCCACCTTGTATTCTGAATCCAAGCTTACTTGAGCGATGCTCGAACCAATACAAGCTCATACAAACGAAAACCGACTCAATCGGAGTCTGATAGCTCAACCAATTTGCCAAAACATTGCTCTTGGATATTCATAACCCAAGAGTCCAACCCATACTAGTTGGGTCCCATTTCTCCCGATTCCCCAAAAGGAATCGGGAAATAAATACCTCTAACTCATTTTTAATTTTTAAAATTTAGGACATAACCCTAGGTCTTGATTTAAAGAATTAAATGGGTTCTCAATTAATATCATGGACTAAAGCTTAAACGAATGGAATGAATCAAAAGGAAATACTAAGGTTATGGTTTAGAACTTACCCCATGGAAAAAACCTGAAGAACATCCTTGAATTCTCCCAATCTCAAACATTCAAGATGAGAAAAACTCCAACAACAATAATAGCCAAAAATGCTCAGTTGTTCTGCCTCATTTCTTGTGATAAACTGTAATGACCCGGCCAGTCATTTTGAGAGTTGTAGCCTCGTTCCCCCATTTACTGCTCATTTTGTGCTTTATAGCTGCTATGTGACTTACCGGGGTAGTTGGTTCGGGTCCGGAGAGGTTTCGGAATGAGTTGAGATACTTAGTCTCAAGGTTGAAAGCTTAAGTTGAAAAGGTTGACCAGATGTCGACTTATGTGTAAACGACTCCGGAATGGAGTTTTGATGGTTCTGTTAGCTCAATTGAGTGATTTTGGACTTAGGAGCATGTCCGGATTATGAATTGGAGGTCCGTAGTGGAATTAGGCTTGAAATGGTGAAAGTTTGAAATTTATAAGTTTGACTGAGAGTTGGGTTGGGGTTTCGGGAGTTGGAGTAGGTCCGTGGTGTCCTTTGTGACTTGTGTGCAAAATTTGAGGTCAATCGAACGTGATTTGATAGGTTTCGGCGTCGTTTATATAAGTTGGAATTTCCTTAGTTTCAATAGGCTTGAATTGTGGTGCAATTAGTGTTTTTGATGTTGGTTGAGGTGTTTTGAGGGCTAGACTAAGTTCGTATCATATTTTAGGACTTGTTGGTATAATTGGTTGAGGTCCCGGGGGCCTCGGTGTCACGAACCAAGGCGATGGGCCATGATGAGTGCCTGAGTCCTACCTGTCGAACACCCCTAAGCATGCGTCTAAGATATAAACATGAATTAAGGGTAGGTCATGAATAACATCTATCATTAAACTGCTGAATACGTGAATAACATACGTGAGGAAAACATGTCCAAAAGACAATATACATATACATGCGGAATACGGTAGGGCGAGCCGACAAGGCTGCTATAGATAACTATATATTCAAAACTAGAAACCGACAAGGCCACATACTATCCAACTATAAATGACTGTCTACAGACCTCTAATAGAGTGTACAACTGTATAAAGGACGGGACTTGTCCCCGTCATACCCATATCTACATACCAAAAATAGCGTACCAAAACTAGTAACAACTCCGGATCAAGTGGAACACACCAACACTCGCTGATCAAGAATCCTAAAAAGGGGGACCGTCAGCCTGTCTACCTACACCTACGGGCATGAAACACAGGCCCCAGGAAATAGGGGCATCAGTACGAATAATGTACCGAGTATGTAAGGCATGAAGATCAGTACATAAAAGACATAAATGAAACATGGAGTTAGGGAATCCGCCCGTAAGTCTAAATAACTTTGTGAATCTTGAAATATTTATGAAGTCATGCATGTGCGTATAAATGTCATATCATGCATAGGTATATGTGTACATAATATCATCAAGCCTCTGAGGGCATCCCGTCATATCATCTCGTCCTCTATGGGCGAAATCATCAACATATACCAACTGATCAGGTGGTGGTGCATATATAACGCCGTAACCTTTTCCCAAATCCCATATACATATAATATACGCGTATATAACACCATCTGGTCATGGGTCTACATGTATAAATGAATGAAATGCATAAGAAGTAAGTTAATAAGATTTCTCAGAATGTCATAAGATCAATATGCATTCGGATAAACTTTATCAACTTACGTATTTTTTAAGACCCATGAACAGATGATATAATAATAGGACACATGGGAAATCAATAACATAGGCACCCCTAGTACTTCTATGAATAGAGTCATTTATGAAAGTTGCGCATTTTCTCGTTTCATTGTATCGTATGGATCATGCCAAAATGAAAGAAGGGATAGCCTTAACATACCTGAGCTGATTCTCTTGACAATCCCTCTAAGATACATCAATCGCGACAAAACACATAACGGCGAGATCGAAGTAGGGAAAAATCCGTATGATATTCTTGACAAAGGTTATACCGGGCTCTCTTAGAATTGCAAATCACGTTGGTATTACATTATGTAGTCTCGTATGAATTTTTTTTGTAGCTTCATCTGTTACTTTGTTGAAGCTCTCATCCATCTCCCTTTAATAAATTAGGGAGGTTTCTTATTATAGTGGTTGTGGTCCCCACTTGATAAAGATTAATTTGCCAACATCCCCCAAATAATGCCACCTAGCCAAAGAGTCGCCATTAGGTTTTTGATCCATATTTTCACTTGCTGCCATGTAGGGGTAGTGATTCCACTAAACATTTATCCACAAATTTCTAATTAATTTGTTAACATCCCACTCAAAGTAATAATTAACCCATTACCAACATAATTAAGAATTATCTCAAATTACTTAAAATACTAATCACTTTTAACACACTTTATATACCTTACTAACATGGTCATGTGGTACCTTGTATGACACTAGTCCATAAATACGGGGTATTATAGCTTGAACCGTATTTTATCCCAAATTGACAAACTTCAACGAATACTCATTCTTTGATTTGTTTACCCTCTAATCTTCACGACACTCACTTATCACTTGATACAAATAACATAAATACTTATAACCTCAAAAATAATCTCATTCCCGAGCTTTCATCGATTAACTTACGGCAAAACTTTAACGTACGAAATGCAGGATGTAACATCCTTCCCCCTTAGAAACATTCGTCCTCGAATGGTTAACTCCCTAGGATCTATATAAATTTTTGGCAGAGTCGCCTTTGTAACAGTACTACTACCAACCCTTCCTGTAGAAAACTTAATTATTCAATGCCACATAGGGCCACAATCATCAATAATGACAATAGCCTCACACGACCAATGACAATAACTAACACAAGAATCCATACACGAACCTTAAGGCTGTGATGTCTAAGTCGGATCCTCCTCTGGAAGAGGAAACAAGTGAGGATACCTAGACTTCATGTCTTTTTCGGATTCCCAAGTCATTTCTTCCACATTATTGTTTCTCCAAAGTACTTTCACCGAAGCTACGTCTTTAGTCCTCAATCTCTGAACCTATCTATCTAGTAAAGAAATGGGAGCTTCCTCGTATGATAACTGCTCTGTGACCTAAAAATCATCAACTGGCACGATTCTAGAAGGATCTTGTAACACCCCGAAAAATTTTGAAGTACTTAAGTGTAAAGCCCGGTAAAATTTGCAAAGAAAATAATGTTTCATGGTACCGGACTAGTCTTACGTATTTGAGGATTGTAGAAATTCTTCGCGGCTCGCAAGCTTGCCGCGGCTTGGATTTTATGGGTTGAACAATGCACAGGATAGTAAAGGAAAAATTTTGGCGAAAAAGCGCGTTTTTGCGGTCCATTATGCTACCGCAGAATCACTCTGCGGACTGCACAATGGCCGCAGAGTGAGGCAGTTAATTGGGCCAGTTGGAAGCAATTATGCGGTCGACTATCCGACCGCATAACTATTATGCGGTGCACTATGCGACCGCAAAACAGTTATGCGGACCGCATAGAAACCGCAGACACAGGCAGATTTTTGGTCATTTTGGACATCAATTATGCGACCGATATGCAGTCCGCATAACCATTATGCGGTCGCATATGCGACCGCAGAACCTGTTTCGGGGCTTTATTTTTGGGTTTTTAAAACCCGACCCTACTTCGTTAAATACACTTTTTGGGCCATTTTTGAGATATAATCTGATATTTTAGAGTGAGAGAGAGTGACCTAGAGTGAGAAGGTGTTCTTCAATAATTGTTCTTCAATTCTTGCTCAAGTTTTGGAAGATTAAGAAGGGAAACTCACTAGGTCTTCATCCTAGAGGTAAGATTCTACACCCTAACCCCTAATTTCGAAATTATCTGAAAATGGGTAATTAACAAGATAATTTTTGGGCATGAGAGTTGTTCATTTTACATGCATGTGTTATCAAGGGGTGTAGGAAGATTGTTGAACTAAGCATGGTAAACATTGGGTTGTGGGATGAAGAAATCCTCCATAAAAGGACCTTGAAACCTTAATGCACACCTAGTGTTTGATAAAATGCTCAAATGAGCTAGAACCATAATCATCTTCCTAATTTTGGTTCAGTTTGTTATATTTCTAAAATAGATTGAAGTTGCTAAGAATTCCGGAACATTTTAGAGTTTAAGGAAGCTCAATTGAGGTATGTTGGCTAAAATTTTCTCTTATAATTGGATCCCACGATATTCATGTGAATTATGTAAGTCCCGAGTGGTTCATTATAAAATTGACTATTCCGAGTAAGATTGAGTTGGAAGATATATGTTCAACAAGTATTCCAAATGCTTTATTTATGTTGTGTTATCAATTGAGGATGTGTTAAAAATATGGGTTGTCCATTAGAAATGTTCGACTTCAAGTTAAATTCAAACGAAGGCTATTATGTCAAATTTTGTGAAGAATCTCTATGTGCCTTAGACTCTTAATTGCTCACATGTGTACCACATGCTTTGATTTGAATTATTATTATTGTTGTTGATGATGTTGATGTTAGAAAGAAAGAAAGAAAGGTAAGCATGAAATACTAAATATGGCCAACGTGCGAAGAATGATCTCATAATTATGGCCATTAGTGCCAATGAAATAAAAAGATATGAAAGTAATATGAGATGCGATGATTGATATAAAAAGGTTGATGTCTCGAATAAGACAGCCTAGCCGATCGGGTCGTGATCGGACACCATGCTGCACTCATGGTGGTGATTGCGCTGGAAATTGTAATTGAAATTATTATTGTCGTCGATGTCCCTAAAGGATAGCCTAGCCGATCGGGTCGTGATCAGACTCTATGTAAAAAATGGTGGTACTGATACTGAAAGAAATTGTGGTTGATGTCTCTAATGAGATAGCCTAGCCGATCGGGTCGTGATCGGACTCCGTGCTGAGAGTACGGTGGTACTGGTTTTGTGAATAATGTTATTGTGGACAATGGTATATCGATACTAAAAATCTCCCAATGTGAGATATGGAAATTAATTGAAACACTGTCTTGATCCTAAATTGAGGTTTGATGTTGATTAAAGCTTCCATTAACATTGTGATAATCTTGTTTGTATTATTGTCATTCTATTGAGAGGGTATTTAGTTATACATACTAGTGCTATGCGACAGTACTAACGTCCCTTTTGTCGGGGGTGCTGCATCTTTAAATAGATGCAGGTGGTTCCACAGCAGGAGATATTGATCAGTGATAGCAGTACACCTTCTTCCCAGCTGACTTGATGAGCCCCACTTCATCCCGGGGTCATGTATCTTTTGTACTTTGTATAGTCTGTTTGAGGTATAGCCGGGGCCTTGTTGTCGGCATTATCATTGTACTCTTCTTTAACAATAGAGGCTTCGTAGACATAGTGTGGGTTGTGTATTGGTGCTAGGAAAGTCAAATAAGTTATGTTGTGGTTGTATTACTTGTTCATTTGAGACTTTAAAAATGATGAAACTATTGGTAATGAATTGGTATTGTAGACGTTAACACCTTTTTGTCTAATTAATAAAAATATGTATTATCTCTATTCGTGGATGAGTTTGGTTAGAAGGAAATCAAAAAGGCTTGCTCAGTCAGGTTCACTCAGTTGAGCGCCGGTCGCGCTCCTCGATTTTGGGGCGTGACAAACTTGGTATCAGAGCCTAAGGTTTTAAAGTGTCCTAGGATGTCTCAGAGCCGTATCTAGTAGAGTCCTTCTTATCGGTGTATTGTCGACCACATCTATAAGTTGGAGGCTAATTGGACATTTAGGAATAATACCCTTCTTTGATATTTTGAATCGTGCGATGAAACTGGTTGTGAAACTGTTCTTCCTCCAACTCATGCGTTGAGGTTCAAGGTAAGTTTAAATACTCTTTTGGTTTATTCCAAGTAATGTTGTCATGTGACATGATGAATGGGTAAAGGCCTGAATATTAAACAGATGGCATATGTATCATGTTGAATGAATAGTATGACCATATGAGACAAGTATATAGTATCATGAGCATACTTTATATGAGAAGAGTGCTAGAAGTGATTACCCACCTCCAAAGAGGCATTGACCTGATAAATGAGAGCTAAGCTTAACTTGTACATGTGGATAATGAGGGAACCATGTGTATGATTCAAAGATATAAATTTGTTACATAGGCACGTGATATATGAAACGCATGGCATGGAGAGTAATGATAAATGTGTAGGTCTCTCATGGGAGACAAGAAGTTATGAAAGGAGAGTTAAGTGATGAGAAGACCCTAGCATTATGAATGTTATAAAAATATCAGAAATGTGCGAAGTGGTGTTATACTCCAAAAAGGATATTGACACGAGGAGTCATGAGCAGGTTTAATAGAGTTGTTACATCCCGCATTTCGTACATTAAAGTTTCGCCGTAAGTTAATCGACGTAAAATCGAGAATGAGATTATTTTTGAGGTTATAAGCATTTATGCTATTTATAATAGGCGATAAGTATATGCCATGAAATTAAAGGGTAAACGAATCAAAGAAAATGAGTTTCGTTGAAGGTAGTCAATTTGGGATAAAATACGGTCCAAACTATAATACCCGATATTTATGGACTAGTTCCATACAAGGTTCCACATGACCATGATAGTAAGGCGTATAACGTATGTTAAAAGTTAGTAGTATTTTAAGTAATTTGGGATAATTCTTAATTATATAGGTAACTGGTTAATTATTGGATTATTGGGGGATTAACAAGTTAATTAAGGAAATGGGTTGGTGGCAAAATTCCCCCCACGTGGCAGCAAGGGAAAGATGTCTCAAAGACCAAACATTGACCTTTTGATTTATGAGATTATATGGCATATTTAGAGGAATTTGTTGGCCAAGTCATCATACAAAGTGGGGCCCACAACCCATAATTTTAAGAGCTTTTCCTACATTATTAAGTGAGATACATAAGCTTGCTAGTAACGGATGGGATTCTCAACAAGACTTCATATGAAACCTTATAACGCTACAGCAACATGAGATGCGATTCTACGAGAGCACGGTACAATCTTTCTCAAGAATATCATACGAATTGTTCCCTACTTCGATCTGTCATTACATGTTTTTTTTTTGCAAAAGACGTGGGTTAGAGGGATTGTTAAGAGAATCGGCTCAAGTATGTTTAGTACATCATTTCATCCCCAGACAGATGGACAAGCTGAGCGTACTATTCAGACACTGGAGGATATGTTACGGGCTTGTGTGTTAGACTTCAAGGGTAGCTGGGATGATCATCTGCCTTTTATTGAGTTCGCATATAATAATAGCTATCATTCCAATATTCAGATGGCTCCATACGAAGCTCTTTACGGACGGAAGTGTAGGTCGTCTATAAGATGGATGGTTCGATGTTGGGGAAACTAAGTTAGTAGGACCAGAGTTGGTACAATAGGCAATCAAGAAGATTAAGCTTATACAATAAAGGCTATTAGCATCTCAAAGCCGTCAGAAGTCTTATGCGGATAATCGACAATGAGACTTGGAGTTTCAGGTTGATGATTGGGTATTCCTAAAGGTACCACCGATCAAAAGGCATTATGAGGTTTGGTAAGAAAGGAAAACTTAGCCCTGGTACATTGGACCATATAAGATCATACGCAAGGTAGGGTAGGTAGCATATGAGTTAGACTTACCTTCTGACTTTGAGTCTGTACATCCAGTCTTTCATGTGTCTATGTTTTGTAAATGTGTCAGAGATCCTTCCAGAATCGTGTCAGTTGACAATGTTCAGGTCATGATGACGTCCAAATCCACTACTAAAAAGTAAATGGACACGGTCGCATGCAATATAACTTACCCAACTATGAGTCGGGGTCAAATCCCACAGAGAACAATATGTAGGTGATTAGGCATGTAAGAGAATTATCACTTATTATGCTAAGCCAAACACTTAGAAATGTTTTGAGAAAATATTTATAACTAATTGCGAAAATGTAAACTAACCTAGAAAGCAAGTAAAATGATCAATGGCTACAAGCATGGATGCATTGGGAATTACACTCAAGTAACAATCCAATGTATTTCACGATTTTATAAATATAAGCGAGTTTATGTTAATTAGTCTCGGGTAATGATTCTATATTAGCTTCTTCCGAAGACTAACAAGACTTCCTAATTGAATTATCCCTAAAACAATTAAGAGATTAAGCACACCCAAATATGGCTACAAGTAGTTCAATCCTATCCCTAGGTAGAATCTATAAAGTGAGGGTTAAAGCCTCAAGTTCTTATTAATTAATCTTTCCCAACCCCAAATTATCTTTCCCAAAATTAATTCGAAATTAATGGGCGAGTCCTAGGATTAGCTAATCCCTTTGGAAACATTAAAGAACAAGAATAATTAAAGAAACAATAACTCACTTCATAATAAATAAAAATCATTCAATACATAAGCACCACAAGATATTTAATCCACACTTTAAATATGAATATTTCCATAAACAAGATTCAAGTGTTGGAATAAATACTACACACTTAGGTATACAATTCAAAGCAAGAAAATGAAGAAATGAGTAAGAAATTCTCAACCAAAAGCTTCAAATCTTCAAGACCCAAGTGTGTGTGCAAGAACCCTAGCTCGAAAACTTGTCTTCTCTAGTCTAAGCCAAAGATCTTTTTCAAATGAGCTAGGTCGTGTATTAAATGGCTTGGGGATCAAAAACGTGAAATTCCAGAACTGCCCAGTTTTTCCGCCCAGTTGTTCTTCGCGTTCGCGACTATAACTTCGCGTTCGCGAAGGCTTGTTTCCTTCAGCCTCGCGTTTGCGACTATACTTTTGCGTTCGCGAAGGTTTGCTTCCTCCAGCATCATGTTCGCATATAGCTCTTCGCATTCGCGAAGGTTTGTTGCTTGATGCTCCGCATTCGCGAAGGGTACACTGGGCAGTACTTTTATTTGCATTTTAGCTCCATTTTGACTCGTTTTCACATGGTTTCTTCATCATCACTCCTAAATCACTTGATACCTGAAATATGCCAATAAACCTCAATAAATGCCTTAGTTTCTCAACACAATCATACAAAAGCCTAAGTATGAAGAGGAGATAAGTTGGTAAAATACCAACTTATCAAACCCCGAAACATAAACTATTGCTTGTCCTCAAGCAATTCAACAACTAATAACATCCTTCAATAAATCATCAATTAAGTTCAATGGCATACCAAACATCATTTCAAGTCAAAAAGGTTCACGTTAAACACAACCTAGTGACTTCAGTTGGTACCAATAATTAATCCAAAGCATATGAATCACCAACAACTTCTCACAAATTTCATTTCAATTCAAGTGCTCAAACACCACTTTAATCAAAGTAGCAACCAAGTCATAATACTAAAGTTTCAAATTTTGCTTCATCATCACAAACAATTTTCTTTTGTTCATTCCTCACAATTGGAGATTGGATTAAGTTCACAACTCAAAATTTCATGTGCCCTCACACTTAAGAGAGAATCCCGACTTATAAATTGTAATTTAAACACAAATGGGATATCAAATGGAAAGAATTTACTCTCTCACACACACAAAGATATTCAAATGCACAAAAGTAGTGCCATAGGCTTGCCCTTCATGTATTTCTCCACTAATGTAGACACACTTGGTTCAAAATCAAGTAGGACGTAAAGGGTTGTAATGTAGGTTTTTGGCTAAGGTAGGGCACAATTTGGATAAGAGTGACTCAAAACCTCCCTAAGCACTATAATTTGCAACAATTAAAGCACACTTCCTTCAAAAATATTTTCCATCCTTTCTTCACTTTTCATTCCACACCTAATCTTCACTTTATTCACAACTCCTTATTTTTCCTTCCTTTGTTTTTTTTCTTCTTTCTTACTCATCATCATTTTTTTATTACCTTTCACCTTTTTAAGTAACTTTCACATCACAACTTTTAACCTTCACCCCCAAACTTAGGCTTTTAGCCTACATTTACATTCTCAAAGTACTTAGGGAGGTAGGATGCCAAAAGAAAGATCAATAAAGAACGAAGGGTTAAAGCTTGTAACATGATTTCAAAGAAAAAGGTTTAAAGGCTCAAAAGGGGTTGACTAGGAAAAATATGCAAGGTTAGGAAATTTAAGACATAATAACGGCCCAAGGAAGGCCTAACATCATTTTTCAAACCAAGTTAGTCTAAGATTTTGCCTTGAAGCACATTCCGGGCAAGTTCTAGACTACAAATAATGCAAAGGAATTCACAACAAATCTCACCACACATGGCACATGCAAACTCGAGTGACATATAAATCCAAAATCCAATTAAAACCAATGAACCCAAAGAAAATCACATATAGCCAAAAAGACTATTTAATGAATCAAAGAGGCAAAAATAGAACCTAAAAGTCACAACAAGGATTATTACTTCAATCATTTTTCATTTTAAAGATCAAGACTTCATATGCCAAAGTTTAAATCATGTTGGTTTATGGATAAAAAAATCACGTCCAATAGCCAATTTATTCACTACTAGCTACTAACTAAATAAGAAAAAATATTTACCTAAAAATAAAAAAACTAGACAAGACTAATCCCTTAAGAAAGTTGTCACGCCATCCATCTTAGGGAAAAGTCACCCGGTTCGACACAACTTATTTCCTTGGAAAAGAACCGCGGCATAAAAAAACCAAAGATTTTAATTAATACTACTACAAGTAAATAAAGTAGCAAAATAAGAAAAAAAAATGAAAAAAATAAAAAATAATGCTAACATGCTAGAATTAAACTTCAAATTATCACTAATAAACTATAATGTCAACCAATCTACACAAGTTGTCACAAAAAAAAAATAATCATGCTCCTATCATGATCCAACTACCTCATCACATGTAAATGAGTCACCCCCAACCTAAAGTGTTGCACTGTCCTCAATGCAACTAAACAAAACAAGATAAAATGAAGGAGGTGCTCCCTGAAACTGCATCACTCGGAGCTGGAGCTGGAGGGAAATTTGAGCTCCTCCTCCTCATCATCATCATCATCCGAGTCATTTGAACCGCAAAATGACCTCAGCTTATCCATCATCTTGTTCAGGAATTTGCTCTTTTTATTTTCGTGCTCCCTAAACTTTCTCTGCCGCTACTCAATCTTCCATTGCCGGCGGCTCATATTTTCCAACCTATTGTTCATGGACTCCATCTTGCTCGTTATTGCTTTTTGCTCTTTGACCTTGTCATCCAGGGATAGTGGGGCAGCAGTGCCAGTAGATGTGGTAGCCCTAGGTTGGCTAGTAGGAAGGCCAGCTATAAGCTACATAATGTGAGCATCTACTCCATGTATCTGACTGGATAGGTGACGCATAGTGTAAGGGCCGGACTGGAGTGGTCCCATGTGGTCAATTGACCCTGGTGAAGGTGCAAAGGATCCGGCGGGATTAGTGGGGGTCTTAGAGAACTGCCCAAATAAAGAGGATGCAACATCAATCCTCATCTTTTTCTGCTTGTCGCTGGGTCCCCTTTTCAGCAAAGGGTGGATCATCGGCTTTCCCGGACTTTTCTCAACATTATTTGGGCGTTTTAGTACCCCATCATCATAGCATAGCCGAGTGATCAAGGATGGGAAGAATAGGCTCTTGGACCTCCCATGGGCGGCTTCCTCGATTTCTCTAACAATGTGCTCCCCCACGTTCACGGGTAGTCCATCCATGATAGCAGCAATGATCAGTGCCCTCTCTGGTGTCACATCAACGTCATTTGTAGAAGTCAAGACTCTTGCACAGATAATAGAGAGCCACGTCTTTGCCTCAGCAGTGAAGTCATGTGAATCAACTCCCTTGTGCACTATCAACCACTTTGGGGTCACCCCATCATGCAATTTGTCCACCAACCATTGGGTTCCCCCTACTTTTGCTCTGCCTCTATAAACCTCATTATCGGTATTGGGAAGGCCATAAATTTCGTTGATCACCTCAAGGCTGAAATGGACTTGCACACCCCGCACAGTAGTAACTAAGGTTCCTTGGAAGTCGGTCCTCAAGGCGTTTGCATAAAATTCCAACACTACTGTGTGGTTGGCATCAATTGGTTGATCGGCGAAATAAATCCACCTGCTTTCGACCAATCTTGTGTAGAATCCCGGCATTTTAGCTTCAACCTTTTCCATGTTAATGCCTCTTTCCCTGACGATGGTTTTTGACAAGAGTTCGTCATATTTCTGTTCATATTCAGTAGATAAAATCTGGTCATGATCAAAGGGTTCCTCTTGTTCGGCTTCAGGGACATGTTCTTGATCAATTTCATTGTGTTCCAGAACCATTTTATGCCCAAAGTAACTACAAAATAGACCAACAATGTTAAAAGCTCATATAGACACTTAAAGCAATGTATTAGGAAGTACTTAGGCCAAAGAAATGGGTGAAAAAGGTCTCAGGAAGAGCTGTGCAAAGCTACTGTTTTTAGCCATTTTTGGGACTGCCAGTGATTGCTCTTCACGTTCACGTAAGGCCCATTGCGTTCGCGAAGAGCAAAATTATTTTTGCCCAGAATTAGACCTTCGCGTTCGTGAAGGTCATCTTGATCGACCAGCACTATTTTCTTTCAGGCATTTTGTCAAACAGTGTGTGTGCCCTCTTTTCCTTGTTCATTTTCTAGTTAAGTTTAGCACAAATCCCGCCCAAAATTGTACAATAAAAATCACACACACACACTCAACCAACCTCACCCAGCAAGCACAACAAATTTTATACATGAATTTGACATTTAAGACTTTAAATTTTGAACCCTAAGCACCAATCAACCATGGTTGCTCTTCTATTGTTTCAGACCAAGAAAGGGAAGAAAGATTCAAGACGCAAGAGAGGAAATTACATACCTTGAGAGTGGCGAGGGAGAATCGCAATGGACTTGAAGATTATGGAAAATTGATTTGTGAAGGTTAAGGAGTAGTGAGAATTGTTCTTGAGCCAAAGGGGGTAAATTGTTCGTTTCCAGTGTTTTAACAATTTTAAAACTTACCTGACTTCACGCGTTCGCGAGGGCTTTTTCGCCTACGCGAAGAGTAAAAGTTGACCGAACAGTCGCGAACACAACCTCATCATGGAGAATGCGAAGGCTTGAAATTTCATACACCTTCGCGAACGCGAGGGTCAACCGCGAACGTGAAGCAGTGCTTCTGCAATTTCCTACAGCTACTGGTTTTTGGCTGCCCGGTTACCCCGACCTACTCAAATCAACTCCAAAAACTCTAAAACTTGGCAGATTATTTAAAAATAATATTCTAAGCTATTCTAAAAAAGAAAATTTAAAAAACGACTAAAAATTTTGAAAACGATGGGTTGCCTCCTACCAAGCGCCGCATTTAACGCTGTGGCATGACGCGAATCAACTTTACAACTTTTTTCTCCACTTGAAAGAGATGAATTGGGAACCTAACCTAGAATGAAGCTTGTGACCACGAGCGGTAGGGGGTGGTAAGTTGATGATCAAGCCAAACTTTTATTTCTTCATTTTGCATTTCTTGGCTTTCATGTTAGGAATGTCATTTTGCCTTCTTGCTCCCTCAAATTGTAAGATGTATGGCCTTTTCCTTTCCTCCTCGCAATCCCTCATTGACTCGTGTAGTTCAATTCCCATATCACCACACAATTCCAATGTTGAAAAATTCTTGGAATATGACATCAAACCTCCGAATTGCAATTCTTCCCGGATATTGACATCCTCTTTTTCCCCCGGACTAGAGTCAATGTCAACCATATTTTCAATTACACCGGTTGACTCTAATTACATATTTTTCTTGGCATTACTAACAAGCATGGAGTCGATTGACGGATGCTCAATTCTTGATTCCTCAAAATAAATCTCACTTTCTTCCTCGATGTCGGACTCTTCTTGATCTCTTTCCACACTCTCAAGTTGGTGGGCATAGTGAGCCTCAACCAGTATTTTCATTTGCTTTTCCAAGGTGCGGATATCATCATCATTTTGAGTTAGTGTTTGTTTTAAGTCCTCGAGTACCAAGTTGTGCTTCTCCTCATTTTCAAGAATGGCCTCCAACATGAGCATCATCCTCTCATTTTGAGCATTTGAGAGTTCTTCTTGATTTTGATCAAGTGCCAAAGAAGGATTTTCGGCTCCAACCTCTAAGGAAGGTTCTTGGCTATCATTCACTTCCGAGGCTTTTTGGACGTCTAAAGCTTCAAGCATTTCTCCCATTTGTAAGTGCACTTTCAAGTGCCAAATCATTTTGGAGGCTATTTTCCAAAAGCTCTTCCAAGTCATTTTGCTCTTTGTTTCCTCCTTCAAGTAGGCATTCTAACATGAGCTTGAACTCTCCATTTTGACCATGCTCAATTTCTTCCGCCTCCCTATCCCTATAATTTTCATCACAAAAAGTAGAATCATCATAGCGGGGGATTGGGGAAGGGAAGGACAAATAAGCACAATTATCCCAACGACCATTTTGACGACCACACTTATCACAAATACTCCACTCATGGGTTTGAGATTTTGCACACAATCCGCCCCTGGGAGAATTTAAACAATTTTTCCACGAGTGTAGTCATCCACAATAAGGACAAGGGTCATCAAAGTATGAACAACTACCATCCGACCAATTTTCCTTATATGATGCCATTTTGTTTTTTTTTAAAATAAGAAAATAAACAAGAAAACAAATAATAAGATATACAAAGATAAGAAAATAATTACACAAATATTCACAAGTTAGGACCAAAGCACTTACACTTACTTCTCAAACAACCTAAATACGCCAAATTGTGCCCGGCAACGGCGCCAATTTTGATGACGTCCAAATCCACTACTAAAAAGTAAATGGATACGGTCGCATGCAATATAATTTACCCAACTATGAGTCGAGATCGAATCCTACAGAGAATAATATGTAAGCGATTAGGCGTGTAAGAGAATTATCACTTATTATGCTAAGCCAAACACTTAGAAATGTTTTGTGAAAATATTTATAATTAATTGCGAAAATGTAAACTAACCTAGAAAGCAAGTAAAATGATCAATGGCTACAAGCATGGATGCATTGGAAATTTCACTCAAGTAACGATCCAATGTATTTCACGATTTTACAAATATGAGCGAGTTTATGTTAATTAGCCTCGGGTAATAATTCTATATTAGCTTCTTCCGAAGACTAGCAAGACTTCTTAATTGAATTATCCATAAAACAATTAAGAGATTAAGCACACCCGAATATGGCTACAAGTAGTTCAATCCTATCCCTATGTAGAATCTATAAAGTGAGGGTTAAAGCCTCATGTTCATGTTAATTAATCTTTCCCAACCCCAAATTATCTTTCCCAAAATTAATTCGAAGTTAATGGGCGAGTCCTAGGGTTAGCTAATCCCTTTGAAAACATTAAAGAACAAGAATAATTAAAGAAACAATAACTCACTTCATAATAAATAAAAATCATTCAATACATAATCACAACAAGTACACGACCTCTGTGGGTCCGTACAGTGCCAACATATAGTCTAAACATGATTTCTAACATGATTTTTGGTTCAATTTCTCTACTAAATGGAGAATGTATAGATAACAACAGATTAAACAACTACCCGGTTCCACGGAATTTGACCAAGTCATAATTCCCACGGTGCACGCCCACACGCCCGTCACCTAGCATGTGCGTCACCTCAAAACCAAATGCATGACACGTAATACGGGGTTTCATACCCTCATAACAGAATTTAGAACTGTTACTTTCCTCAATCTGAGCAAATCTCTACTTCAACACATCCTTGCCTCGCGAAACGGCCTCTGAATGCCTCGAATCTACCCATAAACAATGTGATATAATCAATATGGGCTAAAGGAATCAACTCCAAAATAAAATGCTAAGCTATTAATCAAAATCAAAAAATCGGCTCAAAAGCCGGCCCCCGGGCCCACGTCTCGAAATTCGATAAAAGTCACAAAACCCGAAAGCCCACTCAACCACGAGTATAACCATACCAGATTTATCAAAATCCGACACCAAATCATCACCCAAATCCCCAAATCAAACTCTCCAAATCCCTAACCTCAAACTCCCAATTTACACCTTGAATACACACCAACTAGGTGGGAAAATCAATGGGAAAGCAAGATTATTGATCAAAAATGAGCACAAGGGACTTACCTCAAGAATCCCCTAGAAAACCCTCTCAAAATTTGCCTAAACCGTGCTTGAAATGTTTGAAATGAAGCCAAAATCGTAAACCCTTGTATTTAACTTTCTGTCCAGCCTTTCCGCTTCTGCGGACACTTAACCGCATCTGCGGTGTCGCAGAAGTGACCAAAATTCCTCTTTTGCGGTGAACCACTAGAGCTGGGCCTCCGCTTCTGCGGTCCTTGCCTCGCATCTGCGCAACTGCAGGTGCGAAATTCCCCGTTGCACCTGTGAGCCTTCTGCTTCAGCTCCCTTAACGCCGCATCTGTGACCATGCAGGTGCGGAAATAACCTCGCACCTGCGACCTCTGCTCACATCCTCCCTGGCCACTTCTGCGGCTCCCTTCTCGCTTCTACCAGAATGCACCTGCGATCCCCACTCCGCAGGTGCGATTACACCAGAAGATGGTGAGCTTGAGCATTCCCTCTAACTTCAAATCGTCCGATAACAATCCAAAATCAACCCGAGGCCCCCAGGACCTCAACCAAACATACTAATGAGACTTAAAACATGATACGAACTTAGTCGAGCCCTCAAATCACCTCGACCAACATCAAAACATGAATCGCACATATTTTCAAGCCTAATGAACTTTGAACTTCCAATTTCTACAAACGATGCCGAAACCTATCAAATCACATCTGATTAACCCCAAATTTTGCACATAGGTCTCAAACTCCTAATTTACACCTCAAATACACACCAACTAGGTGGGAAAATCAATGGGGAAGCAAGATTATTGATCAAAAATGAGCATAAGGGATTTACCTCAAGAATCCCCTCAAAAACCTTCTCAAAAATCACCTAAACCGTGCTTGAAATGTTTGAAATATATCCAAAATCGCGAACCCTTGTATTTAACTTTATGTCCAGCCTTTCCGCTTCTGCTGACACTTAACAGCATCTGCGGTGTCGCAAAAGCGACCAAAATTCCGCTTCTGCGGTGAACCACTGGAGCTGGGCCTCCGCTTTTGTGGTCCTCGCCTCGCATCTGCGCAACCGCAGGTGCGACATTCCCCATCTCACCTGCGAGACCCCCGCTTATGCGCCCTTAACGCCGCATCTGTGACCACGCAGGTGCGTAAATAACCTCGCACCTGTGACCTCTGCTCACTTCCTCCCTGGCTGCTTATGCGGCTCCCTTCTCGCTTCTACGAGAACGCACCTGCGATCCCCACTCCGCAGGTGCGATTACACTAGAAACTGGTTAGTTTCAGTATTCCCTCCAACTTCAAATCGATCCGATAACCATCCGAAATCAACCCGAGGCCCCCGGGACCTCAACCGAACATACTAACAAGCCTTAAAACACGATATGAACTTAGTCAAGCCCTAACAACATCAAAACATGAATCGCACATAGATTCAAGCCTAATGAACTTTGAACTTCCAATTTCTACAAACGATGCCGAAACCTATCAAATCACATCTGATTGACCCCAAATTTTGCACACAAGTCTCAAATGACACCACGGACCTACTCCAACTTCCGAAATATGAATCCGACCCCGATATTAAAAAGTCCACTCCTTTCCAAAAATTCCAACTTTCGCCATTTCAAGCCTAATTCCACTACGGACCTCCAAATCATAATACGGACACGCTCCTAAGTCCAAAATTACCTAATGGAGCTAACAAAACCATCAAAACTTCCTTCTAGAGTTGTTTATTCAAAGATCAACATCCGGTTAATCATTTCAACTTATGCTTTTAATCTTGAGACTAAGTATCTCATTTCATTCTGAAATCTCACCGGACCCGAACCGACTATCCCGACAAGTCACATAACAGTTATAAAATACAAAATGAGCAGTAAATGGGGGGAACGAGGCTACAACTCTCAAAATAACCGGTCGGGTTGTTACAGTTGGGAATTGTTATAAATTGATTAATTATGGGTAATAGCGTATATATTTATGGATTTGCACATTGTTTGACTAGTTTTGGAGAGATGTGCATCGGTTTGAGGTGTTAGAGTGGCGTTGGAGCCGGTTATGGAACTTCGGAGCGAGGTAAGTCTCCTGTCTAACTCTATGAGGGGGAAAACTACCTCTAGGTGATGTATTTGATATGTGCTACTTGTTGCGGGGGCAACGTACGCACGAGGTGATGAGAGTCCGTACGTAGCTAGATTCATGCTATGTCCGAGTAGACTTAGGTTCCCGCCATGCTATAACTGTACTATTTGAGTTGTCCCTTGCCTATTAAATTCCTTTATTTTACGTTACGACTTGAGACTAGACTTGTGTAGAGTGATAGACTTGCTATTGTAGAGATTTGACGGGCATAATGATTACCCGCAGAATAATTGTACGCCTCTTATGAATTTCTCCCGTGCTATACGTTTTCCTCAAAATATTTTCCTTAAAATTTATATCTCACACGTTTATTCGTGAGTGGGGTCAAGAACCTGTTAAAGCTTCTTATTCTAATGGGATCGAGCTATTCGCCTCGGCAGAATTATGTATCACACTCTCATGGGAGCGGACTATCTATGGCTGAGTACAAAACAACAATTTAGCAAGCAATTCAACATGTACACGACCTCTGTGGATCCTTACAGTGCCAACACATAGTCTAAACATGATTTCTAACATGATTTATGGTTCAATTTCTCTACTACATGGAGAATGCATAGATAACAATTGATTAAACAACTACCCGGTTCCACGGAATTTGACCAAGTCACAATTCCCATGATGCATGCCCACACGCCCGTCACCTAGCATGTGCGTCACCTCAAAACCAAATGCATGACACGTAATACGGGGTATCGTACCCTTAAAACCAAATTTAAAACTATTACTTTTCTCAATCTGAGCAAATCTCTACTCCAACACACCCTTGCCTCGTGAAACGGCCTCTAAATGCCTCGAATCTAGCCATAAACAATGCGATATAATCATACGGGCTAAAGGAATCAACTCCATAAGAAAATGCAAAGCTATTAATCAAAATCAAAAAATCGGCTCAAAAGCCCGCCTTCGTGCCCATATCTCGAAATTCGATAAAAGTCACAAAACCCGAAAGCTCACTCAACCACGAGTATAACCATACCAAATTTATCAAAATCCGACACTAAATCGTCACCCAAATCCCCAAATCAAATTCTCCAAATCCCTAACCTCAAACTCCCAATTTACACCTTAAGAATCCCCTAGAAAACCCTCTCAAATAGAATCCCCTAGAAAACCCTCTCAAAATTCGCCTAAACCATGCTTGAAATGTTTGAAATGAAGCCAAAATCCCGAACCCTTTGTATTTAACTTTTTGTCCAGCCTTTCCGCTTTTGCAGACACTTAACCGCATCTGCAGTGTCGCAGAAGCGATCAAAATTCCGCTTCTGCGGTGAACCACTGGAGCTGGGCCTCCACTTATGCGGTCCTGGCCTCGCATCTGCGCAACCGTAGGTGCAAAATTTTTTGTCGCACCTGTGAGCCCTCTGCTTATGCGCCCTTAACGCCGCATATGCGACCACGCAGGTGCGGAAATAACCTCGCACCTGCGACCTCTACTCACTTCCTCCCTGGCCGCTTCTGTGGCTCCCTTCTCGCTTCTGCGAGAATGCACCTGTGATCCCTACTCCGCAGGTGCGATTACACAGAAGCTGGTGAGCTTCAGCATTCCCTCCAACTTCAAATCAATTCGACAACCATCCAAAATCAACTCGAGGCCCCCGGGATCTCAACCAAACATATTAACGAGCCTTAAAACACGATACAAACTTAGTCAAGCCCTTAAATCACCTCGAATAATATCAAAACACGAATCGCACATAGATTCAAGCCTAATGAACTTTTAACTTCTAATTTCTATAAATGATGCCGAAACCTATCAAATCACATCCGATTAACCCCAAATTTTGCACACAAGTCACAAATGATACCACGGACCTACTCCAACTTTCGGAATCGGAATCCAACCCCGATACCAAAAAGTCCACTCCCGGTTGAACTTTCCAAAAATTTCAACTTTCGGCATTTCAAGCCTAATTCCACTACGGACCTCCAAATCACAATCTGGACATGCTCCTAAGTCCAACATCACCAAACAGAGCTAACGGAACCATCAAAACTCTGTTCCGGAGTCGTTTACTTAAAGATCAACATCCGGTCAATCATTTTAACTTAAGCTTTCAACCTTGAGACTAAGTGTCTCTTTTCATTCTGAAATCTCACTGGACTCAAACCGACTACCCCGACAAGTCACATAATAGCTATAAAGTACGAAATGAGCAGTAAATGGGGGGAACAGGGCTACAACTCTCAAAACGACCGGCCGAGTGGTTATATCATCCCCCTTTTAAATAAGCGTTTGTCCTCGAACGGGTCTAGAAACGTACCTGGAGTCTCAAATAGCTGTGGATATCTGCTCCACATCTCCCGCTCGGTCTCCCAAGTAGCCTCCTCAACTGGCTAACCTCTCTACTGCACCTTCACTGAAGCTATGTCCTTTGACCGTAACTTTCGAACATGCCGATCTAAAATAGCGACCGGCTCCACATCATAAGTCAAATCACCATCCAACTAAACCGTGCTGAAATCCAAAACATGAGACGGATCGCCGACATACTTCCGAAGCATAGAAACATGAAATACTGGATGCACACTCGACAAACTAGGTGGCAAGGCAAGCTTGTAAGCCACCTCCCCAATCCTCTGAAGTACCACAAATGGTCCAATATACTGAGGGCTCAACTTCCCCTTCTTCCCGAACCTCATAACACCCTTCATGGGTGAAACCTTGAGCAGTACCTTCTCCCCAACCATGTAAGCAACATCATGGACCTTCCTGTCAGTATAACTCTTCTGTCTAGACTGCGTCGTGCGAAGCCGCTCCCGAATCATATAACCTTGTCCAAAGCATCCTGGACCAAGTCAGTACCCAAAATCCTAGCCTCACCAGGCTCAAACCAACCCACCAGAGATCTACACCGTCTCCCATACAAAGCCTCATACGGAGCCATCTAAATGCTCGATCGGTAGCTGTTACTGTAGGCAAATTCTGCGAGTGGCAGAAACTGATCCTAAGAACTCCAAAATCAATGACACAAGCACGTAGCATATCCTCCAATATATAAATAGTGCGCTCGAACTATCCGTCCGTCTGAGGGTGAAACATTGTGCTCAACTCAACCTCGGTACCAAACTCTCATTGCACGGCTCTCCAAAACTGCGATGTGAACTGCGTGCCCCGATCTGAAATGATGGACACTAGCACGTCGTGGAGGCGAACAATATCTCGGATGTATATCTCAGCCAAACGCTCTGAAGAATAAGTAGTCCCAACTGGAATGAAGTGCGCGGACTTAGTCAGTCGATCCACAATCACCCAAATAGCATCGAACTTCCTCGGAGTCCGTGGGAGCCCAACTACAAAATCCATGGTGATCCGCTGCAATTTCCACTCTAGAATCTCTAACCTCTGAAGCAATCCGCCAGGTCTCTGATTCTCATACTTCACCTACTGACAGTTGAGGCACCGAGCTACAAACCCCACTATAACCTTCTTTATTCTTCTCCACCGATAATGCTGCCTCAAGTCCTGATACATCTTCGCGGCACCCAGATGAATGGAATACTGCGAACTGTGGGCTTCCTCAAGAATCAACTCACGAGCCCATCTACGTTAGGCACACAAATCCGACCTTGCATCCTCAATACTCTATCATCCCCAATAGTAACATCTCTGGCATCACCGTGCTGAATTGTGTCCTTAAGGACAAGCAAATGAGGGTCATTATACTGGCGCTCTATGATGCGATCATATAAAGAAGACCAAGAAACCACACAAGCTAAAACCCGACTAGGCTCCGAGATATCTAATTGCCCAAACTGGTTGGCCAAGGCCTGAACATCAACTGCATGTGATCTCTCACCAACAGGAATGAATGCAAGGCTACCCATACTTACTGCCTTTCTACTCAAGGCATCGGCCACCACATTGGCCTTCTCGGGATGATACAGAATAGTGATATCATAGTTCTTTAGCAACTCCAACCATCTCCGTTGCCTCAATATATCAATGAACCCGATTATTGCAATTGCTCAGGATACCGTATTAGCTATTCGAGTCAGAATGATATCGAACCGCGGAAAGAAAGACTTTTCCCTTTGAAGAAGGTTCTGTTACCAACATGTTTACTTCCATTGTAGGTAACGTATTTGGGTTCAAAGCCCTGCGCGCTCTACGTCTGGAAGATCTGCGAATCCGATAGGGCGTTAGCGCTTTACTAATAACATATATAGGGCTTACTTTTTTCAGCTTGATCGGAATCGATTCTATGATTGAATAGCAGAAGTGCTACTTAGTAGTAGAAACTCGGAGAGACAGACAGAGAGGGGACTCTTTCATACCTGCTAACTCCTAGGATGAGAAGTAGGTCCCTTGTTTTTGGCAGGAAGAGTTCCAGCCTTTGTTGAAATTTAGATACTTCTATTTGAACAAATGCTGGAGACTCCAATGATCTGTAAACACCTCACAAGACACACCGTAGAGATAACGCCTCCAAATATTCAATGCATGAACGATGGCAGCTAACTCCAAATCATGGACAAGGTAGTTCTTCTCATGAGGCTTTAACTGACGTGAAGCATATGCAATCAATCTACCTCCCTGCATCAAGACACACCCAATACCAATTCGAGAAGCATCACTATATACTATATAAGAACCAGAAGCTGAAGGTAGAACTAGAACTGGAGCGGTGGTCAAGGCAGTCTTGAGCTTCTGAAAGCTCTCTTCACACTCATCCGACCATCTGAAAATAGCTCCCTTCTGGGTCAATTTGGTCAAAGGTGATTCAATAGATGAGAAACAACTCCACGAAGCGACGATAATAACCGGCCAAGCCGAGAAAGTTTCGAATCTCCGTAGCTGAGGACGGTCTTGGCCAACTCTGAACTGCCTTTATCTTCCTCGGACCAACCTGAATCCCCTCAAGAATGCCACTAAACTAAGCCAAAACTCACATTTGGAGAACTTAGCATAAAGCTTCTCCTCCCTCAACCGCTGCAACACAATCCTCAAATGCTGGGCATGCTCCTTCTGGCTACGAGAGTACACTAGGATATCATCAACGAACACTATGACTAACGAGTCAAGATAAGGTTGAAATGCGTTGTTCATCAGGTGCATGAATGTTGCTGGGATGCTGGTCAGCCCAAAAGACATCACAAGGAACTCATAACGACCATAACGGGTCCTGAATGTTGTCTTTAGAATATCCGAGTCTCGAATCTTCAACTAGCGATACCCAGACCTCAAGTCAATCTTAGAGAACACCCTCGCTCCCTGAAGCTGGTCAAATAGATCATCAATGCGTGGCAAACGATACTTGCTCTTGATTGTAACTTTGTTCAACTGCCTATAATCAATGCACATCTGCATGGTACTATCCTTTTTCTTCACAAACAGGACCGGTGCACCTCAAGGCAAAACACTAGGCCTAATAAACCCCTTATCAAGGAGTTCCTGAAGTTGCTCCTTCAATTCCTTGAACTCAGCAAGTGCCATATGATATGGTGGAATAGAAATGGGCTGGGTGCCCGGCACCAAGTCAATACCGAAGTCTATATCCGTGTCGGGCGGCATGCCCGGCAGGTCTATAGGAAACACATCCGGAAAATCCCGCACCATCGGATTAGAATCAATAGCAGGAGAATCAGCACCAACAACCCTCACAAAGGCCAAATAAGATAAACAACCCTTCCGAGGGTCAAATAATGCAGAGGCATCCATGTGGCATACTAAGACAATACCTGTGATCACTGCATCGGAGGCAACAGCATCTGGTCTGGCAAGGATAGCATAGAATCGGGCCTGACTGCCACTTGATCGGCCTCCCCCTCTAGGGAGACCCCTAGTAGACTGAGCCCCAACCCAAGTTGGCTGAGTGGGTGGTGTAACTGCTGGTGCTGGTGCCATCGGCTGAGAACTCTGTTGTGGAGCCCCACTCAACAACCTAGGGCAATCCCTCTTGATATGACCAAAGTCTCCGCACTCGAAACAACCCCGCCTCTAAAGGAATTTTTGCTCCTGATAACCTGAGGAACTACCTGTAGAAACCTGAGCGGACGAGGCATGGTAAGAACATAGTGAGCACTGTAAGAACCGTGGCTAGCTGATGCACCACAATGAGCTGGACGAGTCGTCTGAGCGGGCTTATAAGGATGACCCCTGCTGTGGTAGGACTGCCCCCCAGAAGGCACACCATCAAAACCGCCCGAACCTTGAGGCCTCTTGTCCTCTCTCTCATCACGCTCCTGGCTACGGACCATCTCTATCTGCCGAGCAATGTCAACCACTTCGTCAAAAGTGGCACCAGATACCCTCTCCCTAGTCATAAGCAACCGCAGCTGATGTGTGAGGTCATCAATGAACATCATGATCCTCTCCTTATCAGTGGGAACCGACCAAACTGTGTGGCGAGCTAACTCAGAAAATCTCATCTCGTACAGGGTCACAGACATGAGATCCTGCCGAAGCTAAAACTGTCTACGCAGCTCCTCCCTACGAGACTGCAGCACGAACTTCTCCAAGAAGAAAACAGAGTACTCCTGCCATGTAAGTGGTGTTGCACCGACCGGCCTGCGCCTCTCATAAGCCTCCCACCATCTGAAGACAGCCCCAGAAAATTGAAAAGTAGTGAATGAGACCCCACTGTTGTATGAAGCATACGCTGGCACTTGTCCAAGAAGCCCTGGGCATCCTCCGACTCAGCATCACTAAATGATGGAGGCCGAAGCCCCCCAAATATCTCAAGTCTCCTCTGCTTATCATCAGCCATAACAGGGACCATCGGGACCTAGGCCTGAGCAGCTGCAACCGGCTAGGCTGGTTGTAACTCCGGTGTCTGAAGTCCCTGAATCGCCTGCTCTGGAGTACGGGCAATGAGGGTATGAGTACCTCCCCCGGCCTGAGAAGTGGCTGGCGTGGCCTGAGCCGATACCACCTGAGCAAGGCCAGTGCAAACCGTCAATATGTGGGCCAAAGCCTCCTGAAGGCCTGGAATCACAATGGGCACCGCTGGTGCCTGAGTTGGCACTACTGGCTTAACTACATCTGGAACCTGCTCCTGAGCTAGAGCAACTGGTGGATCTACAGGTGCTACCGCGGCCCCTACCGCGACCTCGGCATCTCATGGCCCTAGCTGGTGGTGCTGGTGGTTATCCATACTGTCTGGTAGCACGTGTCCTCTCCAACTGTGAGAGAATAGAATACAGAAGTTTAGTTACCGGAACCAACAAATCTGCACGATATGAATACAAGAATATAAAATTTCCTAAGGGTTCGATAGCCTCTAGAAGATAAGTACAGACGTCTTCGTACCTATCCACAAGACTCTACTAAACCTGCTCATGACTCGTGAGACCTATGTAACTTAGGCTCTGATACCAACTTGTCACGACCCAAAATCTTAATCTTTCGTGATGGCGCCTTTCGTGGTACTAGGCAAGCCAACATTTATGAAATAACTCCAACACTTTTAACAAAAAATGGATTTAACCAGTTTAAACAATAAAAGATTTCATAAACAGGATAGAAACCCAAAATACAATGCGGAAATTCCCAATATCAAATGTTACTGAGTACATGAGCATCTATACATCACAAGTCCAGATATATTGTCTATGATAAACTGAAACTAAATATGATAAGTGGAAAGATAAGAAAGGAGAAACAAGGTCTGTGAAACGCCAAGTAGCTACCTCGATAGTCTCCGAGAATCCGAACTCCACAACTCAGCAACCGCTGTGACCGGATGCACCTGGGTCTGCACACAAGGTGCAGGGTGTAGCATGAGTACAACCAACTCAGTAAGTAAAAAGACAAAATAAAGAACTGAAAGTAGTGACGAGCTTCACAGTTATAGTTTAATTACAGTGATTTCAACATAAGAAAGTAGGCATGCTATCAAGTTTGATAAATTACGTCAAACAGTTATTCCATGACAAGTTTAAGTGAAACAGAGTGTTATATCTTTCAGAAATTTCAAGACAGTGATACATGGAAGCTAAGTGCAACAATAATGAAATCAAATGCATCCTCTCAGGGCCACAGTCACTCAGCCTTCCCATTCACTCAGCACTCGGCACTCGCACTCAGTAGGTACCTGCGCTCACTAGGGGTGTGTGCAGACTCCGGAGGGGCTCCTTCAGCCCAAGCACTATAATCTGCACGGATAACTCGCGTGCTATAGTATAATATCTGAATCTGCACGGACAACTCACGTTTTGCATGGACAACTCACGTGCTATAGTATAAAATCTGGATCCACACGGACAACTCATCTGCTATAGTATAATAACTCATAATCAGGCCCTCGGCCTCACCCAGTCATCAATCTCTCCAGTCTCTCGGGCTCTCAGTAATCATGAAATTCAGCCCCAACAGAAATGATATAATGTATCAATAAGGAACAATAGAGACTGAGATATAATAAACAAGTAAATCTATGACTACAAAACAGCAATTTAGTAAATAATTCAACATGTACACGACCTATGTGGGTCCCTACAGTGCCAACACATAGTCTAAACATGATTTCTAACATGATTTGTGGTTTAATTTCTCTACTACATAGAGAATGTATAGATAACAAAAGATTAAACAACTACACGATTCCACGGAATTTAACCAAGTCACAATTCCCACGGTGCATGCCCATACGCCCGTCACCTAGCATGTGCGTCACCTCAAAACCAAATGCATGACACGTAATACGGGGTTTCATACCCTCAGAATCAAATTTAGAACTGTTGCTTTCCTCAATCTGAGCAAATCTCAACTCCAACACACCCTTGCCTCACAAAACGGCCTTTGAATGCCTCGAATCTATCCATAAACAATGTGATATAATCAATACGGGCTAAAGGAATCGACTCCATAAGAAAATGCTAAGCTATTAATCAAAATCAAAAATCGGCTCAAAAGCCGGCCCTCGGGCCCACGTCTCTTAATTCGATAAAAGTCACAAAAACTAAAAGCCCACTCAACACGAGTCTAACCATACCAAATTTATCAAAATCTGACACCAAATCGTCACCCAAATCCCCAAATCAAACACTCTAAATTCCAAACCTCAAACTCCCAATTTACACCTTAAATATACACCAACTAGGTGGGAAAATCAATGGGGAAGCACGCTTATTGATCAAAAATGAGCACAAGGGACTTACCTCAAGAATCCCGTCGAAAACCCTCTCAAAAATCGCCTAAACCGTGCTTGAAATGTTTGAAATGAAGCCAAAATCGCGAACCCTTGTATTTAACTTTCTGTCCAGCCTTTCCGCTTCTGCGGACACTTAACCGCATCTGCGGTGTCGCAGAAGCGACCAAAATTCAGCTTCTGTAGTGAACCACTGGAGTTGGGCCTCCGTTTCTGCGGTCCTTGCCTCGCATTTGTGCAACCACAGGTGCGGAATTCCCCGTCGCACCTGCGAGCCCTCCGCTTCTGCGCCCTCTACGGCGCATCTGCGACCACGCAGGTGCGGAAATAACCTCGCACTTGCAACCTCTGCTCACTTCCTCCCTGGCTGCTTTTGCGGCTCCCTTCTCGCTTCTGCGAGAATGCACCTGTGATCCCCACTCTGCAGGTGCGATTACACCAGAAGCTCGTGAGCTTCAGTATTCCCTCTAACTTCAAATTGATCCGATAACCATCCGAAATCAACCCGAGGCCCCCGGGACCTCAACCGAACATACTAACAAGCCTTAAAACACGATACGAACTTAGTCAAGCCCTAACAACATCAAAACATGAATCGCACATAGATTCAAGCCTAATGAACTTTGAACTTCCAATTTCTAACTTCTACAAACGATGCCGAAACCTATCAAATCACATCTAATTGACCCCAAATTTTGCACATAAGTCTCAAATGACACCACGGACCTACTCCAACTTCCGAAATAGGAATCCGACCCCGATATTAAAAAGTCCACTCCCAGTCGAACTTTCCAAAAATTCCAACTTTCGCCATTTCAAGCCTAATTCCACTACGGACCTCCAAATCACAATACGGACATGCTCCTAAGTCCAAAATCACCTAATGGAGCTAACAAAACAATTAAAACTTCCTTCCAGAGTTGTTTATTCAAAGATCAACATCCGGTTAATCATTTCAACTTATGCTTTCAACCTTGAGACTAAGTGTCTCATTTCATTCTGAAATCTCACCGGACCCGAACCGACTATCCCGACAAGTCACATAACAGTTATAAAATACAAAATGAGCAGTAAATGGGGGGAACGAGGCTACAACTCTCAAAATAACCGGTCGGGTTGTTACAGTTGGGAATTGTTATAAATTGATTAATTATGGGTAATAAAGTATATATTTACGGAATTGCACATTGTTTGACTAGTTTTGGAGAGACGTGCATCGGTTTGAGGTGTTAGAGTGGCGTTGGAGTCGGCTATAGAACTTCAGAGCGAGGTAAGTCTCTTGTTTAACTCTGTGAGGGGGAAAACTATCTCTAAGTGATGTATTTGATATGTGCTACTTGTTGCGGAGGCAACATACGCACGAGGTGACGAGAGTCCGTACGTAGCTAGATTCATGCTATGTCCAAGTAAACTTAGGTTCCCGCCATGCTATAATTGTACTATTTGAGTTATCCCTTGCCTATTAAATTTCTTTATTTTACATTACGACTTGAGACTAGACTTGTGTAGGGTGATAGACTTGCTATTGTAGAGATTTGACAGGCATAATGATTACCCGCGGAATAATTGTACGCCTCTTATGAATTTCTCCCGTGCTATATGTTTTCCTCAAAATGTTTTCCTTAAAATTTATATCTCACATGTTTATTTGTGAGTGGGGTCAAGAACCCGTTAAAGCTCCTTATTCTAAAGGGATCGAGCCGTTCGCCTCGGCAGGATTATGTATCACACTCTCATGGGAGCGGTCCATTTGCCTCGGCAATATAATAGATGTATCTATGGTTCGTGTTGTTTGACCCTCGGCAGTGCATACAGTATGATGGAATCGAGCCGTACACCTCGGTATTTCTATAAAATACTCTTATGGAATCGTGCGTAATATTTGACAAGAAGCCAGTACATCTGTGAGTTTTCCTGATTTGAATTGTGACGGCCTATCTGGTGAGGTCCATATATATATATATATATATATATATATATATATATATATATATATATATATATATATATATATATATATATATATATATATATATATATATATGCTCCGGTTGAGGAGGTAACTGCTAATTGAGAGCTTGAGTTTATTATCGAGAGGAGGATTGTACCACGTATTTATACTTGTTTATTCCGTTTACTTACTATGCCTCGCATTTGTTTACTTCTTACTGTACATGATTTATTGGACCACTAGTAAGTGTCGATGTCGACTCCTCGTCACTACTTCTTCGGGGTTAGGCTAGATACTTATTGGGTACGCGTTGATTTACGTACTCATGCTGCACTTACTGCACTTATTGTGCAGGTACATATATGTCTGATGGTCTTTTGGGCGCAAAGGCGCAGCTATTGCGGGGACTTTACCGTGAGCTGTATTCCATGTTACGATCCGCAGCCTACAGAGTCTCCATCACTGTTATTTATATTCTCCTATCTAATTTGTATTCCAGACAGATGTTGTATTTTAGTATATTTCCTAGTCGATGCTCATGCACTTGTGACACCGGATTTTGGGGGTTCCTATTGTTTGTTCATCATTGTAGTTCATGTAAATATTATCATCATTTTACCTTGTAAATTCTATTTTATACTATTTAATTAATGGAAATTATGATTTCAAAGTAATAAAATGAGTGAACAAGTTGATCAATCACCGTTGGCTTGTCTGACGGTGGTGTTAGGCGCCATCATGGCTTTTAATGGATTTAGGATCGTGACAACTTGGTATCAGAGCGTTAGGTTCGCTTAGGTCTCACGGGTCATGAGCAAGTCTAGTAGAGTCTTGGGGGTCAGTACGAAGATATTTATACTTATCTTCGAGAGACTACAGGGCTGTTAGAAGCACTTTCCTTCTTGATTACTCTTCGTGTGATATAATTCCTTTGAGGCTTGTGCCTTTATTTCCTTCATACTCAATTTTATGCGATGTGAAGTGTTGGTTATCAATTGGGCATCGAGGAGTTGTAGTGGTACTACAGATGTGGTGCAGGATATTTTTCCCTGCATGTTCGGGCAGGCTATTATCGTCGCTTTGCGGAAGGATGTTCTGTCATTTCAGCTCAGTAGCTGTATTTCTGATAGTTTTGAGGCTATGCACAGATTGCTATGATCTTTATGCGTCATTATCGCACATTATTGATGTAATAGTGGGGTGCTCGTTTATATGTTGAGGCAGTGAAGGACTTGAAGGGAGGATTTCTAATTGCATGATTTAGGGGTTCAACATTTAATTCCAGCGGAGGAAAGGAAATCGGACTATAGATGTCCAGGTTTTGTTAATGAAGTAACAAGACTTGATATTTTTTAGCATGGTGGAATTCTCATTTGTGATATGGTGTCATCGTCCTTGTTCGAACACATTGGGGCTCCCCGGTGTTATGGTCTTCTTTGATTTTGACTTCGGGGCAGGGTGTTATGAAATGGTGCCTGAGGAGTGGTTGTCAGAGATAGTGGTGTGTAGCGGTTCAGAATCGAATTGGTATTTCTAATGTTGATGGCTCGAGAAAGATGATCTTCTAGGAGGTTTCCGAATTGGTAGCAATTCATTAGTTCCGATGCTATAGGTATAGATTTGATTTGAGGCAACATTTGGGTAGCGAAGTATGAGGAAAAATATGGCAGGAGGTGTTTGGGGTTGGTTGAATTACTAGCAGGCCAAGTATGAAAAGTGGAGGTCGAGAAGTTGCTTAAAGGAGATGGTTTGACCAAAGTGTGAGTAGTAGAGTAGCATATGGATTCTGTGGTAGGATAGCCACGTACCTTGAGGACATTTAGAGCAATTTGGGAGGCATGGTGAGAAGTGACTAGGTCCACGTATTATATTTGGAATGGTGGTTACTGTACGGAGGAAGATTGAATATAGCAGAAAGAAGTTTGCTTGAAATGAAGAGGGGTGTGAAGATTTGATTATCGTTTTGGATGCAACATGACTTTGAGTTTGGAAGGTATTGTTGGAAATTTAGTTGATGTCAATGGGGAAGGAACAGACTTGTATAGCTGGTGGACGAGCATGGGCTCATGAGGGTTAACTGAACTCGCGGTAGTTGTACCTGGTGCAACATCGTTGGAAGATGTCGGCATGGAATACCACAGGTGGGTTATTTCCTGTGAACAAGTTAGTGGTTGCATGATTTTGATGAGGTTTCTACGAAGAGTTCTACCTTACTACCCAACAGAAGGTCGAGTATGCGATCGTGGCTAATAATTCAGAATGTTTCATGAAAATCATAACAAAAGACTTCGAGAAATTTGGCGGGTTAACGGTGCGAGATCATGGTAATTGAGAAGGAGGAATCGTTGTGGGATCTACATTATATGATTGTAGCTTAAAGCTAAGTTGGGGAGCCCACCGTCTACGATTGGATTGCGTGGTTGTCTGCTTGTGCGGTTTTTGGTTATCGATACATTGGTGGATTATTTATGACTAAGAAAAGAAAATATCAGGGGTAATTCGAGCAAGGAACTTGATGAATGTGTGCTATACTTTGCCTTATCGATTCAGGTGTAGGTTTTGGGAAGACTCAGAGTTTATGCTTCTTGTGGATGTAATGTACAAGGAAAAGAATTCAGTCGGTTGTTTCTTTGATAGGGTGTTCATGTGCTAGCAGAGCGTTGGAGTTTGGTTACATTCGGGACCAGGTCAGAGTAGGTGACTCTCAACAATGGTCCGAGTGGGTTCAAGAATTAGAGTGCAGTGCCTAAGGACTTCGGGTCCGTGGTGTGGTTAAGGATCGAGTTTTGTAGTGGATTATGAAAGGAGCTTAGAGTGTTCTATTTTATTTTCGGGTTTGCAGTACAGTATTAGAGGAAAGGGAGAAATAGCTTCGGATTCATAGAAGATCTTGCAGAATGGGTGTGCCAGTTGGAGATGTTATTGTGCGCTTGAGAAGGGTATGAGATGGTTCATGGGTATTGAGACGAGGCGGTTTCATGATTCGGGTCACTTGGGATGAGTGCAGATTTAGTTCGTTATGTTTTCGAATGAAGTTATTATTATTTCTAAGGCAAGTCGAGAGTAAATTGGAAGGAGTTGGGTCTGTTAGAAATGGTTGAATCAGCATGATTTTGGCAATGATCAGTTCTTTCAGCGTGTGAAGTTACACATGTGGTTTGCGGTTGTACGTGAGGGCTTGACAGCCACCATAAATTGATTGATTTGGGAAGTATTTGATTCAAATGGCCTTGTTGTGTAAATGGATTCCGGAAGGGTTATGGCGGTTTAGATCATGACTTGAGGTTTGTATTTTTTGCGGTTTGGGAATTCAGTTGCGTGTTGCATTGGTTCTTCTGAAATGAGTTAAGTGAAAGGTTTCTAGCCAATGAAGTGTTTATTCTACTAGTAGTTTAGGGGTTATGATGAATTCTTGTACTCTCGTATAGCGGCATAATACTTGCATTGAGCGGCATAGGAATTGAAAGATGAGGATCAAGGTTGCAGTTCGGTGTTGATAAGAATTTCACGAGCTCGGATGAGCAAGGAAGAATTCAAATGTTTAGAGTAAGCTGGTGTTATCTTTGTGTCGCCTGAGAATGGTATTTTGTGGAAGAGGCATTGTGTATTGATTTGCAGATTGTGATTTGCCCTACAGAATTAGTTCGGTTGGTGGTATGGATGTGCATATTTTGCTACCTGGTGTGGAAGGTCGTGGGAGCGTGCCCCACGAGAAGATTGTATAAGTGTGGCATGTTAGTCATTTGATTGTGAAATATTAAAACCAAGTATGGAGATTATAGTAATATCGCAAATGTGAGAGTTTATGCCTGAGAGGCGTTATATTCCATGGGTTGTGGACTGTGTGAGTTTGTTCCAGATTTGACGGTTGTTCTTGTCATGGAAAAGGTTATTGTGGATCCTTGAAAGGTTATTGGCCCAGTATGGTATGATCAGAATCGGTTTGAGGTCCGTTGGTGGGTCTGATGTGAATGCGTGCTCTACGTTAAGTCGGATGTGTTCATTCAGAATAGCGTTGCTTACGGAGGAGTCTTCGGGCATTAGATGTTATTCCCATCGCCAGCTATTCCATGTTATACTCTATTATGCCGTGTGGGTTGCGAGACGGCTTGATTATTTGCTCATGTGTTAAGGTCCAGTGTAGCTTGTGGTATTATATGAGCAGGATGGCTCTCGAGATGCAGGTCATTTTTCGTACCTTAGTTGTGCTTGGGTTTTATAGCATATGGCGTTATCCGTCTCCCCGGGGTTGTATTTTCGCAATTGGCGTGCTTGTGGTCAATATTCAGGAATTTCGTAGGTATGAGCATTATGGCTTGACGGGTATTTCCTTATCTATTGTTATGTGTGGATCGGGTGGTACGCCGCCATGGGTATGTTGTTTGGATCGGGTTGCACGCCGCAACGGTATAATGTGTGGATCGGGTTGCACGCTGCAACAGTGAGATGTTGAGTACGGTCCCCTATATCTATTCTTGTGTATGTTGCTTCTCATTCTTTGAGCGGGGTCCGTAGCATCTTTTTGATCATTTTATTCGTTACGCAGGCTGGGTAGCTCTTTTCCAGAGTTCGTTTTTCCTTATGTATCACATTCGAGTTTGTAGCTTGTTGGTGTATTGATGGCGTCATATGAGGTTTTTGGCAGTGTATGAGATGGCTTATTTCCTAAGCAGCTTGTACTGGGTGAGACGAGGTTATTGAACCTGGAATCAGTATGATCGGAGTTATGAAGTGTATATTAAAGAGCAAATATCGTTATTCGGTTAAGAATGAGGTAATGGTTCCTGTCAGGAGGAGAGACTCCATGATTTATTTATTTGGTTAGGTTGTTATGAGTTTCTACACATCTTTTCCGTTGTGGCGGTATCGCCAGAGTTGGAACAGGGCTTATATGTGTTATGAGGTATACTATGGGCTTCGGGTTAGTGAAATTTTAGCTGTTGTGCTTGGGGGAGGTTGCCTTGGGCAAATGAGTTATGCGGCGCATTGTGTGATGTCAACATGGGTGCATGATCATGTTTTGGTACAGTGTGTAGTGACCGATACAGTGTTCATATGTTAGAATCAGGTCTTGTAGAGAAATTCGGAGGTTGGAATTTGGTTCTACGGCTTATTGACTAAAAAAAAGGGAGAATCTTCAGTTTGGCTTGAGCTAATGTGCTCAACTGGGTTGTGGTGTACGGGTAGTTGCGCAAGGTGTTGAATAATGATTTTGGGGAAACTCCGGAGCAGTTCTTAGCACGTTCGAGAACGAACGTATGTTTAAGTGGGGGAGAATATAAAGACCCGACCGGTCGTTTTGAGCTTTAGCGCGTCATCCGGCAGTTTGAGGCCTTAAGTAGCTTCACTTCAGGTATTATGACTTGTACGTGTGGTCGGAATTGAATTTTGGGAAGTTCATAGTTGATTTGGAAAGAAAAATTCTAAATTCGGAAGATTTGAATTTTTAGTAAACAACCTCGGACTCGAGATGTATGATAATTTCGGACAGGGGGTATGTTCAGGTTGAGTATCGGGTGGTACAGAAGCATTTCAGCGCTTATTGTAGAAAGTTTCCATTTTTGAAAGTTTTAGAATTTCATAAGTTTGGTTTGAAGTGGATTTTGATGTTATCGATGTCCGTTTGGGGTTCCGAGCCTTGGAATAGGTTCGTATAGTGAATTATGACTTGCGCGCAAAGTTTGGTATCATTCCGGAATATTTTGATATGGTTCGGACGCGTTCGTCGAAGTTTAAAAGTTTCAATGTTTAAAGAAAGGTTTCGGTCATCGATTCGCAATTTTGATGTTGTTTAGTGTGATTTGATGCCTCAAGCAGGTCCGTGTTGTGCTATGGAACTGGTTGGTAAGTTTGGTTGGGGTCCCGGGGGCCTTGGGTTTTGAAACGGATTGAAATCGGATTGAAATTTGGACTTGAGGATATGCTGGAAACTGCTGAATTCTGGTGTCATCGCACCTGCGGTGGTTTGGTCGGAGGTGCGAACACGCAGGCACGATGGAGGTCATCGCAGAAGCAGAGAAATCCGGCCAGGGGAAGGGTCGCAGGTGCGGAGCTTTGGCCGCATCTGCGCAAGCGCAGAAGCGAAATGCTGGGCGCAGAAGCGGGTGAAGGCGCATGAGCGAAAGATGCTTGCACCTGCGATGCCGCAGAAGCGAGGAATGTTTCTGCAGGTGCGAGGCTTCGTGTTGGCTGATTTTCCACAGAAGCGGAGGAGTGGTCGCAAAAGCGACGCCGCAGGTGCGGCATTTTGGCCGCAGGTGCGAGATTTCAGCTGGGCAGAAGGGTTCTTTAAAATCGAGACTTAGCTCTCATTTCTCTCATTTTCCACTTGGATGGCCGAATTTGGGGAGCTATTTTGAGGAGGTTTTCATCATGCAACACAAGGTAAGTAATTTCCCACTTGTTGTAAGTTAATTTCATGGATTCTATATGGATTTAAACATGAAAAATTATAGTAATTGTGGGATTTTTGAAGAAACCTAGAAATTTGATAATTTTGGATTTTGACCACGGTTTTGAAAATGGAATTAGGAATAAATTATGTATTTGAGTTCGTGGTGTTATGGGTAATGATTATCTTCAAAAAATTTCGGAATCCGGGCACGTGGGCCCGAGGTTTGACTTTATCGACTTTTCGAGCGGAGCTGGTGTCACGAGCCAAAGACCTAACCTGTCGTGTTGGTGCCTATCGTGGTACTAGGCAAGCCGAAATTTACGAAATAACTCTAACACTTTTAACAGAAAATGGATTTAAGCAGTTTAAACAATAAAAGATTTCATAAACGAGATAGAAACCCAAAATACAATGCGAAAATTTCCAACATCGGGGTGTCACTGAGTGCATGAGCATCTATACATCACAAGTCCCGAAAATATTATCTATGATAAACTGAAACTAAATACGATAAGTGGAAAGATAGGGAGGGAGAAACAAGGTCTGCGAAATGCCAAGCAGCTACCTAGATAGTCTCCGAGAATCCGAACTCCACAACTCAGCAACCGCCGTGACTGAATGCACCTCTCTCTGCACACAAGGTGCAGGGTGTAGCGTGAGTACAACCAATGCAGTAAGTAACAAGACTAAATAAAGAACTGAATGTAGTGACGAGTTTCACAGTTATAGTTCAATTACGGTGATTTCAACATAAGAAAGTAGGCATGCTCTCAAGTTCGATAAATTAGGTCAAACGGTTATTCCATGAAAAGTTTAAGTGAAACAGAGTATAATATCTTTCAGAAATTTCAAGACATTGATACATGGCAGCTAAGTGCAACAACAATGAAATCAAATGCATCCTCTCAGAGCCACAGTCACTCAACCTTCCCATTCACTCAGCACTCGGCACTCGCACTCAGTAGGTACCTGCGCTCACTGGGGGTGTGTGCAGACTCCGGAAGGGATCCTTCGGCCCAAGAACTATAATCTGCATGGACAACTCACGTGTTGTATGGACAAATCATGTGCTATAGTATACTATCTGCATCCGCACGGACAACTCACGTGCTATAGTATAATATCTGGATCCGTATGGACAACTCACGTGATATAGTATAATAACTCATAATCAGGCCCTCGGCCTCACTCAGATATCAATCTCTCCAGTCTCTCGGGCTCTCAGTAATCATGAAAATCAGCCCCAACAGAAATGATATAATGTATCAACAAGGAACAATAGAGACTGAGATATAATAAACAAATAAAACTGTGACTGAGTACAAAATAGCAATTTAACAAATAATTCAACATGTACATGACCTCCGTGGGTCTGTACAGTGCCAACACATAGTATTAACATGATTTCTAACATGATTTGTGGTACAATTTCTCTACTACATAGAGAATGTACAGATAACAATAGATTAAACTACTACCCGATTCCACGGAATTTGACCAAGTCACAATTCCAACAGTGCACGCCCACACGTCCGTCACCTAGCATGTGCGTCACCTCAAAATCAAATGCATGATACATAATATGGGGTTTCGTACCCTCAGAACCAAATTTAGAACAGTTACTTTCTTCAATCCGAGCAAATCTCTACTCCAACACACCCTTGTCTCATGAAACGGCCTCCGAAGGCCTCGAATCTAGCCATAAACAATGTGATATAATCAATAAGGGCTAAAGGAATCAACTCCATAAGAAAATGCTAAGCTATTAATCAAAATAAAAAAATCGGCTCATAAGTCGACCTCCGGGCCCACGTCTCGAAATTCGATAAAAGTCACAAAACCCGAAAGCCCAACTCAACCACGAGTCTAACCATACCAAATTTATCAAAATCCGATACCAAATTGTCACCTAAATCCCCAAATCAAACTCTCCAAATCCCTAACCTCAAACTCCCAATTTACACCTTAAATATATACCAACTAGATGGGAAAATCAATGGGAAAGCAAGATTATTGATCAAAAAGGAGCACAAGGGACTTAACTCAAGAATCCCCTCGAAAACCCTCTCAAAAATTGCCTAAACCGTGCTTGAGAGTTTATGCCTGAGAGGCGTTCTATCCTTGGGCTGTGGACTTTGTGAGTTTGTTCTGAATTTGACGGTTGTTCTTGTCATGGAAAAGGTTATTGTGGATCCTTGAAAGGTTATTGGACCAGTATAGTATGATCAGAATCGGTTTGAGGTCCGTTGGTGGGTCTGATGTGAATGCGTGCTCTACGTCAAGTCGGATGTGTTCATTCAGAATAACGTTGCTTACGGAGGAGTCTTCGGGCGTTGGATGTTATTCCCATCGCCAGCTATTCCATGTTATACTCTATTGTGCCGTGTTTGTTGCGAGACGGCTTAATTATTCGCATATGTGTTAAGGTCCAGTGTAGCTTGTGGTATTATATGAGCATGATGGCTCTCGAGATGTAGGTCATTTATCGCACCTTAGTTGTGCTTGGGTTTTATAGCGTATGGTGCTATCCGTCTCCCCAGAGTTGCATTTTTACAATTGGCGTGCTAGTGGTCGATATTCGGGTATTTCGTAGGTATGAGCATTATGGCTTGACGGGTATTTCCTTATCTATTGTTATGTATCGATCGGGTGGTACGCCGCCACGGGTATGTTGTTTGGATCAGGTTACACGCTGCAACAGTATAATGTGTGGATCAGGTTGCACGCCGCAACAGTGAGATGTTGAGTACGGTCCCCTATATCTATTCTTGTATATGTTGCTTCTCATTCTCTGAGAGGGGTTTGTAGATTCTTTTCGATCATTTTATTCGTTACACGGGCTGGGTAGCTCTTTTCCAGAGTTCGTTTTTCCTTATGTATCACATTCGAGTTTGTAGCTTGTTAGCGTATTGATGGCAACATATGAGGTTGTTGGCAGTGTTTGAGATGGCTTATTTCCTAAGCAGATTGTACTGGGTGAGACGAGGTTATTGATCCTGGGATCAGTGTGATCGGAGTTATGAAGGGTATATTAAAGAGCAAATATCCTTATTCGGTTTAAAATGAGGTAATGGTTCCTGTCAGGAGGAGAGAATCCATGATTTATTGATTTGGTTAGGTAGTTATGAATTTTTATACATCTTTTCCGTCGTGGCAGTATTGCCAGAGTTAGAATAGGGCTTATATGTGTTATGAGGTATACTATGGGCTTCGGGTCAGTGAAATTTCAGCTGTTGTGCTTGGAGGAGGTTGCCTTGGGCAAATTAGTTATGCGGTGCATTATGTGATGTCAACATGGGTGCATGAATATGTTTTGGTACAGTGTGTAGTGACTGATACGGTGTTTGTATGTTAGAATCAAGTCTTGAAGAGAAATTCGAAGGTTGGAATTTGGTTCTAAGGCTTATTGACTAAAAAAAGGGAGAATCTTCAGTCTGGCTCGAGCTAATGTGCTCAACTGGGTTGTGGTGTACGGGTAGTTGCACAAGGTGTTGAATAATGATTTTGGGGAAACTCCGGAGCAGTTCTTAGCAAGTTCGAGGAAGAACGTATGTTTAAGTGGGGGAGAATGTAAAGACCCGACCGGTCGTTTTGAGCTTTAGCACGTCATCCGGCGGTTAGAGACATTAAGTAGCTTCACTTCAGGTATTATGACTTGTACGTGTGGTCGGAATTGAATTTTGGGAAGTTCAGAGTTGATTTGGAAAGAAAAATTCTAAATTCGGAAGATTTAAGTTGGAAGAATTGACTAAGATTTGACTTTTTAGTAAACAACCTCGGAATCGGGATGTATGATAATTTTGGACTTCGGGGTATGTTCAGGTTAGTATCGGGTGGTGCGGAAGCATTTCGGCGCTTATTGTAGAAAGTTGCCATTTTTGAAAGTTTTAGAATTTCATAAGTTTGGTTTGAAGTAGATTTTGATGTTATCGATGTCCGTTTGGGGTTCCGAGCCTTGGAATAGGTTCGTATAGTGATTTATGACTTGCGCGCAAAGTTTGGCGTCATTCCGGAATGTTTTGATATAGTTCGGACGCATTCAACTAAGTTTAAATGTTTGAAAGTTTAAAGAAAGGTTTCGGTAGTCGATTCGCAATTTTAATGTTGTTTGGTGTGATTTGATGCCTCAAGCAGGTCCGTGTTATGTTATGGAACTGGTTGGTAAGTTTGGGTGGGGTCCCGGGGGCCTTGGGTTTGAAGCGGATTGAAATCGGATTGAAATTTGGATTTGAGGAAATGCTGGAAACTGCTGAAATCTGGTGTCATCGCACCTGCGGTGGTTTGGTCGCAGGTGCGGACACGCAGGCGCGATGGAGGTCATCGCAGAAGCAGAGAAATTCGGCCAGGGGAAGGGCCGCAGGTGCGAAGCTTTCGCCGCATCTGCGTAAGCGCGGAAGCGAAACGCTGGGCGCAGAAGCGGGTAAAGGCGCAGGAGCGAAAGAAGCTCTCACATGCGATGCCGTAGAAGCGGAGAATATTTCCGCAAGTGCGAGGCTTCGTGTTGGGTGATTTTCCACAAAACCAAAGGAGTGGTCGCAAAAGCGACGCCACATGTGCGGGATTTTGGTCGCAGGTGCGAGATTTCGGCTGTGTAGAAGAGTTCTTTAAAATCAAGACTTAACTCTCATATCTCTCATTTTCCACTTGGATGGCCGAATTAGTGGAGCTATTTTGAGGAGTTTTTCATCATGCAACACAAGGTAAGTAATTTCCCACTTGTTGTAAGTTAATTTTATGGATTCTATATGGATTTAAACATGAAAAATTATAGTAATTGTGGGATTTTTGAAGAAACCTAGAAATTTGGTAATTTTTTATTTTGACCACGGTTTTGAAAATGGAATTAGGAATAAATTATGTATTTGAGTTCGTGGTGTTATGGGTAATGATTATATTCAAAATATTTTGGAATCCGGGAACGTGGGCCCGAGGGTTGACTTTATCGACTTTTCGAGAGGAGTTGGTGTCAAGACCCAAAATCCTAACTTGTCGTGATGGCGCCTATCGTGGTACTAGGCAAGCCGACATTTACGAAATAATTCCAACACTTTTAACAGAAAATGGATTTAAGCAGTTTAAACAATAAAAGATTTCATAAACGAGATAGAAACCCAAAATACAACGCGAAAATTCCCAACATCGGGGTGCCAATGAGTACATGAATATCTATACATCACAAGTCCGAAAAATATTGTCTATGATAAACTGAAACTAAATACGATAAGTGGAAAAATAGGGACTGTCACGCCCCAAAACCGAGGAGCGCGACTGGCGCTCAACCGAGTGAACCCGACCGAGCAAGCCTGTTAGATTTTCTTCTACCCAAACTCATCCACGAATGAAGATAATACATATTTTCATTAATTAGACAAAAAGGTGTACATGTTCACAATACCAATTCATTACCAATAGTTCCATCGTTTTTAGTCGTCTTAACTAGAACAAGTAATGCAACCATAACATAATGTAGTTTGTCTTTCCCAGCACCAATACACAACCCACACACTGTCTACAGAGCCTCTATAGATAAAGAAGAGTACAATGATAATGCCGGCAACAAGGCCCCAGCTATACCTCAGACCGAATACATAAAGCACAAAAGATACATGACCCCGGGGTGAAGTGGGGCACACCAAGTCAGTTGGGAAGAAGGTGTACTGCTATCACTGATCAATATCTCCTGCTGTGGAACCACCTGCATCCATTTAAAGATGTAGCGCCCCCGACAAAAGGGACGTTAGTACCGTCGAATAGCACTAGTATGTATAACTAAACAGTCCCTCAATAGAATGACAAATAATACAAATAAGATTATCATAATATCAATGAAAGCCTTAATTTAGGATCAAGACAGTGTTCAAATTAATTCTCATATCTCACATTGGGAGATTTTTAGTATCGATATACCATTGTCCACAATATCATTATTCACAAAACCAGTACCACCGTACTCTTAGCACGGAGTCCGATCACGACCCGACCGGCTAGGCCATCTCATTAGAGACATCAACCACAATTTCTCTCAATATCAATACCACCGTCTTTAACACGGAGTCCGATCACGACCCGATCGGCTAGGCTATCCATTAGGGACATCGACCACAATCACAATTTCAAATTATAAATTTCCAGCACAATCACCACCATGTGTGCGGCATGGTGTCCGATCACGACCCGACCGGCTAGGCTGTCTTATTTGAGACATCAACCTTTTTATATCAATCATCACATTTCGTATTACTTTCACATCTTTTCATCTCATTGGAACTAATGGCCATAATTATAAGATCATTCTTGGCACGTTGGCCATATTCAGTATTTCATGCTCACCTTATCAATTTCAATTATCATCATCATCAACAACAACAAATACAATTCAAATCAAGGTGTGTAGTACACATGTGAGCAATTTAGAGTCTAAAGCACATAGAGATATTTCACAAAATTTGGCATAATAGCCTTCATTTGAACTTGACTTAAAGTCGAAACATTATTAATACACAGCCCATATTTTAACACATCCTCAATTGGTAACATAGCATGAATAAAGCATTTGGGATACTTGTTGAACATATATCTTTCAACTCAATCTTACTCGGAATAGCCAGTTTCATAATGAATCACTCGGGACTTACATAATTTACATGAATATCGTGGGATTCAATTCTAAGAGAAGAAAGCCAATATACCTCACTTGAGCTTCCTTAAACTCTAAAACGTTCCGGAATTCTTAGCAACTTCAATCTATTATAGAAATATAACAAATTGAATCAAAATTTGGAAGATGATCATGGTTCTAGCTCACTTGAGCATTTTATCAAACACTAGATGTGCATAAGGTTTCAATGTCCTTTTTATGAAGGATTCCATCATCCCACAACCCAAGCTTTACCATTTTAAGCTCAACAATCTTCCTACACCCTTTGATAACACATGCATGTAAAATAAACAACTCTCATGCCCAAAAATTACCTTGCTAATTACCCATTTTCAGAAGATTTCGAAATTAGGGTTTAGGGTGTAGAATCTTACCTCTAGGATGAAGACCTGGTGAGCTTCCCTTCTAAATCTTCCAAAACTTGATCAAGAGTTGAAGAAAATTATTGAAGAACACCTTCTCACTCTAGGACACTCTCTCTCACTCTAAAATATCATATTATGGCTCAAAAATGGCCCAAAGAGTGTATTTAATGAAATAGGGTCGGGTTTTAAAAACCCAAAAATGGAGCTCCGGAACAGTTCGGCGGTCGCATATGCGACCGCATAATGGATATGCGGACCGCATATCGGTCGCATAATTGCTGATAAAATGATCAAAAAGGTTGTCTGTGTATGCGATCACTATGTGGTCCGCATAACTGTTATGCGATCGCATAATGCACCGCATAACATTTATGCGGTCGCATAGTCGATCGCATAATTGCTTCCAACTGACCCAATTATTTGTCTCACTCTACGGCCATTATGCGGTCCGCAGAGTAATTCTACGGTCGCATAATGGACCGCAGAAATGCACTATTCCGCCAAAAAATTTCTTTTACTTTCACATAAGCTTAGTCCGCCACCATGAAATATTATTTTCTTTGCAAATTTTACCGGGCTTTACACTTAAGTTCTTCAAAATTTTCCGGGATGTTACATTCTACCCCGCTTCGGATCATTCGTCCTCGAATGAGGGTTTAAAACCTGTTATTAACATCTTATGCAACTCAGTTTGTTTCATACCACATTTGAGCAGCCCCAAATTTGACTAACTCCCAAAATTTCCAAAAATTTAGCCAGAGTTTCCTTTGTAACTAGGCCTATCCACCTATCAGAGAGCCCCAGAAATACATCCTAACAACATATACGTATGCCAACGACATAACATAATACAAAACAACACTAACTGTGGCCTCACAAGCAATTATATTACCAGCACAGAAGACCCTTAACATCAAATGTACAAATCATACGTAATTTATAGAAAGCAACTCTTAGAATTTTTCATAGATCACAACTTTATAAATACATGGTCATTCAAACAAATAAGGATACTTTTTCTTCATTTCTTCCTCGGTCTCCCAAGTAGCCTCTTCAACCTGTTGGTTTCGCCACAACACTTTCACTGAGGCAATTTCTTTATTTCTCAATTTTCGGACTTGCCGATCAATAATAGAAATCGGAATCTCTTCGTAAGTCAATCTCTCATTTACCTCTATAGTCTCGATCGGAACAATGAGTATCGGATCTCCAATCACTTTCTTCAACATAGACACATGAAACACCGGGTGTACTAATGACATCTCAGGTGGTAGCTCAAGCTTGTACGCCACCTTACCGATCTTCTGAATGATTTTGTACGGTTCGACATACCTCGGTCTCAATTTCCCTTTCTTACCAAATCGCATTACACCCTTCATGGGGGAAACTTTCAAGAATACCCAGCCATCTTCTTTGAACTCCAAATCCCTACGACGAACATCCGAATAGGATTTCTGATGACTCTGAGCAGTCTTCAACCGCTCCTTAATGATTTTAACTTTTTCCATAGCCTGATGCATGAGGTCTGGCCCTATCAACTCTGCTTCCCCAATTTCGAATCACCCAATGGGAGATCTACATCTCTTACCATATAAAGCCTCAAACGGTGCCATCTGAATGCTAGCATGATAGCTATTATTGTATGCAAATTCTATAAGTGGTAAATGATCATTCCAGCTACCTTTGAAGTCTAGCACACAAGCACGCAACATATCCTCAGCGTTTGAATAGTCCGCTCTGCCTGTCCGTCCGTCTACGGGTGAAAGGTTGTACTAAGATTCACCTGAGTACCCAAATCTTGCTGAAAATTCTTCCAAAAATTAGCAGTGAATTGTGCTCCCCAATCAGAAATGATGGAAACTGGGGTGCCATGCAACCTGACTATTTCTTTTATATACAACTGAGCATTCTGCTCCGCTGTGTCGGTAGACTTAACCGGCAAAAAGTGTGCTGACTTCGTGAGTCGATCCACAATCACCCAAATTGAGTCAAACTTGCGCGGAGTGCACGGTAATCCTACCACAAAGTCCATATTAATCATTTCCCATTTCCACATTGGAATTTGTATGTTCTGTGCCAACCCACCGGGCCTTTGGTGTTCGGCCTTCACTTGCTGACAATTTGGACATCTTGCTACAAAATCCGCCACATTCCTCTTCATATCATTCCACCAATAGACTTCCTTAAGACCCTGATACATTTTTATATTAGATACTCACCTAGGCGGAAGTCACTTCCCTATTGCCTTTTAACACTTGAAAACTCTCACCAAAAATATTGTACTTAGCTTACACTCAGCATACTATAGTATAAAATTAGAATAGAATTAATCGTAATAATATTTGGAAGTGCAATTAGGAACAACAAGTACATCTAGATTAGTTAGATACCCAACTCCAAACCAAATTAACTCCCTGTGGAATCGATCCCGACCTCGTTGGATAAACCTGCATCGACCATCCTCGCTACTCTATAGTGGTGTAGGTTTGGACCCGATCACTTTTTGGCGTCGTTGCCGGGGAGTTAGACGGTGTTGGCTATCTATCTAACTATTTGTGTGTCTTGTTTTTCTTTCCTTCTATTTTTCTAACTTTTGTGTATCAATCACTTTAGGTACCAAATGGCTCATAATGATGCTCTCGGACATGTTCTTCCGGGGGAAGAGGTAGATGACAATGGTGAGGATGAGGTTAATCTAGAACCTCAAGTCTAAGGAAGAGGCCGCCATGCTAATGACAACATTCCAAACCCTCCCCCACCTCCTCCACGGGTAGCACACTACGTGCTACCCAATGAAGGTTATGCAAGTGCAATTGTCCCGCCCTCGATTCGGGCGGGCAATTTTCAAATTACAAATGTCATGCTGACCCTATTGGAGCAAAGAGGCTTCTTCACTGGAGCTCCTCATCAGAATGCATACAAGCATCTAAAGGGTTTTGTAGACACATGTTGGGGGAGCAAGCAGGCGAACGTGTCGGAGGACGCTCTGAAATTGAGACTTTTACCATTTTCACTTAGAGGGAAAGCTTTGGACGGGCTCAAGAGGCTACCCAACCACTCCATACACTAGAGTGAGCATTTATGTTTGATGGTTATGTCACGACCCCAATCATAACAAGCTTGTCCTAGATTCTTGATTCACAGAGTCTCCCTTGGTACCTTAGTGTACCATCATCCATGCCAAGAGAAAGGGCCATGGTCTTATGTTTATGAATCCCCTCTTTCAACTGCACCAACAATGGATCGTTGTATTGTTTCTCTTTGACTTCCACAACAAGCGATGATTCAGCCCTATTTTGCACAATTACCCCTCCTTCACTAGAGTCCGTAAGACGAACTCCCAAACTAGCCTATCGATGAACTTCTTTGGACAATGGCATTTGATATGCCTCCAAGTGAGCCAAACTACCCATAGATTTTCGGCTAAGAGCATTCGCCACAACATTAGCCTTCCCCGGATGGTACAAAATATCAATGTCATAATCCTTGAGTAATTCAAGCCATCTCCTCTGCCTCAGATTCAATTTCTTCTGTTTGAAAATATATTGAAAGCTCTTATGGTCCGTGAATATATCAACATGGACCCCATATAAATAATGACGCCAAATTTTCAATGCAAATACCACTGCTGCAAGTTATAAATCATGTGTTGGATAGTTCTTTTCATGATTCTTGAGTTGCCTAGAAGCATAAGCTATCACCTTCCCATGTTGCATTAATACACACCCAAGCCCGATTCTTGAAGCATCACAATATACCACAAATCCATCTATACCCTCTGGTAGAGTCAACACCGGTGTCGTATTCAATCTTGCTTTCAATTCCTGGAAACTCTTTTCACAAGCATTTGACCATTGGAACTTAATTGCCTTCTGTGTCAATTTAGTCAATGGAGAGGCAAGAGTAGAAAACCCCTCCATAAACTTTCTGTAATATCCAGCCAAGCCTAAGAAACTGCAAATTTCTGTTAGAGTTGTAGGCCTCGGCCAATTCTTCACAGCTGAAATTTTCTGAGGATCAACCTTAATTCCTTCACTAGAAACTACATGACCCAAGAATACGACTGATTCAAGCCAAAATTCACACTTTGAAAACTTTGCATATAACTGGTGCTGATGCAGGGTTTGCAGAACTACCCTGAGATGATCGGCATGGTCTTCTCGACTTCGTGAATATACAAGAATATCGTCAATAAACACTATCACAAAAGAGTCGAGGAATGGCTTAAAAACTCGATTCATAATATCCATGAAGGTTGCTGGGGCGTTTGTTATCCCAAACGACATTACTAGAAACTCAAAATGCCCATACCGGGTTCTAAAAGCTGTTTTCGGAATATCTCGCTCCCTGATCTTCAATTGGTGATACCCGGATCTTAAATCAATTTTGGAGAAGTACCTGGCACCTTGCAATTGATCAAACAAGTCATCTATCCTTGGCAGTGGGTACTTATTCTTGATTTTGACCTTATTAAGTTGCCGATAGTCAATACACATACGTAGTGACCCATTTTTCTTTCTTACAAAGAGAAAGGTGCGCCCCAAGGCGACACACTAGGTCGGATGAAACCATTTTCTAACAATCCTCAAACACATAAGCCTAGTCCGGCACCATGAAACATTATTTTCTTTGCAAATTTTACCGGGCTTTACACTTAAGTTCTTCAAAATTTTCCGGGGTGTTACAAGGACGGAAAAACAAGGTCTGCGAAATGCCAAGCAGGTACCTTGATAGTCTCTGAGAATCCGAACTCCACAACTCAGCAACCGCTATGACTGGATGCACCTCTCTCTGCATACAAGGTGCAGGGTGTAGCGTGAGTACAACAAACTCAGTAAGTAACAAGACTAAATAAAGAACAGAATGTAGTGACAAGCTTCACAGTTATAGTTCAATTACAGTGATTTCAACATAAAAAGGTAGGCATGCTCTCAAGTTCGATAAATTAGGTCAAACGGTTATTCCATGACAAGTTTAAGTGAAACAGAGTGAAATATCTTTCAGAAATTTCAAGACAGTGATACATGGAAGCTAAGTGCAACAATAATGAAATCAAATGCATCCTCTCAGGGCCACAGTCACTCAGCCTTCCCATTCACTCAGAACTCGGCACTCGCACTTAGTAGGTACCTGTGCTCACTGGGGGTATGTGCAGACTCCGGAGGGGATCCTTCAGCCCAAGCACTATAATCTGTATGGACAACTCACGTGTTGCATGAACAAATCATGTGCTATAGTATACTATCTGGATCCGCACGGATAACTCACGTGTTGCACGGACAACTCACGTGCTATAGTATAATATCTGGATCCGTACGGACAACTCACGTGCTATAGTATAATAACTCATAATCAGGCCCTCGGCCTCACTCAGATATCAATCTCTCCAGTCTCTCGGGCTCTCAGTAATCATGAAAATCAGCCCCAATAGAAATTACATAATGTATCAACAAGGAACAATAGAGACTGAGATATAATAAACAAGTAAAACTGTGACCGAGTACAAAACATCAATTTAGCAAATAATTCAACATGTACATAATCTCTGTGGGTCCGTACAGTGCCAACACGTAGTCTAAACATGATTTCTAATATGATTTGTGATTCAATTTCTCTACTACATGGAAAATGTACAGATAACAATAGATTAAACAACTACCCGGTTCCACGAAATTTGACCAAGTCACAATTTTCACGGTGCACGCCCACACGCCCGTCACCTAGCATGTGTGTCACCTCAAAACCAAATGCATGATACGTAATACGGGGTTTCGTACCCTCATAACCAAATTTAAAACTGTTACTTTCCTCAATCCGAGCAAATCTCTACTCCAACACACCCTTGCCTCACGAAACGGCCTCTGAAGGCCTCGAATCTAGCCATAAACAATGTGATATAATCAATACGGGCTAAAGGAATCAACTCCATAAGAAAATGCTAAACTATTAATCAAAATCAAAAAATCGGCTCAAAAGTCGGCCTCCGGGCCCACGTCTCGAAATTCGATAAAAGTCATAAAACCCGAAAGCCCAACTTAACTACGAGTTTAACCATACCAAAATTATCAAAATCTGACACCAAATAGTCACCTAAATCCCCAAATCAAACTCTCCAAATCCCTAACCTCAAACTCCTAATTTACACCTTAAATACACACCAACTAGATGGGAAAATCAATGGGGAAGCAAGATTATTGATCAAAAATGAGCACAAGGGACTTACCTCAAGAATCCCCTCGAAAACCCTCTCAAAAATTGCCTAAACCGTGCTTGAATTGTTTGAATAGAAGCCAAAATCGCGAACCATTGTATTTAACTTTCTGTCCACCCTTTCCGCTTCTGCGGACACTTAACCGCATATGTGGTGTCGCAAAAGCGACCAAAATTCTGCTTCTGTGGTGTACCAATGGAGTTGGGCCTCCGCTTCTGCAGTCCTAGCCTCGTATCTGCGCAACCGCAAGTGCGGAATTCCCCATCGCACCTGAAAGCCCTCCGCTTCTGCGCCCTTAACGCTGCATCTGCGATCACGCAAGTGCGAAAATAACCTCGCACCTGCGACCTCGCATTCGCTCCAACTTCAAATCGATCCGATAACTATCCGAAATCAACCCGAGGCCCCCGGGACCTCAACCAAACATATTAACGAGCCTTAAAACATGATATGAACTTAGATAAGCCCTCAAATCACCTCGAAAAACATTAAAACACGAATCGCACATAGATTCAAGCATAATGAACTTTGAATTTTCAATTTCTACAAACGATGTCAAAACCTATCAAATCACATCTGATTGACCCCAAATTTTGCACACAAGTCACAAATGACACCACAGACCTACTCCAACTTTAGGAATCGGAATCCGACCCCGATATCAAAAGGTCCACTACTGGTCGAACTTTCCAAAAATTCCAACTTTTGTCATTTCAAGCCTAATTCCACTACGGACCTCCAAATCACAATTCGGACACGTTCCTAAGTCCAAAATCACCTAACAGAGCTAACAGAGCCATCAAAACTCCGTTCCGGAGTTATTTACTCAAAGATCAACATCCGGTCAATTATTTCAACTTAAGAGTTCAACCTTGAGACTAAGTATCTCATTTCATTCTAAAATCTCACCGGATCCGAACCGACTACCCCGACAAGTCACATAACAGCTATAAAGTATGAAATGGGTAGTAAATGGGGGGAATGGGGCTACAACCCTCTAAACGACCGGCCGGGTCGTTACATCCTCCCTCTCTTAAACAAACGTGCATCCTCAAACGGGTGTAGAAACGTACCTAGAGTTTCATATATGTGTGGATATATGCTCCACATCTCCCGCTCGGTCTCCCGAGTAGCCTCCTCAACTGGCTGACATCTCCACTGCACCTTCACTGAAGCTATGTCCTTTGACCTCAACTTTTGAACCTGCCGATCTAAAATAGCGACCGGCTCCACATCATAAGTCAAATCACCATCCAACTGAACCGTGCTGAAATGCAAAACATCGCAAAACTTATTCCGCAACTCCATTTTTAGGGCTTTTAAAACCCAACCCTACTTCGTTAAATACACGCTTTTGGCCATGTTTTAGCTAAAATCTGACATTTTAGAATAAGAGAGAGTGCCCTAGAGTGAGAAGGTGTTCCTTAATAATTGTTCTTCAATTCTTGCTCAAATTGTGGAAGATTAAGAAGGGAAACTCACTAGGTCTTCATCCTAGAGGTAAGATTCTATACCCTAACCCTCAATTTCAAATTTTTTCTAGAAATGGGTAATTAACAAGATAATATTTGGGCATGAGAGTTGTTTATTTTACATGCATGTGTTATCAAAAAGTGTAGGAAGATTGTTGAGCTAAAAATGGTAAAGATTGGGTTGTGGGATGATGGAATCCTCCATAAAAGGACCTTGAAACCTTATGCACACCTAGTGTTTGATAAAATGCTCAAATGAGCTAGAACCATGAACATCTTCCTAAAATAGATTGAAGTTGCTAAGAATTCCGGAACATTTAGAGTGTAAGGAAGCTCAAGTGAGGTATGTTGGCTAAACCCTTCTTTAAGAATTGGAATTCCCATTATCCTTGTAAAGTCCAAGATGTTGATTATAAATCGAGTATTCCGATAAGTTTTGTGATAAAGTTATATGTTCAATTCGTGTTTCAAATGCTCTTATCATATTACAATATAAATTGAGGAGGTGTTCCAAACTATGGATTGTGTATCTACATGTTATAATTTCAAGTCGTGATTTATGTGGAAATTATTATGCAAAGTAGTGGAGAGATTGTGATTGTGATACACCTCCACCCGTATATTTTGGGGTGAGGCAGTGTGACCGCTCTGTGTAGGGATTATGGTATTGTGGGATTACACCTCCACCCGCATACATTGGGGTGAGGCGGTACGACCGTTTTGTGCATAGTTTTGGTATTGTTGTGGCACCACCACCCATATATATATATATATATATATATATATATATATATATATATATATATATATATATATATATAGGGGTTAGGCGGCATAGCCGCTTTGCGTTGGTATTGGTATCATTGATGCATTTCCACTCGCATAAATTGGGGCAAGGCGGCATAGCCGCTTTGTGTAGGTTCTTAGTATTGTGGTTATACCTCCACCCGCATACATTGCAGTGAGGCGGCAGGGCCGCTTGAGTAGAGTTGGGGTATTGTGCTTACACCTCCACCTGCATACATTGGGTGAGGCGGCGAGACCGCTTTGTGTAAAGATGGTTACAAAAGATCTCATCTTAAATCCTATAAATGTTATGGATAGCTCTTAATAAGCTTGCTCTGGTTTGAACGGTTATCTATATTATTCTATTGCCGCTCTGATTCATCATATTCATATTGTATTTTCGAATTCTTAAATTCGTGTTTGGTTTTCATACTAGTACTATTTGATGGTACTAACGTCTCTTTTGCCGGGGGCGCTGCATCTTTAAATGGATGCAGGTGGTTCCACTGCAAGAGATATTGATCAGTGATAGCAATACACCTTCTTCCCAGCTGACTTGGTGAGCCTCACTTCATCCCGGGTTCATGTATCTTTTGTTCTTTGTGTATTCTGTTTGAGGTATAGTCGGAGCCTTGTTGCCGGCATTATCATTGAACTCTTCTTAATCTATAGAGGCTCCATAGACATAGTGTGGGTTGTGTATTGGTGTTGTGAAAGACAAATTATGTTATGTTGTGGTTGTATTACTTATCCCATTTGAGACTTTAAAAATGATGAAAACTATTGGTAATGAATTGGTATTGTAGACATGGTCATTTTTTTTCTAATTAATGAAAATACGTATTATCTTCATTCATAGATGAGTTTGGGTAGAAGGAAATCTAACAGGCTTGCTCGGTCGGGTTCACTCGGTTGAGCATCGGTCGTGCTCCTCGATTTTGGGGTGTGACACATAAGTGGAACCCAAGTACCTCGGAATTTCGGTCATAGACATGTATTTGTGATTAGGTATAGTGATGACCGAATTTAGCACATCAACAGTTTCACAAAGCAACCGTCAAATTTAATCAGTTATGACAAGCTAAATCATGGTTTCTAGCATTGAAATTCATATTCATATTTTTATAGAAGTCAAGTAAAACATGAGGCAAGAAAATCACATAGTCCAACTAGGCACAAAGAATAGAATAATCTACCCCGATCACGGATAATCCTGGCACATGCATATATACTCGTCACCTCGCATACATCACCCCCGCATGTAGCAAACACTATCATTTTATTAGGAAAATTATTTCCAACAAGGCTAGGCAAGACAATTACCTCAAACAAGCCAAATCGATATACTAGAAGTGCCACCTCGCATGAATCGATCTCTGAACGGCTCGAAACTATCTAAAAGCAACTCAAAAATATAAAATAAGGCCATAAGAATCGAACTCAAACGATAAAGGTCGAATCTTTAATCAAATGCTCAAAGTCAACCTGGGGCCGCACCCCGAAATCTGAAAAAACTCACAAATTCCTATAATCCATTCGAATACGAGTCGAACCATATTAATTTCACTCAAATCCGACTCCGAATCAATGTTCAAAACTCAATTATTCACTTTAGGAAAGTTTTGACAAAATCCCCAATTTCTCTTTTAGATTCATCAAATTAAATGCCGAAATCAAAGATGGAATCATGTAAAAATAATCAAATCCGAGTCAAAAATACTTACCCCAATCCATATGGTGAAAATCTTCTCCAAAATCGCCTAATTCCGAGCTCCCCAACTCAAAATGTGGTAAATTAACTCAAAGTCCGAAAATAGAGTACTTTATCACACTGCCCAGGTAAACCCTTCGCGTTCGCGAAGCACAAAACTGCCTCCGACCAAAAACATCCACCACGAACGCAACAAATGGCTTGCGAACGCGATGAACAGCGTGCCTAAAGGTCGCGAACACGAATGCTCCCCGTGAACACGACGCATAAATCTCCCAGCTCCCAATCGCCTTCGCATCCGCGATTCTTCACGAACGCATAGACCTTCATGCATAGACCCTTCGTGATCGTGTCCCCCTAACCGTGAATGCGTAGAACAAATATCCTCCAGCTCACCTGCCTCTTCGCGAACGCGATCTCGTGCTCGTGATCGCGATACATTACCTGACACCAGCAAACCAGCAACACAAAACCCATTCGAAAGGATCTGAAACCACCCTGAAACTCACTCGAGCCCCTCGGGACCCAATTCGAACATACTCACAAGTCCCAAAACATAATATGGACCTACCCGAGGCCTCAAATCACCCATAACAATATCAAAACTACGAACCGCACCTCAAATCAAACTTAATTAACCATTTAAAATTTCTAAATTCTAAACTTGCGCTGAACATGTCTAAACAACTCAAAATCACGTCAAATTTTGAACATAAGTTTCAAATGACATAACGAACCTATTCCAACTCCCGAAACCAAAATCCGAACCCGATAACATCAAAGACAACTCTCGGTCAAACCTATAAACTTTTCAAACCTTTAATTTGCCAACTTTTGCCATTTAGAGCCAAAACCTTCTAGAAACATCCAAATGCGAATTCGGGCATACGCCTAAGTCCAAAATACCATCCAGACCTAACTCCATCAAAATCCCGATGCCAGGTCAAATACACAAAAATCAAACTTGGTCAACTCTTCCAATATAAAGCTTCCTAGTTGAGGATCATTCTTCCAAATCAATCTCAAACCATTCGAAAACCAAAACCCATAATACACCCATGTAATACACAATGTGAAGCTACTTATGATCTCAAACCACCAAAGTGAGTGCAAATGCTCAAAACAATCGGTCAGATCGTTACACATCACTAGAGAACTAAAAAGCGAGTTAATATATATGACAAACAAAGACATAACCTTACGAACCATTTCCACTAAGGAAAATAATATACATGAAATACGCATAAGGATTCATATCCAAATCTCAATAACAACATCGTTGCAGCGTGCAACCTGATCCTAATCTCAATGATAGATATTGTTGCGATGTGCAACCCGATCCCCATATCAATATTAATATAATGTTACATTGTGCAACCCGATCCCAGTATCAATAATAATATACCGTTGCAACGTGTAACCCGGTCACAGTATCAATAATAATATACTGTTGTAGCGTGCAACATGTCGTACTCTCCACACTCTTGTGTTATTGTTATAATTCTTGGGCACATTGTTGTTGAGTCGCGGGCTATATCTTGATGTGATTTTGGTATTGTTGATTGGGGTGATGTTGTGGCACATATGTACGTGAGGTACGTGTGATTATTATTGTTGTGTTGTGATTGAGATGCGCAGGCGGCGGAATAAGGGTGGTGTGTATATTGATGTGCATGCAACGAGATAAGGGGGCTTATGCGCGTGTTGTTAGTAAGGGGAAATACTTCATTGTGAATCACACGCAACGAGATAAGGGGGCTTATACGCATGAAGCTATTTCAGGAAAATATTTTAAAATATAAAGCTCACACGGTGTCATAAGAGTGACTTGTGATTTGTGATTATGAGTTGTGGTACCTCGGGGTGATTCTTGTTGCAAATCTTGTGTTTGGACGTCCTGAGGATTTGAACTATTATTTTCCTTAATTGTTTCACTTGTAATTTAACTGTGTTTGGGTTAATTTGATGTGTTATCTCATGACAACTCTTTGCTGTCATTTATTGATTTTTGCTTTTCGATGTTAGCTTTATATTGATAATCTGCAAAGGTTTTATGTTTAGTGAGTGTCTTGACTTGAACCGTGTCACTATTCCACCGAGGTTAGTCTTGATACTTACTGGGTACCGGTTGTGGTGTACTTATACTATGCTTTTGCACATTTTTGTACAGATCCAGGTACTTCAGAGTGTGTCGGGCGTTAGCGAGTTCATTTCGAGTTGCTGAAGAGACTTCAAGGAATACCTATTGTCCCGCTCGCAGGCCTCGAAGTTACCTTCTACTGTTTCCATATTACTGTTTTTGTATTCCAAATAGTTATGTATTTGAGACTCATTATGTACTTCTTGTAGAGCTTATGACTTAGTATTACCGGATTTTGGGGATTTATGACTATTGGTTTCCACTATTGGTTATATTATGACATTCCTCAGTTTTCATTGCTATTTTAGTTGATATTTCGGTTGATTTCGTTATGTATTAGGCTTACCTAGTCTTAGGAACTAGGTGTCATCATGATCCTTAAGGTGAGATTTTGGTTCGTGACAAAATTGCATGAAAATACCCAGCCAATATCATATCAAGCGCACGAAAATATTCATCGTGCCAAACATCGCCCTAAGTCCCCAATCATGATCTCTTATTATGAATAAAGAAGCTCATGTAGTACAAAATAACAGGCATAAGCATATTTCCAGGATATAATACATGACTATGATCAATTCAAGTATATCAAGGGTTGCAAGATTAGCCTATCATGCTTATTTAAGATGTCTTCCCTCTAAACATGATTTCTAGCACGGAATATTATACTCATACAATCTTAGAAGCAAATGAAATACTGGTCAAGAAGATCACAAAGTTCAACAAGGCGCAAAGAAGCACCTAATCTACCCCAATAGATAACCCTGGCACATGCATATACGCTCTCACCTTGCATATGCATCACCCCCCCCCCCCCCATGTAGCAAATAATATCATTTATTAAGAAAAATTCCCTCAAACAAAACTAGGTAAGACACTTACCTTATCTGGGCTAGTCCAAAGCTCCAAAATCACTTTTCCTTGAGAAATCACCTCCAACCGGCTCGAATCTAACCACACATTATGCAAGGAAGTCAATCAATGTCATAGGAAGCAATCCCGAATAATAAGGCTTTGATATTTGAAGAATCCCCAAAAAGTCAACAAAAGTCAACCAGCTTGCTCGAAATCTAGAACCAATATCAAATCTCGATGACCCATAACCTGACGAGTCAAAATATGTGCTTAGATTCTAAACCCAAATCGGTACTCAAACCCTAAAATACACTCTCTTAAAGTGTAGGCAAAACCCCCAAATTTCATATTAAAATTCCATATTTCGGAAGGGGAGCCTTGGCGTAACTGGTAAAGTTGCTTCCATGTGACCAGGGGTCACGGGTTCAAGCCGTGGAAATAGCCTCTTGAATAAATACATGGTAAGACTGCATACAATAGACCCTTGTGGTCTGGCCCTTCCCCAGACCCCGCGCATAGCACCGGGCTGCCCTTTTTTGGGTATTAATAATTCATGTAGATTCTTAAAATGATACCAAAAATGAGTAGAAATTACTTACCCCAAAGTCTTGTTTGATAATCTCCAAGCGAAATCTCCCCTCTCCAAATCTAAGATTCAAAATATGAGAGAATGAGCCAAAATCCCGAAATACCACTTAATAATCCAGCTGCAAATATCACATTTGCGACTAAATGCTCGCAACTGCGACCTTCACAAAATTGACCTTAGGCTCGCAAATGCTAACTACGCTGGCCCAAATCATGTCGCAATTGCGACCAAATACTTCAAATATATGATGCCTCACCAGCTGCTAGTCGCAAAAGCGACGCCAAACCTTCGCAAATACAAAGTCGTGTCTAGTAGAGTCCTTATTATCGGTGTGTTGTCGACCACATCTATAATTAGGATGCTACATAGGCATTTAGGAATGCTACCCTTCTTTCATGTTCTTGATCGTGCGATAAAGCTTGTTGTAAGATTGTTCCTCCTTTAAATCCTGAGTTGCTCTAATATTCAGTACATGGCACCTAAGAAGAAGGCAAGAACTAGCCAAAGAGCCAATGTCACCCCAGGAGTGACAGTTGATCGTATAATTGATGATGCGGGTGAGCACCCGAGGAGTGAGAATATTTCTCCAGTTACTACACTGCCTGACTCTACTATAACTGATCAGACCGCACATGTCCCTACACCTACTGAAGGTGCAACAGTTCCTCCAACTGATATACCAGTTCTATCTCCAGTTCCAGCTTCCGATTCTGGTGTTTCTGATGTTGATCTTAGGGGAGCCATACGGATGTTGGCTCAAATAGTGGCTTCCCAAACCCAGAGGTCAAATGTTGCACCCACTTCTTCCAGTCAACCAGGGGATTCTACTGGTTCCAGGGTGAACAGGTTTCTCCAGTTGGATCCTCCAGTGTTCACGGGTACTAACCCAGAGAAAGATCCTCAGGATTTCATTGATGAGATGCACAAGACTCTCAGAGTTATGCGTGTTACTGAAACAGAGGCAGTGGAATTGGCCTCATACCGCCTGAAAGAGGTGGCATATTCTTGGTTTGAACTATGGAAGGATTCCCGTGAAGAAGGGAGCTCTCCGGCGAGGTGGAGTGAGTTTGCTGACGCCTTCATTGATCATTTCTTGCCTGCCGAGACTAAGGCAGCCCGTGCTGCTGAGTTTGAGAACCTGAGGCAAGGTAGCCTGAGTGTGTGGGATTACCATATGAGATTCGTGTACCTGTCTAAATATGTTATTTACATATTGCCCACTATGGAGGCTAGAGTTCGCCGATTTGTACAGGGCCTTAGTCCCTTAGTAATTAATGAGGCTGCTACAGCTGCCTTGAATTCTGATATGAACTATGGAATGATGGTGGCATTCGCTCAAGCCACAGAGACTCGCAAATTAAGGTACAGAATGGAGCGAGAGGGTAGTAATAAGGCCCGGTCTACGGGAAACTTTGGTGGTTCTTCAGGTGGTGCAAGTCAACATTCAGAGGAGGGTCGTCACGGCCATCACAGTCCTTTGCTCAGTCTTCGGCTAGTGCATCGCCATCAGGGCCTAGTCAGCAGTAGCAATGGAGCCGTTTCAGGCCCAGTGCAATAGGGGATCCAATCAGCAGGGTCGTCATGGTGGTAGATTCCAGTAGCAGAGGAAGCCCCCATGCCCTAGGTGTGGAAAGATGCACCTAGGAATATGCTACATGGACTTACCCATATGCTACGGATGCGGATTGGGGGGTCACATTCAGAGGGATTGTCGTTCGTCCCGCCAGGGTGCGGGCAGGGACCCAACACAGCCAGCTAGTTCTGCAGCTACTACATCCACAGCACCTCCTCCAGCTCGAGGCACTCCAACACCCGCATGGCGTGGTGCAGCTAGGGGTGGGGCATAGAGTTTGGGAGGATTTGGCCGTTTCTATGCTATGAGGGGTCGTCAGAATTCATAGGATTCTCCAGATGTTGTCACGGGTATATTAACCGTCCAATCTCATGATGTATATGCTCTTATTGATCCCAGTTCCACTTTGTCATATGTCACACCTTATGTTGCTATGGAATTTGGGATAGAACCAGAACAGCTTTATGAGTCGTTCTCTATATCTACTCCGGTTGGTGAGTCTATTTTGGCCGCGCGGGTTTATAGGGATTGTGTTGTCACGTTGCATGGTTGGGACACCGTGGCCGATCTTATTGAATTGAGAATGGTCGATTTTTATGTGATAATAGGGATGGATTGGCTTTATTCTTGTTTTGCCAAGCTTGATTGTCGAACCAGAACTGTTAGGTTCGAATTTCCAAATGAGCCAGTCATTGAGTGGAAGGGTGATGATGTAGTACCGAATGGTAGGTTTATTTCTTACCTAAAGGCCACGAAAATGATCAATAAGGGATGTATTTACCATTTGGTCCAGGTTACGGACACCGATGTTGAGGCACCTACACTTGAGTCTGTGCCTGTTGTGAATGAATTTCCGGGAGTCTTTCCGGATGAACTCCCTGGGATCCCACCAGACAGGGAGATTGATTTTGGTATTGATATGATGCCAGACATGCATCCTATATCTATTCCACCCTACAGAATGGCACCGGCAGAATTGAAAGAGCTAAAGGAGCAACTGAGAGATTTGTTAGAAAAGGGTTTTATCCGGCCAAGTGTGTCGCCTTAGGGCCCACCGGTCCTTTTGTAAGAAAGAAAGATGGGTCACTGAGAATGTGTATTGACTATCGGCAACTTAATAAGGTAACAGTCAAAAATAAGTACCAACTACCAAGGATAGATGACTTGTTTGACCAATTGCAAGGTGCCAGGTACTTCTCCAAGATTGATTTAAGATCCGGGTATCACCATTTGAAGATCAGGGAGCGGGATATTCCGAAAACAGCTTTTAGAACCCGGTATGGGCATTTTGAGTTTCTAGTAATGTCTTTTGGACTAACAAACGCCCCAGCAGCCTTCATGGATCTTATGAATCGAGTTTTTAAGCCATTCCTCAACTCCTTTGTGATAGTGTTCATTGACGATATTCTTGTATATTCACGAAGTCAGAAGGACCATGCTGACTATCTCAGGGTAGTTCTGCAAACCCTACATCAGCACCAGTTATATGCAAAGTTTTCAAAGTGTGAATTTTGGCTTGAATCAGTCATATTCTTAGGTCATGTAGTTTCTAGTGAGGGAATTAAGGTTGATCCTCAGAAAATTTCAGCTGTGAAGAATTGGCCGAGGCCTACAACTCCAACAGAGATTCGCAGTTTTTTAGGCTTAGCTGGATATTACAGAAAGTTTGTGGAGGGGTTTTCTACTCTTGCCTCTCCATTGACTAAATTGACGCAGAAGGCAATTAAGTTCCAATGGTCAGATGCTTGTGAAAAGAGTTTCCAGGAATTGAAAGCAAGATTGACTAGGGCACTGGTGTTGACTCTACTAGAGGGTATAGATGGATTTGTGCTATATTGTGATGCTTCAAGAATCGGGCTTGGATGTGTATTAATGCAAGATGGGAAGGTGATAGCTTATGCTTCTACACAACTAAAGAATCATGAAAAGAACTATCCAACACATGATTTAGAACTTGCGGCGGTGGTATTTGCATTGAAAATTTGGCGTCATTATTTATATGGGGTCCATGTGGATATATTCACGGACCATAAGAGCCTTCAATATATTCTCAAACAGAAGGAATTGAATCTGAGGCAGAGAAGATGGCTTGAATTACTCAAGGATTATGACATTGATATTTTATACCATCCGGGGAAGGCTAATGTTGTGGCGGATGCTCTTAGCCGAAAATCTATGGGTAGCTTAGCACACTTGGAGGCATATCAAAGGCCATTGGCCAAAAACGTTCACCGATTGGCTAGTTTGGGAGTTCGTCTTGCGGACTCTAGTGAAGGAGGAGTAATTGTGCAAAATAGGGGTGAATCATCACTTGTAGTGGAAGTCAAAGAAAAATAATACAACGATCCATTGTTGGCGAAATTGAAAGAGGGGATTCATAAATATAAGACCATGGCCTTTTCTCTTGGCATGGATGATGGTACACTAAGGTACAAAGGGCGACTATGTGTTCCAAATGTGGATGGTCTCCGTGAAAGAATTTTGACTGAAGCTCACACTTTTAGGTATTTCGTGCACCGAGGTTTTGCAAAAATGTATCATGATCTTAAGGAAGTCTATTGGTGGAATGATATGAAGAGGAATGTGGCGGACTTTGTGGCAAGATGTCTGAATTGTCAGCAAGTGAAGGCCGAACACCAAAGGCCGGTGAGTTGGCACAGAACATAGAAATTCCAATGTGGAAGTGGGAAATTATTATTATGGACTTTGTGGTAGGCTTACCGCGCACTCCGCGCAAGTTTGACTCAATTTGGGTGATTGTGGATCGACTCACGAAGTCATCACACTTTTTTCCGGTTAAGTCTACTAACATAGCGGAGCAGTATGCTCAGTTGTATATCAAAGAAATAGTCAGGTTGCATGGCACCCTAGTTTCCATCATTTCTGATCGGGGGGCACAATTCACTGCTAATTTTTGGAAGAAATTTCAGCAAGGTTTGGGTACTCAGGTGAATCTTAGTGCAGCCTTTCACCCGCAGACTGACGGGCAGGCAGAGCGGACTATTCATACGCTTGAGTATATGTTGCGCGCTTGTGTTATAGACTTCAAAGGTAGCTAGGATGATCATTTACCACTCATAGAATTTGCATATAACAATAGCTATCATGCTAGCATTCAAATGGCACCGTTCGAGGCTTTATATGGTATGAGATGTAGATCTCCCATTGGGTGGTTCAAAATTGGGGAAGCAGATTTGATAGGGCCAGACCTTGTGCATCAGGCTATGGAAAAAGTTAAAATCATTAAGGAGCAGTTGAATACTGCTTAGAGTCTCCAGAAATCCTATTCGGATGTTCGTCGTAGGGATTTGGAGTTCAAAGAAGATGATTGGGTATTCTTGAAAGTTTCCCCCATGAAAGGGGTAATGCGATTTGGTAAGAAAGGAAAATTGAGTCTGAGGTATGTCGGACCATACAAAATCATTTAGAGGATCGGTGAGGTGGCGTACAAGGTTGAGCTACCACCTGAGATGTCATTAGTACACCCGGTGTTTCATGTGTCTATGTTGAAGAAAGTAGTTGGAGATCCGACACTCATTGTTCCGGTTGAGACACTTTAGGTAAATGAGAAATTGACTTATGAAGAGATTCCGGTTTCTATTATTGATCAGCAAGTCCGAAAATTGAGAAATAAAAAAATTGCCTCCGTGAAAGTGTTGTGGCGAAACTAACAGGTTGAAGAGGCTACTTGGGAGGACGAGGAAGAAATGAAGAAAAAGTATCCTTATTTGTTTGAATAACCGTGTATTTAAAATTGTGATCTAGGAAAAAAATTATAAGACTTACTTTTTATGAATTTTATATCATGTGAACAATTGGCATTAAGGGTGTTCCTTTCTGGATATATATTGCTTATGAGACCACATTTGGTATTGTTTTGTATTATGTTACGTCGTTGGAATACGTATATGTTGTTAGGATGTGTTTCTGGGCTCTCTGACAGGTGGATAGGTCTAGTTACAAGGGAAACTCTCGAGAAATTTTTGGAAATTTTGAGAGTTAGTCAAATTTGGGGCTGCTCGAAAGTGGTATGAAACAAACTGAGTTGCATAAGATGCTAATGACGGATTTTTACCCTCATTCGAGGATGAATGATCCTAAACAGGGGAGAATATAACACACCGGAAAATTTCGAAGTACTTAAGGGTAAAGCTCGAGAAAATTTGCAAAGAAAATAATGTTTCATAGTGCCGGACTAGGCTTACGTGTTTGAGGATTGTGTGGCTTGGACTTTTTGGGCTGAACAATGCACCGGAAAGTAAAGGAAAATTTTTGGCGGAAAAGTGCATTTCTGCGGTCCATTATGCGACCGCAGAACCACTCTGCAGACCGCATAATGGCCGCAGAGTGAGGCAGTTAATTGGGTCTGTTGGAAGCAACTATGCGGTCAACTATGCGACCGCATAACTATTATGTGGTGCATTATGCGAACGCATAACAGTTATGCGGACCGCATAGTGACCGCATACACAGACAGTTCTTTTGGCTATTTTGTAACCAATTATGCGACTGATATGCGGTCCACATATCGGTTATGCGATCGCATACCTTGTTCCGGATTTCCATTTTTGGGTTTTTAAAACCCGACCCTATTTCGTTAAATACACTCTTTGGGCCATTTTTGAGACATAATCTGATATTCTAGAGTGAGAGAGAGTGCCCTAGAGTGAGAAGGTGTTCTTCAATAATTTTTCTTCAATTCTTGCTCAAGTTTTGGAAGATTAAGAAGGGAAGCTCACTAGGTCTTCATCCTAGAGGTAAGATTCTACACCCTAAAACCTAATTTCGATATTTTCTGAAAATGGGTAACTAGCAAGATAATTTTTGGACATGAGAATTGTTTATTTTACATGCATATGTTATCAAAGGGTATAGGAAGATTGTTGAGCTAAAAATGGTAAAGATTGGGTTGTGGGATGATGGAATTCTCAGTAAAAGGACCTTGGAACCTTAATGCACACCTAGTGTTTGATAAAATACTCAAATGAGCTAGAACCATGATCATCTTCCTAATTTTAATTCAATTTGTTATATTTCTACAATAGATTGAAGTTGCTAAGAATTTCGGAATATTTAGAGTGTAAGAAAGCTCAAGTGTGGTATGTTGGCTAAACTGTTCTCTTAGAATTGAATCCCATGATATTCATGTAAATTATGTAAGTCCCGAGTGATTTATTATGAGACTGGCCATTCCGAGTAAGATTGGGTTGAAAGATATATATATTCAACAAGCATCCTAAATGCTTTATTCATGTTATATTACCAATTGAGGATGTGTTAAAATATGGGTTGTGTATTAATAATGTTTCGACTTTAAGTCAAGTTCAAATGAAGGCTATTATGCCAAATTTTGTGAAATATCTCTATGTGCCTTTGACTCTAAATTGCTCACATGTGTACTACACACTTTGATTTGAGTTGTATTTGTTGTTGATGATGATAATGAAATTTGAAATTGATAAGGTGAGCATGAAATACTGAATATGGCCAACGTGCCAAGAATGATCTTATAACTATGGCCATTAGTGCCAATGAAATGAAAAGATGTGAAAGTATTATGAAATATGATGATTGATATAAAAAGGTTGATGTCTCAAATAAGACAGCCTAGCTGGTCGGGTCGTGATCGGACACCATGCCGCACATATGGTGGTAATTATACTGGAAATTATAATTAAAATTGTGATTGTGATCGATGTCCCTAATGGATAGCCTAGCTGATCTGGTCGTGATCGGACTCCGTGTTAAAGACGGTGGTATTGATATTGAGAGAAATTGTAGTTGATGTCTCTAATGAGATGAACCAGCCGATCGGGTCGTGATCGGACTCCGTGCTAAGAGTACGGTGGTACTGATTTTGTGAATAATGGTATTGTGAATAATGGTATTTTGGACAATGGTATATCGATACTAAAAATCTCCCAATGTGAGATATGAAAATTAATTTGAACACTATCTTGATCCTAAATTGAGGTTTGATGTTGATTAAGGCTTTTATTGATATTATGATAATCTTGTTTGTATTATTTGTCATTCTATTGAGAGGGTATTTAGTTATACATACTAGTGCTATTCGACGGTACTAATATCCCTTTTGCCGGGGGTGCTGCATCTTTAAATGGATGCAGGTGGTTCCACAGCAGGAGATATTGATCAGTGATAGCAGTGCACCTTCTTCCCAACTGACTTGGTGAGCCCCACTTCATTCCGGGGTTATGAATCTTTTGTACTTAGTGTATTCTGTTTGAGGTATAGCCGGGGCCTTGTTGCCGGCATTATCATTGTACCCTTCTTTATCTATAGAGGTTCCGTAGACATAGTGTGGGTTGTATATTGGTACTGGGGAAAGACAAACTATGTCATGTTGTGGTTGTATTACTTGTCCATTTGAGACTTTAAAAATGATGAAACTATTGGAAATGAATTGGTATTGTAGACATGAATACATTTTCGTCTAATTAATGAAAATATGTATTATCTCCATTCGTGGATGAGTTTGGGTAGAAGAAAATCAAACAGCTTACTCGGTCGGGTTCACTCGGTTGAGCGTCAGTCGCGCTCCTCGGTTTAGGGGCGTGACACCTATAAACTCGCAAACCTTCGAATTTTTAACTTTCGACAAATAGAGCCAAAACCTTCTAATATAAAGCATACCCGCAAAAAAGGTATCATCATACTAGTTATTATTATTATTATATTATTATTATTATTATTATTATAAACATGAAGACCCTTAGCGAACATTACATTGGATAAAATTGTAATTTAAAGTATGTTCCTACTATTTAGGATTTTGAATCAACTAAAATTCAGGTATAAAATCTTTTCTTACATAAAAAATCCTATAATAGTCAAAATATTACAATTAAATTTTTATTTTATATAAATTCTAACCATAATTCATTCTATGTTACCTTTTCCCAATCCTAATATTTATGAGTTTTCCACGTTACTTTTCCTTATTTGTTTTTCATTTAAAAAATGAACCTAAATACCATATATACTAAGAGAATTGTAATATTACTTAATTGAAACTCGAATATTTTGAATGAAACATAATTAAATTTATGTTAAGACAATATTGAAACTTTTACCTTAAAATAAGGGATAATGCATAAAATTCTTCCTGAACTATACCCGAAGTTGCTACGACATATCTTACCTTTGCGGGGGTCCTATTACCCCCCCTCCCCCTAAACTTTTTTAAAGTGGAATAAATATCACCCTAACTGCTGACGTGGCATAGAGAACAAAATATTTGGCAAGCGGTGAAATACATGCGCTGCCACATGTAATTTCATATTTTTTTAAAAAAAATATTTCATTTTCTTTTCTTTTCAATTCGAAATATAATGGAAATATTATTTTGTATTTAGAAAAATAAAAAGGACAATTATTTTTGTATGAACTTGAAAAACTATTAGAGGTGTTGAGCATATTTGGACGTGATTGAAGTTTTAAAGTTGAGATTCAAGTGCTAAATTCATTCTAAATCCATAGTTGTAGATGAGATTCAGAAATGAAAAAAGAATTTCGAATCCACCATTGTTGAACCTTGAAAAAGCTTAAAGAACAAAAAAATAGATTTGTCAAATTTCTTGGTTATTGGCCAAATTGATCACCGGGTATGTTGATGATGTTGTTGTGAAGTTATAGTTGAAATTTGAGCTTGATTGGTGCGGATTTAGCCGAGTTTTTGTTGAATTTTGACACGAAAAATTAGATTTGGAGCTCTTGAAAATGAGTGATAAAATGGGGATGAAGAGCTCTTGAAAATCAGCTTTGGAATTGACACGTGGCCATTTCGTATAGTTAGTGTCACGACTCGAAATTCCCATCTTCGGGACCGTGATGGCGCCTAACATTTCACTTGCTAGGCAAGCCAACGTTAGAATAATATTAGCCATTTTAAAACAATTTTAAATTAATTAATAACAAGGAAACCAATGCGGAAGTAAAGTCTGAAATGTAGTGAATAATCCATAATAATAGCGATGTCTAAATACCATCCCAGAATTTGTGTCACAAGTGCACGAGCTTCTAGAATAATACAAATAAAGGTCTGAATAAAATAAAAATGTCTGAAAGCAAACACACAGCTAAAATAAGGTGGACAGGGACTTCAGAACTGCGGACGTTGCGCAGTTATACCTCAAGTCTCCTTTGAGTAGCTGAAATCCGAGCAAGTCTATGGTACGCCGTTGGAACCAACTCCGAAATCTGTACAAGAAGTGCAGAGTGTAGTATCAGTACAACCGACCCTATGTACTGGTAAGTGCCGAGCCTAACCTCGACAAAGTAGTGACGAGACTAAGGCAGGTCACTTACATTAACCTGTACGCAATAATAGTAATAACCACAATAATAGAAATAAATCAGGTAACACATTTTAATAGTTGAAGCCAACTCAGCAGTCATAACCAATTATTATTTCAATCAATTTTCGTTGCAGCGTGCAACCCGCTTCCACAATATATTCATATTCACTTATGTTGCGGCGTGCAACCCGCTCCTCCAATATATTCATTTTAATTAATTCTGTTGCGGTGTGCAACCCGATCCCCTAATATAGACTTTTAAATAAGTTTGTTGCGGCATGCAATCCGATCCCCCAATATAGACTTTTAAATAAGTCTGTTGCGGCGTACAATCCGATCACCCAATATATTTTTACTTTTATTTCCGTTGCGGCGTGCAACCCGCTCCTCCAATAATATGATTTACCAATTCTTATAAAAGAAATTACTCCAATAAATGCAACAATTAATATGGAATTATAAGACAAGAAGCATACAATAATTATGATTTATTAAAAATAAGTGATGACAAGTAGCAATTAATTATGAAAATTAAGGATGTAATAGACATTTTAATAATTAGTATGCTAAATGTCAAGTGGCAATTAAGTCACATAAATCAAATAAGCATGTAGCAATTATAGCATGGATTCAAGGCATGGTATTGAGCAAAGAACACGAGAGAAACAATAAATATAATAATTAATTCATGATTTAAAACCGTAACACCCCGAAAAATTTCGAAGTACTTAAGCGCTATTAAGAGAGTCGATGTGCGCTAATTATATTATTTTATGCGTAGACAAGGACTATTATATGAATGATATCAATTTATCATGATAATATATGTATGAGGTGCATTAAAAATTGTTTATGGTCTAAGAAGGGCCCCAAGGCTAAGTCAAGTTGAAAATTTTATGATGGGATAAAAGTTTCAAGTGAATTCGCACAAGACCTAACTTCAAATGATCATACCTCTCTTGATATGAAGAGTTATATGGTGTATTACCTATCAAATTAAATCCCTTTGAGTCTAGTTTCCAACGCTTCAAACCGTTCATCATTTGGACATTCTTAGAAAACGTTATGACCAAATTACCAAAGGCTGCCAGAATGTAATTCTGCGACCAATTATGCGACCATTATGCGATCGCAAAATGGTTATGCGACCACAAACTGGTCGTAGAATGGACCAGAATAGCCCGGTTCTGGGCACCGATTTGTGCGACCCGCACACCAATTGTGCGGTCCATTGTGCGACCGCAGGGTTAATTTTCCTCTTTTCATAACTCGACCCCATTTTGATAAATAGATTTTGGGGCTTATTTTGGGGTATTTTTCTGAGGGTTTTAGAGAGAGGTAAGAGCATTTTAGAGAGAGAAGGAGGGAACCTAATATTATAATCATCCAATCTTGCACCAATCTTCAAGAATCAAGAAAGCTAATCACAAGATCTTCATCTAAGAGATAAGGTTCCATACCCTAGTTTTCAATTTCGAATTTGGGTAAAAGATGATTGATTTGGAGTATGATTCTTGGGTATAAGAGTATTATTTATACATGCTTGTACTAATAAGATTCTTGGAAAGATTGTTGAGCTCAAATAAGTAAAGATTGGGTTGTGGAGTGAAGGAAATCTTGTAGAAAAATCTTGTAGTTAGATTTGCACACCTAGTGTTTGATAAAATGCTCAAATGAGCTGAGATCATGAATATCTTCCTAATAATGGTTCAATTTTTGTTATGTCTCAAAATAGATTGAGATTGCTAGAATTTTCGGAACGTTGTAGTAATTTAAGGAAAGCTAAAGCAAGGTATGTTGGCTAAACTTTCTCTCTTAGAATAGATATCCATAATATTTCCGTAAGATCAAGTATGATTGGCTCAAGATTCCTAACTTCTATATTCCGGGTTATTCCCTACAAACTTGTTTATTCCGAATGAGCCTTATGTCGAAAGATAGATGTTCAAAGTATGGTTTGCGTATTAAAATGTTGTGGCTTTGAATCATGTTTTAAATGAGAACTAGTATACCAATTGGGTAAGAAAAACTCGATATGCTTAAGAGTCATAATTGCTCATATGTGTACCTAAAGACTTGATTGGAAGTATCTTGTTGTTGATAATCTTTAAAGATGCTTGAAAATGAAATAAGCAGATTGAAGAAATAGAGTGTTGCCAACATGCCAAGAATTTAAGTTATGTTGTGGCTAGTAGTGCATATGATTTTAGAGGATGCGATAAAGAATATGAAATGAGCCTCGACTCCACCGTTTTAAAAGTGATTTGGAAAAATAGAATTTGCCTAAGAGCTTTTATACTCAATTCATGCCCCTTAGTGGTTGCTTTAACTAATGCTTAACTTTATAAGTATATCCAGTGTAATTCGAGTTCTATATACTCATGTGTTGAAATTGTACATTGTTATTTCTGGGGAAGAGTATTGCAAGAATAAATGGTGTATTGATTGTTTATGATTTTACATGTGTATTTATATCGTTGGTTGGTATGCCTCATTCTTTGGGAAGAAACCATTCGTATTTGAAGTTCCCATTTCAAATGGATTTGAAGTATATGATTTCTGAAATATTCTATATATTGATATTTGATGGTGATATTTGAAATTGAAAGAGGTGAAAGTGTGAAATATGAAATAAGGCAATCGTGCCAGGTATAAAGAATCTCGTGAATAGCCTAATGAGCCAAGGAAATATTGTTGTTGTGAATGACTGGAAATACTAATGAGAATTTATACAATGTGAAAAATGTTAAGGTGAGTACAATTGTATTTATGATATTTCTGTTTGCAAATCAAATCAAAAATATTTTTGAGAGCATCATTAGCAAAACCGAGGAAGGGTGGGTTATAAGGCCCACACCTGAAACTACATGTGCCGGTGTAGGGGTGGATGGTGATTTTTCCCCTTATTTGGGATGAAATTGGAACCTTTGGGAAATTGTGATATTATTCCCCTTAATTGGGATGAAACTGGAACCTTTGTGGATTGGAAAAGTCAACCCACATGGCATATATGGGAAGGCGGCCTAACTGATCGGGTGGAGATCAGACGTCATGTTGCGCACATGGTGGTACTACTCTTGTTAACAACTTTCTTTCGCATCACCTGTCAAACTACATTGTCCGTGGGGAGATGGCCTAGCCGATCGGGTGTGATCGGACTCCGTGCTAACAAAGACGGTGGTATATCGGTGCTAATGATCTCCCAACCAAAATTATATATGAAGTTCGTATTTTACAAATTATTATGTTTTAACTGGATGTTTGGATATTGTTGATTGTGACTTGTTGTTTCTATGTGTTGCCTTTTCTTGTATGGGCATTCTATTTTGAAAGAGAATTTTTAGCTATACATATTAGTGCAATTCGACAGTACTAACGTCCCTTTTGCCGGGGGCGTTGCATCTTTTATGGATGCAGGTGGTTCTACAGCAGGCAATATTGATCAGTGATAGTAGTACACTCTTTTCAGCTGATTTGGTGAGCCCCACTTCATTTCGGGGTCATATATCTTTTGTTTCTCATGTACTGTGTTTTGAGGTATAGCCGGAGCCTTGTTGCCGGCATTTCCATATTACTCTTCTTCCGTAGATAGGTTGTGGGTTGTGGTTGATGTTGGGGAATTGAACTAGAAATGTTGGTATTTGAAAATCATGTTTTTCATTAATTCTATAAACTCGTAATATTTTGGAAATTATGAATGAAGCTGCTAATGAGAATAAAAAGAAAGTTGTTAATAAAATCTTTTTAGTGTTTGATTAATGGAGTACATCTCCTCTTTATTCATGGATGAGTTTGGGTAGAAGAAAATCTAACATGCTTGCTCGGCCGGGTTCTCTCGGTTGAGCACCGGCCGCGCTCCCCGAGTTTGGGGCATGACAAATTTGGTATCAGAGCCTAAGGTTTTAAAGTGTCCTAGGATATCTCGGAGCCGTATCTAGTAGAGTCCTTCTTATCGGTGTGTTGTCGACCACATCTATAATGAGGAGGCTACTTGGACATTTAGGAATTTCACACTTCTTTGATACTCCAGATCGTGCGATAGAGCTCAAGATAGGAAGCTAATTTCCTCATTATGTCTCATTTTGTTTTTCTAGATGAGTAATCCACTAGTTCGAAACAGTGAGGATGGAATGATCGCGCCATTGAATCTGGGGGAGATTACACAAGAGTTCGTTGGGAGAATGCGTCGAGCCGTGGAGGGGTTGGAAGAACTTGTTACTAAGGGAAGTGTCCTTGTTCCTACCAATGTCACCACACCACCGGATCGTGTGGTGAGAGAATCTTAGAAGCAAAAAAAGGTTGTTGGTACTAATGAGCCGAATTGTTTGGTTTGCAAGAAGTGTCACTTGGGAATATGTTGGATGACCCTTGAAATATGTTATGGTTGTGGAAAGAGTGGGCACAAGAAGAACAAATGCCCTAGATTGAGTACACCCGTCCCGTTCTGTCCGACATGTGGGAAGGAACATTTAGCGTCGTGTTGTGATTATGCTCAGCAGCGAGTTAGGGGTGGTAGCTTTGGGCAATTCCAAAGGCCCACACAGCAATCTAGTGCTGGAATTGTTACTCCCGCATTGGAAGCTTGGAAGAAGGATAAGGGGTATGCTTATGATGTATGCAAAAAGGGTAAATATTAGGTTAGTGAGACGAATCAGTTTAGCGGACCTCATCCCTGTTGTGTGAAGCATGGGAGATATCATCCGGAAGTATGTCACTATAGTACCTATGTATGTTAAAAGTATGGTATGAGGGGTCACATTTAGAGGAATTGTCATTCGTCTCGCAAGAGCATGGGCGGGGGTGCGACACAACTATCCAGTTCTATAGCTACTACATCCACAATGCCTCCCCCAGCTAGAGGCACTATACCGCCCGCAGGGCGTGGAGCAGCTAGGGGTGGTATTCAGAGCTCGGGAGGGCCCAGCAGGTTTTATGTTATGAGGAGGCGTCGAAAGTTTGAGGCTTCTCCAGATGTGGTTACAAGTATATTGACTGTCCAATCTCATGATGTGTATGCTCTTATTGATCCCAATTTCACTTTGTCATATGTCACTCCTTATGTTACTATGGAAGTTGGGATAGAACCGGAACAACTTTATGAGTCATTCTCTGTATCTTCTCTTTGAATGAGACGCATTATTCATGAAGCCACTCTATCACAAATTCTCTTGTTTACAACCTCTTGAGGAATTGAGCTCTATAATTATGTCCTTAAATTGAGTTATAACTCTAGGATTAATACTTCCACCTGCTTTCCTAAATTCTCAACAAGGGACTATATCTGATGAATTTCTTACGGAACCTTTTTATTCGAATGAATAATATCTGCTTATCTATGCCTATGCACGCACCATCGTAATAATTACTTACGTGGTATCATATCTAATGTAAGGCAGCCTAGTATTGAGATCCTTCTTAAGCAACTCTTTCTTTCTCCGGTATATGTGGCTCATATGGCTTGAACAGTCACCCTACTCCTTTGTGAGTATTATCATGAATCATTTCCACGGTCTAGTAACATGAGAGCATATCTCAGCACCTATCATGTGCGTACATGTCAATTGGAAGGGGCCACTTGTCCGCATAAAGTTTCTGAGAAATTTGAGGTTTTCACAAATTCACCACAGGAAGATCTATTTGTTCGCCCATCTCAGTATGACTTTCATGTCCACCTAGATCCTGCCTCAGTGAGTAACTAACATTGTTACTAGTATTGTAGTTACACATAAAGTGGTCCAGTATTGTAACTTGAGAATTGTTATGGCAAAGTGTTCATAGCTCATAGCAGAGTGTTCATTCTCTCTAACCAATACATGATTTCATCCTAACTTTAAGATGTCCTAGTTACATGATTCCACTTGTGTGAGGTTGAAAGTTAAACGGCTCTGTGATGAGCATACTGAATTGAAGGACAAATTCGTCATATCTCTAGTTCTCTCATATATGATCAACTATCGGAAAGGGGTTAAGCTGTCAGAATCATAATAATATCACAAGTGTTCAACTTCTTTTTCATCCCTGTAGGCTTGTGGCATAGATTTCTTGTGCTAGTTACTGTTAAGAGCATAATGCAACTTCATGTATTTTGAAACCCATATCACATTTAGGGTGCTGGAATATTCTCACTTCAAGTTAAACTGATTTTTCCTACAATCCAGGAGACGACTGATGTCATGTACTTGGCCATTTCTCTTTGAGGCTTACTATTGCCGAACACGGCACATATGGAATGAAACAATTGTTGCTGTCCTTTTTTCATGACTCATTTCTTTTAAATCTTAGAATCATGAACATGGTTCCCATATTATCAATGCCTACTAGGCAACTCTATGACTCGTTTGTTGAACCAATAATTTCACCACAACAAATCACCATGTCAGTGCTATTGGTAGTGGCCTTCATGTCTCTTAGGATATAACCTCCAGAAATGTCGTTCTCAATACGTTGATGGATTCTTGAATAGTTCCAACCCAATCTCGAACCTTGTTATTCCTATTTATAGTAAACCTATGGGGTTGAAGGTTCAAACATGTCAAAGAAGAAGCATCATCCCGTGATCAAATATATTGGATAGAAAATTTTATGGTCATATTCAAGCTAGCACATCTTAGACTAGAAGAAAGTGAACGGGTTATTCTAAAGATTTCTCTATGAATATATTGTGTGAAGTGTTAAGGAAGGTAAAGTATATGTAGTCACATTAGGCCTTATGAAATCTTGAAAGGAAATAGGCCAAACTATGAGTATGATGTTTCCCTATTATTGTTCTCCGTGTACCTGGTGTTTGATGTGTCTATGTCTAAGAAGGTGAAGTTAATGGATAATTGAATTATGAGGAGCAACTATTTGCTATCCTTATTAGATAAGTCCGGAAGTTAAGATTGCCTCCGTCAAGTGCTATGGCTAAGTCTGTGAGTCCAGAATATCACCTCGTAGGCCGAAAGTGTTGAGGAAAGGAAATGTTCTCACTTGTTTGTAGAGCCAAATGGTTGTGGTTCAAAAACGTACCTTCTATGCATTATGGTTTAAATGTGTACATTTCATGTAAAGATACCACTTTTGTTAATGTAATGCCCTAATGTTGAGATAGGTGTTGTTGATATATACTGTGATGCGTTGTTGAGTAATGGATATATTGTTAGGATTGATTTATGGGATTCTCTGATAGGTGGATAGGCCCAGTTATAGGGAAAACTCTGTCAAAATTTTTAAGAATTTGTAAAGATAGCCAAATCTAAAGGTCCATAAGTAAGTTGAATTTTTGGAAAGAATGTATAAGACCGAGGTAGTCATAAGTGCCTATGTATAATGGTTGGAGGTAAAATTATGGTAACTCTATTCTTATAAGGGACTTGTAAAACATTCGAGGACGAATGTTCTTAAGTAGGGGAGAATGTAACACCCCGGAAAATTTCAAAATACTTAAGCGCTATTAAGAGAGTCGATGCGCGCTAAATATATTATTTTGTATGTAGACAAGGACTATTATATGAATGATATCAATCTATCATGATAATACATGTATGAGGTGCATTAAAAATGGTTTATGGTCTAAGAAGGGCCCCAAGGCTAAGTCAAGTTGAAAATTTTATGATGGGATAAAAGTTTCAAGTAAGTTCGCACAAGACCTAACTTCAAATGATCATACATCTCTTGATATGAAGATTTATGTGGTGTATTACCTATCAAATTAAAGCTCTTTGAGTCTAGTTTCCAACTCTTTAAACCGTTCGTCATTTGGACATTCCTACAAAACGTTATGACCAAATTACCAAAGACTGCCAGAATGCGATTCTGCGACCAATTCTGCGACCATTATGCGATCGTAAAATGGTTATGCGACCGCAAACTGGTCGCAAAATGGACCAGTACATCCCAGTTCTAGGCACTGATTTGTGCGACCAGCACACCAATTGTGCGGTCCATTGTGCGACCGCATAGTTGAATTCGGAGGGTTAATTTTTCTCTTTTCATAACCCGACCCCATTTTGATAAATAGGCTTTGGGGCTTATTTTGGGGTATTTTTCTGAGGGTTTTAGAGAGAGGTAAGATCATTTTAGAGAGAGAAGGAGGGAACCTAACATTATAATCATCCAATCTTGCACCAATCTTCAAGAATCAAGGAAGCTAATCACAAGATCTTCATCTAAGAGGTAAGGTTCCATACCCTAGTTTTCAATTTTGAATTTGGGTAAAAGATGGTTGATTTGGAGTATGATTTTTAGGTATATGAGTATTATTTATACATGCTTGTACTAATAAGGTTTGTGGGAAGATTGTTGAGCTCAAATAAGTAAAGATTGGGTTATGGAGTGAGGGAAATCTTGCAGAAGAACCTTGTAGTTAGATTTACACACCTAGTGTTTGATAAAATGCTCAAATAAGCTGAGATCATAAATATCTTCCTAATAATGGTTCAATTTTTGTTATGTCTCAAAATAGATTGGGATTGCTAGAATTTTCGGAACGTTGTAGTAATTTAAGAAAATCTCAAAGCAAGGTATGTTGGCTAAACTTTCTCTCTTAGAATAGATATCCATAATGTTTCCGTAAGATCAAGTATGATTGGCTCAAGATTCCTAACTTCTATATTCCAGGCTATTTCCTACAAACTTGTTTATTCCGAATGAGCCTTATGTCGAAAGATAGATGTTCAAAGTATGGTTTGCGTATTAAAATATTGTGGCTTTGAATCGTGTTTTAAATGAGAACTGGTATACCAATTGGGTGAGAAAAACTCAATATGCTTAAGACTCATAACTGCTCATATGTGTACCTAAAGACTTGATTGGAAGTGTCTTGTTGTTGATAATCTTTAAAGATGCTTGAAAATGAAATAAGCGGATTGAAGAAATAGAGTGTGGCCAACGTGCCAAGAATTTAAGTTATGTTGTGGCTAGTAGTGCATATGTTTTTAGAGGATGCGATAAAGAATATGAAATGAGCCTCGACTCCACCGTTTTAAAAGTGATTTGAAAAAATAGAATTTGCCTAAGAGTTTTATACTCAATTCATGCCCGTCAGTGGCTGCTTTAACTAATGCTTTACTTTATAAATATATCCAATGTAATTCGAGTTCTATATACTCATGTGTTGAAATTGTACATTATCATTTCTGGGGAAGAGTATTGCAAGAATAAATGGTGTATTGATTGTTTATGATTTTACATGTGTATTTATATCGTTGGTTGGTATGCCTCATTCTTTAGGAAGAAACCATTCGTATTTGAAGTTCCCATTTCAAATGGATTTGAAGTTTATGATTTCTGAAATATTCTATATGTTGATATTTGATGGTGATATTTGAAATTGAAAGAGGTAAAAGTGTGGAATATGAAATAAGGCAATCGTGCCAGGTATAAAGAATCTCGTGAATAGCCTAATGAGCCAAGGAAATATTGTCGTTGTGAATGACTGGAAATGCTATTGAGAATTTATATAATGTGAAAGATGTTGAGGTGAGTACAATTGTATTTATGATATTTCTGTTTGCAAATCAAATCAAAATTTTTTTTGGGAGTATCATTAGCAAAACCGAGGAAGGGTGGGTCATAAGGCCCACACCTGAAACTACATGTGCCGGTGTAGGGGTGGATGGTGATTATTCCCCTTATTTGGGATGAAATTGGAACCTTTGGAAAATTGTGATATTATTCCCCTTAATTGGAATGAAACTGGAACCTTTGTGGATTGGAAAAGTCAACCCACACGGCATATGTGGGAAGGCGGCCTAGCTGATCGGGTGGAGATCAGATGCCATGTTGCGCACATGGTGGTACTACTCTTGGTAACAACTTTCTTTTGCATCACCTGTCAAACTACATTGTCCGTGGGGAGATGGCCTAGCCGATCGGGCGTGATCGGACTCCGTGCTAACAAAGACGGTGGTATATTGGTGCTAATGATCTCCCAACCAAAATTATATATGAAGTTCGTATTTTAAAAATTATTATATTTTAACTGGACGTTTGGATATTGTTGATTGTGACTTGTTTTTTCTATGTGTTGCCTTTTCTTATATGGGCATTCTATTTTGAAAGAGGATTTTTAGCTATACATACTAGTGCTATTCGACAGTACTAACGTCCCTTTTGCCGGGGGCGCTGCATCTTTAATGGATGCAGGTGGTTCTTCAGCAGGCGGCATTGATCAGTGATAGCAGTACACTTTTTTCAGCTGATTTGGTGAGCCCCACTTCATTTCGGGGTCATATATCTTTTGTTTCTCATGTACTGTGTTTTGAGGTATAGCCAGGGCCTTGTTGCCGGTATTTTTATATTACTTTTCTATTATATTAGAGGCTCTGTAGACAGGTTGTGATTGATGTTGGGAATTGAACTAGAAATGTTAGTTTTTGAAAATCATGTTTTTCATTAATTCTATAAACTCGTAATATTTTGGAAATTATGAATGAAGTTGCTAATGGGAATAAAAAGGAAGTTGTTAATAAAATCTTTTCAGTATTTGATTAATGGAGTACATCTCCTCTTTATTCATGAATGAGTTTGGGTAGAAGAAAAATTTAACAGGCTTGCTCGGCCGAGTTCTCTCGGTTGAGTGTCGGTCGCGCTCCCCGAGTTTGGGGTGTGACAAAAACGATTTATGATTTTTCAAGTAATTATGCAAACAATTAATTTGACGACATATAGACACTCCTCACCTCGCCTATATGTCGTTCACATGCATTTCACATAACAAATAATTTAAGGGTTCTATTCCTTCAAGTCAAGGTTAACCACGACACTTACCTCGCTTCGCAACCAAATTTCAAGTTTTCAATACACCCTTGCCTCGTGAATTAGTGTCTGAAATCCTCAAATATAGTCATAAACAATTCAATATATTCAATACAAATTGTAGGAATTAATTCCATATGAATTTACTAATTTTTCCGGATTAAAATTTGAAATTTATTTTAAAAATCAACAGTGGGACCCACGTCTCGAATTCCGGAAAAACTCATAAAATCCGAACACCCGTTCCGATACGAGTTCAACCATACAAAAAATATTGAATTCCGACATCAGATTGGCTTTCAAATCTTCATTTTACATTTTTGGAAGATTTTATAAAAATCTGATTTTTCTTCCATAAATTCACGGATTCATGATATAAATGAGTATGGAATCATGAAATATGATCAATATAGGATAAGGAATACTTACCCCAATATTTTTCCGTAAAAATCGCCCAAAAATCGTCTTACCCGAGCTCAAAATCGAAAATGGTGGAAAATGGGTCGAAATCCCATTTCTAGAACTTAAGTTCTGTTTTTTCAGATTTTTCTTCTTCGCAAACGCGATAGTACCCTCGCGTCGCGAAGCACATTTTTGTGCTGCCAAACATTGCCCTTCGCGAACGCGAAGGCAACCTCGCGAACGCGGTGCCTTGCCTGGCTTGGCCTTTGCGAACGCGAGCTGCCCTTCGCGACGCAAAGGCAAAAATCCTCTCCGGTCATCTCCCCTTCACGAACACGAGGCTTCGATCGCGAACGCAAAGCTTTGCACCTCGACCCTTCGCGAACGCGTGCACTTGGTCGCGAACGCGTAGCACAAAATGTGCCAGTCCAAATTTCCACTTCGCGAACGCGAGACTCTCCTCGTGAACGCGAAGAAGGAAACTAGAACAAGCATCAGAAAATTTCCCGCAGCATTCAAAGTCCGAAATTCAATCCGTTAACCATCCGGAACTCGCCCGAGACCCTCGGGACCTCAACCAAATATACTAACAAGTCCTAAAACATTATACGGACTTAGTCAAAACCTCAAATCACCTCCAACAATACTAAAAACACGAATCACACATAGATTAAGCCTAATGAACTTTAAAACTTTCAATTTCTACAAACGACCCCGGAACCTATCAAATCAAGTCCGATTGACCTCAAATTTTGCACACAAGTCATAAATGACATAACAAACCTATAAAAAATTTCAAAATTGGATTCCGGCCCCGATATCAAAAAGTCAACTCCGTGGTCAAACTTGAAAATCTTTAGCCTTTAAATTTATAGTTTCCGTTAAATGGTCATAACTTGAGTTAGGGACCTCCAAATTAAATTCCGTGCATACGCCCAAGTCCCAAATCACGATACAGAGCTACCGGAACTGTCAAAACACTGATTCGAGTCCTTTTGCTCAAAATATTGACCAAAATCAACTCATTTGAGTTTTAAGGCTTTATTTCACATTTTAATCAATTTTTCATATAAAAACTTTTCGAAAAATTATACGGACTGGCACCAAGTCGAGGAGTGATAAATAATTCTTTTCAAGGTCTTAAAATACAAAATTAATTATCATATTTAAAGATGACCCTTTTGGGTCATCACAGTTAGAGCCCTTCTTTTTAAGTTCTCATGCGCTTGAAGGAGTTGTTCTTACGCAGGGCTCCACATCAGCAATAAATGTGCAAAGAATTAAGGGAATTTTTTTTTAGGGGGTAATAAGACCTCCGCAAAGGTAAGGTATGTCGTAGCAACTTCGGGTATAGTTCATGGGGAATTTTATGCATTATCCCTTAAAATAATATCAAACAATCAAAAATATTTTATTTATCTTAAATTGTTAGAAAAGGTAGAAATAAATTGTGCATAGACAATGTTCATACTAGACAAAATACTTATTTAATTATTTTTATAATATGGTCGTTACACTTTGAATTAACTAATTAGGAAAATAATCAATTTAATTAGTTTTTAAATTCATCATATAATTTAAATTATTTTTCAAGTTGACAAAACTCTTAGGATACATTAATTGATTTTTGAAAGAAGCATTAACAATGAAAGAAATCAAAAAATAAATCAAAATCAGTTATAATATAGTATTAAGAGTCAAATTGATTAAAATGCAAACTTGAAGCAATAAAGATGAAATAGTTGAAAAGAAAATTTATTATAAAATAGTTGTATTTAATATTTTTCATTAATTTCAACAGATAACAACTTCCTATATTTTTATATAATAAATTTATTTGTTATAAAATATTAATTCAATATTAGTTATTTTTAGAATTTGTATTGCCATTTATTAATTTCTTTATAGGAGCAATACATACAATCATTTTATTTTCAAATCTCTAAAAGACCAACGATTCAATTTATTTAATTTTTGTGTTACTTGTTTATTTTCATCATAAAGTCATGCCGTTAACAATAAATTATATAATATATTCCCATAAAAAACTTCAGAAATCACAATAAGGTATTTGTAGATTTTTTTTGATGCATGATTACTCTTTATTGAGCTAGCTAAATGAAATCAACATTCATCACTTTTATGAATTTATATTTTTAATTTAATTTTTATTTTATAACTTAAATATATTTTTTATAATATTTATAAAAAATTATATACATTAATATAGGTACACGCATAAATTAACGAGAATAGTGATAAAAATAAAACCAAGCAAAATATCGTGTCAAGTGTCAACATAGCAATAAATATCAGTAGGCAAAACCCTAATTATAACTTATGAAATTGTCGCCGTTACACAAGTAGGGCTACTTTTGCACTATAAAAACAAGGCTAAAGAAAATATCTCCTTCCCATTCTCTCTTTCGTTAAACCCTAAACTTCTCCTTAGGGTTTTGCAGTCTCCTCTTGCTGCTTTCCCCTTAATAAACCCTTTCCGTTCCTTTTTTGCACAATCAAAGGCTCGAAATGGTTAAATCTGCTAAGAAGTCCGCCACCAAGGTGACCTTTGCTTGCAATTTTTTTGCCTTTTTGTATTTATCTGTATAATATATGTTGATTTTTTTGGCGTTTCTTTTTCAAAGGTTGATGCTGCCGTAGTTGCTCCCACCAAACCGTTGAAGAAAGGTTTGATCTTCTTGCCTCTTTTTGTTTGTGGGTTTTAAGGTCTGAACGTTTTTGGCTCTTTTTGTTTGTAGGTTTTGAGGTTTGAGCTTGTTGGCTCTTGTTCTTTGTCGATTTAAGGTTTTCTTTAGGCTGTTTTTGGACATGACTTGGTTAATATTTGAAAAAAGTAATATTTGATGTTAAATTCAAAAAGGTTATTTGGAACAGTTAACTGTGTTTGGACATGAAAACAAGATGATGTTATGAGAGTGAACATTCCTGAAGAAATTTGAAAAACACCTAAAAACCTGTTTTTCTGACCTTAAATTCCTGTATTTCAAGTTTAAAGTTGAAATATAATGGGCCAGTTTGATAAACAAACACTTATCTGTGTTGTGTGAGCATAAGAATATTTTTTTCAAGTACTACTACCTCAGGAAATTCACATGGCTGTTTTTGCTGGTTCTTGGTAGAGGGGGAAATATTTGGTTGGTGGCTTGACTAATTTATGTATGTGTTTACAGGGAAGAGAGAAGCTGGGGAGGAAATTGAGAAGATAATGAGTGCAAAGAAGCAGAAGAAAGACATGGCTGTAGCACAAGCTGTTGAGAAAAAAAAGAGTGATACAAAGACTCAAAAGAAAAAGAAACAAGAAAGCAGCTCCTCTGATGATAGTTCTGAGTCAGAAGACGAGAAGGTAATACACACACACACGGATTGATTTTTTACCTGTATTTGTAAAGTCTGTCCAAATGGCAAGTGGATTTTATGTAGTGGTAGTTCATGAGTTGGGTGTTTTGTTAGCTTGCAGTGTCTAGCGAAATTTTGATTTGCATAATATATCTGTTGATGTCATCTACATATGCAATAATGACTGATTCCATTTTCTTATTTTGTTATGCAGCCAACTAAAGCAGTGGCACCTCCTAAGAAAGTGGCTCCTGCCAAATATGGAAAATTAGCCAGCAGTTCAGATGATTCAGATTCTTCAGATGAGGATGACGTAAATTACCCTCTTAGCAGTAATTTTCAATAATGTTTTGGCTAATGTTTTAACTCGTCTTCTGTTGGTGTTGTTGTGTATAGGCTCCTCCTCCTAAGAAGGTTGTTGCAGCTTCAGCTAAGAATGGTGTAGCTGCTATGAAGAAAGATGAGTCAAGTGATGATTCTAGTTCAGAGGATGATAGCAGCTCTGAGGAAGATGTACCTGCAGCCAAGAAACCTGCTGCTAATGGCTCTGCTGCAGTTTCTAAGAAAGATGAGTCAAGTGATCAGTCTAGTTCTGAGGATGATAGCAGCTCTGAGGATGATGCTGTTGCTAAGAAAACTGCACCTAAAAAGGGTCTTGCTGCTGCTGCCTCCAAGAAGGAAGAATCCAGCGAGGATTCCAGTGATGACTCCAGTTCAGATGATGATGTAAAGGGCATTTTTAAGTGGTTTATGCAAATATTGTTTTAATGTTTTAATAGTGTTACTCCTTGTTGATATAATTGATTTTCTTTTTGACAGGAACCTGCCTCTAAGGTAGCTGCTGCTCAACCAGCAAAAGCTGCGAAGAAGACTGGTGACGGCTCCGAAGAAACCGACTCTGATGAAGATGATTCTGATTCTGATGTAGACAAGGTTTGACCACTTGATATTTGTTTTTTTGTTAATTTTGTCCTCTAGCCATTTCATTGAATCCATCATTACATAAGTGAGTATCTTGCTTGCTTATTGAGTATGTTATCTGTTTTAGCTTGCTTTTGCATGGTTATCTGATATTATTTTCTTTCTTTAGGGAAAGGCTGCTGCTGTATCTAAAAAGAAGGTTGAGTCTAGCAGCGACAGCTCTGATGAAGAATCTGAAGAAAGTGATGAAGAAGGGTCTCAAAAGAAAAAGATCAAGGTTATTTCATTTGTAATATTCTAACTTATTTTATCTTAGTTCATCGTCTAACAATTGTGTTTCACAGCCCTCTAGCACTCCAGCTACTGTCTCCAAGAAGGAGAGTAGTTCTGAGGAATCTTCTGAGGAAGATGAGTCTGAAGAAGAAGAGGATCAGAAGCCATCCAAAACTCCCAAGAAGGTAATATGTTCTTATCTTTAGTTGATCGACATATTTCTTTTGGCATAAGTATCTAGTTGCATCTTTTCCTGCAGCTTTCAAATTAGTCACAACATGGTTCTTCCAGTTGGATAAGCTGTATTATTTTCCCCCTTTGTTGTATTGCTGTTTACCCTAATTTTCTTGCTAAAGCAGGATGCTGATGTAGAAATGGTTGATGCTGATTCCTCTAAAGCTGTAAGTGAAGCTTTAGAAAATTATATTTCTTGATCATTATCTTTAGAAAATTATATTTGCGTTTTGTGTACAATATTTGAACTGCTGCTCTGTTCAAAATGCAGCAAAAGACCCCTATTACCCCTAAAGCTCAGACTCCAGGGTCAAAAACATTGTTTGTTGGAAATTTATCCTATTCAGTCGAACAGGCGGATGTGTAAGTTACTATTGAACTTTTTCCGGTGCTTTGTTTGTGTGATAATATCTTGACTTATGAAGGCACCTGCAGTGAGAATTTCTTCAAAGATGCTGGGGAAGTTCAGGAAGTACGCTTTTCTACACATGAAGATGGTTCTTTCAAGGGCTATGGTCATGTTGAATTTGTCACTGCTGAAGCTGCACACAAGGTAACATTTTTTTTAAATTTTTAGCTTGTCAAAAAGAAAGAGAAATTTAAAGGTTTCTTCTTTTCAATCCTTAAACGGAATCTTTTCTACAGTTGCAATAGATGCAAGCAATATATATATGTGTGTGTGTGTTTGAGATGACATGATAATGCATTCTCTATGGGTAATTTCTCTTATATGTTATGCTCCATAATTCAAGGTCATCTCTTTTTTAAAGTAGTCAATTAAGGTAGTCATGCAGCCAGAGGCATTAATTATGGCAATTTCCTAGTTTCTTCTGAGCTCTGTCTATTATTGACCTGGTTAGTTTTCTTTAGTCCCCTGGATGGAATGCTAAAATCTGTTGTATCCATTTTAGGCACTTGAACTAAATGGCCAAGACCTCTTGGGCCGTGCTGTGAGATTAGACCTGGCTCGAGAGAGGGGAGAATATACACCACGAACTGGGTATGCAATCTCTCTCACCTTATTGTTTCCATTGATGTTGAAAGTAGAGACAACATTTCAAGTATGTGTTATCTTATGGTTTGTAGGAGAGAAGAAAATTCATTCCAGAGGCAAGGTAGAAGTGAAGGAACAACAATTTTTGTTAGGGGTTTTGACAAAAATGAGGCTGAAGACCAGGTCTTTGTCATATGTATTTTTGTTTCTCTCCTTTATTTGTGACACTTCACTTTGATGTCTTAAGATGTGGTCTAAATATTTCAAATACGATTTCAGATTAGGAGTTCACTTGAGGAGCATTTTGCATCTTGTGGTAAGATCTTTAAAACAAGAATTCCTACAGACCCAGAAGGCTATATTAAAGGGTAAATATTTCTCATTATCATTTTCTTGTTTTCTCAAATTTGCGTTGTCTGAAATAATTTGTAGGTCGGCATTTGTTTTGTTTTGTACTGACTACTTTGGTAAATTTGCCCTTCTTGCAGGATGGCTTATATTGAGTTTGCAAATGGTGATAGTGATGCTTTGAACAAAGCTCTGGAACTAGATGGATCAGAAGTCGGAGGTTATAACTTGACAGTGCAAGAGGCAAAACCAAGGGGTGACAGTTCTGGTGGAGGCAGAGGTTTTGGTGGTAGAAGTGGTGGTAGGGGAGGTGGTAGAGATGGTGGTGGCCGCTTTGGTGGCCGCTTTGGTGGCCGCGGTGGTGGACGCTTTGGTGGTGGTGGCCGTTTTGGTGGTGGTGGCCGTAGTGGTGGTGGTGGAGGCAGAGGACGAGGAACTCCCAACAGGCCAAGCTTCACTCCATCTGGTAATGTCATAATATAAATTTTACTGTCTCAATTAAGTGTTAATAATTCATTATTATTATTAATTCTTTTTTACATTCTGGTAATTGCAGGTAAGAAGACAACCTTTAATGATGAGTAACTTAAAGTTCGGACTCTGGCCGACTTATCAACTTCTCTCTCCTTAATCTTGTGACTTAGTTTTGGTTTTGAATTTTATAAATTTGTGAGTTAAGCAATACTTCGGAATGTAGTAGTTAGTATAAGAGTCCGGATAATTTTGTTTCCTTCAGTTATTGTGTCATTTAAACCATTCTTTTTGGGTGGAAAGTGAGTTCTTCATTGTTCATATTCAGTGGTTGGTACCAGACATAAGACCAACCTCTTATATTCTGCTGATACTCTACCTATATTTGCTGTGTGAAGTTACTTTTATTCAGTTGACCTTTTTAATACCTTACCCCTTGTCGACGAGAATTGAAAACAAGAATTCTGGAAGCTCCCTAATTGCCTCAAGTATTAAACAAAAAACCACATCAGCCTCCTCTGAAGTTTTCCCATAACTGCTCTTAATAGAAAAACTATCAAGAACAACTGCTTTATGTTTCTTGTGGTTCATTCTCAATTCATAAAATATTTCAAAGTATTGTTTATCAGCAATAACTATAACTATTCCTGAGTTAATATGATAAAACTCATAGCAGCCACTTCAATAACCACCTTCTGCATAGCTATTTCACAAGCTTTCTCCACAGTGCACTTGCCTATTAGTAATCTTGACAAGAGATACTCCAGATGGTTTTCAACTTCATCTTTAATAGAAGAAATTGGAATCTTGAGCTCATGAGAATACTGTTCAACCTTAGTGGCCTTCTCTAAGCTGGTTTCTGTAAATGCAACATCCAAATTCTTTCTAACATGTTCATATGACAAAGAAAAAACAGTTAGCTAGATACCATAACTCCATTAATTCATCTTAGTGTCCAAAGCAGTTCCCATGCTTTGTGGAATAACTCCATTATTCCACAAAAAACTTATTGCTAGAGAATCTCTTCCCGAAATATAACCCTCAGCTTCAGCTTTCCCTAATGAAGATTCAACAAAATCTCCACTGTCAGAAAGTTCTAAAATATCCATGACTTTCGGCCTACCATCACAAATAATTTGCAATCCAGTTGCAACATCCAATTCAGTTATTCAACTGACATTGGAAGAATAACAGAAACCAGTGGAACTATTTCCCCCTCTACATTCATCATATTCTCTCCATGGTTCGTCAATCTTTTCTGCATTTTTCTGAAGGCTAGTAGTAAACTGGTCACTTGGCTTCAACATGGAAGGTGTATTTTTACCAAAACCAAACAGCTCTAGCATAGTACCATCTGAATAGGCTAAAAATCTGCCTTCGGAATATTTAGCATAAAATGGCTTTGAAGAACGTCATCGGCCGAGCTCACCCAAGATATCGAGATTAATGGCCGAGGTGTCGATATGAGCCGTGGTCGCAGCATTGATAGATATCGCGGTCAAGATGTCAACAAGGGTCGAGGTCGAGATCGACTGTCAGTGATAAGACTTGTAAAGGGGAATATTTTAGTGAATATTCCTAATGTTTGTACTATTAGGGTTTTCTAAGAAAAAATATCCCATATATATAGAAAGAAAAAACAATGATAGGGGCATGTAATATTGATTCTGATAAGAACACTTTAGAAACGAAGACTTTCTCTCTTGCAAAAATATAAAGACTACCTTTTGATAAAGATTCTGGGCCATATCATTCTCACATTTCCACCAGATCCGAAGATTGTTCATACGAATCTCGGACTTATCTGTCATTCATATGGTGAAGAGAAATATTCGTTCAACCCATTCATTATTGAGTCAATCTTTCTCCTTATTTAATTAACTGTCATTTATTGCCATTTATTGTTAGTGACACCTCCATTAATATTCAGGCTTGAGGATATTTTGCATTCATTGTCATCAATCATTTATGGGAGATCCCATCTACTATACATTTTCAAAATTAGTATCTAGAGTTATTATTCTTAACTAGATTTAACCCCCTTGTTATATAAATTTAATAGTTTAATCGGAAGTTATATTTTTCGGTCAAACAATTTGGTGCCCGTCTGTGGGGATTTTCTAGCTATGTCATTTATTTAGTTTATTTACAACTGAAAATGGTTACTTAAAAAAAATAGCAAAAAGAACTTCCTTCCCTTTGTATGCATAGATCTAACATGGCAGGTAACAGAGAAAAAAGAACGAGAATAATGATCAACCTCCCAACCAACCTCATGGGCATCATCCACGAGAGCTCTGAAGCAGTAGATGAGGACACAACACCCAATGCCTCACCTAGGCGAGGTGGATTACCCCCTCCCCACTGCAGCATCACAAAATCCCATGGTAAGACCGCCTCCACATCCGTGGAAGAGGAGACACCGCCAGCGATAAAGAAGCTCCTTGAGGCTTGGCTGACTGATACATTGACCAGCGTCCTCCATAAGCCCGTTCAGGACGCGGCCGCAGTAAAGGCGAGATCATGCGCCACACCATCAGTGGGCGAGCAACGTGATCAACCTCCACCCACAAAGACAAGTATTGCTCACAATGTTGTTAACAATGCAAGCGATGACGCTCTCGCTACCATTCTGAAAAGGATGAAGGAAATGGAAAACGAGAACAAGACACTTCGAGATCAAATGAGAGAGCACCAAGAAAGGGTCGATAAAATACCGGGCGCTCCTAAGTTATTGCCGAAGAGAGATGCCAGTCGGTTCGTCGAGCAGCAGTACAATGACGCCGCCGCACCACATGCCATACCAAAGACCTTTAAAATGCCGCCTTACTTAAAAATATATGATGGCACAACCGATCCCGAAGATCATGTGACCCATTACGTCACCGCCGTGAAAGGCAATGATCTTGCCAAAGAACAAGTATCCTCCATTCTGCTAAAGAAATTCGGTGAAATCCTCACGGAAGCTATTAACCTGGTACTCGCAGCTGCCAGCACGTTCCATCGAAACCTTTGAGAAAATGGCCGACAAGTTCGTGACGGCCCATGCCGGGGCTTAGAAGGCCGGGGCAAGAGTGAATGACATCTTTGCTATCAAACAGTTCCCGGGAGAAGGACTAAGGGACTTACTCGCCCGTTTCAACCGAGTGAGAATGACTCTACCCAATGAATCAGAAGGAATGGCGGTAGCCGCTTTTCAAAACGGGTTGAATAGAAATGGTTCGAGAGCGACAAGAAAATAATTAAGTCGGCTCATGAAATACGGCGACAACTTGGGACGAAATACATAATGCATACTGCGCCGAAGTACGAGCAGACGAAGACGACCTTAATGGGCCGACTCATCAACTGACCTCAGTACAAGCAGAATCCAGAAAAGATATCAGAGAAATGATATCAGGAGAGATCCGGCGACCTCACGGCCGAACTGGGAACGACATCTCCCATATGTCAGGACTACCGTTGTATCCTCACCTCGCCATGAAGAAGGCCCACCCCGATCAAAAACAGGGACTCGCCAGAATGAAAGAGTCCCCTTTATTATCCGCTCACAATTTTTGTGTGTCACCTATAGAGATCGTCTACGCCTTGGAGAAGTTCCGACCAAAGGTAAAGTGGCCGCAGAAAATGAGATCAGACGCCCTCTGCGAGTTCCATCAAGAGCGAGGACACAAAACCGAAGATTGTATCGCCCTAAGACAGGAGGTCGTAAACATGCTGCGACAGGGACACCTCAAAGAATTGTTGAGCGATCGGGGAAGAACCAACTTTGCCAGGGGACGCGAACATCATCAAGGGCCACCGAAGCCGCCCTCGCCAGGCCGTACCACCATATGATTATCGGTGGAGGAGACAAAGCTTCCATCAATAGCGTAAAGTTCACCATGACTCACAAGCTCAAACGGTCGATCACCCTTGTATGATAAACTCGAAGAAAGTACCATCTTCGATAAGTCAGATACCAACGATTTGGCATTCCTTCACTATGTCGCTCTTGTTATTTATTACTTTACGAATTTTAGATACCGACGTAAGACGAATTATGGTAGACGACGGGAGCGGTGCGTGTATTATCCATCCCCAAGTACTCACACAAATGAAACTCGAGGACAAGATAGTACCACGTTGCATCACACTAACAGGATATAACAATGCAGTTGAACAAACATCTGGCGAGATCACACTCCCCGTCCTGGCAGGTGGCGTCACTCTGGAGATTACATTCCACATCATGGACCAGGATACGACATACAACGCCATAATATGGCGACCGTAGATACATTCCATGAGGGACATACCCTCCAGCTTGTACCAAGTCATCAAATTCCCAACTCCATGGGGCATATTCAGCATAAGTGGGGAACAACGCACATCATAAGAGTGCTACCACATCTCCCTACACTGCACGGCCGCTCAACAAAGGAGAGACAAAGAGAAAGAAGCATATCAACCAACATGGTCGAGGTTAGTAGGCGACGACATCAAGGATGTCATTAGAGATCCCGATGTGGACGGAGCCGCAGGACCGACCATAGAGGACCTCGATCTCGTTCAGCTAGACGTCAACGACTACAACAAGAAAGCTTACATCGGCTGCAAACTAACCAGGTAAGTTCCGCAAATTTCTAATTGCTAACCCAACTTGTTTGCTTTTAGCCATGCAGCTATGCCAGGTATCCCAAAGGATATCGCCACACATACATTGAGCGTCGACCCACTCTACCCCCCGGTAAGGCAGGTTCGGCGCAAGTTCAACCCCGCAATCAATAACGCGGTGCGCGAAAAAGTGGAAAAACTGCTAGAAAATGGTTCTATCAGAGAGTCAAAGTACCCCCAATGGGTAGCCAACATTGTCATGGTGAAAAAGAAGAACGATAAGTGGCGGATGTGTGTAGACTTCACTGACCTAAAAAAAGCCTGCCCCAGGGACTCGTTCCCTATCCCACATCGACCAGCTCATCGACGCGACAACCGGGCACGAGTTATCAAGTTTCTTGGATGCCAACTCGGGCTACAACAAGATCCTTATGGCGGAAGAGGATTAGGAAAAAGACCACCTTCATCACCCACCAGGGGACGTACTGCTACAGGGTCATGCTTTTCAGATTGAAAAACGCGGGGGCAACTTACCAAAGGTTGGTGATGAGGATGTTCAAAGAACAACTCGAAAATACGATGGAGGTATACATCGACGACATGCTGGTCAAGTCCAAAAGAAGGGAATATCACATCGACCACTTAAGAGAAGCATTCCGCATACTCGGGCTACGACATGAAACTGAACCCCGAGAAATGTGCATTCGACGTGACTTCAGGGAAATTCTTGTCGCAGCGGGGTATCGAGGTCAATCCAGACCAAATCAAGGCTATCGAGGGTATACCAGAGCACTTGACTACCAAAAAGCAAGTCTAAAAGCTAACCGACCGAATAGCCGCTCTGTCAAGGTTCATCTCGCGGTCCTCCGATAAGTGCCACAAGTTCTTTGGCGTACTCAAAAAAGAGAACGGCCTCCAATGGACCCCTGAGTACGTCCAAGCGCTGAAGGAGTCAAAGGTGTACCTATCCTCACCGCCGTTTGTCACGACCCAAAATCCCAACTTGTCGTGATGGCGCCTATCTCGATACTAGGCAAGCCGAAAATCTCAATAAACCAAAACTTCTCTTTAAGGTTGAAAATATAATATTTAAATACAATACAAACACTCCCCAAAACCTGGTGTCACTGAGTACATGAGCATCTAATATGAATACAAGTCTGGAAAATATAGTCTATAATAGTCTGAGACCAAATACAGTAAACAAAGAGATAGAGAAGGAGAGACAAGGTCTGCGGAACATGGCAGCTACCTCAAAATCTCCTGAAAATCAACCGCGCGAAAGGATCAACACCCGCTATGTCCGGGAATACCTGGATCTGCACACGAAGTGCAGGGTGTAGTATGAGTACAACCAACTCAGCAAGTAACAATAATAAATAAGGAACTGAAGATAGTAACGAGCTACACAGTTATGGTTCATTTCCAGTAATTCCAGCAAAGAATAGACATGCTATCAAATCTGGCAGTTTAATGTCAAATCATTTTTTATACAGTTCCTGTTCATGTAATCCGTATATCAACAATCTTTCAAAGATTTCACAACAATGACAGAAAGCAACTAAGTGCAACAACAAATGGAAATCAAGTACAATCAAGTACAACCTCTTAGGACAACAATCACTCACTGGGCTCCCAACCCTCATCACTCCCTGGGATCCCAGCTCTCATCACTCACTCTCAATGGGTACCCGCGCTCACTGGGGGTGTACAGACTCCGGAGGGGCTCCTACAACCCAAGCGCTATAAACTGCACGGACAACTGCTGCACGGACAACTCACGTGCCATAATATAAATATCTGGATCCGCACGGCCAACTCACGTGCTGCACGGCCAACTCACGTGCTATAGTATAATATAAGGATCCGCACGGCCAACTCACGTGCTGCACGGCCAACTCACGTGCTATAGTATAATATAAGGATCAACATGGCTTGCTGCGGCGTACAACCCGATCCCAAAAAAATATCCTCACAATCAGGCCCTCGGCCTCACTCACTAATAAACCTCTCCAGTCTCTCACGCTCTTAATAATCATGAAATCATCCCAAACAACAATGATATGATGTATCAATAATAATAACAGAGACTGAGATAAAATGTGCAAGTAAAAGCTGAGACTGAGTACATATAGCACTTAGCAGGCAATTCAACAAGTACGCGACCTCTGTGGGTCCCAACAGTACTATCACATAGCCTAAGCATGATTTCTAACATGATTTACAGTCAACTTTTATCAACACATAGAGAGCATAACAACAAATTATTCAACTTTACAGTTTTTCGGGACGGACCAAGTTACAATCCCTTCGGTGCACGCCCACACGCCCGTCACCTAGCATGTGCATCACCTCCAAAATAATCACATGATACCAAAATCCGGGGTTTCATACCCTCAGGACCAGATTTAAAACTGTTACTTACTTCAAGCCGTGAAATTCTTATTCTGCAATGTCCTTTCCTCGTGAATTGGTCTCCAAACGCCTCGAATCTGGCCATAAATAATTCGTTTCAGTCAATAAAATTTATTGAAATTAATTCCATAAGAAAATAATAATTTTTCATAAAAATCCGAAAATTAGCTCAAAAATCGCCCGTGGGGCCCACGTCTCGGAACTCGACAAAAGTCACAAAATCCGAAATCCATTCAACCACGAGTCTAACCATACTAATTTTATCAAAATCCGACCCCAACTCGATCCTCAAATCTTCAATTTAAACTAAGAGGGTTTTCAAACTTTTCCAACTTAATTCGCCAATTAAATGATAAAAACAACCATGGATTCGGGTAATTTAAATATTGAGTTAAGAACACTTACCCCGTTGTTTTCCTTGAAAAACACCCGAAAATCGCTTCTTCCCGAGTTCAAATCCGTCAAAAACTTAAACTCTTTGTCCAGACCTCTCTTCTTCACGAACGCGACAGGTCCCTCGCGTTCGTGAAGCACCACTCGACTGCCCACAATTTTAACCCTTTGCGAACGCGACCGTGGCTTTGCGAACGCGAAGCTTTGCAAATCTTACCCTTCACGAACGCGACCACGGCTTCGCAAATGCGAAGCTTTACCAGCTCAGACCTTCGCGAACGCGTAGAATAAGGACCCGGGGGTCCCCAATAGCCTCACTCCTCTTCGCGAACGCGACACCTACCACGGGTTCGCGATGCACACACAGACCATACCTTCGCGTTTGCGTCCTCCCCTTTGCGGACGCGAAGAACAAAACCTCACACTCAGAAAACACTCTTCGCGAACGCGAAGGAGAAAATCAGAAAAATGCAGCAACAGATATCAACAATCTCACAAAGGCCAAAAATGATCCGTTAACCATCCAAAACTTACCCGAACCCCTCGGGACCTCAACCAAATATACCAACAAGTCCTGAAACATCATACGGACTTAGTCGGACCCTCAAATCACCTCAAACAACGCTAAAGCCATAAATTACACCCCAATTCAAGCTTAATGAACTTTGAAATTTCTAATTTTTACAAACGACTCCGGAACCTACCAAATCACGTCCGATTTACCTCAAATTTTGTGCACAAGTCATAAATGACATAACGGAGGTACTCAAATTTTCAGAATCGGATTTCGACCCCGTTATCAAAAAGTCAACCCCCCGGTCAAACTTCCCAAAGATTCAACTTTCGGCATTTCAAGCTTAATTCCCCTACGGACCTCCAAATAATATTTTGGACACGCTCCTAAGCCCAAAATCACCCTACAGAGCTATTGGGATCATCAAAATTTAAATCCGAGGTCATTTACACATAGGTCCATATTCATTTCACTTTTCTAACTTAAATTTTCAATTATAAGACTAAGTGTCTCATTTCACTTCGAATTCCTTCCGGACCCGAATCCACTAACCCGGTAAGTCATAAAACAATTATAAAGCATAAATTGAGCAGTAAATGGGAGAACGGGGTTATAATAATCAAAACAACCGGCCGGGTCGTTACATTCTCCCCCTCTTAAACAAACGTTCGTCCTCGAACGGGTTTAGAACAATACCCTGGGTCTCAAATAAATGTGGATATTTGCTCCGCATCTCCTGCTCAATCTCCCAAGTAGCTTCTCCGACTGGATGGCCTCTCCACTGCACCTTCACTGATGCTATGTTCTTTGACCTCAGCTTTCGAACCTGCTGGTCTAAAATAGCCACCGGCTCCACATCATAAGTCAAATTACCGTAACTGTACTGTACTGAAATTTAGAATGTGAGACGGATCCCCGACATACTTTCGGAGCATGGATACATGGAACACTGGATGAACACCTGATAGACTAGGTGGCAAAGCAAGTTCATAAGCCACCTCCCCAATTTCCTTAAGTATCTCAAAAGGCCCAATATACCGAGGGCTCAACTTGCCCTTTTTCCCGAACCTCAACACACCCTTCATGGGTGAAATCTTGAGCAGAACCTTCTCCCCAACCATGTGAACAACAACACGAACCTTCCTGTCGGCATAACTCTTCTGTCTAGACTGTGCCGTGCGAAGCCGTTCCTGAATTACTTTGACCTTCTCTAAATCATCCTGAACCAAGTCAGTACCCAATAGTCTAACCTCACTAGGCTCAAACCAACCCACCGGAGACCGACACCGTCTCCCATATAAAGCTTCATACGGAGCCATCTGAATGCTTGACTGGTAGCTATTATTGTAAGCAAACTCTGTGAGTGATAGAAATTGATCCCAAGAACCCCCAAAATCAATGACACAAGCGCATAACATATCCTCCAATATCTGAATAGTGCGCTCGGACTGTCCGTCCGTCTAAGGGTGAAATGATGTACTCAACTGAACCTGTGTGCCTAATTCTCGCTGCACTGCCCTCCAAAACTGTGAGGTAAACTGCGTACCCCGATCTCAAATAATAGACACTGGCACACCGTGTAGGCGAACAATCTCGCGAATATAAATTCTAGCCAACCGCTCCGAAAAATAATTAGTACCGACTGAAATAAAATGTGCGGACTTGGTCAGCCGATCTACTATCACCCAAACAACATCAAACTTTCTCAAGGTCCGTGGGAGCCCAACTACGAAATCCATGGTAATACGCTCCCATTTCCACTCCAGAATTTCAAGTCTCTGAAGCAATCCTCCCGGCCTATGATGTTCATACTTCACCTGTTGACAATTTAGACACCGAGCTACAAACCCAACTATATCCTTCTTCATCAGCCTCCACCAATAGTGCTGCCTCAAATCCTGATACATCTTCGCGGCACCTGGATGAATAGAGTACCGCAAACTATGAGCTTCCTGGAGAATCAGCTCACGCAAACCATCTACATTAGGCACACATAGCCTTCCCTGCACCCGTAATACACCGTCATCTCCAATAGTGACTTCTTTGGCATCACCGTGCTGAACCTTATCCTTAAGGACAAGCAAATGTGGATCATCATACTGGCGTTCTCTGATGCGATCATATAAAGAAGACCGAGAAACCACACAGGCCAAAACTCGATTCGGCTCGGAAACATCCAATCTAACAAACTGATTAGCCAAGGTCTGAACCTCCAAGGCTAAAGGCCTCTCTTCTACCGGTAAGTATGCTAAGCTACCCAAACTCTTTGCCTTACGACTCAAGGCATCGACCACCACATTGGCCTTTCCGGGATGATAGAGAATGGTGATATCATAATCCTTAAGCAACTCCAACCACCTTCACTGCCGCAAGCTAAGATCCTTCTGTTTAAACAAATATTGTAGACTCCGATGATCGGTATACACCTCACACTGGACACCGTACAAGTAATGCCGCCAAAATTTCAAGGCATGAACAATAGCTGCTAACTCAAGATCTTGGATTGGATAATTCTTCTCATGTACCTTTAACTGTCTGGACGCATAGGCAATCACCCTACCGTCTTGGATCAGCACTGTGCCGAGACCAATACGTGACGCATCACAATACACAGTATAAGGCTGTGAACTTGTAGGCAACACCAATACTGGAGCTGTAGTCAAAGCTGTCTTGAGCTTCTGAAAGCTCTCTTCACATTTATCCGACCACCTGAACAGAGCACCTTTCTGGGTCAATTTAGTCATAGGCGATGCAATAGACAAGAAACCCTCCACGAAACGACGATAATAACCGGCCAAGCCGAGAAAACTCTGAATCTCAGTAACTGAGGATGGTCTAGGCCAGTTCTGAACTGCCTCAATTTTCTTCGGATCCACCTTAATAACTTCACTGGACACTATATGCCCCAAGAATACCACCGAACTAAGCCAGAACTCATACTTAGAGAATTTAGCATAAAGTCTCTCCTCTCTTAGCCTCTGTAATACAATACCCAAGTATTGTGCATGCTCCTCCTGGCTACGTGAGTACACCAGAATATCATCAACAAATACCACGACAAATAAATCAAGATATCTAAAATATACTATTCATCAAATGCATAAATGCTGCTAGGGCATTGGTTAGCCCAAAAGACATCACAAGAAATTCATAGTGGCCATAACGAGTCCTGAATACCGTCTTTAGAATATCCGAATCCCGAATTTTCAACTGGTGATACCCAGACCTCAAATCAATTTTGGAGAACACCCTCGCTCCCTGAAGCTGGTCAAATAAATCATCAATACGAGGCAATGGATATTTATTCTTGATTGTAACTTTGTTTAACTGCCTATAATCAATGCACATCCGCAGAAGTACCATCTTTCTTTTTCACAAACAGAATCGGTGCAACCTAAGGTGACACACTAGGCTTAATAAACCCCTTTTCAAGGAGTTCTTGAAGTTGCCTTTTCAATTCTTTTAACTCAGCTGGTGCCATACGATACGGAGGAATAAAAATGGGCTGAGTGCCCTGCACCAAGTCAATACCGAAATCAATATCCCTGTCGGGTGGCATACCCGGCAGGTCTGCAGGAAATACATCCGGAAAGTCTCGCACGACCGGTACTGAATCAATAATAGGAGAATCTGCATCAACATCTCTCACAAAGGCCAAATATGACAAGCATCCCTTTCCAACCATACGTTGGGCCTTCAAATAAGAAATTACCCTGCTAGGAACAAGATCTAGAGAACCCCTCCATTCAACCTTTGGCAACTCCGGCATCGTCAACGTCACAATTTTTGCGTGATAGTCCAGAATAGCATGATATGGAGACAATCAATCCATACCCAGGATTACATCGAAATCAACCATACCAAGTAATAAGAGATCAACTCTAGTCTCTAGTTCCCCAATAGTTACCACACACGACCGATACACACGATCCACAGTAATAATATCGCCCACCGGTGTAGATACACAAACAGGTGAAACTAAGGACTCACAAGGCATATCCAGATAATGAGCAAAATATGATGATACATATGAATAAGTGGAACCAGTGTCAAATAATATAGAAGCCTCCCTGTGGCACACTGAAACAATACATGTGATCACTGCGTTTGAGGAAACAACATCTGGCCTGGCAGGAAAAGTATAGAATCGAGCCTACCCGCCTCCTGATCGGCCTCCCCCTCTTGGGCGACCCCTAGCTGCCTAACCCCCACCCCGAGATGGCAGGGCGGGTGGTGTAACTGCTAGTGCTGGTGCCGTCGGTCGAGAAACCTGCTGTGGAGCCCCGCTCAACAGCCTAGGACACTCTCTCTTGAAGTGACCAAATTCTCCGCACTCGAAACAACCCTTCCTCTGACGGAACTGCCGCTCCTGATAACCTGAGGAATGACCTGCAGAAGCCTGCGCGGACGAGGTATGATGAGAACTCTGCACTGGTAGTGCACTGAATGAAGACTAGCCTGAGTGAGCACTGTAAGAACCATGGCTAGCTGATGCACCACGATGAGCTGGACGACCCGTCTGAGTGTGTCTATAAGAACGACCCCTACCACGGTAAAATTGACCCCCTGAAGGAACACCACTGTAATCACTCGGACCACGAGGCCTCTTAGCTTCTCTCTCTCCATGTTCCTGGTTACGAACCATCTCTATCTGCCGACCAATGTCCACTACCTCATCAAAAGTAGCACTAGATATTCTCTCCCTAGTCATAAGTAACCGCAACTGATATGTGAGGCCATCAATACCTCCTAATCCTCTCCCTATCAGTGGGAACCAACCAGACTGCGTGACGAGCCAGCTCAGAAAATCTCATCTCGTACCGCGTCACTGACATATCATCCTGGCGAAGCTGTTCAAACTGTCTGCGCAGCTCTTCTCTGTGGGACTGAGGTACGAACTTCTCCAAAAAGACCACGGAGAACTGATGCCAAGTAAGGGGTGCTACGCCAATAGGCCTATGCCTCTCGTAGGTCTCCCACTATCTGAATGCAACCCGAGAAAACTGAAAAGTAGTGTATGAGACCCTACTGGTCTCCAGAATACCCGCTGTCCGAAGCATCCGTTGACACCTATCCAGAAAATCCTGAGCATCCTCTGACTCAGTACCGCTAAATGGTGGAGGTCGAAGCCTCTCAAATCTCTCAAGTCTCCTCTGCTCATCATCTGCCATAATAGGAACTACCGGGACCTGAGCAGCTGCAACCGGCTGGACTGGTAGTGCCCCCGGTATCTGAAGTCCCTGTACTACCTGGTCTGGAGTACGGGCAACAGGGGTATGAGTACCTCCCCCGGCCTGAGAAGTGGCAGGTGCGGCCTGAGCCGAAACCACCTGAGCAAGACCAGTCAATGCAGGCTGCCAATATCTAGGCCAAAGTCTCCTGAATGCCTGCAATCTCAATGGGCACAGCTGGTGCCTGAGCTGATCCTGTCGGCTCAGCTATATCCGTAATCTGCTCCTGAGCTGGAGCAACTGGTGGTACTACATGTGCTGGACCAATTGTGGTACGAGCTACACCTCGACCTCTACCTCGGCCCCGACCTCTACCACAGCCCCGACCTCTCGCGGCCCTAAATGGTAGCACTGGTGGCTGACCGTCAGATCCGGTAGTACGTGTCCTCACCATCTGTGAGAGAATAAAATAGCAAAAATTTAGTTTCGAGAATCAACAAATTCGCACGACAGAATACAAGAAAGTAAAATTTTCCTAAGGGTTCTGCAGCCTCTCGAAGATAAGTACAGACGTCTCCGTACCGATCCGCAAGACTCTACTAAACCTGCTCATGACTCGTGAGACCTATGTAACCTAGGCTATGATACCAACTTGTCACGACCCAAAATCCTAACTTGTCGTGATGGCGCCTATCTCGATACTAGGCAAGCCGAAAATCTCAATAAACCAAAACTCCTCTTTAAGGTTGAAAATATAATATTTAAATACAATACAAACACTTCCCAAAACCTGGTGTCACTGAGTATATGAGCATCTAATATGAATACAAGTCTAGAAAATATAATCTATATATAATAGTCTGAGACCAAATACAGTAAACAAAGAGATAGAGAAGGAGAGACAGGGTCTGCGGAACACGACAGCTACCTCAAAATCTCCTGAAAATCAATCGCGTGAAAGGATCAACACCCGCTATATCCGGGAACACTTGGATCTGCACACGAAGTGCATGGTGTAGTATGAGTACAACCAACTCAGCAAGTAACAATAATAAATAAGGAACTGAAGATAGTAACGAGCTACACAGTTATGGTTCATTTTCAGTAATTCCAGCAAAGAATATACATGCTATCAAATCTGGTAGTTTAATGTCAAATCAATTTTTATACAGTTCCTATTCATGTAATCCGTATATCAACAATCTTTTAGAGATTTCATAACAATGACAGATAGCAACTAAGTGCAACAACAAATGAAAATCAAGTACAACCTCTTAGGACAACCATCACTCACTGGGCTCCCAGCCCTCATCACTCCCTGGGCTCCCAGCCCTCATCACTCACTCTCAATGGGTACCCGCGCTTACTGGGGGTGTACAGACTCCGGAGGGGCTCCTACAGTCCAAGCGCTATAAACTGCACGGATAACTCACGTGCTGCACGGACAACTCACATGCTACACGGACAACTCACGTGCCATAATATAAATATCTGGATCCGCACGGCCAACTCACATGCTCCACGGCCAACTCACGTGCTATAGTATAATATAAGGATCCGCACGACCAACTCACGTGCTGCACGGCCAACTCACGTGCTATAGTATAATATATATAAAGCCAACATGGCTTGCTGCGGCGTGTAGCCCGATCCCAAAAACATATCCTCACAATCAGGCCCTCAGCCTCACTCAGTCATAAACCTCTCCAGTCTCTCGGGCTCTTAATAATCATAAAATTAGCCCAAACAACAATGATATGATGTATCAATAATAATAACAAAGACTGAGATAAAATGTGCAAGTAAAAGCTGAGACTGAGTACATATAGCATTTAGCAGGCAATTCAACAAGTACGCGACCTCTGTGGGTCCCAACAGTACTATCACATAGCCTAAGCATGATTTCTAACATGATTTACCGTCAAATTTTATCAACACATAGAGAGCATATAGCTAACAACAAATTATTCAACTTTACAGTTTCCTGGGACGGACCAAGTCACAATCCCTTCGGTGCATGCCCACACGCCCATCACCTAGCATGTGCATCACCTCCAAAATAATCACATGATACCAAAATCCGGGGTTTCATACCCTCAGGACCAGATTTAAAACTGTTACTTACTTCAAGCCGTAAAATTCTTATTCTGCAATGTCCTTTCCTCGTGAATTGGTCTCAAAACGCCTCGAATCTGGCCATAAATAATTTGTTTCAATCAATAAAATTTATTAGAATTAATTCCATAAGAAAATAATAATTTTCCATAAAAATCCAAAAATAAGCTCAAAAATTGCCCGTGGGGCCCACGTCTCGGAACTCGACAAACGTTACAAAATCCGAAAGCCCATTCAACCACGAGTCTAACGTTACCAATCTTATCAAAATCCGACCCCAACTCGACCCTCAAATCTTCAATTTAAACTAAGAGGGTTTTCAAACTTTTCCAACTTAATTCGCCAATTAAATGTTAAAAACAACCATGGTTTCGGGTAATTTAACCAATATTGAGTTAAGAACACTTACCCTGTTGTTTTCCTTGAAAAACTCCCAAAAATCGCCTCTTCCCGAGCTCAAATCCGTCAAAAATTAAAAATGGGATGAAGTCCCATTTTCAGAACTTAAACTCTCTGTCCAGGCCTCTTTTCTTCGCAAACGCGACAGGTCCCTCGCGTTCGCAAAACACCACTCGATTGCCCATAATTTTAACACTTCGCGAATGCGACCGTGGCTTCCCGAACGCGAAGCTTTGCAAATCTAACCCTTCGCGAACCGCGACCACGACTTTGCGAACGCGAAGCTTTACCAGCTCAGACCTTCGCAAACGCGAACGCCACCTCGCGAACACGTAGAACAAGGACCCGGGGGTCCCCAATAGCCTCACTCCTCTTCGCGAACGCGACACCTACCACGCATTCGCGATGCACACACAGATCATACCTTCGCGGATGCGAAGAACAAAACCTCACACTCAGAAAACACTCTTCGCGAACGCGAAAGAGAAAATCAGAAAAATGTAGCAGCAGATATCAGCAATCTCACCAAGGCCAAAAATGATCCGTTAACCATCCAAAACTTACCCGAGCCCCTCGGGACCTCAACCAAATATACCAAAAAGTCCTAAAAGATCATACGGACTTAGTCGAACCCTCAAATCACCTCAAACAATGCTAAAACCATGAATTACACCCCAATTCAAGCCTAATGAACTTTGAAATTTTTAATTTCTACAAATGACTCCGGAACCTATCAAATCACGTCCGATTTACCTCAAATTTTGTGCACAAGTCATAAATGACATAATGGAGGTACTCAAATTTTTAGAATCGGATTTCGACCCCGTTATCAAAAAGTCAACCCCTCGGTCAAACTTCCCAAAAATTCAACTTTCGGCATTTCAAGCCTAATTCCTATACGAACCTCCAAATAGTATTTCAGACACGCTCCTAAGCTCAAAATCACCCTATGGGCTATTGGGGTCATCAAAATTTAAATTCGAGGTCGTTTACACATAGGTCCATATCCGGTCCACTTTTCTAACTTAAATTTTTAATTATAAGACAAAGTGTCTCATTTCACTTCGAATTCCTTCCAGACCCGAATCCACTAACCCAGTAAGTCATAAAACAATTATAAAGAATAAATTGAGCAGTAAATGGGGGAATGCGGTTATAATAATCAAAACAACCGGCCGGGTCGTTACACCGTTGCTCTCAAAACCGGAACCAGGACAACCTCTTCTTATTTATCTCGCCGTGTCCGAGGTAGCTGTGAGCGCTGTCTTAGTCCAAGAAAATAAAGGTACGCAATCTCCCATCTATTACATTAGCAAAATGCTGGTCGACGCCGAGACGAGGTACCCCCACCTTGAAAAACTAGCCCTGGCCTTAGTCGTAGCTTCACGGAAGCTTAGACCCTATTTCAATGCCATCCCATCTCAGTCATCACAACTTTCCCCCTAAAAAGCATTTTGCACAAACCCGAACTTTCGGGCAGATTGGCCAAATGGGCTATTGAACTACAATAAAGTCTCATTTTACATATCGACCGCGAACGACAATAAAGTCTCAGGTCCTCGCCGACTTCAGTGCGCACATATTTCCCGAAGTCGAAAAGGAAGCCGTCCACACTCCTTCCCAAATACACGACCTCTGGGTGAATACACTGACGGTGCATCTAACGTATCGGGGTCCGAGCTGGGACTTGTACTCGAAGCCCCAACAGGCAAAGTGATTCGCCAGTCCATAAGATGCCCGGACATGACTAACAACGAGGCCGAGTATGAGGCCGTAATTATAGGTTTAAGACTAGCACTCAAATACGGAGCAAAGCGACTAAGGATGCATTGCGACTTTCAGCTCGTGGTCAACCAAGTCACAGGGACTTTCCAAATCAAGGAGCAGAGGTTACAAAAATACCAGACCAAAATATGCAAACTACTACCCGAGTTCGACGAAGGTCAGCTCGACCAGATTCCCCGAGAACAAAATATTGAGGCAGACGACCTCGCCAAATTAGCGGCAGCAACCAAAAACATCACAATCGGAGACCGAAATATGGTCCACCTCCTCAACTCGTCGATATACCAAATCGAGGTAAGAACTATAAACCTTACTTGGGACTGGCGCAACCGTATTATTACATATTTGCAGGACGGCACACTCCCCAGTGAAAAAAAGAGGCTAAGAAGCTGCGAATGCAAGTGGCCAGGTACAACCTTGTTCACAACGACTTGTACAAAAGGACATATGGCGCCCCTAGTAAAATGCTTGGGCCCAAATCAGACGCTACGCGTCCTTGAAGAAGTGTACGAAGGTCACTGTGGAGCTCATTCCGGTAATCGAGCTTTGGTTAGGTGCCTCATACAAGTAGGATACTATTGGCCTACCATGAAAAAGAGGCCGCAAATTTCGTAAAAAAATGCCAGCAATGCTAGAAGTACGCCCCAATGATCCACCAAGCAGGCGAACACCTACACTCAGAAACTTCCCCTTGGCCATTCATCAAATGGGGAATGGATATCGTAGGCCCCCTCCCGGCCGGATGAGGTAACGTATGATTTCTCTTAGTTTTAACTGACTATTTCTCTAAATGGGTAGAAGCAGGAGCATTCGCCTAAATACGCGAACATGAAGTAATCGCCTTCATATGGAAGAACATCATATGCCGTTTTGGTCTCCCCAAAGAAATCAACTGCGACAACGGACCTCAATTTGCAGGAAAGAAGGTCACCGACTTTTTCGAAAAATGGTACATCAAAAGAATACTGTCAACGCCGTACCACCCCGTGGGTAACGGGCAAGGGGAATCCTCCAACAAGTAAATACTGAACATCATGAAAAATAAGCTCGAAGACGCCAAAGGACTGTGGCTGGAAATATTACCAGAAGTACTTTGGGCCTACCGAACAACGCCAAAAACGAGCACAGGTGAAACGCCATACTCGTTAGTTTATGGGACTGATGCAGTAATACCAGTCGAGGTCGGAGAGCCCAGCCAAAGATACTTCCGTGAAAGCGAACCCCAGAACGATGACAGTAGAAGGCAGGAGCTCGATGAAGTCGAGGAATGAAGAGATATGGCCTACGTGAGAATGGTCGCCCAAAAACAGCAAGCAGAACGCTACTATAACAAAAGAGCAAAAATCAGGCCGCTTAAAGTCGGGGACTACGTGCTGAAAGCTAAAACACAAGTAAGCAAAGACCCACGAGAAGGAAAACTAGGAACAAAATAGGACGGCCCCTACAAAATCACGGCAGCGGTAGGCAAAGGGTCATTCACACTAGAAACAATGGAAGGAAAATGACTACCAACAACTAGAACATTACACACCGCAAGTACTTCAACTTTTAAAGGACGAGGTCCCCAAAGTTGCACTCTTTTTCCCTTACTCGAGTTTTGTCCCAATTAGGTTTTCTCAAGGAGGTTTTTAATGAGGCAAGGACGGGGATACTTCGGGATTGAAGTGTGCCTAGATGAGGGCATTGATCGAATAGTTCATTGCTCTATCTTTCACTATTTTTCCAATTCGACCAAAGAAGGGACTAGATAGACTGGGACTGAACTACCAGCCAACACCCGGAAAATATGTAAATCTCTCCAAGAATATGAATAAAGCACAAGCACATGTTTACCCCCGCTCTCCCCTAGTAAAGGTTACATTCGACCTCGTTCGAACAAACACCTAATCAGCCCACAACCTCAATATAATGTTACATTCAACCTCGTTCGAATTAACACCTACTCGGCCCACGACCTCATTTAATTAATATAAGGTTACATTCGACTTCGTTCGAATTAATACCTAATCGGCCCACGACTTCAATTAATATAAGGTTATATTCGACCCCGTTCGAATTAACACCTACTCGGTCCACGACCTCATTTAATTAATATAAGGTTACATTCGACCTCGTTCGAATAAACACCTATTCGGCCCACGGCCTCAATTAAGTAAAGGTTATATTCGACCTCGTTCGAACAAATACCTAATCAGCCCACGGCCTCAATATAAGGTTACATTCGACCTCATTCGAATTAACACCTACTCGGCCTACGACCTCAGTTAATTAATATAAGGTTACATTCGACCTCGTTCGAACAAACACCTAATCGGCCCACGACCTCAATATAAGGTTACATCCGACCTTATTCGAATTAACACTCGACCCACGGCCTCATTTAATTAATATAAGGTTACATTCGACCTCGTTCGAATTAACACCTAATTGGCCCACGACTTCAATTAATATAAGGTTACATTCGACCTCGTTCGAATTAACACCTACTCGGCCCACGACCTCATTTAATTAATATAAGGTTACATTCGACCTCATTCGAATAAACACCTATTCAGCCTACGACCTCATTTAATTAAAGGTGACATTCGACCTCGTTCGAATAAACAACTATTCGGTCCACAAACAAATTTGTTACGACAGAGGCAATCAAGCAACAAAATAAGAAAAACGCACAAATCCGAACAAAGAAAAGATGCCAGGTACGAATAACAAAACTAACATTTCATACTATATAGTTTTTTACAAAGGCTGCACGCCTACAAAAGTACACACGTCCGCGACTAAGTCAAAAAAAAGAACTAATCGCCACCCGGCTCAGCAGCGCCACCAGCTTGATCGCCAGACCGTCTTCACCCATCTCATCGCCTTCGCCAACAAGATATTCATCCTCATACCATGCACCCTGTTCAATCCGATCCGGGCTCGCACCTTCCTTATCATCGCCAGCTTCCGGTGTAGCGGGATCGTAGCCACAAGCAAATCGAGCGTTACGCCCTTTAACACGTGCATCCTCGAAGACGGCTTCTGAAATCTCCCCCGCCCCCATCAGATCCCTGAATATATCCAGTTGAGCCTTGGCGTGAATCCACTCATCGTATAAATTCTGAGGAGTATCAGGAAAAGAAGAAACGCGGGAGGAGGACGGCTGAGCCAATAACTACACCTTCTCGGCCTCAAGAGCGACAACTCGATCGCTAAGGCCCAAAGCTTCTTTTTCTAACTCCCCTATCCGCTCATCAAGTCTCTCCTCTTTGAGCCTAGCCGTCTCCAAAGCGCAATCCCACTCAAAATGGAGAACATAGATAGCGACCTCTAAAGCCTCCGTTTTCCTCGCAGCCGATAACTGAGCCGACTTTGCCTTCTCCAAACCCACTACCTTCTCGGCGACCTCGCCACTCAAAGCGACAAGGGGCGGAGCTACAGTAGTGGGTGCGGGTTCGGGCAAACCCAGTGACTTTTTTCGGAACCCTGTATTTGTATTGAAATATTTACTAAATCTATATAAATATATACTGCCGAATCCAGTAACAAAAGGGGTCTTGGTTCAATGGTAAGGGCTGTGGGTTCGCTGGGAAAGATGGGGGTTCGATTCCCGCTGAAAGCAGTGTTTTATTTTAAAATTTAGAACCCACACACTTAAATCCCTAGCTCCGCCTCTGAAAACGACCACTTGGAGCTGACACTCCTCGAGCTCGGTGCGCAATGAGACTACTTGGGCTTGAAGATCGACACATTGGGCCTCGACCCCCCTGCTCACCTCGAGCTCCTCTTTTTTGTCCCTCAACACCCCCTCAAGTTCACTACATTTTCCGATGACCCTCACCAACTCGTCATCATTCTCCTTCAGTTCATCTCGGAGGGCCCGTAAATTGCTGCTCCCACCAAGCTGCCTGCAAAGCTCGCGGTGCTTATCACTATATTCGCAATATTTTTGCTCCATCTTATGGAAAATGGCCTTACGCCTGTCCTCTCAGTGGGCGTTCTCGATCTCCAAGATCACGGTCTGAAAGAAAGCCAGAGCGAGTAAGAACAAAATCGGATCCAACATACAAAACGAAGAAAGCATAAAAAATGAAGAAAGATCAAAGGCTTACCCTAAGAGTGAGGCCAACTGTGCTCCTCAACAAAGTATCGTCCTTCAGTTTCTCGAGGGTCTTACCCTCCACATCGGAACATAGGGGACCAAGGGAAGGGATTAACTAGAAGATCCCGGTCCAAAGGGATCGCAATAGTCCGCGTGCTCCCCTCCAATCTCACCTCGAGCCTGGTGAGTCCTTCCCCCATCATCCTAAATTCCTCGGCGTACATATCAGAGCCCATCTCATAGCCTTCTTCGGCTACACTTTTCCCCTTTATGTCAACCCGGGACGAATGGTCCTCTGCTGGTAACGAGGTCGATGGCTCGTCCTCTCGTAGGGCGTCAGGGACTCTCGCCGACGGTCCCTCAAAATCCATTACGGCCTCAGGGAGCAGCGTACATCCCTCAGCCTCCGACGACGGCGAGATCATAGTCGGCAGCTCAGCGCCATCTCCAAGGTCAATGGTCGCCGTTTCTCGTACAACAAAATCCGCCATCACCGAACCCCCGCACGAGCAGCTTTTCCGCCAATATCTACAAATTACCTCTTGCGAAAAAGCGAGTTATCATCATTCGGTGATGATCATTCCTCATCATCCTCATTATTAGATAACTTAAAGGGGAAGTCGAAAGCCCTGCTGCAGTAGTCGACAACCGAGCAGGCCTCGCCACCGTAGAAAGAATAGAAGCAACTTTCTTCTTACGGAATGTCGGAGCGGGAGCCTTCTGCCTTCTCGAAGGTCCTCGGGCTGCAAAAGAAAAATTGAAGAACTGTCACGTCATGCTCAAAATTGTAACGAGTGACTATGAGATCAAAACAGAATGAACAAACTCACCGCTCATTGAAATCTTGGGCACGAATTTCTTGATAAAAGCAGGCCATTCGCGAATCTCCACCGTGTGAGGCAAGACTTGGCTGACACAGTCATGAATATCTACAACCAAAGGAAGGGGCAAAGTCTCGGCTAAGCGAGGAAAAGACGAGATATTAGATTACGATTAAAGCAGGCAAAATAAATGCTTAGCAAGAGACTTACGGGCATAGTTCCAAGCCTCGGGAAACCCACTCGCGTTGGCCACCACGTCCTCGGTCTTAGTGAAGAAGTAGTTGATCCAGAATTGACAATTTACTTTATCGTCAATCTTCACTACCAAACTCTTACTTCCTCGGTGACGAAGATGCAACATCGTCTCCTATAGAAATTAGGTGCGAAGAGGTGCATCAGGTGGCGAAGAGAGATCCCGCGGCCAGCCAATTCCGCGTATTTCGTCAATATGCGGATGAGTTTGTAAATATAAGGTGAAAGTTAGGACGGGCAGACGCCATAGTAGCGGCAGAATTCCTCTGCCAAGGGGAGAAAAGGAAAGGAGTAGCAAACATAGAATGGATATGCGTAGAACGCGCAGTATCCGAGGCGATGTATCTGCACCACATCACGCCCCGTCGGGACCCGATCGATGTGGGCCGGGATTTTGAACTTCGCTCTAAAGTCATCAAGAACGACCTCGTTCATCACCGATTCAGAGGCCTCAGGGTCGTCTTCGGGTAAATTTGAAAAATCAGATCTAGGCTTTTCACTACGAGAAATTATTTCCTCCACCGTAGGAAATCTATCATCCTCGAGGGCAGCAGAAGCATCATCGCCATGAGGAGGCATGCGTACCACCAAGGGGGTAGGGTTGGATTCCATACCAGAACCGGAGGTTGCGTTAACCATAGTCTCGAAGGAGGATGTCATAAGCACAGAAATTGGAAGCAATGGTCACTAGAATCGGGGGAGGGCACACGCAATGATGAAGCAAAATGAAGACTCGGATTCAATATGGAAAATGGAAGAGAGAAATGCAAGGGATTCAATATGGAAAATGGAAGAGAGAAACGCAGGGGATTCGATATTAGATGAAAGAAAAACAAACACAAATGGCCTCAAATCCTTATTTATAAGAGTTCGAGTGCCAAAACCAAGAAATCAGACCATCATTACCCAGCTCAGTTATCGAAACGGCAGAGGCACAAGAAACGACGCAAAGCATCGGGAAAACGCGTCATAATGACGCATGATGTCATGACGTTATTCTGAAACACTACATCCCCAAAGTTTGCAACTTACGAAAAGTCATGCTGCCACCTCGCCTAAAGCACCGCTACCCAATTTGTTCTCCCAATTTCTTCAAACAACGATAAACAGAGTCCGCTCATCAAGGCCGTCCGACCTCGGCCTTAATAAGCGGAGGGACTAACTGAATAGGCCAAAAATCTGCCTTTGGAATATTTAGCATAAAATGGCATTGAAGAACGTCATCGGCCGATCTCACCCAAGACAACGAGATTAATGGCCGAGGCATCGATATGAGCCGTGGTCACGACATCTATAGAGATCGCGGTCAAGATGTCAACAAGGGTCGAGGTCGAGATCGACTGCTAATGATAAGACTTGTAACGGTTAATTTATCAGAACAGAGTATTAAAAAGGGAATATTCTAGTGAATATTCCTAATATTTGTACTATTACGGTTTTCTAAGAAAAAAGGTCCCATATATATAGAAAGAAGAGACAATGATAGGGGCATGTAATATTGATTCTGATAAGAACACTTTTGAAACGAAGAGTTTCTCTCTTGTAAAAATACAAAGACTACCTTTTGATAAATATTCTAGGCCATATCATTCTCACATTTCCACCAGATCCGAAGATTGTTCATACGAATCTCGGACTTATCTTCATTCATCATTGTCAGGAGAAATATTCGTTCAATCTACTCATTATTAGGTCAATCTTTCTCCTTATTTACTTAACTTCCATTTATTGCCATTTATTGTTAGTTACACCTACATTAATGTTCACGCTTGAAGGATATTTTGCATTCATTGTCATCAACCATTTATGGGAGTTGTCCCATCTACTATACGTTTTCAAGATTAGTATCTAGAGTTATTATTCTTAACTAGATTTAACCCCTTGTTATATAAATTTAATAGTTTAATCGGAAGTTATATTCTTCGGTCAAACACCATCAAAAGTACATTTGGTTGAACTAGAAACACTATAAGCCTTGCCTATATTTAGCATTTCTAGTATTGGTCCTAGCTCCCTAGTCGTGCATCCTTTTGCCTCCCCAATAGGCTCATATTTTTCAGTCTCACTTTAGCCGTTACATCGATTCCCATACCTTTAGCTTCAAGAATTGAAAGACCTGCTTCTACCACCATTTCTTCTTGCTTCCCAACATTGTTCAAAATTGAATTCTCAAAATTAGAATCAGTATCAAAAGTCTTCCCCACAAAATCAATTGCTCCATTTTCTAGTTGATCAATAATTAGCATTTCATCAAACACTTGTTGCACGTGAGTTCTAAAAACCATTTTGCCATACACAGCAAAAGGGTGAAGACTCTGCAGAAAACTCAATCTCAGTCTTGTCGACTCTGTTATCCTCTAGTCCATCCGCATCAAGCACCAATTCCATTTGTGTGGGACTATTATCTTTGTTGCATACAGAAGTGATGCCAAAATTAAGAGTTTCAGAAATACAAACCTTGTGAAAAATGTCAGGATTAGTAGCAAATCCTGAGGTAGGAAAAGATATGGTTTGATGGTGCTGAGTTTCGACAACATATGAGGACGTCGATTCAAGGTTCTTTGCTGGACGACCCAGTCCATGGTCAGCTTCCACCATTCCTGTCTGCTCTGAAAATAACTTGGATATGGCAGAAATTGCACAATTGCCGGTACTATTACCAATAACAGTTGGAATCCTCTCAACAAACGGAAATTTGACGGGAATATAACTATCAACAACGGTGTTATTAAGAAGTTGCTCTTGTGGAAACGACAAATGTGATTGTCGATTACCAGACTGGGAACCCATAGCGTAGCCTTTGTCTGGAATCACTCCAGTGGTCCAACCATGGAAAACCTCCGGTGAGTGATACAGATAATGAGAGGACTGAAAATCAATGGCTTGTAAAGAATGATGTGGACTGAAATTAGAAGTGTATAGAGGGTTTTGATTGGATTGATGCTGGTACCCACCATTATAATTTCCGTATCTCATATTGCTATAACCATAAGGGTTACAATAAACATAAGGATTATGACCTAGATATGTCGCATTGCTGAAATCCTGCGGAAGAAATGCAGGTAGAACAACTTGTAAAGAGTGACAGAAAGTGGCTTTAGGGACATAAAGAGGATTTTGGAATGTCATTAGTGACTACCCACAGAGCGAGGATGATTTCTCTGATACCACTGTTACAAAAGCTGGAGAATTGAAGGAGAAAAGAAGAAATTCTACTGCTAAGCTAAGAAAACTAAAGTAAAAATAAAGACAAGGTTCTCATTCCTAACCCTCTGAAAAGTGTAGAGCTCATACATATAGCTCAAAGACTAGAGCAAGAGCCTAGGGACTAAAAAGAAATACGAAAAACTTACAATGGGTTAATTAAATAATAAAGCAAACTAAGTGGATCAATTGCAAGAAGTAAACTTGGGGTTAATTTCATTGATGGTCATCCAACTTAATCATTTATTTTACAAAAGTTATTTATCTATTTTTCATCACTTAAAAGTCACTCAACTTTACCTTTGTAACTTAAAAGTCATTCTAGTTCAAAACCTATAAAATATCCTATAAAAATATGACATGACATTAAATTTAATTAAAAAATCTAATTATAGTGCCACATAAGCTGATGGACCCATACCCAATTTAGACCCATTTTATCCACAATTTGATTTGACCCATAACTCAAATGGATTTTAATATTTTGAACATTAGAAGGAAAAGAAGAGAATAATTTTTTTGTGCTAAAAATATCTTACTTTATTTGTTACATAATAACCTTAATGCCACCACCTATAATTTCATTAAAAATATGAACAGAACTAGCACAGAACCAGTTTTTGCATCCTTCATATCATTTTATAATTTTTTATGAAGTTAAAATACTACCATATCAATCTCACATAACATATAAATGTACCACTAACAGACAAGAACAACAAGCTAATAAGAACTTATTTTCACAAATTACTATTCCATTAAAGTCAAAATATTGCTTATTAAGCGATACTAACAGACAAAAATACTGCTCAGTAAGAAACACCCACAATGAAATTGCATAGTAGAAGTTGTCAATACACACCACAATCGTAGACAACCTATAGCGATAGTTTGGACAAAAGAAAGAGACAACGTATTGTGTCATTGACCGTAAATGTACAACCAAAACCTAAAGATAAATTCAAAAGACCTAATTTTTCTTAAATTTCTCAGACTTCTTTTTCTACAAATTAACCACAAAATCAAAGTGCTAGTCCAGTTAATTATTCAAATATTAATAACCCATTTTGGTTATAGGTCAAATCGGGAAAAAATGTGTCTAACTTAGATATGGTCTATTTAAGCTTATGTGACATTATTGTTAAATTTTTTAATTAAATGTAATGCCGTGTCATATTTTTTATTGGATATTTTATAGGTCCATGCCATATCTAATGTTCAAAATATTAAAACCCATTTGGGTTATGGGTCAAATCAAATTGTGGATGAAATGAGTCTAAATTGGGTATGGTCCATTAAAGCTTATGTGGTACTATAATTAGATTTTTTAATTAAATTTAATGCCATATCATATTTTTATAGGATATTTTATAGGTTTTGAACTAGAATGACTTTTAAGTTACAAATGTAAAGTTGAGTGAATTTTAAGTGATGAAAGATAGATAAGTGACTTTTGTGAAATAAATGATAAGTTGGATGACCATCAGTGAAATTAACCCAGTAAACTTGTTAACTAATCAGCATATCGCTAACTTCACGGTGCAACATTTCAAGCCTTTTGTACAAGCTCCACCAGTAGCTCCAACCTCTTCCATTTTAATTCGTATCAAAAACATATCTGTTGTTTTGATACTTTTCTTAGAGGACTGACTTTCTTGGAGTTCTTTGCTTCTTACTTAAAAAAGGGTAAGCTTTTTGTTTGATTGCTTGTCTTCTTCTTTTTCTCGTTTGATTATCTCACCTACTGTTCCTTGATCAATTTTTCTCCCTGAAATTCCTTGAGTGTATCTCTTAATGTATAATTAATTCAAGATTCCTTGGTCGCCACTATATTCTCTGAAATGATTTCGTCCAATATGTTACTCATACTTTGAATTTGTAAAGTCAAGATAGATTTGGTCAAAGTCATCTTTGGACTAGATTTTGGTGGCAAAGAACAAAGCACATAACATGTACTATCATAAGGAGATTTTTTCCCTTTCTTAGTAAAATTCAATTTGATTTTACATGCCATAGCTTTACTGATGCCCATTTGGAGAAATTAGCTGAAGTCGAACTAGCCAAAAAGCTACCAAATAAAAGTTTTAGTATTAGGGATAGATGATGATTATACCTGAACGGAAAGAGCATTGAAGAAACTACCTACTTTCTTTGCAAACTACTCTTCGAGCCACTGGCACGTAGTTGGAGGCTTTAATGATACTTCCCCATTTGGTTCGCATAAATTTAGTTCCATTTCAATTCCTTTGACATGTCGAATTGTAATTTGATTAATTTCTAGAAGTTAGATTTAGAGTTCTTTGCTTCTTACTTAAAAAGGGTAAGTTTTTTGCTTGCTTGCTTATCTTCTTCTTCTTCTTTTTCCTTTGATTGTCTCACTTGCCTGTTATTTATACTGTGTAAAAGTAGATGCCCATTGCATAATTTTATCACTTACTGATATAAATTATACCGATGGACGTTGCTGTATTCGAATATATGTAGAAGCTTTATCAATCACCCTTGGCCAACTTTCCCAGGTGACTAATTAACAAATCTAAATGTTTATATTGTTTGTTACTTCAGTGTCTCTTTCCTCTCTATGAAAGAATTACCATTTTGATTAATTTTGCTCATCCATTAAGTTTCTGTATGCCCACTCTATGCTCTTCCGTAAAGTTCCGTTCCTTCAATTGAATTTAAATGTCTGTTTGGTTAAATTTTCAATTTAGCTGGATTTTCTCTTTTCTAATTTGGCCTAAGTGAAGTGCAATGTCAACATAAGGTATGCAAAGAAACTTATGTAATAAAGTATAACTGAATGATGGGATTATAATAGAACAGATTTATGCACAGTTATTTAGAATCTTCAATCTCCTGCTCAAAATTCAAAAGTACTTCTCATAATTTTTTCTTTTTTTCCTTCCTCTGTCTCGCTTTTAATCGCAACATGTAGGAAATGATTTATCATGGAAAAAACTCAGTAAATTTCGTCTTATTTCATGTAATACTTCATCTATGTCGATATTGTTTATATTTGATAGTTTTTATGATAACATGGAGGCTCTTTTGAGTTATTTTAACTAACTACAACTGATTTATCATGATTTGTTGCACTTTGTTAATTTGAGAGCTTCAGTTCCTTTACAGATATTTATTACATAATATTACATATTTGGCATTTTATAATGGTATTCTTTATAATCATACGTGTTAAGAACAAAATAAATAGGTGAAATAGTTATATCGTTTCTGCTTATTATACTTAATTGTTCTTTCTTGAGTATCTCTTGTTATTTGCTGAAAAAAAACGTAATTGTACTGTTGTATAATGATGTTTAGGACAACCGGAGTATCAGTAGTTGCAACAAAATTAAATTAATGGATATTCGACAATCAAAAAAGAGCCCTCTCTCAATGATGGAAGGTCATTATAAAAATAGCAAACACCGTAAAATAGACGATTGTTTGGGAATGACCTTGAAAGAAGAAAAGTTATTGCAACAATGCCTGAAAATTCGCGAGACAACAACCAATCGCCTTCTTGCAAATACAAATCATATCAATCGCATTGGAACAACGTCTTATACAGATGGTGATGTTAATATTGGAATGTCTTGTTTTTCTTCAAATACAGGATAGAATATCAGATGCTCTATCCTTTTCGTTGCTTCTATAATATATACATACACAATGATTATAAATATATCACCTTTTTGGGTATGATATTTCTGACCATGCAGTTACTGAGTGTCGATCGTTTTCTTCATACTATATCTTCGACAAGGAGAAAGATATGATCCATCCTTTTCATGTTTTTGAAAACGGTAGAACCACAAAGATGTAGTATCTATTTAACTTCTTGTGTGTATTCTGCATATTAGTTAATCGACAACTATCATGAACCAGGTTCAACATCGGATACCGCAAATGATTCATGTTCTCCAATTTTTGAAACAATTACAACTAAAGGTAAGTATAACGATCATCCTTCATTGATTTTACCGTCCTTTCTATTTCATTTCTTACAATTGTCTGCACTACACATGTCGTGTAAAGAATAAGAGAACTACGATTAACATTAATCAGTTACGCTATGATAATGTTCCGTTAAAAAAAAGATTCCAAATTGCTTGTTCTGCTATGAGAAAAAATTTGAGTATGAATCCTCTGGATTTTGTTGTAGCAGTGGTACAGTAAAGTTAAACTCTCATCGAATGCCAGCTAAATTGAAAAATTTATATATGGGAAATAATGCAGAATCCAAGCATTTTCGAACATATATTAGAACATATAATAATCTGTTTGCTTTTACATCACTTGGTGTCAGTTATAACAAAAATATAGCCAAAAAAAATCGTGGTATCTATGCATTTAGAGTTTAAGGACAAATGTATCATTTGATAGATGATTTATATCCTAGAGAAAGAAGGCCAAGAAATTTGCAATTGTAATTTTATGATAATGCAAATGAGCTTGGAAATAGAATGTCTAGTTCAGACAAATTAAACGAATCAACAGTGAAAGAATTGATGGACATACTAAAGGATAATCCATACTCAATATTTCTAAGATCCTTAACAGACATGTTGAGCTTGCAAAACTTTCATATAGCACTGAAAAGTGACGCTGGATTGGATCAACGTGTATATAATTTGCCTACTACTATTGAAATTGCATCAATATGTGTTGATGAAAATGATGGTTCTGCTACTCATGCACCGCATCTTCAAATTTATACTCACAGTGACATGACACAAAAATTGAACTATTATTTTGGATGATATGATCTTTTACAGTACTCGTTGTTCTTTCCATATGGTCAAGGCAAGTGGCAATATGGTATTAAAAAAATTTCCAAAGCAAAAAATATTCCTAGAAGTCGCACTCTGGTTGAATTTGAACAATTGCCGAGTATAAAAAAATTTACCTCTGTTGATGGATATCTTGATATGGAAGTTCAAAATCTGTAAAAAATAAGACGCAAGAGAGATGCAGTTTCAGTTCGTGAATACTATTGTTACAAACTTCAAATGAGAAACGATGATGAAGATTACTCCAGCAGTATTCAGTTGATGAATATATAAAATTGGAGACACAAAGGTTGGACTTTGTTTCATTCAATAAAGATTTATTCAGAATGAGTATAATGCTAGGACTTCGTTATTGACAGTCAATTTTGAACATACGTATTTAAAATTAACCTCTGCAGGCTTCCCAATCAAAAAATGATTAAAAATATTTTTTTGCACATTATTTAGGTTTAATGCAATTTATTGATAATTATTCCTAATTTTACAAAATATGAAAATTTTTATCATTTTATTGCAATTAGTTAAAATACTACTGTTTTTGTGCATTTTTTCAAATTTTAAATAATTTATTGATAATTATCCTATTTTCAAACATTAGGATATTCTATCAATCTATTGTCTTTCCAAAAATAAAATAATTACTACGACACAATTGTAGTAGTTATATTTTTGAGTAAATACTACAAAAATTTTTAACTACATAATCATCTTTTAATTCGTAGCACAATCTAGTAATTATATGGAGGTCAGTGGAATTTATTTCAAAATACGGATCAAGTCCGATCAAATTCAATGCCCCGTCAATATCCATGTAACGACACATTTTACATTTGATGTGACCAGACATGCAATGTGACAACATCTTTTGCTTTTTGACCACATATATTTTCTCTCTATTTTACATTTATTTTCCACATTAAATGAGGTCCATACAATATTCACACGTGCACACTACATAAACACATACACATACACATACACATACAATAATATACTGGGATCCATCAGATTTTATCTTAAAAAACCTACTTCAAAGTCATCCCTCTCATTCTCTATCAGAGAACGGCCGCCTCCCCTCTTGTCCTCTCTCGTTTCTCTCTCAATAAACTGGTGCGCCGCAGCCGGAAGTGGTGACCGGCCAGGCGGCAACCATTGCTGGACCTTCACCTTTTGTTCAACCCCCCTCAACCCCTGTCCCTCGTTCCACCATTCTCATTGCTGTTGCACCGGCGACGAGCGACTGGCCGTTTACAACCATGGCAATAACCATTGCCTTCGTCCTCGTCTCTGTTAGTCTGTAGCTTTCCGGCGATTACTTGTTTGTTTTCTTTTGAATCTGACCGGAGGGGCCTGGATCTGATGGAAACACTTTTTCGGACATGATACTAGGTTTGCTTGCTTGTTACAAATTTTCTTTTCTATCTTGTCACCTAGATCTGAGGAATAATGAAGAGAAACAATAAGTGGACGTTTGGACATAAGAATTGTAAATTTTTTTAAAAAAGTGAATTTTTTTAAGTAAAAATATTATTTGAAAATTAGAGTTGTGTTTGAATATGAATATAATTTGGTGTTGTTTTTGAAGTTTAGTGATTAATCTGATTGGAAATTTTGAAAAACGGTTTTTTGAAATTTTTTAAAATTTTAAAAAATTTCAAAATGTATCTCCAAGCGAAAATTAAAAAAAAGTGAAAATTTTTTGAAAAAAGAAAAAAATTTCTTATGTCGAAACGTGTTCTAAATAATCCAGTCATCGGAGTGCAGCCGGAATCTAACCGAAATATTCTCCGGTGATTGTTTCCCGTTAGCCTCTGCTACTGTTTGGCTATCATGTTCGTTGCTGTTGAGTTTTGGTAGCCTTTGGTCCTGGATTGAATTAATCTTATCATTTTTGGGATCTCTTTCCCATGATAAAATATGCTTGATTCAGGGAGTTCCATTTTCGGACTGTGAGATGCTAAATTGCTGCTGAGTGTCGCTGATCCAAAATACACTAGGTCGTGATGGCGCCTAACGCCGTCGTTATGTAAGCTAACAGTGATTAATCAATTTAATTACTCATTTTATTACTTTTGAAATTATAAATTTTATTAAGGAAGAAAATTTACACTTTTAAATTCACGGGAACGTACAAATTTGTAATTTATAAGAGAAATAAAAGGCGATGATAATATACAGAATCGTAAGCATCAACTAGTATATCCCAAAATTTGGTGTCACAGGTGCACGAATATTTACTTAGGAGTATAATAATAATACAACATCTATCTAGAATGTAAATGAGACAGGATAAAATAAATAGTACGATAGAAACTTTGTGGACTGCGATGCATAGCCTGAAATGCAGCTCGCATAAAGTTTTATCAACAGCTGCGCCTACGCGTTAAGATGATCACCAAATGAATCTGTCAGATCCCGCACATTTAGTGCAAAAGTGCAGCATGAGTACGTAAATCAACGCATATCAGTAAGTATCTAGTCTAACCTCGGAGAAGTAGTGACGAGGAACCGATATCAACACCTACTAGTGGTCCAATAAATCAACATGATAAATCTCAAACAGATAAGAAGCACAACAGTAGTAGTGAGGTAAAATTGTAACTAACACAATCTTCCAAAATTTCTTTTAACGATATCAATTTCTCAATTTCGTATTCTATCTCAACAACTCAGAAATATCAAGTGTCAATATCAAACGGATAAGGAAGTGCCATATAAGATGCAAGACATTAGTGGAAGGAAGAGTCTCGTAAATATTCAGACTGCTAGCGATATAACGCACGATTATGTCGAGGTTGTGCGACCAGATCTCAGAAGGAATATGATACTGCCGAGGCGATCGACCCGATCCCATCATAACGTGTACACTGCCGAGGGTTGAGCGGCATGAACCATAGATGCATCTATTATACTGCCGAGGCAAACAACCCGCTTCCATGAGAGTGTGGTACATAATCTTGCAGAGGTATTCAGCCCGCTCCCAAGAAAGGAAAGGAATTATCGAATTACGAGACACGAGCTTACGATACAGTATATGAACACAAGGTGAGTATAACCTTTACCGTTTCTCAAATAACTTGCCAACAACTCAAGGTAATAAGGCTCGACCTAATATATATGTATATATTTCTAAATCAAGTTCAATTATAATTTTAATTAATTAAGCCAGTAGAATGAGTTCAAATATTTCAAATATTACATGGTAAATTCCTAAGTCTACCCAGACATAACATGCTTTAGCTACGTACTGACTCTCGTCACCTCGTGCGTACGTAGCACCCATAACTAATAACACATAACAATTACATCACCTAGGGGGTAGTTTCCCCATCACAAAGTTAGACAGGAGACTTACCTCGCTTCGAAGTTCCATAACCGGCTCCAACGCTTCTCTAACACCTCAACTCAAAGCCAAACGTCCCCAAACTAGTCGAACAACGTGTAAATCAATCAAAATATACTCCAATGCTTACAATTTAACAATTTATAATGATTCTCAAATCCGATCGAAAAGTCAATAAAGTCAACCCTCGGGCTCACGTGCCCGGATTCTGAAAATTTTCGAAGATAAACTTTACCCGTAACACCACAAACTCAAATATACAATTTATTTCTAATTCCATTTCCAAAATCATGGTCAAAATTCAAAATTATCAATTCTAGGTTTTCCTCTTAAAATCCCATAATTTCCATGAATTTTCATAAATTTCCATGTAAAAATCCGTATATAATCCAAGTATTTAACTTGTAATACTTACCCAGTGTTGCTCGACGAAAACCCCCTCAAAATAGTTCCTCAACTTCGGCCAACCCAAGAGAAAATGAGAGAAATGAGAGTTAAGTCTCGATTTAAATGCACCACTGCCCAGCGACTTTCGCACCAGCGAACCACTACCCGCACCTGCGGAAAAATCCATCGCAGATGCGTTTGTCTCTAAGCCAGGCAAATCCTCTTCTGCGGATCAAATTCTGCTCCTGCGCGACCGCTTTTGCTGTCCACCCCACGCTCCACGTACAAGTCGTAATACATGAAGTGAAGCTACTCAAGGCCTCAAACCGCCGAACGACGTGCTAGAACTCAAAACGACCGGTCGGGTCGTTACACTGAGCTTCACACGTTTTTTCTTGCTATTTGAATGTTACATTTTAATATGTTGCTTTGGGGAAGTTTCCATAGGTTGGTAATTTGGTTTCACTAATATCAGTCCTTGATGTTTGTCACTGTTGCCTGCCGATTAATTCATGTTTCGCCATTATAGTAATTAGACTTTGAACTAAATTCTGGCGATTCTGTGTTGGCTTTAATGGATCGTTGACGCCGGTTTGGACAGTTTTCTTCGCTGAAGGATGTTCCAATTAGGAAGGCTACGCTTATTGGATATTGTTGTCTTTGAACAACACTAGAGGCCGATGAGAATAATTTTTTTGAGGCCACGATGCCCCAAATGACCGCCGGATTGGGCCCGAAATAACGAGGCGATGATGATAAACATCGAAAAGGGAAAAAAGACGAGGATGCGATGAGCCAATAAAATCTATGGAGGGCGACACGATTGGCCACCGGAGTCGCTACCAGGCGGTTCCCGTTCTCATGTCTAGACGGATATCAGATATTACATATATCTGAGCCTCCTATATTATCTTTTAGACTATTTTTCAAAATTATTTCTTTAAAACAATTTCCCAAAAATATTTTTAAACTATTTCCAAAAACATTTTTCCAAAAAACATTTAAAAAAAAAATACTATTTCAAAAAACAAAAAAATAATTTCAAATCATTTTCAAAAGTAATTTTCCAAAAACATTTTAAAAACAAAAACCATTTCAAAATATGTCATTTTATTGGTTCGTCTTTTTCATTACATTATTTCGCTAACAATTTTATTTCTCCTATCTTGCGAGGTACTTTATTCGAAACGCTTTAGAAAGATGACGCTCGGAGATGAAGACGAACCCGTCAAAATTCCCGTTTCATACTTTCCGTTCTCGGATGTACCCAAAACGTAAAGTATAGTAAAATCATAGATATAAGTTGTGTTTGCTTGCCTGCTTGGATATTTACCTACTTGCTAAACACTTAGGGTAGATTGCATTTAGTTAATAATCCGGTTAGCCTATAACATTGTGCGTTACGTAATTCTTGCAAGGTTGTATATACGAATTTAGAATGTCAAAATATATATTAGTCGATTAATTAGGATTGGTGTGCAAATACTTAATTGAATTAGACGCCTACATGAATAAATGAAAGGCATGTCATTTCCTTTTCAAAATAGATAACCTTACCTTTTACAACTACATTAACATGATCTTTCTTTTAAACAAATCTCTTTGTAAATTATTTTGACTATATTACTTAAAGTAGATATGACTTGTAAAAATCATAATTGAGTCTACCATACAAGGATTAATTCAATTGTTGCATACATATTGGGTCCAACTTGATAATTGCCAACATTCTTCATGAGCTTTTATGATTTTCTTATACAGGGTTTATAATATTCTTAGCCTCTTTGTATATTTGTTTGATTGTCTATATATACATTTTATTAGTATCTACTTATTTATTCAATTCTTTAAAACAAACTTTAAGGTCTTTCTTATATGGTCTTAATTTTCTTTTGTCATAAAAATCAATATTCCTTTATAATTGTACATCTCGACAAACCTTTTTTACGCTTTAACATCTAGTCAAGCATTTTAGTGAATTACAAAATACTTACTCATTTTGAAGATAATTTTCTCCATTATTTATTCATTTTTCATAGAGTTTTCTTATATATTTAATACAACTCATTGTAGCAATTATTTGACTTTGTTCCTAAATTAATTTCTTCAAGTTTATTCAAACTCTTTTAGAACATTTCAATTGTGGATATACATTCCTTGTTTGATTTAATTACTCAATTGTCACATGTAAGATTTAGGTGGATAATTTCTTTTATATGCTTCCCTATCTATGATAACTCCACTTACTTTATTTGGTCATTTCTTTTAAGTTGATTGATGATTATTCAAAGATAATTCTTTATCATGTTATTACTTGTATTCAATCAAGACTAACCTTTTATAGTCAAATTGTTTGGCTTTAGTTTCCTTTATACTCTATTCTGAACCCAATTCTTTCAATCAAATCCCATTTTTTTTTGTTTATTACTTTGCTTTGCATATCTTGTTGTATATATTTTACCATAAATGAAATGGTCATGCTTTGAATATTTATTCACTACGTGACAATTGTATTGAATATCCTTTGATAGAAATTCTTTGTGACATAGTTAATCATTCTTTTGAACCTTCCCTCCCTTATTTGATCGAGTCCGCAGGAATCATATTTTATGGATCTTGAGGGATGCCTAACACCTTTCCCTCGAGATATCTTGAACCCTTGCCTAGAGTCTCAATAGTTTCGCAGATCATAATTTAGTGTACATTGTACAATGTAATATAGGTGTCCTACTATACCTCAAATACTAGGTGGCGACTCTAAATAATAATTAACCTTGTAGAGTACTATAAGTTATACATTATTTTATCTTGTGCTAAATAGGGTGCAACATTCTTGATATTCGAAGACTTGGTGAACGAGATACTTCTAATGTTGGAAAACAAACTTTTCTGCCAAATTATTTTATAGGAGGTCCTAGAGATACGCGTCAACGTTATATGGATGCTGTGCAACGTTTCGGAAAACCTAATTTGTTTATTACTATGACATATAACCCATCTTGGACGGAAATAAAAGAACATCTATGGTCAACTGACGAGGCACAAAATAGGCCCGATTTGATTACTCAAGTGTTCAGGGCTAAAATAGAAGAACTGAAGACGAATATATTAAAACGAAAAATCTTTGGAAAAGTTGGAGCTTTTATGTACACGGTGGAGTTTCAGAAACGAGGTTTACCCAATGCTCATTTTCTTATTATACCAGGTAATGAGCACAAATTGTTAACAGTAGAGGCGTATGATGATATAATTAGAGCAGAATTACCAGATGATTAGACAGAATCAGATTTGCGTAAGCTTGTCATTAAACATATGATGCACGGTCCTTGCGGTAGTTTAGATCCAACAAATTCTTGTATGAAAAAAACAATGGGTTACTGTTAAGTTCAAAAATCCAAAAATATTTGCCGATCAGACAATGAAAGGAAACGATTCTTTTCCCGTCTACAGAAGACGGAATACAAGGGAAGTTGTGAAAGTAAGATAACAATATTTAGATAACTCTTGGGCACCGTACAATCCATATTTACTTGGGAAATTCAACTATCACATAAATATTGAAGTTTGCTCTGACATCAAAGTTTTGAAATATCTCTACAAATACATTTGTAAAGGACATGTTAAAATTATATTTTGTTTAAAAAATAACGATACGAACATAGAGGTAGATGAGGTAAAAGAATACCGATCTGCTAGATGGGTATCACCTCCGAAAGCTGTTTGGCTTCTCTTTGATTTTCCAATAAGTGAAATGTCTTCCAACGTTTATCGTCTTCAACTACATCTTGAAGGTCAACAATTTGTTTCTTTTAAGAGCAATGTGGATATACATACAATTATGAATAATCCGATGATCCAAAAAATGATGTTAACAAAATTCTTCTCTATGACCGAAACTAACGAAGACGCTAAAGAGCTCAATTTACTATATAAAGAATTTCCTGAATACTTTGTGTGGTCCTCCAGTGACAAATTTTGGGCACGTAGACAAAGACGTTGCACTGTTGGCGTCACATGTCATCCAACAGAAGGAGAGCGATATTTTCTTAGATTACTATTAATGCATGTGCGAGGACCGACATCATATAAAGATCTTTTAACAGTGAATGGAGAGCCTTGTAGTACTTTCAGAGAGTCCGTAGAGAAAAGAGGATTATTACACTGTGATAATAGATGATAGAATATATGTATGACGCCGCAAGTTACCAAATGTCATATAGTTTAAGGCGTTTATTTGCTACATTATTGGTATATTGCGGTCCTACGAACCCCAGATAATTATGGGAGCAATTTGAGGAATTGATGATTGAAGACTACAAAGTATTACAAATTACTGAAAGAAGAGAAATTCGATATCAAGCTTTGAATCATATCAACGATATTTTACATTCTATGGGTCATGATGTAAACGAGTATGAACTCATCCCAGAAACTATTAGAACTTCTATGGAAGCAAAAGAGGCAAAAAAAATCCATTTTGAAAGATCTATTATTGTTTCTGAAGATGACATATTGTTATATAGGAAATTAAACAAAAATCAACTTATTGCATATAATCTGATAACTCAAAGGATATTTTCGAACAAAGCTGGTGCCTTTTTTTATAGATGGTCCAAGAGGAACAGGAAAAACTTTTTTATATCTTGATTTATTAGCAACTTTACAATTAATGGGATATATAGCTTTGGCAACAACTACTTCTGGTGTTGCTGCTTCTATTCTTCCAAGTGGACATACTACACATTCGCGTTTCAAGAATTTCCTATTGACATCGATGAATATAGCAGTTGTAACATTAGCAAAGAAAGCTCACTTGCAGGTTAATCCGAGATGCAAAATTGATTGTATGGAATGAGATATTTATGGCTAAAAAAAGAATGTTAGAAGTTTTTGATCTACTGTTAAAAGATATGATGAATACAAAGACATTGTTTGGCGGAAAAGTTGTAGTTTTAGGAGATGATTTCAGACAAACTCTTCCCGTTGTGCGATACGGAAAAAAAGAAAATTTCATTGGCGAAAGTTTGTTATATTCTAGCATTTGGAATGAACTTGAAAAATTAAAGTTATCTGAGAATATGAGAGTCAAACGGATCCTGCATTTTGTGATTATTTGCTAAGAATTGAAAATGGACGAGTCAATTCAGCAGACAAGATTAAAATTCCAGATTCTTTGATTATTCCTTATACAACCGAAAGAGAATCTTTTGATAAATTATTCACAGTGACATTCAAAATTGGATTCGTTATACTCTAATTCATCCTATACAGTTTCATGTGTGATCTTGATAACAAAAAATAATTTCGTTGATGAAATTAATGACATGCTTATTGGTCGATTCACAGAAAAATCAAAAATATTTATTGGCACTGATGAGGCTATTGAATTTAACAACCAAACACAACTAGAAGATCTACTACACACTTTAAATCTTCCTGGTTTGCCCCCTTACAAATTATGTTTGAAAGAGAATTGTCCAATTATATTATTACGAAATCGAAATTCATGTGAAGGTTTATGTAATGGCACGCGATTGGCCTGTTATGATTTTAAAAGTTATGTTATTAGTGTTAAGATCACAGTAGGTGATTTCAAGAATATGCATGTGTTTATCCCAAGAATATCACTATTATCATCACATGATGAAAAAATACATGTATAGTTCAAAAGAACGCAATCCTTTTAGATTGTGCTTCGCTATGGCTATAAATAAAGCACAAGGTCAAACTTTAGATTTTGTTGGAATTTATTTGCGAGAACCTGTATTTTCACACCGTCAGCTTTACCTTGCCTTATCAAGAGCAAAGAGTTTAAATTGTGTGAAATTGTTGATCCGACCATCTACACCAACTAGCCATTACGATCATTCTACATCTAATATTGTTTATTATGAAATCATTAAGAAAGCAACTGCTTGATATTTTTGACATAGGCTTCTTCCACAGGTCCTTTGCTCTTTCCCTCTCTTATTATCCTATATACACACTTTTCTGACTTTTTTACGTTCTTAGTTTTGTGTCTTCAATCTTTTCATGCTTTAATCCTAATTTCCATTTATTTCAACTCTATCAAATACTTCAATTTCAGACATGTGGGCATTAAGGATAATATCTTATGGACAATAAGATAAAAGATTTTTCAAATTTTATTAGACAGACATTACATTATATGATCACGTTTCCTACTTAACGTTAGTTGTTTCATGAAAACAGAGCAATCATGTTGTCGTATTAAAACTGTTGTTCAAGACCCAGCTAAAACACTCCCAGTTTGAGCATCAGCTTCGTCGTGGTGTTGAAATACAAAGCCACCTTCGCCAATCAAATACTCTGAGACTTTATGGTTACCTTTATGACCAGGTAAATTATGGTTATTTCTGTAGCCTCTTCTGTATTGCTTGTTTTCAATTTTGGGTCTTAAGAAGAACTTTCAGGAGACTAATGATCATACTTACTAATGCAGAAACGTGTGTATTTAATCCTGAAATATGCTACCAAGAGTGTACTCTACAAAGAACTGCAGAAATGCAAATATTTTAGTGAACGACGTACCACAACTATTACTTCTTGTTGAATTACAAAACTGCTTTTACATTTGTTATTGAGCTGTAAAATTTCCTTCTTCAAAATCTTTATTTAGAGAATTGATGCCGTGCTATAATTCCATATATTTTGATGTTATTTACCCTACTTGCTTATTGTTTGGATGCTAATTTGTGCGACAATTGAGTTTAATAGAGTTTATTTTACGTGTAGGAATACTTGGACATGAAGTGGAGAAAAGTTGCACGAAATGATACCTCAAAGCTACAAAATAGAGCAATAAAAGAAGACGTGCAAGGCAATAAAAAGTCATGGCCATAGACGTTTTGTCCAGGGCACTGTCATTGGCACCTCTGACAGTGCCTCGCGGGGAAATGTTGACGCCTCTGACAGTGCCTCGTGGGGTAATGTTGGTGCCTCTGACAATGCCCCGCGCCGACGATGCTATCCAAGTCACTTTTATTTCCTCTTTAATTTTGGACGTGTATACTTTAACCCTACCTTATAAATACCTCCAAAACTTAGTTTTTATGAGGGGAGACATTATTGGAAAGGAAAAAGGCTACGGAACACTGGGAAGCAACGAATTACAAGAGTTTTCTCTTCTGTTCTTCCTTAAGCTGTATTTTAATGCTTTCAATTATTATCATAATTGTTAGTATGGTTATGAGTAGCTAAACTTTCTCATCTAGGGTTTGATAGAACCTTTTGGAGGATGACTTTTAATTACATTTAATATGATCTAGCCTTTGAATTTCTCTACTTGTTTAACTACCTGCTTATTTCAGTTGATTGAATGGCCATCAATTGATTGTGCCTATTTATTATGTATTCCTTGAGAAATAGTGCATATTTAGGTTTTTGTCGAACAACGTCACTCCCAAGGTATATGAGAGATCAATACAGCGGGATTAAAAGCGGGATTAGAGATAACGAAGCTTTGACATGATCACAGTAAGCGGTGAAAAAGTGCGAGCTAGCGTAATTCGAGAGAATATGACTAGTGCATTATTGTAGTTGCTCGAGAGAGAATTACGATAAGTCGAGTGCTCATGATCAGTAGAGGATACTTAGGCGATATTATAGGAGACGTATCGGGAAGGATTCCGACAATTGGAGAAATCATAACTCTAGGCCTCCTTAATCTTGTCCTCAAAACCTTAGTATCTTTAGTTGTTAATTTACTATTTTAATTTGCTAGTTAATTAGTAAGAAAACAGAATCTTAATATTTATAAATTAGGAATTGTTCAAACTTGTCTTCTTAGTTATATTGAACTGTTATAATAAAACCTTAGTTCTCTGTGGGATTCGACTCCGGATTTTTAAACCGGATTATATTTGCAGTGACCGCTTATCCTTTTTAGGACTAGAGTTGGGCGTGATCCAGAATCATGACAATTGTAGATGAGCAGATGGAGAGTTTTTTTCTTTTAATCTACAGTTTTGGTCCTCATTCTAGATAGCCTAGAGTGTCAGCAGAATTATATATCTCCAACATTTAACTATATTCATGCCCTTCAGCATCCTAACTACTTTTGAACTGACCAACTGACCATAAATTTTCTTATTTTTTTCTTTATCTTGTGTGTTGGAACAGTAATATGCATCGTTAGCCCGAGCCTTTACATACTGTCATGAGAAACACGTAATACACAGAGATATCAAGCTGCAAAAAAAGTCTTTGCCAAGTACGAGCCAATGGCTGAGCAATATGTAGCATCAACTTGGCTCTCTCTAAACCGAGTTCCCATTTTTCCTAGGGGTGTCGTTCTTTTTGCTAAAGTTGATACTCTTTCTTCTTTTCCTCTTCTAAATCGTGCTGCTTCGTTGTTCTATAACTTAACCTTTGCAAAATAAAAGGCTAAGGTCATTCTATTTATCCAACACCCAGATGATAGGATATCTTTGCCGCAAGATGCTGTCCTTCGCATTCAATCCCGAATTTTTAGGGCTGCCCCTGAAACAAGGACAATGTTATGGTTGCAAAACTTTTGGTGTTCTCAAATCAAATCGGATGCCTCTTGGGTAAAGGTGGCGGTATAATAGCTGAAATGGGGAAGTCAACTGGAGCCTATATTCGTATTGTAGGCAAGGATCAAACCCCAAAGTTCGCGTCAGAAAATGAAGAGGTAGTTCAGGTGTTTTTCTCTTTTTATGATTTGAGTGATGTTACTAAAACTAAAAATTAGCAATTCTTTTCTGCATAGTTTAGAGGGTTTCTCGCTGGCTTGCCATTTTGTTACTTTTTAATTTTCTCTTTTTTCGTTTAGTGTGATATCTATAGCAACATTTGTTTAATTAGTTTAAGATAAGCCTAATTCCTAGTTCTCGACTTGCTTTTTGCTTTTCTTTTTGGTTGCTCAGATAAATGGAGACTTTGAAAAAGTTTGTGCTGATTACAACCAGATTGTAGAATCATTACTTTCGTGATGCATTTTCTTCAAACCCTGGTTTCCTGGACCAAGTAACTCCATGCTCGTCACACATGGGAAGAAGAGAATTTTCACCTCCAGGCTTGTTCTCTAACATTCGTCAATCATTGAACTGCTATTTCTATTATATACTGATGATATATGTATGTCTTAATTAAACGTGAATTTCCGAGGGTTAACACCCAATAGATCAGACCGTGAACTCTTTCAGACCCTTAGTTTCACTTGGTTGGGCAGAGTTTCAGCCTGCCTTCCACCGAATATAAAAAAACTTAGAGCTGCCTAACCCGCTGACATCCCGGCGAAGAGAGTCATTATTTGTGTTACATCTTCGAATTTGAGAAAGGGCTTTCCTCTTATCTCTCAAATTATAGGCATTGAAGCGATCGAGAGAAAGTAAGAAAACTATTGCACACGCCCCCCATTCACCCTTTACTAATATAATAGAAGGTAAGGCAAAAGCAAGAGTGAAACTACGAGCTAAAAGCAGGCGTGCCTCTCTTATAAGAGAATATGATACAATCCCCCATTTTTGGCGCATTTGTTTGATGAGCTAAGCCTAAGCGCCATATAAGTCAAAAGCTAGCCTGAGACCTCAAAAAAGCAAGGTCGAAATCCATCCCTCTTTTTTCCTGTATTTGACTAGTAGGGCTAATGAACGACCCTTTGATCTATGTCGTGGAAAGTTCAGCCAGGTCTGATTAGAAGTTCAAAAATGAGTGGAGCGAGGGGCTTTAGAGGGAAAAAAGGGGGGGCGAGCTTTACTTTAATTGAAGTAGGGGCGGAGCTCCTCTGGGGGATGTCTTCGACAAATATGAGAGGTATGATCTCTGGATTGTAGACACCTTTTTTTCTTCTTTTATATTCTGCCTTTTATTTCTGATTGGTTTTTACCTAAGGCCATGCCCAACAAGAAAGATATATATATGATCTCCCTCTTTATGCATAAATGTGTATATATATGATAGTAGTAAATATTATCTCGCTCTTTTGGTACATATTTCTAGCTTCTTGGTTACTGTTAGTTTTCTTTGTTCTTAATGTTTTACTGTTCTAGATTTCCGCTTGTCTTTCTCTACAAGTTTTGCTTCCGTTTTTTTCACCATTTTCTGTTTTTAAATATTAGCATATCAGTATACTTGGTCTCATTTCAAATGTAACTCTTTTTCTTTTGTGAATAAATTTTGGTTTGACAAGAGACTTATTAGAGCTTTTAGGAATTCGATGCAACATTTTTAATTCCGTACATGGCTATATGGCTAAATAAGATCGACCTAGAGTACCCTCCAAGAGCAACCTCTCAAATGGGTTCGATCATGACTCGTGCCTCGTGGTGCATCTATTGTTGGAATACTGAGTTTCTTGGAGTTGTCTGCTTCTTACTTAAAAAAAGGTAAGCTTTTTATTTGCTTGCTTATCTTCTTCTTCTTTTTTCCTTTGATTTTCTTACCTACCTGTTGTCTATGTAAAAATTGATGTCCATTGCTTAACTTTTAGATAGTGGTTTTTGCAGATTCCTTGAGTATCATATGACCCCTGGAGTCGCACTATTTTATTCATTAGTCTACCAAAGCAGAATCTCTCCATATTTAGATTATAGAATTATTTTCCTGTGTGTCTAAACAGAGAACAATTTATACACTAAATTAAATTGAAGTACAATGTCTGTTTGGTTAAATTTTCAACTGAGATGGATTTTCTCTTTTCTAAAAGCAAGTAGCGTTCATAGCTTTTTCTTTTCTCAAGCAGCTGCTCCAACAACTGCTTACTATTCTGGGAAGTACGATAATATCGTTCAGTTATCCGCAGACAAAGGATACAAGGTTACATCATATCTTCCATTCGTACGTACTGAGAAGATTTTTATGTTGTTCAGTGATATTGGGCATATTTCGATATGTGTTGATATTACTTTATTCATGTTTTAACCGTTTTTTGATGCTATTTGATCTTTAAAATGCCCAACATGGTTTAATTATTGATTTTATGACTAATTGAGTTGTGTGTGATGAATTAGGGTGTAGAGGAAGAGGGATTGGATGCATCGCATCCAATCTAGAGAAAAAAAATCAGATTTCGTGCACCCTTAGCAGTTAAGTCGGCCCATAGCATCCGCCATAGCATCCGCACCTGGGCAAAGCTGAGAAGGAGGAACAAAGGATGGATGCGACGCATCCACCCTAGCATGCGAAGCTGAGAAGTGGAGGACGAGGTGGATGCGACGCATCCACCCCAGCATCAATCCCTGCAGCCAAGTCGGATTAGGAATAGGAGAACTTTGGCCCACGACTTTTGTACGCAATATATAAGCTAAAAACGTCTCTTTTAGGGCATCTAACATATTGGGAAGAGGGAAAAAGCCACGACAAAGCTGTGGAGGCCGGAATTCATCAAGTTTCATCTTTCTCCTACCAAACTTAGTAATTTTTATGTTTCTTTGTATGATTTGTTGTTTGGCTACCATGTCTATATGGAGCTAAACTTCACGTTCTAGGGTTGTGGTTCTTTCATGACTATTGTTATTCGGATATTGATTTTGACTTCTTGATTTATCATATTAGTTTATTTATTCAATCTTGCGCTTATTTATTTGATTGCTTGATCACCAATTGAATATTATCTACGAATCTAGAATTGAACTCGAAAGTGGGAATTCTATATTGCATACAGGATTGAGTAGGGCAAGTTCTTGAACTCGGGCATCGGGAAACAGATTCGTGGTTAGGATAGACATATACCTAATTGCCTTGCTTGGTTGATTTACAGGAATTATAAATGCGTTCTTGTTGATTCTAACTCCATAGACATATAGGCGTTAGGTTAGTTTGAATAGGCGAGTAAGAACTCGACAGATTTTTATGAGCAATATTAACCCTGTCAACCAATAAGCTAGATAAATTAGTCGGCCAATTCAATTTAAGAATACAATAGGATTGTTAGATAGCCCATAACCCTAGATCGTTTTCATTACATTGATATCATAAAAATCTGCTCTTTCTCTGTTCAAAGTTCATTATTTATATTTTTTATTTAATTAGTTTAGAATCAAATATTTTTAGGTTTAATTCTTGTTTAGATAATTATGATAGTCTAATTTAGTTAATAGTTAATCATAAGTCCTCGTGGGTTCGACATCCGACTTTTAGTCTCTTTATTACTTGACGACCGCGTATACTTGCGTGAGTGTGTTTGGTCGCAACAAGTTTTTGGCGCCGTTGCCGGGGACTTAGAAATTAGCTATTTTTCTAGATTAGACATTTTTTTTATCTATTCATTTTTTTTTAGTTTAGTTAGTATTTGTTATTTATTTTAACATGGCATCTTGGAATGAAAATTATTCGAATGATGGTTATTCTTATTTTGATGATCCTTGTCCATATTGTGGAAGACCCCACTGGTGGAAAAATTGTCAGAATATTTCCGGGACCGATTTGTGCGCACAATCTCAATCCTTTGAGTGGAATATTTGTAATATGTGTGGTGGTCAAGATGGCCATTGGAATGGTTGTCCTAATCCTGTTCATCATTCTCTGAGCCCTTATTATGATCTTTCTAATGATGTTTCTGAGTTTGATAGGGGCAATGAAGTGCAGGATATGGAGCCTGATGCATATATTAGGGATATTCTGAGGCAAGTAGCAGAGCAATAGGATGAACTCAAAAAAGATATGAAAAGAATGAGGGCAGCAATCACAAGAATGAAGGCCAATATGGAAGAATTGAATGAAGAGAGCGAGTACCAGCAAACAGATAATTTTGAAAAAGTGGAGATTTTGAGCCATATGTCGCTGGTGGAACAATCCGAAAGATTAGAAATATATGAGGCTCAACGTGAGGAAATTACAAATGAGATGAGATACTTTATAGAAGGAAGAGCCAAATTGGGACAAGAGATCGATAAATTTGGTACTACTATTCACTACTTAGAGGCTCAATTGAATACAAAGGTTGATGCGTCTAATGCCCAACAAAATAGTAATGAGTTGTGTAAAGCTGAAAATGAGCTTATACGCCAAATTGAGGAGCTAAAAGTGGAGAGCCAATCACTCGAGAATATTTTTGTTGATGATGCCCATGTTGAGAAAAGTACACTAGAGCCATGTGAGGAAGTAGATAATGTTATATTTGAAGATTCTTGTGTATGTAAATATGAGGATGTAAAGAGTAATACAATTCTAGAGTTAGGGCGTATTGGTCCTCATTCCAATCATTTTTCCACATTGTGTTTAGATAGTAAGATAGTAATCAAGACATCTGAGCCTATGGGGGAGTCAAAGAGTGAGGATGAGAGTGCTTGTATTCTTGAATTTGTCATGCCAAAAAGCAAAAAATACATTCCTCATCTAAAGGCCGAGAAGTGTAGAGTGAAAAAGTTATTACTTGGCCTGGTTATCATTGTAGCCCCACCACTGGAGCATAGCCGCAAACTGGATGCCATGTTAGGGGCTCAATTCATAAGTTCGAGGTGGAGGCAAAAAGTGATTCACGTCGTGCCGCTACGTTAAATCAGGCGCTTGTTGGGAGGCAACCCAGCTTTACTGCTTTCTTTTATTTTTGTTTATATTTTATTTTATTTTATTTTTATTATTTTGTAGTATTTATTTTTATTTTGTAGGATTATGAGCATAGGAAGCAAAACCATTAGAAGAGTGCAAAAGCGAGCTAGATGGTGAGGACTAAGTGTGGGGTGCCCACACAAAGGACGATATCTGGGAAAAGTCTGAGTACCTCGTGAGCCGCTATTGCTTCGGCCTTTGACTTACCAGGGAGTCTCGTTTACCCTCTTATTATTTATAGTATGCATTGAGGACATTGCAAAATTTTAAGTGTGGGGTGAGGAGATCGTTTGGATGAGTTTCTGTGCTATTTTAGCTTAGTTGTAGTACTCATTCTTAAGTGTAGTAGCTTTTGTGAAAAAAAAAACGAAAAAGTAGAAAAATTAGACTTTTCCCGATGATTGATCTCCTAGACAATTTTCTTGAGGGATTAAAGTCTAAATAAAAATCCAAAATATGTCTTTTAGCTTTCTTTAGGTAGTAATAATCCCCTGTGGTTTTTCTTTGTGCCTCGGTTCTTTTCCATGGGATGTAGTTTGAACCAGGTAGCTTTTTTCTTTCCGAGTAGATTAGGAATTTAGGGAATAAAAGGAGCAAGAATGATGAACCTAGGCGCCCTTGACTTGTTTGATAGTAACATATTTATGCTTTGGCATGTGTAGTATCTTCTGTATGATTTGAATTTATTGATGATGCCTTGTTAAATTGGATAGCATGTTTTGTGGCGCCTATGTCTCGTTTACATGACTTATGTTCACCTTGTGTTTAATACTTAATATCTCGTGGCTCCGTAAATACTTGCATTGCTTGAGAGTCGGAATGTGATCGTCTTTAGTGAGTCATGTGCCATGTGTGGTGAGGTTTTTGTGTTGTCCATGTATTGTACTTGTGTCTAGAACTTGCCCGGTATGTGAGTTGAAGCGAAATTTTAGGTGATGCTCGGTTTGAAAAATAATTTTAGGCTTTCTTTGATCTTTTTGAGCTTATTTATTATCACAAATAAAATCTATCCCTAGTTAACCCTTTTGAGCCTGTAGACCTTTTATTTGGTACCCACATTACAAGCCTATACCCTTTTTATTTTTTATTGACATTGTTTTGATCCTTTTACCTCTTAAAGCACTTTAATTGTTAGATGAGCGCTAAAAGAAGTAAGAAGGGACTAAGTGTGGGGTGACTTTTGAGTGGAACCAATGAAAGAAAGAAGGGTGCACTTATTTTGTAAAATAATACACCACTAGCGGAAATTAAAAAAAAAAAAAAAAGAAGAGAAAAATCTGGAAAAAAAGAAAGAAAAATATAGATGAATAAATTGTTGTCTTGTTCTTGCTAGTGGGTATGAATTAAAGTAGTGCTTAAAGAAAGAGGAAATATTGTTGGGGTGATATTATTTGTGAAATTGAAGTGGTGTTGAAGAATTTGCGCTTAAGTTATTTGATGATGTGTTAAAGTGCTTAGGAGGTTGAGTCACTATTCCTAAAATATATCCTACCTTTCCCTTAGCCCACATTACAACCATGAAAAAGTCCTAATTGATTTTAGATCGAGCGAGCTTACATTAGTAGAGATTTACATTAAGGGCAAGCATATGGTACCAATTGCATGCATGTGACTTCTCTGTGAGAGTGAGCGATTTTCTTTGATATATGTGAGTCATTAAAATATTTGATCATGAGATTCGAATGTGTGGATTGAACTCGCTCTCTTGTTCTTGTTGTGAGGGCACATGGTTTCACGAGGGATATGTAACGTTATTAGACTTCTCTATGATGTTGGGTGTTCAAGCCATGAGTGCATTGTGACATTGAGTCGGTTTTTGAGGCTAGGATTGTTGTGAGCATGTTGTCTTTGTTTGAATATTTTTAAAAGAATGACACAAGTAAAGGTAAGTGCATATGATGCATATTCTAGAGCCTAGTTGTGGCAAATGACCATGGTCATAGGTGTAGTATGCTTTGAATGATAAGAGCTTAATTTTGTTTTGTCTACTATAGTGATGGTTTGTTCGAGGACGAACAAAGGTTTAAGTGTGAGGTGGTAATGTTGGGCATATTTCGATATGTGTTGATGTTACTTTACCCATATTTTAACCGCTTTTTGATGCTATTTGATCTTTAAAATGCCCAACATGGTTTAATTATTGGTTTTATGACTAATTGAGTTGTGTGTGATGAATTAGGGTGTTTGGAGTACAAAAATATAAAGAAAAGGTACTCTAGGTAGAGGAAGAGGGGTTGGATTTCGTGCACCCTTAGCAGTGAAGTCGGCCCATAGCATCCGCCATAGCATCCGCACCTAGGCAAAGCTGAGAAGGAGGAACAAAGGGTGGATGCGACGCATCCACCCTAGCATGCGAAGCTGAGAAGTGGAGGACGAGGTGGATGCGACGCATCCACCCCAGCATCAATCCCTGTAGCCAAGTCGGATTAGGAATAGGAGAACTTTGGCCCACGACTTTTGTACGCAATATATAAGCTAAAAACGCCTCTTTTAGGGCATCTAACATATTGGGAAGAGGGAAAAAGCCACGACAAAGCTGTGGAGGCCGGAATTCATCAAGTTTCATCTTTCTCCTACCAAACTTAGTAATCTTTATGTTTCTTTGTATAATGTGTTGTTTGGCTACCATGTCTATATGGAGCTAAACTTCACGTTCTAGGGTTGTGGTTCTTTCATGACTATTGTTATTCGGATATTGATTTTGACTTCTTGATTTATCATATTAGTTTATTTATTCAATCTTGCGCTTATTTATTTGATTGCTTGATCACCAATTGAATATTATCTACGAATCTAGAATTGAACTCGAAAGTGGGAATTCTATATTGCATACAGGATTGAGTAGGGCAAGTTCTTGAACTCGGGCATCGGGAAACAGATTCGTGGTCAGGATAGACATATACCTAATTGCCTTGCTTGGTTGATTTACAGGAATTATAAATGCGTTCTTGTTGATTCTAACTCCATAGACATATAGGCGTTAGGTTAGCTTGAATAGGCGAGTAAGAACTCGACATATTTTTATGAGCAATATTAACCTTGTCAACCAATAAGCTAGATAAATTAGTCGGTCAATTCAATTTAAGAATACAATAGGATTGTTAGATAGCCCATAACCCTAGATCGTTTTTATTACATTGATATCATAAAAATCTGCTCTTTCTCTGTTCAAAGTTCATTATTTATATTTTTTATTTAATTAGTTTAGAATCAAATATTTTTAGGTTTAATTCTTGTTTAGATAATTAGGATAGTCTAATTTAGTTAATAGTTAATCATAAGTCCTCATGGGTTCGACATCCGACTTTTAGTCTCTTTATTACTTGACGACCGCGTATACTTGCGTGAGTGTGTTTGGTCGCAACATTCAGCATTCAGCCTGTGGCTTCCAATTAAGGACCTTCTGATTTTACCTTTATGGTTCATAACTAGCTGTTTAGTTCTTTGTGAGGAGCTCCTGCTTTGAACCACTTTCTATTTGTTTACTATGCTGTGGATTGTTTATTGTGTTTTAAGTAAATATTTGTGTTTGTCTATTCGGTTTTCATTGTTGAAAGTTGTGATGAGTTCTTTGGTCGAGTATCCCATTGTCTTTTTAGGATTTCGCTGATCTACACAGTCGAATTTTGTTGCAACAGTAAGGCTTTTACCATGACATGATCTATAGAAGATGAAAAAAGAACCAATTCTCCTCTTTGACAAGTCTACGGGAGCAAAACCATTACCAGATTCTGGCTTGTAAATGCTCTTCCATTTCTTTTTAGTCGAAATGCACCATTGCTAACACTGCAAAACTTTGGTTAATCTTTCCTTTCAAATCCCTAAAATCTGATGAGAGACATTCCATTTACTAAAGCTTGAATATCTGCTAGACTCCTTGAGACTTCAAAGAATAGCAGTTGATAATACCAACGCCAGAGAACACTGCTAAAATAATTGTAGAATTTAGTTTCCTGACTTGATCCTTATTAAGTTGCTAGATCAGTTCATCAATAAACATGCTGATTTTGTAGTACTGAAGACCAACTAGAGAGAAGCTAAAGTTGATATCTGATTTGGAACATAAACAGGTGGTTGATTTACGCTCCTCTCAATATAATACTTCAACAAAAGGAGAGAGTCGTAAAATTTGTATGGACACAGAATGAGAAACCTTTTCTTTTCCCAAGTGTCCTGTTAAGATTTCCTTCGACACAATGATTAGATTCTGATGGACTTCAAATTAACTATGCCTCTTCCTACATGCAGCTTTTGGATATTAGCAAGTATACACGAAGATACCAACTCCATTCATATCCTGACATATTTTTTCATTGCTTAGGAAATACACTTATGTGGCAAAAAACATCAGATGTTAGTTTTATCTCTTCTTGAAAAATGTTAACCCATCTTGATTCTTGTCTTCATCACAGAGCAATACTTTTAAGCAAGAGTTACCATGGTACTCTTTACGCTATCAAACATATTGGAACACGTTAATCTAAACACATTAGATAGCGCGTAAATTGTAAAATGAGAACTTAATTACTTATTCGCGTAGCGAAAGCGGAAAGAGCGGATAAACCGTGATTGTAATTACTGGTTGGCGGTGGTTGTCACAGTGTGTCGGGGCAACCCCTATATCACAGTCTAAACCCTAGTCTGATTTTAGGAGAAGATTAGGCGTAAGAAAATACTGCGTATTCTATATCTTTAATTGTACATTTTATGTGTACTTATATAGGGAATACCAGAGTTAACTAATAACCCTATTGGACCTTAAAGTACCCCTTATGGGTGGATCCAAAATTTCCTACATCTCCCACTCACACATAATGGGAGTGCTCATTTAGTCTGAGAAACATATTCTCATCTCATCTCATCTCCTCAATCATTCATAACTGACCAACATCTTTCAACTCCCCGATCATATTTGTCATTTGCCTCAAATGTGTTTTCATTGAATATTCTGTGCGTTTCTTATATGAATCAAATTTGATCGTTAAGGATCGCAGCCTTGCAGTGGAACAGGTACCAAACAGTTTCCTCAAAGCGTTCCAAAGATCCATAGCTCCTTGGTGATCCTTAAACTCCCTTAGGATGTCATCATCCAAGGTGCTTAACAACGTAATGCGAGCAATGGAGTTCTTTTTCTTCCAACCGTCTTAGGCTTCACGCGCACGCCTATGCTGAGCAGTGTTGCCTTCCTCAGGCTCATTCATGACATTGTTAATGGCCTCCAGAGCCTCTTGCTCCTCTAGCACATACTGGACTTTCAAACTCCAGGTTTCATAGTTATCGCCATTGAGTTTCAACCCTTTGTTGAGCTCATCAACAATATTTTTCGAAGCAGTAGTCATTCTTTAAAAAAATAAAAAATATTATGAGGATCATGTAAAAATAAAAAAAATAACGCAAGGTACTATGTTCGACATACATACATATTATGATACTAAGCATTAATTGATTAAGTTAATAAATACATATATTAATTATGGAGTCGAGAGTTCATTATGTTCCCAATCATCGTCCAAAAATTAAAATATTATGAAAATTAACTTATTCAATTATCTAGCTAAGCGTCTTAATCATGTTTAAGACAACATAATTATCGTTCATGATTTTACAATCTCATACGGATCATAAGTTAACAAATAACTTATATTAGCATGCAAATAAAATTAATGTCAAACTAATTAACATTTATTACATGCTACACAAATTTACATAATATTTACTTTAATGTTAAACTAATTAACATATGATACATGTTAAACAAATTAACAAGTAATATTAATATTAAACTAATTAATATTTGAATTCATACTCAACAAATTAACATAAAGCATGTGTTAAACTAATTAATAAAAGTAATGTTAAAATAAATTAACATTCCAAGCATGTTAAACAAATTAACAAATAAATTTAATGTTAAACAAATTAACATTTCAAGAATGTTAAATAAATTAATAAATAAATATAATGTTAAACAAAATTAATATTTCAAGCATGTTAAACTAATTAACAAATAAATTCAATGTTAAACAAATTAACATTTCAAGTATGTCAAACAAATTAAATAATAAATATAATGTTAAATAAATTAACACTTTAAGAAATTGAGATGATAAAATAATTATATTTTTCATAAAAGAATATAAATACTAAATTTATATTCTAAAAATTAAGTCCTTATGACTAATTTTCGAAATTGGAAATTTAAAAAAATAAAACCTATTGTAGATTTTAATTTAGGCCATTAGCCTAATTAACATTATGCAAGACATAAACTGGGCCTTTAGTTCAATAGAAAGATAAAACAATCTTAAAATAGGGCCTTGACAAATCTGCCATGTAATAGGCCCATGTGTCTGGAGCCCAAGATGCTTAGAGCCTTTGTTAGTTCTATCAATTATTTTTTTTGGAACATAGAAGAAACTCAAAATTTTCAACCATTTCGAGATGGGCCTTTAGCCCAATAATGTTGTTGTCCTTCAGAAACAAGGAAATAAGCCCATGTGGCCACTAAAACCTATGTTCTTTATTATTAAAGACTTAAGAAGAGAAACCCTTATCTCCTTTTAGCATCAACAGTCGCAGAGATATGGAGCACCAAACTCCATGTATTTTCATCCTCCTTTTTTTTATTTATTTAAATTTGAAAATATCTTCATTTAATTAAAAAAACCCTAGTTTCTTTCTTAGCCTTGTCGCCGCCAGCCATACTTGTGGATGAAGATTTTCTTTCTTCTTCTTTTCTTCTCTCTGCCATGGCTATGGAGCACCAAGCTCTATTTTTATTTGATTCTAAATCGAATCTAAAATGGCTTCAAAAGCAGCCATCGTCCGTTTGATAGTGGTCGACGATGGCTCTCTAGCTGCGTGCAACGACAATAGACAGAAAAACGGGCTGGGTCTCCGGGAAGGAAGCCACCAGGCGTGTGGCATAAAACAAGAAAAACTGATTCTCTTTTTTTTTTGGTTTTTTTTTTTTTTGTTTTGATCAGTTTCGTAAAAACTGATGTAAAACTTAGCAGATTCAAAAGTTTGCAGATCCAAAAGAAAGGTCATTGACTGATTTATTACTTCTTGTAAATCAATGTTGAAAATTATTTACAAAGTTCATTGAAATAAACTAAAGTATATTGTAACGACGGTCGGTCGTTTTGAGAGTTTTATCCATGTTTCCTCATTTACTGCTAATTTTATGCTCATTAGTTGATATGTGACTTGCCGGGTAGTTGGTTCGGGTCCGGCGAGGTTTCGGAATGAGTTGAGATACTTAGTCTCAAGATTGAAAGTGTCACGCCCCAAAAATCGAGGAGCGCGACCGGCGCTCAACCGAGTGAACCCGATCGAGCAAGCCTATTAGATTCCTTCTACCCAAACTCATTCATGAATAAAGAAAATATATTTTTTCCTTAATTAAACAATAAAGTGGTCATGTCTGCAATTACCAATTTCTTACCAATAGTTTCATCATTTTTAAAGTCTCAAGTGGACAAGTTATACAATCACAACATAACATAGTTTGTCTTTTCCCAACACCAATACATAACCCACACTATATCTACAGAGCCTCTATGGATAAAGAAGAGTACAATGATAATGCCGGCAACAAGGCCCCGACTATACCTCAACCATAATAAATAAAGATCAAAAGATACATGACCCCGGAATGAAGTGGGGCTCACCAAGTCAGCTGAGAAGAAGGTGTACTGCTATCACTGATCAATGTTTCCTGCTGTGGAACCGCCTGCATCCATTTAAAGATGCAGCGCCCCCGGCAAAAGGGATGTTAGTACCGTCGAATAGTACTAGTATGAAAACTAAACACCAATTTAAGAATTTAGAAATACAAGATAATTATGATGAACCAGTGCGGCAATAGAATAATATAGATAACTATCTCAACCATAGCAAGCTTATTAAAAGCTATCAACAATATTTATAGGATTTAAGATGAGATCCTATGTAACCATCTTCACACAAAGCGGCCCCGCTGCCTCACCCGATGTATGCAGGTGGAGGTGTACGTTCAATACCACAACTCAAATCAAGCGGTCCTACCGCCTCACCTCAATGTATGCGGGTGGATGTATAACCACAGTACCAAGAACCTACACAAAGCGGCTATGCCGCCTCACCCCTAATGTATGCAGGTGGTGGTGCCACAACAATACCAAAACTATACACAAAGCGGTCATACCGCCTCACCCCAATGTAAGCGGGTGGAGGTGCAGTCCCACAATACCATAATCCCTACACAAAGCGGTCATGCCGCTTCACCCTAATATATATGCGGGTGGAGGTGTATCACAATCACACTCTCTATACCATAATCCCCACACAAAGCGGTCATGCCACCTCACCCCAATGTATGCGGGTGGAGGTGTATCATAATCACAATCTCTACACAACTTGGCATAATAGCTTTCACATAAATCACGACTAGAAATTATAACATGTGGATACATAATCTATAGTTTGGGACACATCCTCAATTTATAATGCAATATGATAAGAGCATTTGAAATATGAATTGAACATATATTTTCATCACAAAGTTGATCGGAATACTCGATTTATAATCAACATCTCGGAACTCACAAGGATAATGAGAATTCCAACTCTTAAAGAAGAGTTTAGCCAACATACCTCACTTGAGCTTCCTTACACTCTAAATGTTCCGAAATTCTTAGCAACTTCAATCTATTTTAGAAATATAACAAATTAAACCAAAATTAGGAAGATGATCATGGTTCTAGCTCATTTGAGTATTTTATCAAATACTAGATGTGCATTAAGGTTTCAATATCCTTTTATGGAGGATTCCATCATCCCACAATCCAACCTTTACCATTTTTAGCTCAACAATCTTTCTACACCCCTTGATAACACATGCATGTACAATAACCAACCCTTTTGCCCAGAAATTATCTTGCTTATTATCCATTTCTATACAAAATTCAAAATTGAGGGTTAGGGTATAGAATCTTACCTCTAGGATGAAGATCTAGTGAGTTTCCCTTCTCAATCTTCCAAAACTTGGGCAAGAATTGAAGAACAATTATTGGAGAACACCTTCTCACTCTAGGGCACCCTCTCTCACTCTAAAATGTTAGATTATCTCTCAAAAATAGCCCAAAACGTGTATTTAACGAAGTAGGGTCGGGTTTTAAAAACCCAAAAATGAAGCTCCGGAACAGGTTCTGCGGTCGCATATGCGACCGCATATCGGTCGCATATTGGTGTCCAAAGTTAGCTAAAATCTGTCTGTGTATGCGGTCACTATGCGGTCCGCATAACTGTTATGCGATCGCATAATGCACCGCAAAACAGTTATACGGTCGCATAATCGACCGCATAATTTCCCCGGACTGGCCCTTCTCCTGCTCACTTCTGCGGCCATTATGCGGCCCGCAGAGTGATTCTGCGGTAGCATAATGGACCGCAGAATTACATTTTTCTGCCAAAATTTTTTTTCCTTTTCATTCTTGTTCATTATGCGGCCCTCAAACACGTAAGCCTAGTCCGGCACCATAAAATATTATTTTCTTTGTAAATTTTACGAGGCCTTACACTTAAGTACTTTGAATTTTTTTTTTTCGGGGCGTTACATTCTCCCCCGCTTAGGATCATTCGTCCTCGAATGAGGGTCAAATTCTGTTATTAACATCTTATGCAACTTAGTCTTTCATACCACACACCAGCAACCCAAAATTTGACTAACTCCCTAAATTTTCAAAAATTTCGCTAGAGTTTCCTTTGTAATTAGGCCTATCCACCTGTCAGAGAGCCCCAGAAACACATCCTAACAGCATATACATAATCCAACAACGTAACATAATACAAAACAACATCAACTGTGGCCTCTGAAGCAATTATATTACCAGAACGGAACGCCCTTAACACCAAATGTACAAGTCATACATATTTCATAGGAATATCCCTTAGCATTTTCTTAAGGCACAACTCATAATTACATGGTTATTCAAATAAATAAGGATACTTTTTCTTCATTTCTTCTTCGGCCTCCCAAGTAGCCTCTTCAACCTGTTGGTTTCGCCATAGCACTTTCACGGATGCAATTTCTTTGTTTCTCAACTTTCGGACTTGCCGATCAATAATAGAAACTGGAATCTCTTCATAAGTCAATTCTTCATTTTCCTCAATAGTCTCAACCGGAACAATGGTTGTCGGGTCTCCAAATACTTTCTTTAATATAGACACATGAAACACCGGGTGTACTAATGACATCTCAGGTGGTAGCTCAAGCTTGTACGCCAACTCACCGATCCTCTGAATGATTTTGTACGGTCCGACATACCTCGGACCCAATTTCCCTTTCTTACCAAATCGCATTACATCCTTCATGGGGGAAACTTTCAAGAATACCCAATCATATTCTTTGAACTCCAAATCCCTACGACGAACATCCGAATAGGATTTCTGACGACTCTGAGCAGTCTTCAACTGCTCCTTAATGATTTTAACTTTTTCCATAGCCTGATGCACGAGGTCTGGCCCTATCAACTCTGCTTCCATAATTTCGAACCATCCAATGGGAGATCTACATCTCCTACCATATAAAGCCTCGAACGATGCCATTTGAATGCTAGCATGATAGCTATTGTTGTATGCAAAATTTATGAGTGGTAAATAATCATCCCAGCTACCTTTGAAGTCTAGAACACAAGCACGCAACATATCCTCAAGCATTTGAATAGTTCGCTCTGCCTGCCCGTCAGTTTGCGGGTGAAAGGCTGTACTGAGATTCTCCTGAGTACCCAAACCTTACTGAAATTTCTTTCAAAAAATTAGCAGTGAATTGTGCTCCTCGATCAGAAATGATGGAAACTGGGGTGCCATGCAACCTGACTATTTCTTTGATATACAACTGAGCATATTGCTCCGCTGTGTTGGTGGACTTAACCGGCAAAAAGTGTGCTGACTTCGTGAGTCGATCCACAATCACCCAGATTGAGTCACACTTACGCGGAGTGCGCGGTAATCCTACCAACAAGTCTATATTAATCATTTCCCATTTCCACATTGGAATTTTTATGTTCTGTGCCAACCCACTGGGCCTTTGGTGTTCGGCCTTCACTTGTTGACAATTCGGACATCTTGCCACAAAGTCTGCCACATTCCTCTTCATATCATTCCACCAATAGACTTCCTAAAGATCATGATACATTTTTGTAGAACCTGGGTGCACGGAATACCTAGTAGTGTGAGCTTCAGTCATAATTCTTTCACGGAGACCATCCACATTTGGAACACATAGTCACCCTTGGTACCTTAGTGTACCATCATCTATGCCAAGAGAAAAGGCCATGGTCTTATGTTTATGGATCCCCTCTTTTAATTGCACCAACAATGGATCGTTGTATTGCTTCTCTTTGATTTCCACAACAAGCGATGATTCAGCCCTATTTTGCATAATTACCCCTCCTTCACTAGAGTCCGTAAGACGAACTTCCAAACTAACCAATCGGTGAACTTCTTTCTATAACCCTCAAACACATAAGCCTAGTCCGGCACCATAAAATATTATTTTCTTTGCAAATTTTACCAGGCCTTACAGAAAGCTTAAGTTGAAATGGTTGACCAGATGTTAACTTGTGTGTAAACGACTCCGTAATGGAGTTTTGATGGTTTCGTTAGCTCTGTTGGGTAATTTTGGAGTTAGGAGTGTGTCCGGATAGAGATTTGGTGATCCGTAGTCGAATTAGGCTTGAAATGGAGAAAGTTGGAAATTTAGAAGTTTGACCGAGAGTGGACTTTGTGATTACCGGGCTTGGATTGGGGTTACGGGAGTTGGAGTAGGTCCGTGGTGTCATTTGTGTCTTATGTGCAAAATTTGAGGTCAATCAGACGTGATTTGATAGGTTTCGGCATCGAATGTAGAAGTTAAAAGTTCAAAAGTTCTTTAGGCTTGAATCGATGCGCGATTCGTGGTTGTAGCATTGTTTGATGTGATTTGAAGGCTCGACTAAGTTCGTATCATATTTTAGGACTTGTTGGTATATTTGGTTGAAGTCCCAGGGGGCCTCGGGTGGAGTTCGGATGGTTAACGGATCAAGTTTGAAAGATGAGAGGCTGCTGAAGCTCACCAGTTCTGGTGCAATCGCACCTGTGGAGTTGTGATCGCAGGTGCGAATGGGGGAAACGCACATGCGGCCTAGAGTTGAGCATACAATATTCGCAGGTGCGAGGGAATTGTTGCACCTGCGTGGCCGCAGATGCGACGAGTGGAGCGCAGAAGCGGGATTTGATTAGATTACTGTGGAGCGCGGATACATAAGGATTTCCGCAGGTGCAGACTCGCACCTGGGTGTGTGTGGTTGCAGAAGCGGAAGCAGTGGAGCCTTGGCCAAACCATAGAAGCAGAGGATTTCTCGCACTTGCGAGACCGCAGGTGCGACTAAATAAGTCGCATGTACGAAAGTGCTGGGCAGAATATTAAGTTCGAGGGTTTCGTGATTTCCTTCATTTTGGACATTTCAAGCTCGAGATTAGGCGATTTTTGAGAGGGATTTTAAAGGGATTCTTGAGGTAAGTCACTTGTGGTTAAATTTACTCAATAATTATGTTTCCCAATTGAGTTTTCCACCTAGATTGTGTGGTTTTGAGGTGTAGTTTTGGAGTTTGAGGCTAGGGATTTGGAGAGTTTAAATTGGGTATTTGGGAGTCGATTTGGTGTTGGATTTTGATAAATTTGGTATGGTCGGACTCGTGGTTGAATGAGATTCCAGATTTTGTGACTTTTATCAGATTTTGAAATGTGGGCCCGGGGCTAGCTTTTGAGTTGACTTTTTGACTTTTGATTTAAAACTTAGTATTTTCTTATGGAATTGATTCCTTTGGCTCGTGTTGATTGTATCGAATTGTTTAAGGCTACATTCTAGGCATTCAGAGGCCGTTTCGCGAGGCAAGGGATTGTTGGAGTAGCATTTTGACAGTTTGAGTTAAGTAACACTTCTAAGCTTGGTTCTGAGGGTATGAAACCCCGAATTTTGTGCTATGTGATTTATGTTGAGGTGACGCGCATGCTAGATGACGGGCGTGTGGGCATGCACCGTAGAAATTGTGATTTAGTCGATTCCCTGGAACTGCGTAACTATTTTATCTGAACAATTTGTTGTACTCTATGTGTTACAATACTTGAGCGGTGATTCATGCTAGAAATCATGTTTAGGCTATATGCTGGTACTATTGGGACCCACAGTGGTTGTTCTTTGCTGTCGAGTTATCTGTTTAATTGCAGTTGTGTACTCAGTCAGATTCATCATTACATGTCATATCTCAGTCTCTGTTATCGTATATTATCACATCTCGTATCATTGATTAGGGCTGCTTAGCATGAGTGTTGTGAGCCCGAGGGACTGGAGAGATTAATGACTGAGTGAGGTCGAGGGCCTGTTGTGTATATATATATATATATATATATATATATATATATATATATATATATATATATATATATATATATATATATATGTGTGTGTGTGTGTGTGTGTGTGTGTGTGTGTGTGTGTGTGTGTGTGTGTGTGTGTGTGTGTGTGTGTGTGTGTGTGTGTGTGTGTGTATATATGTGGATCAGGTTGCACGCCGCAACAAGCCTTGTGGCTATATATATATATATGGGGATCGGGTTGCGCGCCACAACAGGCCTTATGACTATATGTGGATCGGGCTGCACACCACAGTAGGTATCGTACGGTGCTGAGTGACTGAGCGTGACGATCGAGAATTGAGACAGGCAGATTGAGCGCTCTGAGAGTGTGAGTACTTGGGATTTCACTGTGTTGCATCACATACGGTTTTCACATTGGCATGTAGCTATAGAGATGTCATACTCTTCTTATCAGCCACACTTGGCATATTTTTATCTGTGTTAAACTTAACTGTTGAACCTAGAAGCATGCCTATTAATCTGTATTGTTAAACTCTGTATCTTTACTGTATTGTTTGAGCTCGTCACTGCTTTCAGAACACAAGTTAGACTTGTTACTTATTGAGTTGGTTGTACTCATGCTATACCCTGCACTTCATGTGCAGATCCAGGTATTTACAGGCATGTCGATTGCTGATTCCTGATAGTTCATCAGTTCAGAGATCTTCGAGGTAGCTTCCTTGGCGTCCGCAGTTCTTGACTCTCCTCCTTTGTCTTTTAGTCTTGTTTATACTATTCTACTTTCCTAGACATCATTCCATTAGTTAGACCATGTTGTTATATAGATGCTCATGTACTCCGTCACACCTGGATCTTTTAGGAGAATTTTGTACTAAGTTACGATGTTTATATCCAATTTTTACGAGATTTTCACTTAATTAAATTTATTTCAGTATATTTGGAATTTAAAAATGTGGTATGTGTGAGATGTCGGCTTTTCTAGTTACCATAATAGGCGCCATCATGAATGTTGAGTTTTTGGTCGTGACAAGTTGGTATCAGAGCCTAGGTTACATAGGTCTCACGAGTCATGAGCAGGTTTAGTAGAGTCTTGCGGATCAGTACGGAGACATCTGCACTTATCTTCGAGAGGCTGCCAAACCCTTAGGAAACTTCACATTCTTGTATTCTTGTCGTGCGGATTTGTTGATTCCTGGAACTGAAAGGGTCGCGGTAGGGGCCGCGGTAGTGGCTACAGCAGCTAGGGCAACACCTGCAGATCCACCAGTTGCTCCAGCTCATGAGCATGTTCTAGATGTAGTTGAGACAGTGGGGCCAGCTCAGGCACTAGCTGTGCCCATTGTAATTCCAGGCCTTCAGGAGGCTTTGGCCCAGATATTGACGGTTTGCACTGGCCTTGCCCAGGTGGTATCAGCTCAGGCTGTGCCAGCCACTTCTCAGGACGGGGGAGGTACTCATACCCCCGCTGCTTGTACTCTAGAGCAGGCGAATCAGGGACTTCAGACATCGGAGATACTACCGGTCCAACCGGTTGCAGCTGCTCAGGCCCCGGTGGTCCCCGTTATGGTTGATGATGAGCAGAGGAGACTTGAGAGATTTGGGAGGCTTCGGCCTCCATCATTTAGCGGTGCTGAGTCGGAGGATGCCCAGGGCTTCTTGAACAAGTGCCAGCGGATGCTTCGTACAATAGGTATTCTAGAGACCAGTGGGGTCTCGTTCACCACTTTTCAATTTTTTGGGGATGCTTTCAGATGGTGGGAGGCTTATGAGAGGCGCAGGCCGATCGGTGCAGCACCACTTACATGGCAGGAGTTCTCTGTTCTTTTCTTGGAGAAGTTCATGCCGCAATCTCGCAGGGAGAATCTACGCAGACAGTTTGAGCAACTTCGGCAGGATGACATGTCTGTGACCTTGTACGAGATGAGATTTTCTAAGTTAGCTCGCCACACAATTTGGTTGGTTTCCACTAATAGGAAGAGGATCATGAGGTTCATTGATGGCCTCACGTATCAGCTGCGATTTCTTATGACTAGGGAGAGGGTATCTGGTGCCACTTTTGACGAGGTGGTTGACATTGCTCGGCAGATAAAGATGGTCCGTAGCCAGGAGCGTGGTGAGAGGGAGGCCAAGAGGCCTCAAGGTTTGGGCGATTTTGGTGGTGTGTCTTCTGGGGGGCAGTCCTACCACAACAGGGGTCGTCCTTATAGGCCCGCTCAGACGACTCGTCCAGCTCATCGTGGTGCATCAGTTAGCCACGGTTCTTACAGTGCTCACTCAGTCCAGTCTTCATTCAGTGCGCTACCAGCATAAAGTTCTCACCATGCCTCGTCCACTCAGGTTTCTACAGGTAGTTCCTCAGGTTATTAGGAGTAGTAGTTTCGTGAGAGGAGAGGTTGTTTCGAGTGCGTAGACTTTGGTCATATCAAGAGGGATTGCCCTAGGTTGTTGAGTGGGGCTCCACAACAGAGTTCTCAGCCGATGGCACAAACACCAACAGTTACTCCACCCACTCAGCCAGCACGGGATGGAGCTCAGTTAGCTAGGGGTCGCCCTAGAGGGGGAGGCCGATCAGGTGGTGGTCAGGCCCGATTCTATGCTATTCCTGCCAGACCAGATACTGTTGCCTCCGATGCAGTGATCACAGGTATTGTCTTAGTATGCCACATGGATGCCTCTGCATTATTCGACCCTGGTTCCACTTATTCGTATGTATCATCGTATTTTGCTCATTATCTGGATATGCCCCATGAGTCCTTAGTTTCATCTGTCTGTGTTTCTATGCAAGTGGGCGATGCTATTGTTATGGACTGTGTATATCGGTCGTGTGCAATGACTATTGGGGGATTGGAGACTAGAGTTGATCTCTTATTGCTTAGTATGGTGGACTTCGATGTGATTTTGGGCATGGATTGGCTGTCTCCATGTCATGCTGTTCTGGATTGTCACGCTAAGATCGTGACGTTGGCGATGCCGGGGTTACCAACGATAGAGTGAAGAGGTTCTCTAGACTATGTTCCCAGCTGAGTGATTTCATATTTGAAGGCCCAACAGATGGTTGGGAAGGGTTGTTTATCTTATTTGGACTTTGTGAGGGATGTTGGTGCTGATTCTCCTGCTATTGATTCTGTTCCGGTGGTGCAAGATTTTCCGGATGTGTTTCCTGCAGACCTGCCGGGCATGCTGCCCGATAGGGATATTGACTTCGGTATTGACTTGGTGCCGGGCACCCAACCTATTTCTATTCCACCATATCATATGGCAGTAGCTGAGTTGAAGGAATTGAAGGAGCAACTTTAGGAACTCCTTGATAAGGGGTTTATTAGGCCTAATGTTCTGCCTTGGGGTGCATCGGTCCTGTTTGTGAAGAAAAAGGATGGTACCATGCAGATGTGCATTGATTATAGGCAGTTGAACAAAGTTACAATCAAGAACAAGTATCCTTTGCCGTGCATTGATGATCTATTCGACCAGCTTCAGGGAGCGAGGGTGTTCTCTAAGATTGACTTTAGGTCTGGGTATCACCAGTTGAAGATTCGGGACTCGGATATTCTAAAGACAATATTCAGGACTCATTATGGTCATTATGAGTTCCTTGTGATGTCTTTTGGGATGACCAACATCCCAGCAACATTCATGTACCTGATGAACAACGTATTTCAGTCTTATCTTGACTCGTTAATCATAGTGTTCGTTGATGATATCCTGGTGTACTCTCATAGCCAGAAGGAGCATGCCCAGCATTTGAGTATTGTGTTGCAGCGGTTGAGGGAGGAGAAGCTTTATGCTAAGTTCTCCAAATGTGAGTTTTGGCTTAGTTCAGTGGCATTCTTGGGGCACGTGGTGTCCAGTGAGGGGATTCAGGTAGATCTGAGGAAGATAAAGGCGGTTCAGAGTTGACTCAGACCGTCCTTAGCTACGGAGATTTAGAGATTTCTCAGCTTGGCCGGTTATTATTGTCGTTTCATGGAGGGTATCTCGTCTATTGAATCGCCTTTGACTAAATTGACCCAAAAGGGTGCTATTTTCAAATGGTCGGATGAGTGTGAGGAGATCTTTCAGAAGCTCAAGACTGCCTTGACCACTGCTCCAGTTCTACTTCTACCTTCAGCTTCTAGTTCTTATACAATATATTGTGATGCTTCTCTGATCAGTATTGGGTGTGTCTTGATGCAGGGAGGTAGAGTGATTGCTTATGCTTCGCGTCAGTTGAAACCTTATGAGAAGAACTACCCTGTCCACGATTTGGAGTTAGCTGTCATCGTTCATGCATTGAAGATTTGGAGGCATTATCTCTACGGTGTGTCTTGTGAGGTGTTTACATATCATTGGAGTCTCCAGCCTTTGTTCAAATAGAAGGATCTGAATTTGAGGCAGCGGAGATGGTTGGAGCTGCTAAAGGACTATGATATCACTATTCTGTATCATCCCAAGAAGGCCATTGTGGTGGCTGATGCCTTGAGTAGAAAGGCAGTGAGTATGGGTAGCCTTGCATTCATTCCTGTTGGTGAGAGAACGCTTGCAGTTAATGTTCAGGCCTTGGTCAACCAGTTCGTGAGATTAGATGTCTCAGAGCCCAGTTGGGTTCTAGCTTATGTGATTTCTCGGTCTTCTTTATATGATCACATCAGAGAGCACCAGTATGATGACCCTCATTTGCTTGTCCTTAAGGACACGGTTCAGCACGGTGATGCCAGAGTTGTTACTATTGGAGATGATGGAGTATTGAGGATGCAAGGTCGGATTTGTGTGCCTAATGTAGATGGGCTACGTGAGTTGATTCTTGAGGAGGCCCACAGTTCGCGATATTCCATTCATCCAGGTGCCGCGAAGATGTATCAGGACTTGAGGCAATATTATTGGTAGAGAAGAATGAAAAAGGATATAGTGGGGTTGTAGCTCGGTGCCTCAACTGTCAGCAGGTGAAGTATGAGCATCAAAGACTGGGCGGATTGCTTCAGAGGTTAGAGATTCCAGAGTGGAAATGGGAGCGGATCACCATGAATTTTGTTGTTGGGCTCCCACGAACTTCGAGGAAGTTCGATGCTATTTGGGTGATTGTGGATCGGCTAACCAAGTCCGCGCACTTCATTCTAGTTGGGACTACTTATTCTTCAAAGCGGTTGGCTGAGATTTACATCCGAGAGATTGTTCGCCTCCACGGCATGCCAGTATCCATTTCAGATCGGGGCACGCAGTTCACATCGCAGTTTTGGAGAGCCGGGCAGCAAGAGTTGGGTACCCAGGTTGAGTTGAGCACAACGTTTCACCCTCAGATGGAGAGACAGTCCGAGCGTAATATTCAGATATTGGAGGATATGCTACGTGCTTGTGTCATTGATTTTGGGAGTTCTTAGGATCAGTTTCTGCCACACGTGGAGTTTGCCTACAACAACAGCTACCAGTCGAGCATTCAGATGGCTCCGTATGAGGCTTTATATGGGAGACGATGTAGATCTCCGGTGGGTTGCTTTGAGCCTGGTGAAGCTACGCTTTTGGATACTGACTTGGTCCAGGATGCTTTGGACAAGGTTAAGATGATTCAGGAGCGGCTTCGCACGGCGCAGTCTAGACAGAAGAGTTATGCCGACAGGAAGGTTCGTGATATTGCTTATATGGTTGGGGAGAAGGTACTGCACAAGGTTTTACCCATGAAGAGTGTTATGAGGTTCGGGAAGAAGGGCAAGTTGAGCCCTCGGTATATTGGGCCGTTTTAGGTACTTCAGAGGATTGGGGAGGTGGCTTACAAGCTTGCTTTGCCACATATTTTGTCGAGTGTGCATACAGTGTTTCAAGTTTCTATGCTCCGGAAGTATGTCGGCGTAATAGATATGCGGACCGCATATCGGCCGCATAATTTGGCCTCCAAAACTGGGTGTGACTGACCTGTTCTGCGGTCATTATGTGGCCCGCAGACCTGTTCTGTAGTCGCATAATGCACCACAGAATTGGTCTGCGATCGCATAATGCGCCGCAAACATGGTCTCCAAACCTCCATTTTCCTATCTCACTCTGTGACCATTATGCGGTCCGCAGAGTGATTCTGCGACCGCATAGTGGGCCGCAGAAACGTCTTCTTTTGCCAAAAATTTTCCTTTATCCCTCAGTGCATTGTTCAACCCAAAATGTCGGAGCCACCTATGATCCTCAACATGTAAAACCAATTCGGCACCACGAAACATTATTTTCTTTTGCAAAATTTTACGGGGGTCTTACATTCTCCCCCACTTAGGATCATCCGTCCTCGAATGAGGGTCAAAATATGTTATTAGCATCTTATGCAACTCAGTTTTTCATACCACACACTAGCAGTCCCAAATTTGACTAACTCCCTAAATTTCCAAAAATTTCGCAAGAGTTTCCCCTGTAACTGTGCCTATCCACCTGTCGGAGAGCCCCAGAAATACATCCTAGCAACATATACATAATCCAACGACGTAACATAACACAAAACAACATCAACTGTGGCCTCACAAGCAATATATTTAGAAAGAAGCACCTTTACAATAACTGAACAAACGATACAAGAATCCATATGCGACAGTCTTATAAAAAGGTCACATAGTTTATACACACAAGTAAGGATACTTCTTTTTCCTTTCTTCCTCGACTTTCCAAGTAGCCTCTTCAACTTGCTGATTTTGCCACAACACCTTCACATAGGCAATTTTTTTATTCCTCAACTTTCTGACTTGCCTATCAAGAATAACAACTGGAATTTCTACATACGACAGTTCTTAATTAAACTCAATGGTCTCAACCGGAATAATAAGTGTCGGGTCTCTAACTACTTTCTTCAATATAAATACATGAAACTCCGGGGGCACTAATGACATCTCAGGTGGTAGCTCAAGCTTGTACGCCACCTCACTGATACTCTGAATGATTCTGTACGGTCCGACATACCTCGGACTCAATTTCCCTTTCTTACCAAATCGCATTACACCCTTCATGGGGTAAACCTTCAAAAATACCCAATCATCTTCTTTGAACTCCAAATCCCTAGGACGAACATTCGAGTAGGACTTCTGATGACTCTGAGCAGTCTTCAACCGCTCCTTAATTATCTTAACTTTTTCCATAGCTTGATGCACGAGGTCTGGCCCTATCAACTCTGCTTCCCCAATTTCGAACCACCCAATGGGAGATCTACATCTCCTTCCATATAATGCCTCGAACGGTGCCATCTGAATGCTAGCATGATAACTATTGTTGTAGGCAAATTCTATGAGTGGTAAATGGTCATCCCAACTACCTTTGAAGTCTAGAATGCAAGCACGCAACATATTCTCAAGCGTCTGAATAGTCCGCTCTGCTTGCCCGTCAGTTTGCGGGTGAAAGGATGTACTAAGATTCACCTGAGTACCCAGACCTTGCTGAAATTTCTTCCAAAAATTCGCCGTGAACTGAGCCCCTCGATCGAAAATGATAGAAACTGGAGTGCCATGCAGCCTGACTATTTCCTTGATATACAACTGAGCATACTGTTCCGCTATGTCGGTAGCCTTAACCGGCAAAAAGTGTGCTGATTTCGTGTGTCGATCCACAATCACCCAAATTGAGTCAAACTTACGAGGAGTGCGTGGTAATCCTACCACAAAATTCATATTAATCATTTCCCACTTCCACATTGGAATTTCTATATTTTGTGCCAACCCACCAGGCCGTTGATGTTCGGCCTTCACTTGTTGACAATTCGGACACCTTGCAACAAAGTCCGCCACATTCCTTTTCATGTCATTCCACCAATAGACTTTCTTAAGATCATGATACATCTTCGTAGAACCTGGGTGCACAGAATACTTGGAAGTGTGAGCCTCAGTCATGATTCTTTCCCAGAGATCATCTATATTTGGAACACATAGACGCCCTTGGTACCTTAGTGTACCATCACCCATGCCAAGAGAAAAGGCCATGGTCTTATGTTTAAGAATCCCCTCTTTCCATTGTGCCAACAATGGATCGTTGTATTGCTTCTCCTTGACTTCCACAACAAGTAATGATTCGGCCCTATTTTGCACAATCACCTCTCCTGCACTAGAGTCCGCAAGACGAACTCCTAAACTAGCCAATCAGTGAACTTCCTTGGCCAATGGCCTTTGATATGCCTCCAAGTGAGCCAAACTACCCATATATTTCCGGCTAAGAGCATCTGCCACAACATTGGCCTTTCCCGGGTGATACATGATATCAATGTCGTAATCTTTGAGTAACTCAAGCCATCTCCTCTGCCTCAAATTCAATTCCTTCTGCTTAAAAATATATTTAAGGCTCTTATGGTCCGTGAATATATCAATATGGACCCTATATAAATAATGACGCCACATTTTCAATGCAAATACCACCGCCGCAAGTTCTAAGTCATGTGTTGGATAGTTCTTTTCATGATTCTTGAGTTGCCTAGAAGCATAAGCTATCACCTTTCCATGTTGAGTTAATACACACCCAAGCCCAATTCTTGAAGCATCACAATATACCACAAATCCATTTGCACCCTCTGGCAAGGTCAACACCGGTGTCGTAGTCAATCTTGCTTTCAATTCCTGAAAACTTCTTTTACAAGCATCTAACCATCGGAATTTAAATGCCTTCTGAGTCAATTTAGTCAACAGAGAGGCAAGGGTAGAAAACCCCTCCATGAATCTTCTGTAATACCCAGCTAAGCCTAAGAAACTATGAATCTCTGTTGGAGTTATAGGTCTCGGCCAATTCCTCACAGTCGCAATCTTTTGAGGATCAACCATAATTCCTTCACTAGAGACTACATGACCCAAGAATGTAACAGATTCAAGCCAAAATTCACATTTCGAAAATTTTGCATATAACTCGTGCTGATATAGGGTTTGTAGAACTATCTCGAGATGATTATCATGGTCCTCCCGACTCCGCGAATAAACAAGAATATCGTCAATAAACACTATTACGAAGGAGTCAAGGAAAGGTTTGAAAACCCGATTCATAAGATCCATGAAAGCTGCTGGGGCATTTGTTAGCCCAAAAGACATCACCAGAAATTCAAAATGCCCATACCGGGTTCTAAAAGATGTTTTCGGAATATCCTGCTCCCTGATCTTCAATTGGTGATACCCGGATCGTAAATCAATTTTGGAGAAGTACTTAGCACCTTGCAGTTGGTTAAACAAGTCATCTATCCTTGGCACTTGGTACTTATTCTTCATTGTGACCTTGTTAAGCTGCCGATAGTTAATACACATTCTCAGTGACCCATCTTTCTTCCTTACAAAAAGGACCGGTGCACCCCAAGGCGACACACTCGGCCAGATGAAACCCTTTTCTAACAAGTCCTTCAGCTGCTCCTTTAGTTCCTTCAATTCTGCTGGTGCCATTATATAAGGCGGAATAGATATAGGATGCGTGTCTGGCATCAGATCGATCCCAAAATCAATCTCCTTGTCTGGTAGAATCCCAGGGAGATCTTCCGAAAAGACTCCTGGAAATTCATTCACAATAGGAACGGACTCAAGTGTAGGTGCCTCAACATCGGTGTCCGTAACTCGGACCAAATGGTAAATACACCCCTTGTTGATCATTTTCAAGGCCTTGGTACCCCGACCATGCAGCGTGACAACACAATCCCTATAAACCCGTATGGCCAAAATAGACTCACCAATTAGAGTAGATACAGAGAACGGCTCATGAAGTTGTTCTGATTCTATCCCAAATTCCATAGCAACATAAGGTGTGACATATGACAAAGTGGAACCGGGATCAATAAGATCATACACATCATGAGATTGGACAGTCAATATACCTGTGACAATATCTAGAGAAGCCTTTGATTCTCGATGCCTCCGCATAGCATAAAATCTGCTGGGTCCTCCCGAATTCTGTGCACCACCCCTAGCTGCACCACGCCCTGCGGGTGCTGGGGTGCCTCGAGCTGGAGGTGCTGTGGATGTAGTAGCTGCAGAATTAGCTGGTTGCGCCGCACCTCTGCCCATGTTTCGGTGGGACGAGCGGCAATCCCTCTGAATGTGACCCCTCACACCACACCCATAACATACTGATAAGTCCATAAAGCAAGACCCAACGTGCATCCTCCCACACTTAGGGTATGGAAGCCTCCGCTGCTGAAACCTTCTGTCGGGCCGACCTTGCTGGTGAGGTCCCCTGTTGCCATGACTGGGTCCAGATGACTGTGCACCCATCGAAGACTGGGCGAATGATTGGGATGGTCCTGATGACCCTCCCCTGAATGCCGATCTATCACCACCACTACCGGAAGAACCACCAAAGTTGCCCGCGGACCGGGCCTTGCTGCTACTCTGACGCTCAATTCTATTCCTCAATTTGCGGGTCTCTGTGGCTTGAGAAAATGCCACTATCTTACCATAGTTCATATCGGAATTCAAGGCAGTTGCAGAGGCCTTATTGATAACCAAGGGGCTAAGGCCCCGTACAAACCGACGCACTCTAGCCTCCATAGTGGGCAACATGTGAATAGCATACTTGGACAGGCGCGCAAACTCCATATGATACTCCCACACATTTATACTACCATGCTTCAGGCTTTCAAACTCAGCAACATGGGCTGCCTTAGTTTTAGTAGGCAAGAAATGATCCATAAAGGCATATGTGAACTCACTCCACCTTGCCGGAAGGCTTCCCTCCTCACGAGATTCCTCCCACAACTCAAACCAAGAATAGGCCACCCCTTTCAGGCGGTAGGAGGCTAACTCCACTCCCTCCGTCTCTGTAGCATGCATAACCCGGAGAGTTTTATGCATCTCATCAATGAAGTCCTGGGGGTCCTTCTCGGGATCAGTACCCGTAAACACTAGAGGGTCTAACTGAAGAAACTTGTTCACCCTGGAACTAGCAGATTCCCTTGGATGACTGGAAGAAGAAGGCCCAACACTCGATCTCTGGGCCTGAGAAGCCAGTATCTGTGTCAACATTTGTATGGCTCCCCTAAGGTCAACATCAGACGCACCAGAATCGGAAGCTGGAGCTGGAGGTGGAACTGGAATATCAGTTGGAGGGACCGTTGCACCTTCAGTAGTTATAGGGACAGGTGCAGTCTGATCAGTTGTGGTATAATGTAACTAGGGGAATATCCTCACCCCTCAGGGGCTCACTCCCATCATCAATTATAGGATCAACTGCCACTCCTGGGGTGACATTGGCTCTTTGGCCAGTTCTTGCCTTCTTCTTAGGTGCCATGTACTGAAAATTAGAGCAACTCAGGAGTTAAAGGAGGAACAATCTTACAACCAGCTTTATCGCCCGATCAAGAACATAAAAGAAGGGTATTATTCCTAAATACCCATGTAAAATCCTAATTATAGATGTGGTCGACAACACACCGATAATAAGGACTCTACTAGACACGGCTCCGAGACATCCTAGGACACTTTAAAACCTTAGGCTCTGATACAAGGTTTGTCACGCCCCAAAACCGAGGAGCGCGACCGGCGCTCAACCGAGTGAACCCGACCGAGCAAGCCTGTTAGATTTCCTTCTACCCAAACTCATCCACGAATAAAGATAATACGTATTTTCATTAATTAGACAAAACAAAAATGACCATGTCTACAATATTAATTCATTACCAATAGTTTTCATCATTTTTAAAGTCTCAAATGGGACAAGTAATACAACCATAACATAACATAGTTTGTCTTTCCCAGTACCAATATACAACCCACACTATGTCTACGGAGCCTCTATAGATTAAGAAGAGTTCAATGATAATGCCATCAACAAGGCTCCGGCTATACCTCAAACAGAATACACAAAGAACAAAAGATACATGACCCCGGGATGAAGTGGGGCTCACCAAGTCAGCTAGGAAGAAGGTGTATTGCTATTACTGATCAATATCTCCTGCTGTGGAACCACCTGCATCCATTTAAAGATGCAGCTCCCCCGGCTAAAGGGATATTAGTACCGTCGAAAAGTACTAGTATGAAAACCAAACACCAATTTAAGAATTCGGAACTATAATATGAATATGATGAATCAGAGCGGCAATAGAATAATATAGATAACCGTTCAAACCAGAGCAAGCTTGTTAAAAGCTATCCATAACATTTATAGGATTTAAGATGAGATCCTCTGTAACCATCTTTACACAAAGCGGCCCCGCTGCCTCACCCAATGTATGTATGTGGAGGTGTAAGTACAATACCCCAACTCTACTCAAGTGGCCCTGCCGCCTCACCCCAATGTATGCGGGTGGAGGTATAACCACAATATCAAGAACCTACACAAAGTGGCTATGCTGCCTCGCCCCAATGTATGCGGGTGGAAATGCATCAATGATACCAATACCAACACAAAGCATATATATATGGTGGTGTAACAACAATACCAAAACTATGCACAAAGCGGTCGTACCGCCTCACCCTAATGTATGCGGGTGGAGGTGTAATCCCACAATACCATAATCCCTACACAGAGCGGTCATACCGCCTTACCCCAAAATATGCGGGTGGAGGTGTACCACAATCACAATCTCTCCACTACTTTGCATAATAATTTCCACATAAATCACGACTTGAAATTATAACATGTAGATACACAATCCATAGTTTGGAATACCTCCTCAATTTATATTGTAATATGATAAGAGCATTTGAAACACGAATTGAACATATAACTTTATCACAAAACTTATCAGAATACTCGATTTGTAATCAACATCTTGGACTTTACAAGGATAATGGGAATTCCAATTCTTAAAGAAGGGTTTAGCCAACATACCTCACTTGAGCTTCCTTACACTCTAAATATTCCGGAATTCTTAGCAACTTCAATCTATTTTAGGAAGATGATCATGGTTCTAGCTCATTTGAGCATTTTATCAAATACTAGGTGTGCATAAGGTTTCAAGATCCTTTTATGGAGGATTCCATCATCCCACAACCCATTCTTTACCATTTTTAGCTCAACAATCTTCCTACACTTTTTGATAACACATGCATGTAAAATAAACAACTCTCATGCCCAAAAATTATCTTGTTAATTACCCATGTCTAGACAAAATTCGAAATTGAGAGTTAGGGTGTAGAATCTTACCTCTAGGATGAAGACCTAGTGAGTTTCCCTTCTTAATCTTCCACAATTTGAGTAGGAATTGAAGAACAATTATTGAGGAACACCTTCTCACTCTAGGGCACTCTCTCTCACTCTACAATGTCAGATTTTATCTAAAAAATAGCCCAAAGCGTGTATCTAACGAAGTAGGGTCAGGTTTTAGAAACCCAAAAATGGAGCTCCGGAACAAGGTCTGCGATCGCATATGCGATCACATAATAGATATGCGGACCGCATATCGGCTGCATAATTTGGCCTCCAAAACTGGGCGTAACTGACCTGATCTGCGGTCATAATGCACCGCAAACCTGGTCTCCAAACCTCCCCTTTACCGTCTCACTCTGTGACCATTATGCGGTCCACAGAGTGATTCTGCGACCTTTTCCCGAAAATTTTCCTTTATCCCTCAGTGCATTGTTCAACCCAAAATGTCCAAGCCACCTATAATCCTTAACACGTAAAACCAATTCGGCACCACGAAACATTATTTTCTTTTGCAAAATTTTACGGAGCCTTACATTATGTTGAAAAACATGTTTAAGTTTTGTCAAGATACTTGAACTATGGGTTCTTGAGGTTTATTGAATTGTTTATTGGATCTAAAGTTGTGATTGATGTTCACGTGGTGTGTTTGCTTAACCACTCTTCTTGATATTATTCATGCTTCCTAATTTGCTTGTCATTGATATACATGTGCTTGGTGAGGAAGAGTGTAAAGCACGAAGAGTGATGCCGTGCCATTGCATATACATTATCATATGCGAATGAAAGTAAAGCACGAATGGTGATGCCATGCCATTGCATATGCATTTATGCCTTTGTTCTGAGCTGTCATTCCTGCACCTATGCTTTCTATGTGACTTGTTGTTGTTGTTGTTGTTGTTGTTGTTGTTGTTGTTCCGTCTTTGCCCCCGGGATCTGATCAACCCTAGAGTTATATGTTTCCATATTTTTGTCATTTGTTTTAATCCTCCTTTCTCCCGACTCTATTCGTTTTATCAATTCCTCGAACACCTTAACAATTTCGGGATTAGTCCTCGATTCTTACTCATTTGACCTTACTACAGCTGGCCCCGTTTTGTGGGTGACTTCTTGGGGTGGACTAGGCTCGAGTCTGGTCGGTGCCTGGGTTTGGCTATGCAATTAGGCTATTGCTACTTGTTGAGCTCGCAATATTTCGAAAATCATATGCAAGCTGATTCTGTTTTCCTCAGCGTTTTGGGTATTTCGAGCTGCAGATCGAGTTCCACCATGAATGCTATTTTCAGGGTCGGAACGTTGGTTTGCCTCGATGGCCGCATGTGAATTAACGTCTATTGGCTCTTCGACCCGAGCTCCAACGGGATCGATGAGTGGCCTTCCACCCCCGGGGGTTAAGTTGTTGTTCTCATCTTGAAGGCCAGCTTCGTTGTCGATAGGCAGGGCCATTAATCGAGAATTCGTCGTTTTCAACCTGAAATTCAAAGACACTTCCAAGAGCAGGCGTAAAATAGTGTATTTTACAGAGATTTGTACCAAATAACCACTATTATCCTTGGCCCCACAGTGGATGCCAAATTGTTCACCTAAAAAACGGATAGAGTTGAATTTATACGTAGTTCTAAGGATACTATAACGCCCCGTAAATATTTTCTAATGATTTAATATTTTAAAGTGCGCCAACGGTATTTGGGAATAACGTATTTGAGAATTAAAGGAGACATATGGGATAAAGCGACATAATTTTGAAATGATAATGTACGTTTAAGGTGTGTTGGAACATACTAAGGAGTTTTGTGAATGGCAAGAACTTGTGTGGAACAAGTTGGATACATTAAGTGGAAAGGATGATTCAATTGGCATAAGACCCGACATTAAATGCATAGAACTCGCCCCGCATAAAGACTTAGGAGGTGATCTACTTATAAAATTAAAGACCTTTGAGTCTAGTTTCCAACGCATCACACCGTTCGTCGTTTGGATATGTATACAGAAAGTTATGGCCATTTTACTGGACCTATGTCATATGCGCGCCCAGATGCGCAGCCGCGCATATTTGAGAGTTTCTGCCTCAGGTGCGCGGCCACTTGCCCAGGTGTGCGGCCGTGCATGTAGGAACTCATTAAATAACCCCAAGGCCCGGTATAGAGAGGGGTTAAGTCATTTTGGCCTAAAATCTGAAATTTTAGAGTGAGAGAGAGTGCCCTAGAGTGAGAAGGTTTTCTTCAATAATTGTTCTTCAATTCTTGCACAACTTTTGGAAGATTAAGAAGGGAAACCACTAGGTCTTCATCCTAGAGGTAAGATTCTATACCCTAACCCTTAATTTCAAAATTATCTGAAAATGGGTAATTAGCAAGATAAGTTTTGGGCATGAGAGTTGTTTATTTTACATGCATGTGATATTAAGGGGTGTAGGAAGATTGTTGAATTAAGCATGGTAAAGATTGGGTTGTGGGATGACGGAATCCTCCATAAAAGGACCTTGAAACCTTATGCACACTTAGTGTTTGATAAAAGGCTCAAATGAGCTAGAACCATGAGCATCTTCCTAATTTTGATTTAATTTGTTATATTTCTAAAATAGATTGAAGTTGCTAAGAATTCCGGAATATTTAGAGTGTAAAGAAGCTCAAGTGAGATATGTTGGCTGAACTCTTCTCCTAGAATTGAATCCCACGATATTCATGTAATTTGTGTAAGACCCGAGTGGCTTGTGTTGAAAGATATATGTTCCAAGTAAGTTCGTGTTGAAAGATATATGTTCAATAAGTACCTTAAATGCTTTATTCATGTTATGTTGCCAATTGAGGATGTGTTCAAGTATGGGCTGTGCATTAATAAAGTGTTGACTTCAAGTCGAGTTTAAACGAAGGCTATTATGCCAAATTTTATGAAATATCTCTCTGTGCCTTAGACTTTTAATTGCTCACATGTGTACTACACACCTTGATTTGAACTGTTGTTGTTGGTGATGATGATGTTGTTGTTTGAAAGTAAAAAGGTGAGCATGAGATACTAAATACGGCCAAAGTGACAAGAATGATTTTTATATTTATGACCATTAGTGCCAATGAAATGAAAAGATGTGAAAGGAGTATGAAATGTGATGATTGATATAAAAAGGTTGATTTCTCGAATAAGACAGCCTAGCCGATCGGGTCGTGATCGGACACCATGCCGCACACATGGTGGTGATTATGCTGGAAATTGTAATTGAAATTGTGATTGTGGTCGATGTCCCTAATGGATAGCCTAACTGTTCTGGTCGTGATCAGACTCCGTGTTAAAGACGGCGGTATTGATATTGAGAGTAATTGTGGTTGATGTCTCTAATGAGATAGCCTAGCCGATTGGGTCGTGATCGGACTCCGTGCTGAGAGTACGGTGGTACTGATATTGCGAATAATGGTATTGTGGACAAGGGTATATGAATACTAAAAATATCCCAATGTGAGATATGGAAATTAATTTGAACACTGTCTTGATCCTAAATTGAGGTTTGATGTTGATTAAGGCTTCCATTGATATTATTATAATCTTGTTTGTATTATTTATCATTCTATTGAGAGGGTGTTTAGTTATACATACTAGTGTTATTCGACAGTACTAACGTCCCTTTTGCCGGGGCGCTGCATCTTTAAATGGATGCAGGTGGTTCCACAGCAGGAGATATTGATCAGTGATAGCAATGCACCTTCTTCCCAACTGACTTCGTAAGCCCCACTTCATTTCGGGGTCATGTATCTTTTGTACTTTGTGTATCCTGTTTGAGGTATAGCCAGGGCCTTATTGTCGGCATTATCATTGTAATCTTCTTTATCCATAGAGGCTCCGTAGACATAGTGTGGGTTGTGTATTGGTGCTGGAATATGCTATGTTATAGTTGTATTACTTGTCCATTTCAGACTTTAAAAATGATGAAACTTATGGCAAGAAATTGGTAATTGCAGGTATGACCGCTTTATTTTGAAATTAATGAAAACATATATTCTCTTTATTCATGAATGAGTTGGGTAGAAGGAAATCTAATAGGCTTACTCGGCCAGGTTCACTCGGTTGAGCGCCGGTCGCGCTCCTCGGTTTTGGGGCGTGACAAATTTGGTATCAGAGCCTAAGGTTTTAAAGTGTCCTAGGATGTCTCGGAGCCGTGACTAGTAGAGTCCTTCTTATCGGTGTGTTGTCGACCACATCTATAAGTTAGAGGCTACTTGGATATTTAGGAATAATACCCTTCTTTGATATTCTGAATCGTGCGATGAAACTGATTGTGGAATTGTTCTTCCTCTAACTCGTGCGTTGAGGTTCAAGGTAAGTTTAAATGCTCTTTTGGTTTATTCCAACCAATGTTGTCATGTGACATGACGAATGGGTAAAGGCCTGAATATTAAACAGATGGCACATGTATCATGTTGAATGAATGGTATGGCCATATGAGACAAGTATATAGTACCATGAGCATACTTTATATGAGAAGAGTGCTAGAAGTGATTACCCACCTCCAAAGCGGCATTGACGTGATAAATGAGACCTAAGCTTAACTAGCACATGTGGATAGTGTGGGAACCATGTGTATGATTCTAAGATGTAAATTTGTTACATAGGCACGTGATATATGAAAGGCATGTCATGGAGAGTAATGATAAATGTGTAGGCCTCTCACGGGAGACAAGAAGTTATGAAAGGAGAGTTAAGTGAACCCACAATGAGAAGACCCTAGCACTATGAATATTATAAAAATCCCAGGAATGTGCGAAGTGGTGTTACACTCCAAAAAGGATATTGACACGAGGGATTTGGATCCCAAGCCTATATGGCTGAATAAGAGTAGAGGACTTATGAGGTTAATACCACGAGGACTTAAATCTCCCTAATAGTCAATCATATATAGGAGGACTAGAGATGTGAAACATGTGTCCCTCAAATTGCTAAATTCAAGACTTGTGTCGAAATGTGAAACATTCACCCCAAGTGGGGAGGGAAGGGCCATGATGAGGCTACTTAAGTTCAATAAAACGAGAGTAGGGCCGTGTAACTATGATGGTTGGATATTTTGTTGAAGACATGTTAGAAAAGTGGTAAGGGGTAATGTGATTTTCTGAGAGGATATGCAAATGATAAACCATTAGTACGAAAATAATGTGGAAGGTTAAGAAATGTAAATTCTTCGTACGTGACAATATACATGACAGAGTCAACGATACTAGAAACTAAGAGTAGGGTTTGCAAAAGGATTTTGTACTTGTTAGAGAGTCAACGACAATGGAACCCACGGAAGTGCTACAAATCAAATGTGAAAGGCTTGCGAGTTCTTAGAATGAGTTAATCACTGATTTGCGATTTAGCTAAAGTTCCAAGGCTTTAAGAAAGACAGAACGAGTGGGAGAGATAAATGTGATGTTATAATAACCCAAGAGTGCATCAGAACTTTATGGAGAGTCTCTTGAGAATCTTACAAGCAAGGAAGTGTTAAGTGATACACGAATGAACACACTTTCCCATGGATATCCCAACAAGTGTCGAGAGGCGAGAAAGATGAATTCCCAACTAAGGAAAAAGACCACGTAACGTATGGAAGAACGCATGGCTATTCACTAACTAGGAAGAATGAGGCGAGAAGAATTGGAAGAAAAATCTATAAATTTAGATGGCCATGGTTATCTCAAAATAGTTCGTATCAGAATGGCGGACTCACTTAGAGCACAATGTTAATAGAAGATATAAAGGATCAACTGTAATGCAGCCGACTTGAGTGAAATTGAATATCAACTAAAAGATTTAGAGGGAGTTCATGTCTACATATTACTGTTACACCCCATGTTTTCGTACGTGAAAGTATGCCATATGTAAATTGATGGAAGCTCGGAAATGAGATGTTACATCCCGCATTTTCGTACATTAAAATTTCGTCGTAAGTTAATCGACGTAAGCTCGAGAATGAGATTATTTTGAGGTTATAAGTATTATGCTATTTCAAACAAGTGATAAGTAAATTTGTGAAGGTGAGAGGGTAAGCGAATCGAAGAGAATGAATTTCGTCGAAGTTTGACATTTTGGGATAAAATACGATCCGAGCTATAATACCCGATATTTATGGACTAATACCATACAAGGTACCACAAGATTATGTTAGTAAGGTACATAAAGTGTGTTAAAAGTGAGTAGTATTTTAAGTAATTTGAGATAATTCTTAATTATGTGGATAATTGGGTAATTATTGATTGGGATGGGAGATTAGCTAATTAATCAATTTTTTTGGATAAGCCTAATAAACTAAACATGGCAGCCAAGGACCTTATATAAACATGACTCTTAGGTTCATATAATAAGGTGTCATACTTAGAGAATTATGTTGCTAACTCATCAAAAGGTGGGGCCCACTCTCTTTGGTAAAGACATCAACATAAGTCCTTAAAGGGTATGCTTATTGTAACACCCCGAAAATTTTTGAAGTACTTAAGTGTAAAGCCCGGTAAAATTTGCAAAGAAAATAATATTTCATGGTGCCAGACTAGGCTTACGTGCTGAGGATTATAGAGCTCGCCACAACTCGGACTTTTTGGGTTGAACAATGTAACGGAAAGTAAAGGAAATTTTTAGCGGAGAAGCGCATTTATGCAGTCCATTATGCGACCAGAAGAGCCAGTAGATGGAGCAAGGGGAGCTAAAATCAAAAGAATGTTTTGTTCGAGTTTTCAGAATAAAGTGATAGACAGAGATGTTGGCAGGGAAATAAGAAGAGAGTTAATGAAGCATTATGAGTAAGATGCGATACATGGATGACAACGGTAGATCACAAAGATGACAGTATTACAGAGTCTATAGTCAAGTGAAGGAAAAGACGAGAGGTGACAGGCCTTGAGACAACAAAAGAATATAGGCCATAAAGTCATATCCTTATTTCAAGAAATAAGTTCGTGACTCCAACGCGACTACCAGAAGGGAGAGTGAAACCCCAAAGTAATAGAAATCAGTATGGGCTGGTGAACAAGATAAACTAAACATGAATTAGGGACTGAGTGACTTGATAATAGTCAGCATCATGAGAATTTCATATTGCGTTCCGGCGATAATAGAATGGACGACAGAAGAATAATCTTTAAAGGTCATTCGGGAGGACGCTTCCCTAAAGCAAGCAATGTGAGCAAAGTTAAGCTTAAAGGACTATATGTGCCAGTTACACTAAGTGTCACCCTCGCAAGTGAGGAATTTCGTTATCCTTGGTACAGAGGATTACCGCGAGGCGAGTAAGGATCATCGATAATGTGAAAAGATGCCAAAGATGAGAAGGTAAAACATCTATACGTAGATCATCGTAGCACTAAATCTTAGTGCTCCCCTAAAGGGGGGAATATGGTGCGATGTGGCATTAAGTCAGAATTAAGTGGTTCTAGTAACTATGGAATGGTAAAAGAAGAATGCGATAAAAATGAGAAAGGGATGAGATTGCACTCATTCAAATCCTACAGATATGCTATGATTCCATAACATTATGCAAGCACAACGTCAAGGAGAGGAAGTAAGGGTTCCTACCCGAGATGTTATTGATATATCTTAAGTAGTGCGATACGTAAGTTAAGACAAAGGAAATAACCCAAGAAAGGTTACGTGGAATATTGATATGAGAATGGGCCAACGAGTAGTTAGTAGTTGATTCAGGAATAGCCTAGTTATGGCTAAACAAGAGGAACACAGATAAATCAACGGATTGTGCAAGACGAACATAGTGAACCCCAACATGGGGAATTCAGTCTCGCAGATATGACATCGTGATCCTTGAGACATATTCAGATAGGAGTTGGGGTAGCTAAAGGTAAATAAAAGAGAATGCCAGTGGGAAGACAGTCAAAATATTAGTTCAAAAGCAACCCTACAAGCACAAGGGCGTGGAAATAAGTAACTACGGATAATTATAGGCGAGGAAGAACATCAAAAATTCCATCCAAGTATACGAGGTGATAAGCTCGCAGCTTTACAAGAGTCAGAGGGTCCTCCCAAAGTACTACAACGAAAGACTAGCTGAGGAAATGGTTTTGTAACAACAGTCTCATAACGACATTGTATGTACTCCATAAGGAAGTGGCCCCTATAGTGGCTATGAACGGGAAGAAGAAAAAAAAATCAAAAGGTGATATTCAAGATCATATGGGTCGTACAAAATTCCAAAATGTGTGGGCACTAAGATAAGCCAAGTATTCATGCAATAAGTGGTAGAACGATAAGGAAAAGTAATTGCTTACATTTAAAGAAAGTTGAGAAGGAACGGAAGGTATTATTCGATCAATAATCAGAGTTAGTTACATTATGAACGCACTTAAGAGTTCGAAGTTTTATACATACATCATATATGTTGACAATCATACAAACATAGAAGACTCCGGTATAAGTTAAAAGAAAGAATTGAGCCCAGGGCATAGACAAAGGATTGAGTTGTTAGAAGATTGTATCATGGATATTCCATAACGCCCATGAAAGGCTAAAGTAATAACTAATACCAGGAGTCGCAGATCGGAAGATAGCTTAAGCCTACATAAAGGCTGATTAGAAGGAAGAGGAAACTAAGGAGTTACGTCAACCAAGTAAATCACGAGTCTGATTATTGGACCCATAAAATTATAGACCTCGTGATTGAGAATATTGTAGGATCACTCTTAATATCAGAGGTACAAGAGAGAAAGTACAACAACCATATTCTATAATGGCCCTACGATAAAGCCAGTTAGAAAAATAGCAACCTCATAAGAAGTCAGTACGAAGCTTCCACCGGATTGTGGATGCACCAGAGATGCAAGTATTATAATAGAGCTTTAAGTTATGGACGTGAATTATACCTATATGGAAGGGAGGTCATGAAAGAAATAGAAGATACGAGGCAATATTTTAAGGTAGTAAGGTAAAGGTGAACAACGTACGAAATACTCAAATGCAGAAGGTTGCGAATAGTATAAATAGATACGTATAGGTCGCAAGCTAAAGTATGGTAAAGCGACAAGGTTTTTGAGAGACATGAGCAAGGATAAGGAAAGGCAAGTGAGAAGGTGATAAGAATGGATAAGTCCTTGGGATTAAGCCCATGAAAACAAGAGAGCTGATGGTTTCTCTAAGTTATGGAAAGCTCAGTATGGCCTGAATGAACTCAAAGGAGTCTAAGACTAATAGCATTTAGAAGAGATGGAAAGCTGCCCTGGTAGTAGAATGAGGGTGTAATTGTTATAGATAAAGGATGACATTTGGGCCTCCGATTGAGTTATGATTTGAAGAAAAAAAAGGGGGGGATTTCATGAGTTGTACGGGATTAGAATAACCCCCATAGGATGAATCACGTTAGGATGCTATGAAGTACGGTTATGGAAGAATGATATCGCCCCCAAGTGGATCAGTCTAATCATTTCAGATGTTCCCTGATGAGACGTGAGCCCTAGCGGCAGTGTTATATAAGAGGTCAAGTTATCAGTATTAAAGTGAATCAATAATGGATGGATAAAAGTTACAAAGTATGAGATGCGATTAGACCATCATTCTTAAGATGAATAGTGATGAAGAAGCATTAAAGGACTTAGATTTATACATATATGATAAGCAACAAGAGTAACCAGGAGTTTGGTAGCAGACCTCAGTAACGGTAAATCGAAGTAAGAGTTATGGTATAGTATGGCCTACTTAGATGTAGTAAAACTAGTGATGCCCAGAGGGACAACTTGTCATAATTCTGTATATGTTCACAAAGTGAGGCCTAGAGATAGGCTAAAAGCTAGAGGAAAGAGGAGAGAGAGTCACATAGGCGCACATACAAAGTCAGAGCCGTACCAACTGCACGATAAAAGATAGCAACAATTACGAGATTGGAAGGATTCCGACCACAAGTCGTGGTGTGAGAAAGAGGCCTAAAGGGGGGAATGCCCTGGCCTTTGGAAGTATTCACAGAACACTTGCCTAGGTAGCAAGGAGAGTACTAAAGTATTTGGAAGACATAGGTTATGAAAATGACAAGTATATCAGTCAACATTCAAGGACGAATGTTCCAAAGGGGGGAATGATGTTACACCCCATATTTTCGTACGTGAAAGTATGCCATAAGTAAATTAATGAAAGCTCAGAAATGAGATATTACATCCCGTATTTTCATACGTTAAAATTTCGTCGTAAGTTAATAGACGTAAGCTTGGGAATGAGATTATTTTGAGGTTATAAGTATTATGCTATTTCAAACAAGTGATAAGTAAATTTGTGAAGGTGAGGGTAAGCGAATCAAAGAGAATAAATTTCGTCGAAGTTTGACATTTTGGGATAAAATACGATCCGAGCTATAATACCGGTATTTATGGACTAATACCATACAAGGTACCACAAGACCATGATAGTAAGGTATATAAAGTGCGTTAAAAGTGAGTAGTATTTTAAGTAATTTGAGATAATTCTTAATTATGTAGATAATTGGGTAATTATTGATTGGGGTGGGAGATTAGCTAATTAATCAATATTTTTGGATAAGCCTAATAAACTAAACGTGGCAGCTAAGGACCTTATATAAACATGACTCTTAGGTTCATATAATAAAGTGTCATACTTAGAGAATTATGTTGCTAACTCATCAAAAGGAGGGGCCCACTCTCTTTGGTAAAGACATCAACATAAGTCATTAAAGGGTATGCTTATTGTAACACCCCGAAAAATTTTAAAGTATTTAAGTATAAAGCCCGATAAAATTTGCAAAGAAAATAATATTTCATAGTGCCGGACTAGGCTTACGTGCTGAGGATTATAGAGCTCGCCGCGGCTCGAACTTTTTGGGTTGAACAATGTAACAGAAAGTAAAGGAAATTTTTGGCGGAGAAGCGCGTTTATGCGGTCCATTATGCGACCGCATAATCACTCTGCGGGCCGCATAATGGCCGTAGAAGTGAGCAGGAGAGGGCCAAATCTGGCAGTAGCTATGCGGTCGACTATACGACTGCATAACTGTTATGCGGTGCATTATGCGACCGCATAATAGTCATGCGGACCGCATAGTGACCGCATACACAGACAGATTTTTGATCATTTTGTCAGCAATTATCCGAGTAAGTTCCAAGATGTTGATTATAAACCGAGTATTCCGATAAGTTTTATGATAAAGATATCTGTTCAATTTGTGTTTCAAATGCTCTTATCATATTGCATTATAAATTAGGTATGTGTTTCAAACTATGGATTGTGTATCCACATGTTATAATTTCAAGTCGTGATTTATGTGAAAGTTATTATGCCAAGTTGTGTAGAGATTGGGATTTTGATACACCTGCACCCGCATATATTGGGGTGAGGCGGCATGACCGCTTTGTGTAGGGATTATGGTATTGTGGGACTGCACCTCCGCCCGCATACATTGGGGTGAGGCGGTACGACCGCTTTGTGTATAGTTTGGTATTGTTGTGGCACCACCACCCACATATATATATTGGGGTGAGGCGGCATAGCCGCTTTGTGTTGTTATTGGTATCGTTGATGCATTTCCACCTGCAAATATTGGGGTGAGGCGACATAGCCGCTTGTGTAGGTTCTTGGTACTGTGGTTATACATCCACCCGCACACATTGGGGTGAGGCGGAAGGGCCACTTGAGTAGAGTTGTGGTATTGTACATACACCTCCACCTGCATACATCAGGTGAGGCGGCGAGGCCGCTTTGTGTGAAGATGGTTACATAGGATCTCATCTTAAATCCTATAAATGTTATTGATAGCTCTTAATAAGCTTGCTCTGGTTTAAACGGTTATCTATATTATACTATTGCCGCACTGGTTCATCATATTCATCTTGTATTTCTGAATTCTTAAATTGGTGTTTAGTTTTCATACTAGTACTATTCGACGGTACTAACGTCCCTTTTCCCGGGGGACGTTGCATCTTTAAATGGATGCAGGTGGTTCCACGACAGGAGATATTGATCAGTGATAGCAGTACACGTTCTTCCTAGCTGACTTGGTGAGCCCCACTTCATCCCGGGGTCATGTATCTTTTGTTCTTTGTGTATTCTGTTTGAGGTATAGCTGGGGACTTGTTGCCGGCATTATCATTGTACTCATCTTTATCTATATAGGCTCCGTAGACATAGTGTGGGTTGTATAATGGTGCTGGGGAAGTCAAACTCGTGTGTTGTGCTTGAATTACTATTTCCACTTCAGATTATGAAAAATGTGTTTGGAATTAAGACTTTAAAATAAAGTAACTGATGGTAAGAAATTGGTATTGTAGACATGATCGCTTTATTTGTAGATTAATGAAAACATATATATTCTCACTATTCATGAATGAGTTTGGGTAGAAGGAAATCTAATAGGCTTGCTCGGCCGGGTTCACATGGTTGAGCGCCGGTTGCGCTCCTCGGTTTTGGGGCATGACAAACTTGGTATCAGAGCCTAAGGTTTTAAAGTATCCTAGGATGTCTCGGAGCCGTGTGTAGTAGTGTCCTTATTATCGGTGTGTTGTTGACCACATCTATAATTAGGATGCTACATGGGCATTTAGGAATAATACCCTTCTTTCATGTTCTTGATTGTGCGATAAAGCTGGTTGTAAGATTATTCCTCCTTTAACTCCTGCGTTGCTCTAATTTACAGTACATGGCACCTAAGAAGAAGGCAAGAACTGTCCAAAGAGCTAATGTCACCCCAGGAGTGACAGTTGACCCTATAATTGATGATGCGGGTGAGCACCCGAGGAGTGAGAATATTCCTCCAGTTACTACAAGGCCTGACTATACTACAACTGATTAGACCGCACCTGTCCCTACACCTACAGAAGGAGCAACAGTTCCTCCAACTGATATTCCAGTTCCACCTCCAGCTCCAGCTTCTGATTCTGGTGTGTCCGATATTGATATTAGGGGAGCCATACAAATGTTGACACAGATAGTGGCTTCTCAGGCCCAGAGATCGAGTGTTGGGCCTACTTCTTCCAGTCATCCAGGGGAATCTGCTAGTTCCAGGGTGAACACATTTCTTCAGTTAGATCCTCCAGTGTTTACGGGTACTGATCCCGAGGAGGACCCCTAGGACTTCATTGATGAGATGAACAAAACTCTCTGGGATATGCATGCTACAGAGACGGAGGGAGTAAAGTTGTCCTCCTACCGCCTGAAAGGGGTGGCTTATTCTTGGTTTGAGTTGTGGGAGGAATCCCGTGAGGAGGGAAGCCCTCCGGCAAGGTGGGGTGAGTTCACAAATGCCTTTATGGATCATTTCTTGCCTGCCGAAACTAAGGCAGCTCGTGCAGCTGAGTTTGAAATCCTGAAGCAGGGTAGTATTAATGTGGGGGAGTACCATATGGAGTTTGCGCGCCTGTCCAAGTATGCTATTCACATGTTGCCCACTATGGAGGCTAGAGTGCGCCGGTTTGTACAGGCCTTAGCCCCTTGGTTATTAATGAGGCCTCTACAGCTGCCTTGAATTTCGATATGAACTATGGTAAGATGGTGGCATTTGCTCAAGCCACAGAGACCCGCAAATTTAAGAACATAATGGAGCGTCAGAGTAGCAGCAAGGCCCGATCCGCGGGCAACTTTGGTGGTTCTTCCGGTGGTAGTAGTGGTAGGTCAGCATTCAGGGGAGCGTCATCAGGACCATCCCAATCATTCGCCCAGTCTTCGATGGGTGCACAATCATCTAGACCCAGTCAGGGCAACAGGGGACTCCACCACAAGGGTCGGCCCGACAGAAGGTTTCAGCAGCGGAGGCTTCCATGCCCTAAGTGTGGGAGGATGCACTTTGGGTCCTGTTTCATGGACCTACCAGTACGCTATGGGTGTGGTTTGCGGGGTCACATTCAGAGAGATTGTCGCTCGTCCCACCGAAATATGGGCAGAGGCGCGGCACAACCAGCTAATTCTGCAGCTACTACATCCACAGCACCTCCAGCTCGAGGCACCCCAGCACCCGCAGGGCGTGGTGCAGCTAGAGGTGGTGCACAAAATTCGGGAGGACCCAACAGATTTTATGCTATGCGGAGACGTCGAGAATCAGAGGCTTCTCCAGATGTTGTCACAAGTATATTGACTATCCAATCTCATGATGTATATGCTCTTATTGATCCCGATTGCACTTTGTCATATGTCACTCCTTATGTTGCTATGGAATTTGGGATAGAACCGGAACAGCTTCATGAGCCGTTCTCTATATCTACTTCGGTTGGTGAGTGTATTTTGGCCGCGCGGGTTTATAGGGATTGTGTTGTCACGTTGTGTGGTCGGGGCACCGTGGCCGATCTTATTGAATTGAGAATGGTCGATTTTGATGTGATAATGGGGATGGATTGGCTTTATTCTTGTTTTTCCAAGCTTAATTGCCGAACCAGAACTGTTAGGTTCGAATTTCCAAATAAGCCAATTATTGAGTGGAAGGGTGATGATGTAGTGCCGAAGGGTAGGTTTATTTCTTACCTTAAGGCCACGAAAATGATCAACAAGGGATGTATTTACCATTTGGTCCGGGTTATGGACACCGATGCTGAGGCACCTACACTTGAGTCCGTGCCTGTTGTGAATGAATTTTCAGGAGTCTTTCCAGATGAACTCCCTAGGATCCCACCAGACAGGGAGATTGATTTTGGGATTGATATGATACCAGACACACATCCTATATCTATTCCACCCAACAGAATGGCACCAGCAGAATTGAAAGAGCTAAAGGAACAATTGAGAGATTTGTTAGAAAAGGGTTTTATCCGGCCAAGTGTGTCGCCTTGGGGCGCACCGGTCCTTTTTGTAAGAAAAAAAGATGGATCACTGAGAATGTGTATTGACTATCGGCAACTTAATAAGGTCACAATCAAGAATAAGTACCCACTGCCAAGGATAGATGATTTGTTTGATCAATTGCAAGGTGACAGGTACTTCTCCAAGATTGATTTAAGATCCCGGTATCACCAATTGAAGATCAGGGAGCGGGATATTCTGAAAACAAATTTTAGAACCCGGTATGGGCATTTTGAATTTCTGGTGATGTCTTTTGGGCTAACAAATGCCCCAGCAGCCTTCATGGATCTTATGAATCGCGTTTTCAAGCCATTCCTCGATTCTTTTGTGATAGTGTTTATTGACGATATTCTTGTATATTCACGCAATCGAGAGGACCATGCTGGTCACCTCAGGGCAGTGTTACAGACTCTGTATCAACACCAATTGTATGCGAAATTTTCGAAATATGAATTTTGGCTTGAGTCTGTCACATTCTTGGGTCATGTTGTCTCTAGTGAGGGGATTAAGGTTGATCCTCAAAAAATTGCGGTTGTGAAGAATTGGCCGAGGCCTACAACTCCAACGGAGATTCGCAGTTTCTTAGGCTTAGCTGGATATTACAGAAAGTTTATGGAGGGGTTTTCTACGCTTGCCTCTCTATTGACTAAATTGACGCAGAAGGCAATTAAGTTCCAATTGTCAGATGCTTGTGAAAAGAGTTTCCAGGAATTGAAAGCAAGATTGACTACGACGCCGGTGTTGACTCCACCAGAGGGTATAGATGGATTTGTGGTCTATTGTGATGCTTCAAGAATCGGGCTTGGGTGTGTATTAATGCAACATGGGAAGGTGATAGCTTATGATTCTAGGCAACTAAAGAATCATGAAAAGAACTATCCAACACATGATTTAGAACTTGCGGCAGTGGTATTTGCATTAAAACTTTGGCGTCATTATTTATATGGGGTCCATGTTGATATATTCACGGACCATAAGAGCCTTCAATATATTTTCAAGTAGAAGGAATTGAATCTGAGGCAGAGAAGATGGCTTGAGTTACTCAAGGACTACGACATTGATATTCTATATCATCCAGGGAAGGCCAATGTTGTGGCTGATGCTCTTAGCCGGAAATCTATGGGTAGTTTGGCTCACTTGGAGGCATATCAGAGGCCATTAGCCAAGGAAGTTCACCGATTGGCTAGTTTGGGAGTTCGTCTTGCGGACTCTAGTGAAGGAGGGGTAATTGTGCAAAATAGGGCTGAATCATCGCTTGTTGTAGAAGTCAAAGAGAAGCAATATAATGATCCATTGTTAGTGTAGTTGAAAGAGGGGATCCATAAACATAAGACCATCGCCTTTTCTCTTGGCATGGATGATGGTACACTAAGGTACCAAGGGCGACTCTGTGTTCCAAATGTGAATGGTCTCCGAGAAAGAATCATGACTGAAGCTCACACTTCTAGGTATTTCGTGCACCCAGGTTCTACGAAAATGTATCATGATCTTAAGGAAGTCTATTGGTGGAATGATATGAAGAGGAATATGGCAGATTTTGTGGCAAGATGTCCAAATTATCAGCAAGTGAAGGCTGAACACCAAAGGCCCAGTGGGTTGGCACAAAACATAGAAATTTCAATGTGGAAGTGGGAAATGATTATTATAGACTTTGTGGTAGGATTACCGCACACTCCGCGCAAGTTTGACTCAATTTGGGTGATTGTGGATCGACTCACGAAATCAGCACACTTTTTGCCGGTTAAGTCTACCGATACAGTGGAGCAGTATGCTCAGTTGTATATCAAAGAAATAGTCATGTTTCATGGCACCCCAGTTTCCATCATTTCTGATCGGGGAGCACAATTCACTGCTGATTTTTGGAAGAAATTTCAGCAAGGTTTGGGTACTCAGGTGAATCTTAGTACAGCCTTTCACCCGCAGACTGACGGGCAGGCAGAGCGGACTATTCAGACGCCTGAGGATATGTTGCGTGCTTGTGTTCTAGACTTCAAAGGTAGCTGGGATGATCATTTACCACTCATAGAATTTGCATACAATAATAGCTATCATGCTAGCATTCAAATGGCACCGTTCAAGGCTTTATATGGTAGGAGATGAAGATCTCCCATTGGGTGGTTCGAAATTGGGGAAGCAGATTTGATAGGGCCAGACCTTGTGCATCTGGCTATGGAAAAAGTTAAAATCATTAAGGAGCGGTTGAAGACTGCTCAGAGTTGTCAGAAATCCTATTCGGATGTTCATCATAGGGATTTGGAGTTCCAAGAAGATGATTGGGTATTCTTGAAAGTTCCCCCCATGAAGGGTGTAATGCGATTTGGTAAGAAAGGGAAATTGAGTCAGAGGTATGTCAGACCATATAAAATCATTCAGAGGATCGGTGAGGTGGCATACAAGCTTGAATTACCACCTGAGATGTCATTAGTACACCCGGTGTTTCATGTGTCTATGTTGAAGAAAGTAGTTGGAGATCCGACACTCATTGTTCTGGTTGAGACTATTGAGGTAAATGAGAAATTGACTTATGAATAAATTCCAGTTGCCATTCTTGATAGGCAAGTCCGAAAGTTGAGAAATAAAGAAATTACATCCGTAAAAGTGCTATGGCAAAACCAACAGGTTGAAGAGGCTACTTGGGAGGCCGAGGAAGAAATGAAGAAAAAGTATCCATATTTGTTTGAATGACCATGTATTTATAAAGTTGTGATCTATGAAAAATTCTAAGAGTTGCTTTCTATGAATTATGTATGATTTATACATTTGATGTTAAGGGTGTTCCGTTCTGGTAATATAATTGCTTGTGAGGCCACAGTTGGTGTTGTTTTGTATTAGTTATGTTGTTGAATTATGTATGTGTTGTTAGGATGTGTTTCTGGGGCACTCTAGCAGGTGGATAGGCCTAGTTACAAGGGAAACTCTGGCAAAATTTTTGGAAATTTAGAGAGTTAGTCAAATTTGGGGATGCTGGTATGTGGTATGAAAACTGAGTTGCATAAGATGCTAATAACAGATTTTTACCCTCATTCGAGGATGAATGATCCTAAGCGGGGGAGAATGTAACACCCCGAAAAATTTTGAAGTACTTAAGTGTAAAGCCCGATAAAATTTGCAAAGAAAATAATGTTTCATGGTGTCAGACTAGGCTTACATGTTGAGGATAATAGAGCTCGCCGCGGCTCAGACTTTTTGGGTTGAACAATGTACCAGAAAGTAAAAGAAATTTTTTGGCGGAGAAGCGCGTTTATGCGGTCCATTATGCGACCGCATAATCACTCTACGGGCCGCATAATGGCCGCAGAAGTGAGCAGGATAGGGCCAAATCTGGCAGCAGCTATGCGGTCGACTATGAGACTGCATAACTGTTATGCGGTGCATTATGTGACCGCATAACAGTTATGCGGACCGCATTGTGATCGCATACACAGACAGATTTTTGATCATTTTGTCAGCAATTATGCGACCGATATGCGGTCCGCATAATCACTATGCGGTCACATATGCGACCGCAGAACCGTTCCGGAGCTCCATTTTTGGGTTTTTAAAACCCGACCCTACTTCGTTAAAAACACTCTTTGGGTCATTTTTGAACCATAATCTGACATTTTAGAGTGAGAGAGAGTGCCCTAGAGTGAGAGGGTGTTCTTCAATAATTGTTCTTCAATTCTTGCTCAAGTTTTGGAAGATTAAGAAGGGAAGCTCACTAGGTCTTCATCCTAGATATTGAAGTTGCTAAGAATTCCGGAACGTTTTAGAGTTTAAGGAAGCTCAATTGAGGTATGTTGGCTAAACTCTTCTTTAAGAATTGGAATTTCCATTATCCTTGTAAGTTCCAAGATGTTGATTACAAACCGAGTATTCCGATAAGTTTTGTGATAAAGACATATGTTCAATTTGTATTTCAAATGCTCTTATCATATTACATTATAAATTGAGTATGTGTTTTAAACTATGGATTGTGTATCCACATGTTATAATTTCAAGTCGTGATTTATGTGAAAGATATTATGCCAAGTTGTGTAGAGATTGATTTTGATACACCTTCACCCGAATATATTGGGGTGAGGCGGCATGACCGCTTTGTGTAGGGATTATGGTATTGTGGGACTGCACCTCCACCCGCATATATTGGGGTGAGGCGGTACGACCTCTTTGTGTATAGTTTGGTATTGTTGTGGCACCACCACCCACATATATATATTGGGGTGAGGCGGCATAGCTGCTTTGTGTTGGTATTGGTATCGTTGATGCATTTCCACCTGCATACATTGGGGTGAGGCGGCATAGCCGCTTTGTGTTGGTATTGATATCGTCGATGCATTTCCACCTGCAAACATTGGGATGAGGCGACATAGTCGCTTGTGTAGGTTCTTGGTACTGTAGTTATACATCCACCCGCACACATTGGGGTGAGGCGGCAGAGCCGCTTGAGTAGAGTTGTGGTATTGTACATATACCTCCACCTGCATACATCGGGTGAGGCGGTGAGGCTGTTTTGTGTGAAGATGGTTACAGAGGATCTCATCTTAAATCCTATAAATGTTATTGATAACTCTTAATAAGCTTGCTCTGGTTTAAACGGTTATCTATATTATACTATTGCCGCACTGGTTCATCATATTCATCTTGTATTTCTGAATTCTAAAATTGGTGTTTAGTTTTTATACTAGTACTATTCGACGGTACTAACGTCCCTTTTGCATGGGGCACTGCATCTTTAAATGGATGCAGGTGGTTCCACGACAGGAGATATTGATCAGTGATAGCAGTACACCTTCTTCCCAGCTGACTTGGTGAGCCCTACTTCATCCCGGGGTCATGTATCTTTTGTTTTTTGTGTATTCTGTTTGAGGTATAGCCGGGGCCTTGTTGCCAGCATTATCATTGTACTCATCTTTATCTATAGAGGCTCCGTAGACATAGTGAGGGTTGTATAATGGTGCTGGGGAAGTCAAACTCGTGTGTTGTGCTTGAATTACTATTTCCACTTCAGATTATGAAAAATGTGTTTGGAATTGAGACTTTAAAATAAAGTAACCGATGGTTAGAAATTGGTATTGTAGACATGATCACTTTATTTGTTGATTAACGAAAACATATATATTCTCACTATTCATGAATGAGTTTGGGTAGAAGAAAATCTAATAGGCTTGCTCGGCCGGGTTCACATGGTTGAGCGCCGGTTGCGCTCCTCGGTTTTGGGGCGTGGCACTTTATGTCTCTAAAAAGTAAGGAAAGAAAGCTTCATCAAGAATGATCCAAATTCTGGAATGGAACGTGATTTCTTCAGCAAGAAAAGTCTTACAAATTATGATCAATTTACAAAAATGGAGATGTGTAACTTTATCTCATTTGGTTGAAGAATATCAAGAAGGCAAAAATAGTATGGCATCTATTTATTTCCTTTCTTGTAGTAACGGACGCTAATATTTAAAGTGGATTTAAAGTGGGATGATATAGATTGGCTTGCTCAGTACGGATGGAATTCTTAAACAAGATTTCACAGGAATCCTTTACAAAGTGAGATAATCTGCAACGTGATTTTGCTTCAACAAAGTTTCATACAAAGTTATACTGCGTAATAGCAACGAGATTTGCAATTTTAAGGGAGTACATTGCAATCTTTCTCAAGAACACCATACGGATTTTTCCCTACTTCGATCCGCCGTTACGCGTTGTCGCAATCAACGGTGTTAAAGGGATTGTCAAGAGAATCGGTTTAGGTATGTTAAGGCTATCCCTTCTTTCTTTTGGCATGATCAGTGCGATACAAACGAAACGAGCAAATGCACAATTTCCATAAATGACTCTATTCATAGACGTACTAGGGGTGTCTATATTCTTGATTCCCCATATGAATTATTATTATATCTTCTGTTCATGGGTCTCAGAAAAATACGTATTTGATAAAATTTATCCGACAGGCATATTATTTTTATGACATTCTGAGAAAATCTTATTAACGTATTTCTTATGCATTTCTTGCATTTATACATGTACATTGACCCATGACCATATGGAGTTATATACGCGTATATTATATGTATATGGGATATGGAAAAAAGTTATGGCATTATATACGCACCATCACCTGATCAGCTAGTATACGTTGATAAATTGCCCACAGTGGCCAAGATGATATGATGAGATGCCCTCAGAGGCTTGATGATGTTATGAATGCATATACTTAAGTATGGTATGACATTATACGCATATGCATGATATTGTAAATATTAGTGTTTCACCGAGCTATTCAGACTTACATGTCGAGTCTTTTACTCCATGTTTCTCTCATGTCTATTATTTACTGATTTTCATACCTTACATACTCCGTACATTATTTGTACTGACGTCCCTTTTGCCTGGGGACGCTGTGTTTCATGCCCGCAGGTCCTGATAGACAGGTTGAGAGTCTTTCAAGTGGGCTATCAGCTCAGCGGAAGGTGTTGGTGCGCTCCATTTGCTCCGGAGTTGCTTATGTGGTCAATATGATTAGGAATGTACTGATTAGTATGGCGGGGCCTTGTCCCGACCTTTATGACAATTATGTACTCTTAGAGGCTTGTAGACATATGTCATGTATGTGAAAGATTGTACGGCCTTGTCGGCCTATATTTTGAGTTTATAAATGATCATGTTGGCCTATTAGGCCCGTATGTCACGTGTATATGATGATATAATAAGAAAGATACGTTACGTTGGTACTCAATTGAGTAAGGTACCGGGTACCCATCGCGGCCCATCGGTTTGGGTCGTGACAATTACATTGGAAAGTGAGACTACTGGTGATGAAGTGGTGGTGTGATAAACTCAACAAACCAGGCACAATGATACTACGAGTTCATGGGAGGCAAACAAGTGTGTGGCACAATAAGGTTGTCAACTATGAATTAAGGGCAAAATGGGATGGGAGTGAATGTTGCAGTCATAAAGGAAATATAGTACCAACATATTGTCTAGCCTAAAGGGGAAATGTTTGAAACAGATTGTGAGAGGATGAACACTTGTTACGAACCAAACATGTTTAACATGATAGCTCTTAGGCTGCAATACCAGGAAACACTATTGGTGACTACAATACTGGGAATAAGGTGAGTTACTCATCGAGGATGGAATCAGGTGGACTAAGTCCTACACTTATAAGGAAAACAAGAAGTCATCGTTGAAAAATTTAGGAGGATCTCAAGTTTCTAAAAAGGCCCTGTTCGGGCCAATGATTTTTTTTAATTGAATATAGTGTCGATATGTATTTTGGGAAGTGTTTAGCAGTAAAGAGGAATCGTGAGAATGTTCACAAGGAAAGTAGAGTGGTTTCTTAAAATCCTATAAGACTTATAATGAGGAAAGAGGGTGGCTAAGAAAAGTCTGAGCACGATGTTACTTCACATATTGAGGCAATGCCATGCAGGTTGATGTTATCAGGGTGTGCGCGCAAGCTAGTAGATGTTATTCATTTGAAACAGATAGTCCCATAAGAAAACTGACCTTGTAATGTCTTTTTTGAGAAATTTGAGTACTAATAAGATTGTAACCGTATCAAGGAAAGTTTTGTAAAACTCAATTCCTAGAAGGTCATATGAAGGAGAAATCTGATATAGATGTTCCACTAATAATGCAATTTGGCAAGATGATCATTTATGCCTCTAGGTAACTCAAGAATCATGAAAAGAATTATCCAACATTTGACTTAGAACTTACGGCGGTGGTTTTTGCATTAAAGATTTGGCATCATTATTTGTATGGGGTCCACGTAGATGTATTCACGGACCACAAGAGTCTTCAATATATTTTCAAATAAATGGAGCTGAATCTAAGGCAGAGAAGGTGGCTTGAGTTACTCAAGGATTACGACATCAATATTCTATATCACCCGAGGAAAGCCAATGTTGTGGCGGATGCTCTTAACTGGAAATCTATGGGTAGTTTAGCACACTTGGAGGTATATCAAAGGCCATTGGCCAAGGAAGTCCATCGATTGACTAGTTTGGGAGTTCATCCTGCGGACTCTAATGAAGGAGGGGTAATTGTACAAAATAGGGCTGAATCATCACTTATTGTGGAAGTCAAGGAGAAGCAATAAAACGATCCATTGTTGGCACGGAACATAGAAATTCCAATGTGTAAGTGGGAAATGATTAATATGGACTTTGTGGTAGGATTGCCTCGTGCTCCTCGTAAGTTTGACTCGATTTGGGTGAATGTGGATCGACTCACGAAATAAGCACACTTATTGCCGGTTAAGGCTACCGATACATCAAAACAATATGCTCAATTGAATATCAAAGAAATCGTCAGGTTGCATGGCACTCCAGTTTCCATCATTTCTGATCGGGGAGCAAAATTCACTGCCAATTTTTGGAAGAAATTTCAGCTAGGTCTGGGTACTCAGGTGAATCTTAGTATAGTCTTTCACCTGCAGACTGACGGGTAAGCAGAGCGGACAATTCAAACGCTTAAGGATATGTTGCGCACTTGTGTTCTAAACTTCAAAGATAGCCGGGATGATCATTTACCAATTACGACTCATAGAGTTTGCTTATAATAACAGCTTTCATGCTAGTGTTCAGATGGCACCATTTGAGGTATTATATGGTAGGAGATGTAGATCTCCCATTGGGTGGTTCGAAATTGGGGAAACAGAGTTGATAGGGCCAGACTCGTACATCATGCTATGGAAAAAGTTAAAATGATTAAGGAGCGGTTGAAGACTGCTCAGAGTCGTCAGAAGTCCTATTCGGATGTTCGTCGCAGGGATTTGGAGTTCAAAGAAGATGATTGGGATTCTTGAAAGTTTCTCCCATGAAAGGTGTAATACGATTTGGTAAGAAAGGGAAATTAAGTCCGAGGTATGACGGACCGTACAGAATCATTCAGAGGATCGGTGAGTTGGCGTACAAGCTTGGGCTACTGCCTGAAATGTCATTAGTGCACCCGGTTTTTCATGTATCTATGTTGAAGAAAGTAGTTGGAGACCCGACAGTCATTGTTCCGGTTGAGACTATTGAGGTTAACGAAAAATTGACTTATGAAGAGATTCCAGTTTCTATTATTGATCGGCAAGTCTGAAAGTTGAGAAATAAAGAAATTGCCTCCGTGAAAGTGCTATGGCGAAACCAACGGGTTGAAGAGGCTACTTGGAAGGCTGAGGAAGATATGAAGAAAAAGTATCTTTATTTGTTTGAATAGCTATGTAATCGTTCTATGAAATTGTTCCCTATTAATTACGTATCATTTGTACAACTTATGTTAAAGGTGTTCCTTTTTGGTAGTATACTGCTCGTGAGGCCACAGTTGGTATTGTTTTAATGTTATGTTGCGTCGTAGGTTCATGTATATGTTATTAGGACTGGTTTTGGTGATTCTCTGGCAGGTGGTTAGGCCCAATTGCAGAGGACACTCTGCCGAAATTTCTGAAAAATTTGGGAGTTAGCCAAATTTTGGGGTCTTAAAGAAATTGAAATATTGGAAGAATATCTAAGATCTATACGAAGTCAAGAACGATTAAAGATAATGGTTAAGGTGAAAGAAGGATAATACTGTGCCTAATAATGACTTGTAAAATATTCGAGGACGAATGTTCCTAAGTGGGGAAGAATGTAACGCCCCGTAAATATTTCCTAATGATTTAATATTTTAAAGTGCGCCAACGGTATTTGGGAATAACGTATTTGAGTATTAAAGGAGACCTATGGGATAGAGCCACATAATTTTGAAATGATAATGTATGTTTAAGGTGTGTTGGAACATACTAAGGAGTTTTGTGAATGGCAAGAACTTGTGTGGAACAAGTTGGATACATTAAGTGGAAATGATGATTCAATTGGCATACGACCCGACTTCAAATGCACAGAACTCGCTTCACATACAGACTTAGGAGGTGATCTACCTATCAAATTAAAGCCCTTTGAGTTTAGTTTCCAACGCATAAAACTGTTCGTTGTTTGGATATGTATACAGAAAGTTATGGCCATTTAACTGGACCTATGTCATATGCGCGCCCAAATGCGCGGCCGCGCATATTTGAGAGTTTCTGCCTCAGGTGCGCGGCCAGATGCACAGCCACTTGCCCAGGTGCGCGACCGCACACGTAGGAACTCATTAAATAACCCCAAGGCCGGGTATAGAGAGGGGTTAAGTCATTTTGGCCTAAAATCTGACATTTTAGAGTGAGAGAGAGTGCCCTAGAATGAGAAGGTGTTCTTCAATAATTGTTCTTCAATTCTTGTTCAACTTTTGGAAGATTAAGAAGGGAAACTCACTAGGTCTTCATCCTAGAGGTAAGATTCTACATCCTAACCCTTAATTTCAAAATTATCTGAAAATGGGTAATTAACAAGATAATTTTTGGGCATGAGAGTTGTTTATTTTACATGCATGTGATATCAAGGGGTGTAGGAAGATTGTTGAACTAAGCATGGTAAAGATTGGGTTGTGGGATGATGGAATCCTCCATAAAAGGACCTTGAAATCTTATGCACACTTAGTATTTGATAAAAGGCTCAAATGAGCTAGAACTATGAGCATCTTCCTAATTTTGATTTAATTTGTTATATTTCTAAAATAGATTGAAGTTGCTAAAAATTCCGGAATATTTAGAGTGTAAAGAAGCTCAAGTGAGGTATGTTGGCTAAACTCTTCTCCTATAATTGAATCCCACGATATTTATGTAATTTGTGTAAGACCCGAGTGGTTTGTGTTGAAAGATATATGTTCCAAGTAAGTTCGTGTTGAAAGATATATGTTCAATAAGTACCTTAAATGCTTTATTTATGTTATGTTGCCAATTGAGGATGTGTTCAAGTATGGGCTGTGCATTAATAAAGTGTCAACTTCAAGTCGAGTTTAAACGAAGGCTATTATGCCAAATTTTATGAAATATCTCTATGTGCCTTAGACTTTTAATTGCTCACATGTGTACTACACACCTTGATTTGAATTGTTGTTGTTGGTGATGATGATGTTGTTGTTTGAAAGTAAAAAGGTGAGCATGAGATACTAAATACGACCAAAGTGCCAAGAATGATTTTTATATTTATGGCCACTAGTGCCAATGAAATGAAAGGATGTGAAAGGAGTATGAAATATGATGATTGATATAAAAAGTTTGATGTCTCGAATAAGACAGCCTAGCCGATCGGGTTGTGATCGGACACCATGACTCACACATGGTGGTGATTGTGCTGGAAGTTGTAATTGAAATTGTGATTGTGGTCGATGTCCCTAATAGATAGCCTAGCCGATTGGGTCGTGATCGGACTCCGTGTTAAAGACGGTGGTATTGATATTGAGAGTAATTGTGGTCGATGTCCCTAATGGATAATAGCCTAGCCGATCGGATCGTGATCAGACTCCGTGTTAAAGACGGTGGTATTGATATTGAGAGTAATTGTGGTTGATGTCTCTAATGAGATAGCCTAGCCGATCGAGTCATAATCGGACTCCGTGCTGAGAGTACGGTGGTACTGGTATTGTGAATAATGGTATTGTGGACAATGGTATATCGATACTAAAAATCTCCCAATGTGAGATATGGAAATTAATTTGAACACTGTCTTGATCCTAAATTGAGGTTTGATGTTGATTAAGGCTTCCATTGATATTATGATAATCTTGTTTGTATTATTTATCATTCTATTGAGAGGGTGTTTAGTTATACATACTAGTGTTATTCGACAGTACTAATGTCCCTTTTGCCGGGGAAACTACATCTTTAAATGGATGCAAGTGGTTCCACAACAGGAGATATTGATCAGTGATAGCAGTGCACCTTCTTCCCAGCTGACTTGGTGAGCCCCACTTCATCCCGGGGTCATGTATCTTTTGTACTTTGTGTATCCTGTTTGAGGTATAGCCGGGGCATTGTTGCCGGCATTATCATTGTATTCTTTATCCATAGAGGCTCCGTAGACATAGTGTGGGTTGTGTATTGGTGCTGGAAAAGTTAAACTATGCTATGTTGTGGTTGTATTACTTGTCCATTTGAGACTTTAAAAACGATGAAATTTATGGCAAGAAATTGGTAATTGCAGGCATGACCGCTTTATTTTGAAATTGATGAAAACATATATTCTTTTTATTCATGAATGAGTTAGGTAGAAGAAAATCTAATGGGCTTGCTCGGTCGGGTTCACTCTGTTGAGCGCCGGTCGCGCTTCTCGGTTTTGGGGCATGACAGATACGTGGTATAACTTGACACAAATCGAAAAAGTAAGTAGAAGTATATCGGATATTGACTGTAAAAAGAATAAAATACAAACCAAATTGAGTGAAAAACAATTATGAACAAGTAAGACGAATCAATGTACAAAGCCCAAAAAAGGATAATCTCTATATGAATATCAATAATCTTTTCAATATGGGAGTCTGTAGATGCCTTGATCCTCCTTACAGAAATGATAGTCGTTCTTCTTATAGTGGAGAAAACCCTACTTTAGAATCGCATGATAGATTAATTAATTGACTTTTCCTTAATTACCGCCGAAATTCTCTCCCTTAGTGCGGCTATAACGGCTCTTGTCTCTTAGCTCGATCTTGATCGGACTTGGTATTGGTCGATCTCCAGATTTAGAGCTCGATATTGACTCGAGCTCGATATTGACTCGGGGTCCGGTATTGACTCGGTCTCGGTATTGGTCGGTCTTTGGCTCTTGAACTCGATAACACCACTTCACATCATAGTTCGATTTGGACTCGAGCTCGATAGTGACTTCGAACTCGGTATTTGATCGGTCCCTGAAACTTGAGCTCGGTATCCTGGCTTCAGATCTCATCTCGATATTATGAAGACGACCTTCGGTCTATTATCTTCCAATCTTGACTAATCATACGAAGGTCGAAACCGATTTCGACCGTATACAACATCAATATCTCAACAAAATGTTTAACCTACTAAATTTTCAGGTGAATAGAGTGTACATTGTCTTAAACTTATCACCATGTCACCTTAACTAACTCGTTTGAATTCATAACATGAGAGAGGTTCTAAAAATAGTTCCACTTATAAATAGTTAGTGGAAATAAAGTCATTCTATAAGTATGGCTTCTAAACTCCAATAAAATCTAAAGTTAAGTTTCCATTATCTTATATAAATATGCAAGCCCCAACATCAAATACTATATCGATTAAGCGAGTTGTTTGCTTTCAGTTATAATGAAGAATTCTTCTGATAATATTTTCATTTCTCGAACAGTTAGTTAAAAATAATATAATACACTCCATGAAAGACACAAGATAAATGGAACACATAATCAAGAACTCATACAACCAGAATATAACAGATCTTAGCTCTACAAATCATTCATATAAGTCATTTGTTCAGCCCATGGTCTCCACGACTTATTAAGACTTGGTCAAGACTTCAAAAAATACACAAAGATTGCGTAGTACATGATTTCTAGTGTATGGACAGGAACTAGAAAATTCTCACAGTATGATTTTTACATAAACAATGAACATAGAGCAATAACGTGACACATTTTATGACACGTCAAACAAAAAACGAGACAACATTTTTACGATGTGAACACAAACACATTTTTATTCTAGAATCGAATGAGAAGAAGAGTCACTGACCTTTTGTGGTGCAGTGAACCGAGGCAGGGGATTTAGATCTACCGAACTCCGACATCGAACTTGCTAACTCGGGTGATTGTTAAACGATGAAATAATAAAAAATAAAAAAATACAGCACCTTTGTTGTATTTAAAACTAACAGAACCGATAAAAGAAAAGGGAAGACTTATGGCAAGGCAAAATTATAAGAACTGTTAGGATCGGGAACCCGGGTAGTGCGGAATTTAGCCAAACAATGATATAATAACAATAACAAAGGCAATGCAAGTTGATAATAACGGCAATTAAAGTAGATAAAGAAGATACAAATTTAACGTGATTCAGTCAAAGTGACCTACGTCCACAAGCGGAGATGACCAATTTTACTATACTAATAAGAGTACAAAAGAGAGTACAAAATTAGAGTAAATACTCTAATTAATCCCAAATACCCTAAGAGAATAACCTCACAAGATCACTCCAAAGAAAGGGTTCACACAAGTGTTTCCCAACACTTGACTCTCATACAAAATATTTTTAATTCAGGAGGAAAGGAAGAAACAAGAAATGAAGACTCAAGTCTTGTTGGTGTGTCTAAAATGAACTAATGGTCTTTCCTTCCCTTTTATAAACAAAAAAGTCTTGGCCTCTTAGGGGTAAAAGAAGAGATACAACTTGTGCAAATAATGTCCACCACACAATGCAATATTTTTGGGTCCCAAAAAATATTGCCAACAAAATCTACACTTTGAAAAAATACTTATACTTATGTGATATAAACTCCATTAGCCAAAATATTGGTCATGTTACAAGAACAAAGGAGAGCACTAACTTAGTGGGGCATCGATTGGCGGCCAAGAGTTCCCTAAAAATGGATCCAAAAGTAAGTATTTATAGGCGAAAGTATTAGGTTTCTTGACCTGGGCGGGAGTTTTAGGAATCACTAGCCGTTTGAATTTCAAAAGCTGTTTGAGAAATTCAGATGAGAGAAAAAAGAAAGTATCCGTTCAACGGATCCGAATCCTTGATACAGAGGCCGCATCTGACCTTCTGAAAAAGACTCTTGGCTTCTTGTGTTGACCGAATCTACATGGCAGATGTGATTCTGAAAGTTAAGACATTAAAGCAAGGAATTTCACAAAAATGTAAGGGACAAAGTCTGCCCATGGAAAGAAAAGGAGATGGAACTTTGTCAAATAAAATAAAATAAGAGAGAAAGGGGCGTCATCTACTGATGAGGTATTATGGGGTTTGGTTCTTTTGTTTTGCGTTGCAAAGGCTAGAACGAAATTGGACTGAAGGATTGGTAATTGGGCCTTGTAGCAAAATGGACAGCTAAGCTTTAATGGTTCAGGCCTTTAATTAGGCCGAATTGCTGGGCCTTTTCCTTCTTTCTTGTATCGTTTCTTTTAGGCTTTTTTTTTTTGTGCATTCTTTTAGGCTTTTTTTTTTTTGGTGCATTCTTTTAGGCTTCTAGTAAATGATTAAGCTAATTCCATAACATATAATACTAATATTAATATTAATTGTATGGTTAAATTATGAGATATGCCTTAACAAAGTTATAACTGATAGTATTTAAAATAATTATGAGGTATTGCAAAACAACTATTATAGTAATTGTTAAATAAAATGCTATCATATTTGTGAACTGTAGAGTCAAAGAAATATTACTATTTGATTAAATAAGAAACGTGATATACTTTCATCAAAAGACAAAAAATATATTATAATAATAATAATAATAATAATAATAATAATAATAATAATAATAATAATAATAAAGATATTGGTAATATAGAAGCTTAAAGAAATAGTTTGGAAGAAAGGAGAGATAAAATTGGATGTCAACAATGTACACGGCCTTGTATGTGGAAATTTGACTGGTTTAGGCTCTCAGGTTTCTTATATCCATTAAATTGAAGTTGTTCCATTATGTTATATCCTCCATTGTTAAATTACTCTTATATGCTTTATTTGAAGTTGTTGGTTCATGTTCTATCTTCTATTGCCAAATTTACTCATACATGCTTTAATTGTAATTGTTGCCTCTTTATTGTCATGTTATCTCTTTCATAGTTGATTATTCATAATTGAAGTCGAGACAAGGCGGGCATTTACTTTATTGTTGCGCACGCGGGGAGACAAGGGACTATATCGGGGATGATTTGTGATGGACTGGGAGCATTGTTATTCTTCAGTAGTTAGTTATCTTTATTTGATGTCGATGTTACATATTATCTCTCTTATTGTTGAACTAATATTATTTGAAGTCATTATTACTTGTTATGTATTTTATTGTTGAGCTTATTCTTCCGTTTCATTGTATTGTTGTGATTCTTGTGTTGATTTACTTGTCGTACCCTCGTGTTCTTGTTGTTCTTGTTGTACTCGGTGTTGTTGAGCCGTGAGCTATGTGTGGTTGTGGTATTGAAATTGTTGTTGTGGAAACATTGTGTAAGCACATGTGGTGCGGGTTGTTATATTATATTATTATATTTTTGGCACATGTGGTATTGTTGAGAGGATTGTCGGGGTGTTCGTACGTGAGTTATCCGTGCTATTATTGTTATTGATATTTGCACATGTGGTATGACAATGCGGGTTATATATGTTGTGTTTGCGCATGTGGCGAGACAAGGTGGGATAATTATTACGCGTGTATGGCGAGACAAGGCATGAGTCGTCTGTGCAGCACGTGAGTTATCCGTGCGATTGTGATTGGTAACGTGGGCACAAGATGCCAAGTGATTAGGGTTCGTGATTTGGGACCCGTAATTTGTGATTGTGAGGTGTGATACCTTAGGGTAATTCTTGTATAAACCTTGTGTGAGAGCGGTTGATTATTGGGTTGATACTTCTTTTTCCTTACTGGTTTCACTTGACTTAAACTATATTCGGCTTACTTTACGGTGTTATTACCTGTTTGCTCCTTGTTGTTAATTGTTGCATCTAGTCTCTATTTTCAAGTACTGCATTGTTATTCTTACCATGTTTAGCTTTATATTGATATTGTTCCCTGTTAGTTTTATATTCATATTTGTACAGGTTATTATGTCTAGTAGGTGTATTGACTGTTTCTCGTCACTACTCCACTGAGGTTAGTCTTGATACTTACTGTGTACTGCTGTGGTGTACTCATGTTACACTTGCTGTATATTTTTTTGCAAATCCAGGTATCTCGAAGCATGTTGGTCATTAGATAGCTGATCTAGTATTGCGGTTGAGACTTCAAGGTATACCTGACGTCGCGTTCGCAGGCCTCGGAGTCACCGTCTGAAGTTTTACTTTGTACTATTTATTTCTATTCCAAACAATGATGTATTTGATATTCTTAGTTATTCTTAGAAAGGATTATAACTTGTACTACCGATTTTGGGATGTTGTGTACCTATTTTGGGTTGCTGGCTTTGTATAGAAATTTCCTATTCATGATTAATAATTAACTGGTTTAAATCTGTTAATAGTTTACTATGTGTTAGGCTTACCTAGTTCCTGGGACTAGGTGCCATCATGACTCCTGATTTCAGGTTGTTCCAAGTTGGTATCAGAGCTCTAGGTTCATATGTGCTACGATTCATAAGCAAGTTTAGTAGAGTCTTGCGGATCGGTACAGAGACGTCTGTACTTATCTTCGAGAGGCTACGTAACTATTAGGAAAATTTACTTCTTTCATTCTTATCGTGCGAGTTTATTGATTTCGGAGTTTGAGCCTTTGTCATTCTATTCTCTCACAGATGGTGAGAACACGAGCTGCAGTTACTGATGACGCTGCCCCAGAGCCGGTGTTGCTAGGGGCAGAGGCAGAGGCAGAGGCCGAGGAGGAGCACTTGCTACAGATAGAGCACCTGCATAGCAGCAACTTGGGAGCTAGCACTAGCTCCGATTGGGGGACAGGCAACAGAGGCGCATGTTGCTAACCCCGGACTTCAGGAAACTTTAGCATAGTTCCTGAGCATGTTTGGCATATTAACTCAGGCGGGATTGATTCCGGTTGCACCGCTACTTCAAAGACTAGGGGAGGAGCTCAGATCCCCGCTGCCCGTACTCCTAAGCAGCGAGCCCATATTGATCAGGTTCCAGGTGTTATACCAGCACAACTTATTATTCCAGTTCAACCTGAGGTCAGGCCAAAGGCATCCGAGGAGGAGCAGAAGAGGCTTGAGAGGTTCAAAAAGTATCATCCTCCTACTCACAGTGGTCTAGCTACCGAGGATGCGCATGATTTTCTAGAGAAGTGCCACCGTATTCTACGCACCATGGGTATTGTGGAGGCGAGCGGAGTTGCTTTTACTACATTTCAGCTGTCAGGAGCAGCGTATCAGTGGTAACAGGCTTATGAGAAGGGTAGGCTAGGTGATGGAGCACCACTCACTTGGACTCAATTTTTGTAGATGTTTTTGAAGGAGTTTGTTCCCCAAACACTTCGGTATACGTGGTGCACAGAATTTGAGCAACTGCGTCAGGGCACTATGACAGTGTCAGAGCACGCCATCAGATTCAGTGAGTTGTCCTGTCACGCACCTGCTTTTGTGTAACACTCATGAAAATTTCGAAGTACTTAAGTGGTAAGCCCGGTAAATTTTGCAAAGAAAATAATATTTCATGGTGTCGGACTAGGCTTACGTGTTTGAGGGTTGTAGAAATTCTTCGTGGCGAGCTTGCGAGCCGCGGCTCAGACTTTTTGGGTTGAACAATGTACCGAAAAGTAAAAAAAATATTTTGGCGGAAAAGTGCATTTCTGCGGTCCATTATGCAACCGCATAATTACTTTGCGGATCATATAATGGCCGCAGAGTGAGGCAGTTAATTGGGCCAATTGGAAGCAATTATGCGGTCGATTATGCGATCGCATAACTGTTATGCGGTCGATTATGCGACCGCATAACTGTTTTGCGGTGCATTATGCGACCGCATAATGGTTATGCAGACCGCATAGTGACCGCATACACAGACAGTTCTTTTGGCTATTTTGTAACCAACTATGCGACCGATATGCGGTCCGCATATCGGTTATACGATCGCATACCTTGTTCCGGAGCTCCATTTTGGATTTTTAAAACCCGACCCTATTTCGTTAAATACACTCTTTGGGTCATTTTTTAGCTATTATCTGACATTATAGAGTGAAAGAGGGTGCCCTAGAGTGAGAAGGTGTTCTCCAATATTTGTCCTTCAATTCTTGCCCAAGTTTTGGAAGATTAAGAAGGAAAACTCACTAGGTCTTCATCCTAGAGGTAAGGTTCTACACCCTAACCCTCAATTTCGAATTTTGTGTAGAAATGGATAATAAGCAAGATAATTTCTGGGCAAGAGGATTGGTTATTTTACATGCATGTGTTATCAAAGGATGTAGGAAGATTGTTGAGCTAAAAATGATAAAGATTGGGTTGTGGGATGATGGAATCCTCCATAAAAAGGGCCTTGAAACCTTAATGCACACCTAGTATTTGATAAAATGCTCAAATGAGCTAGAACCATAATCATCTTCCTAATTGTGGTTCAATTTGTTATATTTCTAAAATAGATTGAAGTTGTTAAGAATTCTGGAATGTTTTAGAGTTTAAGGAAGCTCAATTGAGGTATGTTGGCTAAACTCTTCTTTAAGAGTTGGAATTCTCATTATCCTTGTAAGTTCCGAGATGTTGATTATAAATCGAGTAATCCGATAAGTTTTATGATGAAGATATATGTTCAATTCGTATTTCAAATGCTCTTATCATATTGCATTATAAATTGAGGATGTGTCCTAAACTATGGATTACTTATCCACTTGTTATAATTTCTAGTCGTGATTTATGTGAAAGGTATTATGCCAAGTTGTGTAGAGATTGTGATTGTGATACACCTCCACCCACATACATTGGGGTGAGGCGGCATGACCGCTTTGTGTGGGAATTATGGTATAGAGATTGTGATTGTGATACACCTCCACCCGTATATATATTGGGGTGAGGCGGCATGACCGCTTTGTGTAGGGATTATGATATTGTGGGACTGCACCTCCACCCGCTTACATTGGGGTGAGGCGGTACGACCGCTTTGTGTATGGTTTTGGTATTGTATGGCACCACCACCCGCATACATTGGGGTGAGGTGGCATAGCCGCTTTGTGTTGGTATTGGTATCGTTGATACATTTCCACCCGCATACTTGGGGTGAGGCGGCATAGCCGCTTTGTGTAGGTTCTTGGTACTGTGGTTATACATCCACCCGCATACATTGAGGTGAGGCGGCGGGGCCGCTTTGTGTGAAGATGATTATAGAGGATCTCATCTTAAATCCTATAAATGTTATTGATAGCTTTTAATAAGCTTGCTATGGTTGAGACGGTTATCTATATTATTCTATTACCGCACTGGTTCATCATAATTATCTTGTATTTCTAAATTCTTAAATTGGTGTTTAGTTTCATACTAGTACTATTCGACGGTACTAACGTTCCTTTTGCCGGGGGTGCCGCATCTTTAAATGGATGCAGGTGGTTCCACAGCAGGAGACATTGATCAGTGATAGCAGTACACCTTCTTCCCAGCTGACTTGGTGAGCCCCACTTCATCCCGGGGTCATGTATCTTTTGTTCTTTATGTATTATGGTTGAGGTATAGCCGGGGTCTTGTTGTCGGCATTATCATTGTACTCTTCTTTATCTATAGAGGCTCCGTAGACATAGTATGGGTTGTGTATTAGTACTGGAAAAGACAAACTATGCTATGTTGTGGTTGTATTACTTGTCCATTTGAGACTTTAAAAATGGTGAAACTTATGGTAAGAAATTGGTAATTGCAGACACGACAACTTTATTGTTTAATTAAGGAAAAAATATATTCTCTTTATTCATGAATGAGTTTGGGTAGAAGAAATCTAACAGGCTTGCTCGGTCGGGTTCACTCGGTTGAGCGCCGGTCGCGCTCCACGATTTTGGGGCATGACATTTGGTTTCTACAGTTAGAGAGCTAGTCTGCATGTTCATCGAGGGGCTCAATTATGGTATTCAATTAAGCATGGCTCGGGAGTTGGAGATGGATATTCCGTTTCAGCAGGTTGTGAAGATCGCTCGTAGGTTGGAGGGTATGCGGGGCCAGGAGAGAGAGGACAGGGAGGCTAAGTCGCCTCGTGGACCTGGAGGATCTACCTATCCCTATTTTAGAGGCAGGGTACGTCATGGTAGAGGTTATCTGGGTCAGCCATTTCAGTTTGTGCTTCGGGCTTCACGTGCTGCTACAGATATCCATGGGTCCCAGAGTAACCGTACCAGACAGCTTCCACATCCACGTCAGCAGAGAGGTTGCTTTGTGTGTGGGGATACTAGCCACATGATGAGAGATTGTCCCAGACTCCAAACAGATGTGTCCCAATAGGGTATTCAGGCTATGGGTTTCGCTTGAGTTGCTGCTATACCTGCACCGCCAGCTAAAGGTGGAGGTCAGGCGGGTAGAGGTCATCCTATAGAGGAAGGCCAGACCCATTATTATGCTTTTCCTGGTTGGACCGTGGTTGATGCACCAGATGATGTCATTACAGGTATGATTTCGGTTGGTTATAGATATGCATTTGTGTTATTTCGATCCGGTCTCATTTATTGGTGAGATTCATCTTACCTTGCTTCAGATATGGTTGTATTTTTGTGATTCATGTACTATGTTCATGTGTTCACGCCAGTTGGGGGATTCTATTGTGATAGTCGTGCCTATCATTCTGGTTTAGTTGCTATTGAGGGCCATGAGGCTTGGGTGGGCTATCTGTTAGTTAACACGATAAAATTTGATGTGATTTTTGGATGGTTTGGCCCGACTTGTGATTCGGGTACTCTACAGGTATGGAAGTCTGTTATGTGTTGTGGTTTTGGTTCTATGAGATTGAGTTAGTAGAGTGGTTTATTTGATGAGATGTTTATCTTATTCATGATTCTAAGCGGAGGATGAGAACCTGGTGTTCTTTGCGGATAAGTGTGTTTGTACCATGCTAGGTTTCGCGGTGAGGTTATGTTAGGGTAAGATTCGTTGTGGTTGTTGCGTATGTCTTGTTCCTTCCTTGTGGATTGAATCTGTAGTAGGGTATCGATGGAGAGTTGTGCCTGTTGGGCTTGTTTGATAGTTCCCTCATGTGTTCCTCTTTTCATATTCAGTTATATTCGAGTTATGCTTGTTGGGGATTGAATTGCGATGTATATACCCAGGTGGCTTTTGATGTGGCTTGTGATAGGGTGAGTAGTTATGAGTTCCACATGTTTATTGCTTCATTGTCAGTGTTGTGAAGGTCTGGAACAAGATTCTAGTCGATATGAGTCTGTTTGCCGGTACTGGGCTTGGTGTTTGACAACTATTGTGGTCAGAGTTGATGTTATGGGCATATAGGTGATGTGTTATGTTTTGTGGTTGTGTCTTGTGGATCTATTCATGAGTTTTTACAACTATTTGAGGGTTATGCAATGTGTTTATGTGAGAATCGGGTCCTTGATGGGTATAAAAATTTAGTTCCAAGGCTTATCGGCATGAGAGGAAGGAATAATCTTCGGTTGAGATGGTGTTGTCGGGATTATGTGGATTGGGTTGACGTAGGATCACCTGTGAGTATGTGTATGGTGAGTTTATACCACAATTTGATGGCTTGGGAAAGACTCTTGGCACGTTTGAGGACGGACATTTGTTTAAGAGGGGGAGAATGTAACGACTCGACTAGTCATTTTGAGCCTTAAGGTTCCGTTCAGAGGTTTGATGTCTTAAGTGGCTTCATATTGTGTATTGTAACTTGTGTGCATGGTCGGATTTGATTTTCAGATGTTTCGAGATTAATTGGATGAGTGATTCTCAATTTAGAAGCTTAAGTTGAAAATATTGACTGAGATTTGACTTTTGTGAAAATGACCTCGAAACGGTATTTTGACGGCTCTGATAGGTTCGTATCGTGATTTTGGACTTATGCGTATGTCCGGAATCGAGTTCGGAGATCCGTAGGTTGATTTATGTAGTTTTGCCGAAAATTTCGTAACTTGAGGTTTAGAAGTTTAACCATAGGTTGACTTCATAGCTATCGTGTTTAGATTTTTGTTTCTGGACTTGGAATAGATCCATTTTGTTATTTGGAACTTTTTTGCAAAGTTTGGCGTCATTCCGAGTTGATTTGATAGGAATCAGATGCGCTATTGTGTTTTTAGAAGTTCTTGAGTTTCATGTTGATTTCATGTGTTTTGGAGGTCCGATTCATGGTTTCGGATGTTATTTTGATGATTTGATCGTGCGAGCGAGTTCGTGTTATATTTTTAGACCTGTATTGATGTTTTGTTTGGAGCCCCAAGGGCTCGGGTAAATTTGGAACGCGTATCAGAGTGTTTGGAAGAATTCTAGCATTGCTGGTTTTTGCACAGATACTTGAGGTCTCGCATTTGCGACTGTCGCAAATGCGAGGAAGGGATCGCATTTGCAAACTAACGTTTGCTTTTACGATGGGGGCTTAGGTTAGGCTGAGTCGCATTGGCGATCAATTTGATCGCTTTTGCGATATGTCCACAATTCGCATTTGCGAACAAATCATCGCATTTGCAACGTCAGCAAGACTGTGACGATTTTGCTTTTGCGAATCATTCTTCGCATTTGCGGGGTTTACATTTGCGATCCCCTGGTCGCATTTGCGACTGGACATAAAAGCTGAGGGACGGAATTTTAGTCTCATTTTCATATCTTTGAACCCTAGGCTCGATAGAAGGCGATTTTGAAGAGGGAGTTTCATCTACAATCCAATGGTAAACGATTTTGATTGATTTCCAACTATTTTACATGATTATATATGATATTTTACATCAATTTTGGGAGAATCAAAGTGAAATTTTGAGAAACTTTGTCTTTATTTTTAAAAATGAGAGTTTGAGTTTTGAGAGTCGATTTGGACTCGGGTTTTGAAACAAAACACATGTATAGACTTGTGGGGTTATGGATATTTAGAATCTACCCTTGGACCCGGGTTTTGACCGGACGGTCCTGGGATTGACTTTTGTTGACTTTTGAGGAATTATGCAAAGATCATAACTTTAGTTATTGAAATTGATTTCTCTTGCATTATTTAATGTTATTAAGTCGATTTTGGTTTTGAGCCGAGCGGAGGTGAATTCTAAAGGAAAAGCTGTTTTTGAGTATTGAGGTTTTTGAGGTAAGTATTTTGCCTAACTTTGTGGGGGGGGGACTACCCCTTAGGATTCGAGTCTTTTGTGCTAATTGTGTCATGTGAAGGCCTCGAGGTGACGAGTAAGTACACGGCCTTATATGTGAAAATTTGACCGGTTTAGACTCTTAGGTTTCTTATATCCATTAAATTGAAGTTGTTCCATCGTGTTATATCCTCCATTGTAAAATTACTCTTATATGCTTTGGTTTGAAGTTGTTGGTTCATGTTCTATCTTCTATTGCCAAATTTACTCATACATGCTTTAATTGTAATTGTTGCCTCTTTATTGTCATGTTATCTCTTTCATAGTTGATTTATTCTTATTTGAAGTTATAGTTACACGTTATCTTTTCCGTAATTGATTATCCTTATTTGAAGTTATTGTTACATGTTATCTCTGTAGCAGTTGGCTATCCTTATTTGAAGTCGATGTTACATGTTATCTCTCTTATTGTTGAACTACTCTTACTTGAAGTCATTATTACTTGTTATGTATTTCATTGTTGAGCTTATTCTTCCTTTTTATTGTATTGTTGTAATTCTTGTGTTGATTTACTTGTCGTACCCTTGTGTTATTGTTGTTCTTGTTGTACTCTGTACTCAGTGTTGTTGAGTCATCGACTATGTGTGGTTGTGGTATTGAAATTTTTGTTGTGGAAACCTTGTGGTATATGGGCACATGTGGTGCGAGTTGTTATATTATGTTGTTATATTTTCGGCACATGTGGTATTGTTGAGAGGATTGCTGGGGTGTTCGCACGTGAGTTGTCCGTGCTATTGTTGTTATTGATATTTGCACATGCAACGTGACAAGGCAGGTTATATATGTTGGGTTTGCGCATGTGGAGAGACAATGTGGAATAATTATTATGCGCATGTGGCGAGACAAGACGTGCATTTACTCTATTGTTGCGCACGCGGCGAGACAATTGGGGCTATATCGGGGATGATTTGTGATGGCCTGGGGGCGTTGTCATTAATGATATTTGTGTGGTGGTGTGTCTGTCTTGGGTGAGTCATGCATATTACGGGTTTTGTTGTGTTGTTTCTAATGTGACATTCGTTGTCTTTGATCTTACTTGTTGACTCGAGCTGTGATAGTACACTTGCACAGAAGTATGAACCTTGATGTTTATTGATCATTTACCTGTATTCTTGTATACCTGCCTTCTGTGCGTGAGTTGTACTATTGGCACGTGAGTTATCCGTGCGGATATAAGACATTGTTATTATTGACACGTGAGTTACCCGTGAGGATATGAGATATTGTTACTGTTAGCACGTGAGTTGTCCGTGCGATTATGATTGGTAATGTGCGCACAAGATGCCAAATGATTAGGGTGCGTGATATGGGACCCGTGACTTGTGATTATGAGGTGTGGTACCTCGGGGTAATTCTTGGATAAACCTTGTGTGAGAGCGATTGATTATTGAGTTGATACTTGTTTTTCCTTACTTGGTTTCACTGGACATAAACTGTATTTTGCTTACTTTACGCCGTTATTATTGTTTTCTCCTTGTTGCTAATTGTTGCTTCTAGTCTCAATTTGCAAGTATTGTATATTATTCTTACCATGTTTAGCTTTATATTGATATTGTTCCCTGTTAGTTTTATGTTCATACTTGTACAGGTTATTATGTCTAGTAGGTGTGTTGATTGTTCCTCGTCACTACTCCACCGATGTTAATCTTGATACTTACTAGGTACCGTTGTGGTGTACTTATGCTACGCTTGCTGCACATTTTTGTGCAGATCCAGGTATCTCGAAGCGTGTTGGTCATTTGATAGTTGATCGAGTATTGCGGTGGAGACTCCAAGGTATACATGTCGTCGCGTTCGTAGGCCTCGGAGTCACCTTCTAAAGTTTTACTTTGTACTGTTTATTTCTATTCCAAACAGTGATGTATTTGATATTCTTAGTTATTCTTAGAAAGGCTTATGACTTATACTACCGGTTTTGGGATATTGTATACCTACTTTGGGTTGTTGGCTTTGTATAGAAATTTTCGGTTAATTATTACTCCCTCCGTTTCAAATTAGATGAGGTACTTTCCTTTTTAGTCTGTTCCAAAATAAATGACACATTTTTAAATTTAGAAATAACTCAACTTTAAACTCTTCATTTTACCAATTTTATCCTTAATGAGAAGTTTTTATAATTACACAAAATGACATGGCCCCACAAAGCTTTTACCCCTTAAGTTTTTAAGACCACAAGTTTTAAAAGTCTTCTTCTTTTTCTTAAACTCCGTGTCGAGTCAAACTACCTTATTTAAATTAAAACGGAGGGAGTAATAATTAACTAGTTTAAATCTGTTAATAGCTCACTATGTGTTAGGCTTACCTAGTCCCAGGGACTAGGTACTATCCAGACTCCTCAGGAGGGATTTCGGGTCGTGACAAAATCATTAATATGCATGATTACGCCCAACTCTAGTCCTAAAAAAGATAAGTGGCGCTGCAAATATAATCTATTCTAAGAGTCCGGAGTCGAATCCCACAGAGAACTAAGGCTTAGCTACTACTGTTCAATATTGCTAAGAAATATATGTTCAAATAATTCTCTAGTTATAAATATTGTGATTCATATTTTAAAGTAATTAACTAACAAATATTAGAAAGGAGTAAAATTATCAACTAACGAGAATGGAGTTGGAGACAATATTAAGGAGGCTTAGAATTATGATTTCCCCAATTGTCAGAATTCTTTCTGCTATGTCTCTTATAATTTTTCCTGAGTATTCTCTACTGATCGTGAAGACTTTAGGTATCGTAATTATCTCTCAAGCAAGTACAACAATTTACTAGACATATTCTCCCTAACTACACTAGCTGGCACTATCTTACCGCTTACTATGACCACGTTAAGGCTTTGTTATTCTTAAACCCACCTTTAAACCGCCGTATTGATTCCTCATATACGGTAGAAGTAACATTATTCAACGGCCACCTAAATATGTGTCATTTCCCAAGCAATACATAATAAATATGCACAATCAATTTATGGATATTCAATCAAGTGAAATACGCATGTAGTTAAAGAAGTAGAGAAATCCAACGACTCAATTATATAAAAAATGTAACAAGAATTTATCCTATAAAAGGTTCCATCAAAACTCTAGATAGTAGAATTATCTACTCATAATAGCATGTGAAAGCACAATATAAAAATTCATAACTAACAATAAGAAATAGGAAGAAGAGGGGGAAAAACTCATGGTTGAAACTTCCTCCTTGCTCCTAGTGTGTTCTTGCCTCCGATGGTTTTGTCTAACCCTAAAATCATGTCTCTCCCTTCAAAAGGACATTTTATGATGTATTTATATTAATTAAGGTTTGTATGGGGGACCTTGAGCACTCTTATTTTGGCCACAAAAAGTTGAGTCCCGTGCCTAGGGTTCGCGCAATGCTAGACCCTTAGGCACGCTCCCTGATTTTTTCTCCTCTTTCATTCCTTCGCGTGTTGAGGGTTGGTCCAAAGTGCCATATTTCACAGGTTTTAATTCACTTTCCAGACTATTTTTGTGCCTACCTTTCATGCAATGCACCAATTGTGGCATGTTCCTAGCTCTAGCCTCAACTTTTGTTTTTTGCATCAAATCATCCAATTTTTGCCAACTTCCATCCAAACTCATTCCTACACACAATAAATGCGTAATGAGCAAATTTTATGTTTATAAGCATGTGATCTCCCGCAACTCACATACAAATGATATGAAACTATACTCAAAACCATGCATTTTTAGTTATTTATCACCACACCACAGCTAAACTCTTACATGTCCTCGAGCAACATTTAAAATTAAGCACGTAGGCAAGTAGAAACATTTCAAAACATACCCAAGCATCAACACCAATGACTTGCTAACCTTCGACCATAGTGACTAGTGACGAGAGAAGTTGCTTAGGGACCTACGGAGCTAGTGACCAAAGTGGAGTCAATTCATATTAAAACCAGAAGTGCTTCAAACCTAATATGCTGTCACGCCCCAAAATCGAGGAGCGCGACCGGCGCTCAATGGACTGAGCAAGCCTGTTAGATTTCATTCTACCCAAATTCATCCGTGAATAAAGAGGAGATGTACTCCGTTAATCAAATACTAAAGAGATTTCATTAACCGTTTCCATTTCATTCCCATTAACAGCATCATTCAATATTTCCAAAATAGTACGAGTTTATAGATTTAATGAAAAACATGTTGCCAAATACCAACAGTTCTAATACAATTCCTAACATCAAATACCACCCACAACCTGTTTACGGAGCCTCTAAGTACAACTGAAGAGTAATATGAAAATATCGGCAACAAGGCCCCGGCTATACCTCAACCACAAAGTACATGAGAAACAAAAGATACATGACCCCGAAATGAAGTGGGGCTCACCAAATCAGCTAAAAAGAGTGTACTGCTATCACTGATCAATGCCACCTACTGTAGAACCACCTGCATCCATTAAAGATGCAGCGCCCCTGGCAAAAGGGACGTTAGTACTATCGAATAGCACTAGTATGTATAGCTAGAAATCCTCTTCCAACATAGAATGCCCATATGATCTATACGTGGAACACATAATATAATGTAATTGAAACAACCTGTACAAACAAGGACAACAAAAGGGGCACCTATTGTCTGCATTAATAATGTGTCTCATTAGACCGTCCTTAGTGTTCACATATCATATTATACACTTATGCGTTTCATAGACCGTCCATAGTGTTTATTCATACCGTACATCTATACCTCTTATACACAATGCACCTATGCGTTTCATAGACCGTCCCCAAGATTTCATATCACGATGGATTTCATAACACAATATACCTATGCGTTCATAGACCGTCCACAGGATTTCATAACACAATGTACCTATGAGTTTCATAGGCCGTCCATAGGATTTCATAACACAATATACCTATGCATTTCATAGACCGTCCATAGGGTTCATAGACCGTCCACGGGATTTCATATCACAATGCACCTATGCGTTTCATAGATCGTCCACATGATTTCATATCACAATGGATTTCATAACACAATGTACCTATGCGTTTCATAGACCGTTCACAGGATTTCATATCACAATGTACCTATGCGTTCATAGACCATCCACAGGATTTCATATCACAATGCACTTATGCATTCATAGAACGTCCACAGGATTTCATATCACAATGTACCTATGCATTTCATAGACCGTCCATAGGATTTCATATCACAATGTACCTATGCATTTCATAGACCGTCCATAGGGTTTTATAACACAGTGGAAACAAAAGTACAAATACGTACATCTCATAACCTTTCACACCACATATCACCTAATTTGTACTTTCAACCATTTACATCCTTATTATTCCATTGGCTCTCTTGGCCATACATATGTTTCTTTATTCATGGCGCAATGGCCGTATTTCATATTCCATTCTTTCATTTCTTCCCTTTCATAAATCATCATCATAATTATCAACAAGTAGAATATTTTGGAAATCACAATTTTAAGTTCATTAGTAATGAAGGCTTTAAACACAATCGATTTCTTTCCAATAAATGGAGTAAAATGATTGGAAATCGAAGCACAAGTTAAAATCATACACAATTTCCACTCACGAATATGTAAGGACGCAAGACACATTGAAAATTACTTACAAAGCATAGCATTAGCTAAAACAGCCACATATGGGCATCACTTGAGTTCATAACTTTTAGCCGATTATATTGTCGAAGTCAATATTAGAATAGTTGAGTCAAAGCTCATTTCATAATCTTTCTCACATTATTTCATTTCATTGGCACCATTGGTCACAAGTATAACTTTCACTATTGGCACGTTGGCCACACTTTATATTCCTAATTTACTAATTTCGCTTCCAACCATCTTTATAGGTTATCAACAATAAGACATTCCCAATCAAGACTTTAGGTACACATATGAGCAATTAAGAATCTTAAGAATATTGAGATTTTCTCACACAATTTGGCATACTAGCTTTCATTTGAAATACGATTCAAGCCACCACATTTTAATACGCAACACATACTTTGAAACTCATGGAATCATTATGGAATTCAATTCCAAGAGAGAAAGTTTAGCCAACATACCTCAATTGAGCTTTTCTTAAATTACTATAACGTTCCGAAAATTCTAGCAATCCCAATCTATTTGAGACATAACAAAATTGAACCATAATTAGGAAGATATTCATGGTCTCAGCTCATTTGAGCATTTTATCAAACACTAAGCATGGATTAAGGTTCAAGGTCCTTTTATGGAGGATTCCATCATCCCACAATCCAATCTTTACCATTTTTAGCTCAACAATCTTTCTACACCTTTGATAACACATGCATGTAAAATAAACAACCCTCTTGCCCAGAAATTATCTTGCTTATACCTATTTCTAGACAAAATTCGAAATTGAGGGTTAGGGTGTAGAATCTTACCTCTAGGATGAAGACCTAGTGAGTTTCCCTCCTTAACCTTCCAAAACTTGAGCAAGAATTGAAGAATCAATTATTGAGGAACACCTTCTCACTGTAGGGCTCTCTCTCACACTCTAAAATATCAGATTATACCTAAAAAATGACCCAAATAGTGTATTTAACGAAATAGGGTCGGGTTTTAAAAACCCAAAAATGAAGCTCCGGAACAGGTTCTGCATTCGTATATACGACCGCATAATGGTTATGCGGATCGCATATCGGTCGCATAATTGGTGTCCAAAATGACCAAAAATCTGCCTGAGTCTGCGGTCACTATGCGGTCCGCATAACTGTTCTTCGGTCGCATAGTACACCGCATAACAGTTATGCGGTCGCATAGTCGACCGCATAATTGCATCAACTGACCCAATTAACTGCCTCACTCTGCGGCCATTATGCGGTCCGCAGAGTGATTCTGCGGTCGCATAATGGACCGCAGAAATGCACTTTTCCGTCAAAAATTTTCCTTTACTTTCCCGTGCATTGTTCAACCCAAAAGGCCCGAGCCGCGACGAGCAAGCTCACTGCAAAGAATTTCTACAATCCTCAAATACGTAATCCTAGTCCGGCACCATGAAACATTATTTTCTTTACAAATTTTACCGGGCTTTACACTTAAGTTCTTCAAAAATTTTCGAGGTGTTACATATGAACTGTTCATATTTTTTCTCAAATTATAAATCAAGCCAAGACTATTTGAAATAATTATGTGACTCTTTTAAATATCCTTGCCTCATAAATTAACTCCAATAATGTCTATACTTATGATTCATTTCTTGTGCCAACTCAAAAACCAAGGAAACTTTATTTATCCTTTGCAAATTATGTGCCTCCTCACCAACAAACTAAAGAGGGAAAGCAGTCGACACACTCAAATATAAATTCAAGCATAATTTAAGGGCTCACATATTGAAAAAATTTGCTCACTCTTGTAAAGAAACTCACATGCCACCCAAATTCGTACCATAAGTTTGCCCGTAGTGTAAGGCTTGATTAATTTAAACTTGCAAAGTCTAGGATTAAGTAAGACTTTATAGGTTGTAATGTAGGCTAAGAGACAGATATGACATATTTTAAAAAATAGTGACTAACCCTCCAAAGCCCTTTAATAAACCACACTTCACTTTCAAGCACCTTCTTAGCATGACCCAATCGATGTTTTGCCATGAAACTATACACATTTAAGTTCGTTTTTCATTAAGCACATCTACATATATATACTCATTAGTCCGGATAAAAATATGGGAGGTGTCATTCATTTTTCATTTTCTTCTGGTGTTTTATTCTTCTTAATTTTATTATTTTCCTTTTCATTCTCTCCTCAATTTGGTATTTTCGGCTAATACTCTTTTTATAAGCAAGTGCATCTTATAGGACATTCTATGGTTCCACTCAAATACTACCCAATCTATTTATTTACTCTACCAACGACTTAAGCACTTTCATAGGTAAAGAGTGAACAAGATATGATTTAGAAAAAAATAGGGGTTAGCTCCTAATATCGGTGCCAAAGAAAAGGTCTACAGGCTCAAATGGGCTGATTACGGATAATATTATCACTGATAGGTAAATAGGATCAAGGGTCACTCAAAGAAACGCCTTTATCATTTTATAGACTCACAAGACTTAATCATTTCGCTTCGACACACACATGGCAAGTTCTAGACTAACAAGAGATGGCACAGAGTACAACCAAAACATTATATCAGAATGCACATGACTCACTCAGGATGGTTCAGACCCGACTCTCAAGTTAAAGCAACTAGCACAGTCATCATATAATCCAAACACATAGGAAGTAATAACAAGAGTCAAAAGGTGAGTCCAAGTGTCAAAAGAAAGCCACATATATTCTCAAGGCATGTAATAATAGAAATCATAAAAAAAAGTACTCAGTTCAAATGCTCCGGACCTAAGCCCCGATATAAAGTATGTCAATAACACAGATACCAAGTTCTTCCAATTTCATTATCAATACAAAAAGAAGAAAAAAAACTTTTTGTATTTTTTTCTATCACGACCCAAATTCTACATAGTCGTGATGGCACCTAACTCAACCCGTTAGGTAAGCTAGACAACAGATAACACAATTCTAATAAAGATCATAAATAATTAATAAATGTAATAAATGAATTTATATACAATATCCCAAGGATTGGTAGTACAAGTCATGAGCCACTAAGATTTAGATTTGCAAAGCTGATACGAAAATAAATACAACATCTGTTTGGGATATACATAAACAGAGTACGAACAACTACCTTCTAGTAGGTTGGTTTCATTTCTAAAGGCACAACAAATGGTTGAGAATGGGTGTTTGGCATACTTAGCCTTTGTGAAAGATGTTAGTGCTGATACTCCTACTGTTGAGTTAGTTCCGGTAGTGAGGGAGTTTCCAGATATATTTCCAGGTATCTTACCAGGCATGCCACCCGATAGAGATATTGATTTTGGTATTGACTTAATGCCAGGAACTTAGCCCATACCTATTCCACCGTATCGCATGGCTCCAGCAGAGTTGAAGGAATTGAAAGAACAGTTGCAAGAGTTTAGGGATTAGGGGTTCATCAGGCCTAGTGTATCACCATGGGGTGCACCGGTATTGTTTGTTAAGAAGAAGGATGGTCCCATGAGGATGTGTATTGACTTCAGGAAATTGAACAAGATTAGCATCAAGAACAAGTATCCATTGCCTTGCATTAATGACTTATTTGTTCAGCTTCAAGGTGCTAGGGTGTTCTCGAAGATTGACTTGAGATCGGGGTATCACCAGTTGAAGATCAGGGCTTTGGATATTCCTAAGACGGCTTTCAGGATTCGTTATGAGCATTATGAGTTTTTGGTGATATCTTTTGGTTTGACTAATGCCTCAACGGCCTTCATGCATTTGATGAATAGTGTGTTTTAGCCATATTTGGATTCCTTTGTCATTGTGTTCATTGATGATATCTTGGTATATTCCCATAGTGCTGAGGAGCACGAACAACATGTGAGGACTGTGCTTCAGATTTTGAAGGAGAAGAAGTTGTATGATAAGTTCTCCAAGTATGAGTTTTGGCTTGACTCGGTGGCATTCTTAGGCTATGTGGTATCTACTAATGGGATCAAGGTGGATTCGAAGAAGATTGAAGCAGTTCATAGTTGGCCCAGACCTTCTATCGCTACTGAGATCAGGAGTTTCTCAGGCTTGGCTAGGTATTATCGTCGCTTCGTCATCTATTGTAGCCCCATTGACTTAGTTGACCCAGAAGGGTGCTCCTTTTAGATGGTCGGACGAGTGTGAGGAGAGCTTTAGAATTTCAAGACGATATTGACAACAACTCTAGTCTTGGTACTGCCCTTAAGATCGAGGTCGTACATAGTCTATTGTGATGCTTCGAGGGTTGGCCTTGGATGTGTGTTGATGAAGGACGGTAAGGTGATTGCCTATGCATCACGCCAGTTGAAGCCCCATGAGAAGAACTATCCGGTGCATGATTTAGAGCTAGTAGTTATTGTACACGCGCTCAAAATATGGAGGCGTTACTTTTATGGCATGTCTTGTGAGGTGTATATGGATCACTAGAGTCTCCAGCATTTGTTTAAACAGAATGATCTGAATTTGAGGCAGCGAAGATGGTTGGAGCTATTAAAGGATTATGATATCACTATTCTCTATTATCCGGAAAGGCTAATGCGGTAGCTGACGCCTTGAGTAGAAAGGCAAAGAGAATGGGGAATTTGGAATTCATACTAGCTATGGAGAGACCGTTAGCTATAGATGTTTAGGCTTTGGCCAACAGATTTATGAGGTTGGATATTTCAAAGCCTGACATGGTTCTTGCTTGTGTTGTGTCACTATCGTCCTTGTTTGAGCGCATTAAGGCTTTCTAGTTTGATGATCCCCACTTGCTTGTCCTTATGGTCACGAAGCACCGAGGTGGTGCCAAGGAGGTGACTATTGGTGATGATGGGGTATTAGCTTCAGGGTCGGATCTGTGTTCCTAAGGTGGATAGTTTGAGGGAGTTGATTCTTGAAGAGGTTCACAGTTTGCGATATTCTATTCACCCGGGTGCTACGAAGATGTATCGTGATTTGAAATAGCATTATTGGTGGAGAAGGATGAAGAAGGATATTGTTAGGTATATTGCACGGTGTTTGAACTGCCAGTATGTCAAGTATGAGCATGAGAGACCAGGCAGTTTTTTTCAAAGGTTAGATATATCGGAGTAGAAGTGGGAGCGTATCACTTTGGATTTTCTGGTGGGGTTGCCACCTACCTTGAGGAGATTTGATGTTGTGTGGGTCATTATGGACAGACTGACCAAGTCTACACATTTTATTTCGGTCATGACTTCCTACACTTTTGAGCAGTTGGCTCAGATTTATCTTAGAAAGATTGTTCGTCTGCATGATGTGCCTGCATCTGTCATCTCGAATCGCGAAACTCAGTTTACATCACATTTTTGGAGAGTTGCAACGTGAGTTGGGCACGCAAGTTGAGTTGAGTACAACATTTCATTCTCAGACGGACAAGCAGTCCGAGAGGACCATTCAGATCTTGGAGGATATGTTGAAAGCCTGTGTCATTGATTTTGGAGGCCAGTGGGATCCGTTTCTTCCGTTAGCAGAGCTCACCTATAACAACAGTTACCAGTCTAGTATCCAGATGGCTCCGTATAAGGCCTTATATGAGAAAGCGATGTCGTTCTCCAGTTGTTTGGTTGAGCCTGAGGAGGCTAAGTTGTTGGGCACTGGTCTAGTTCACGATGCTTTATAGAAGGTGAAGTTGATTCAGGAGAGGCTTCGTACAATTCAGTCCATGCAAAACAGTTATGCTGATAGGAAGGTTCACAATGTAGTTTTCATGGAGGGTGAAAGGGTTATTCTTAGAGTTTCTCCTATGTAGGGCGTGACGAGATTTGGGAAGAAGGGCAAGTTGATCCCTCGGTACACCATTTGAGATTTTGGAGAGAGTGAGTGAGGTGCTTTACAGGCTTGCTTTTCCACCCAACTTGTCAGGAGTGCATCCGATATTTCATGTTTCCATGCTTTGGAAGTATCATGAGGATCAGTCACATGTGATAGATTTTAGTTCGATACAGTTGGATGAGAACTTAGCTTATGAGGAGGAACCAATGGCCATTTTGGATAGGCATGTTCGGAAGTTGAGGTCGAAGAATATTGCATTGATGAAGGTTTAGTAGAGGGTTCAACCGGTCAAAGAGGTTACTTGGGAGACTGAGCATGATATGTAGATCATATATCCTCATCTTTTCGGCATTCCAGGTATGTTTCTAAACCCGTTTGAGGACGAACGTTTGTTTTAGAGGGGAAGAATGTGACGACCCCGGCCGATCATTTTGTGCATTTGATCCCCATTTCCTGATTTGATGCTTCCCGTATGTGTGTTTCTTGTTTTGTGACTAGGGAGGATGGTTGATTTTGTTTCGGGAAGGTTCGAGAGTGATTTAGTACACTTAGTGTCATTTTGGAAGAATAAGTTGTAAGAGTTGACCAAGGTTTGACTTTTGTGAAAACGACCTCTGGATGGCATTTTGATGGTTCCAATAGGTTTGTCTAGTATTTTGGACTTAGAGTCATGTTCGGATTTGGATTTCAAAGTTCCTAGTGTCACGACCCAAACCGATGGACCATGACGAGTGCCCAAGTCCTACCTGTCGAACACCCCTAAGCATGCGTCTAAGATATAAACATGAATTGAGGGTAGGTCATGAATAACATCTGTCAATGAACTACTGAATCACGTGAATAACATACGTGAGGAAAATATGTCCAAAAGACATATATACATATACATACGGAATACGGTAGGGCGAGCCGACAAGGCTGCTATAGATAACTATATATCCAAAACTGGAAGCCGACAAGGCCACATACTATCCAACTATACATGTCTGTCTACAAACCTCTAATAGAGTGTACAACTGTATAAAGGACGGGACTAGGCCCCGTCGTACCCATACAAAAATAGCGTACCAAAACTAATAACAGCTCCGAATCAAGTGGAGCACACCAACTCTCGCTGATCAAGGATCCTACAAAGGGGGACCGTCAGCCTGCCTACCTACACCTGCGGGCATGAAACGCAACATCCCCAGGCAAAAGGGACGTCAGTACGAATAATGTACCAAGTATGTAATGTCACAAAAATCAATACATAAAAGACATAAATGAAAAATGGAGTAAAGGGATCCGCCCGTAAGTCTAAATAACTTTGTGAATCCTGAAATATTTATAAAGTCATGCATGTAAATGTCGTATCATGCATAGGTATATGTGTACATAACGCCATCCAGCCTCTGAGGGCATCCCTCCATATCATCTCGGCCTCTGTCGGCGAAATCATCACGTATACCAACTGATCAAGTGGTGGTGCATATATAATGCCGTAACCTTTTCCCATATCCCATATATATATAATATACGCGTATATAATGCCATATGGTCATGGGTCAATGTACATGTATAAATGAATAAAATGTATAAGATGTAAGTTAATAAGATTTCTCGGAATGTCATAAAATCAATATATCTTCGGATAAACTTTTATCAACTATGTATTTTTCTGAGACCCATGAACAGAAGATATAATAATAAGACACATGGGAATTCAAGAACATAGACACCCCTAGTGCTTCTACGAATAGAGACATTTATGAAAGTTGTGTGTTTGCTCGTTTCGTTTGTATCATATGGGTCATTCCAAAAGGAAAGAAAGGACAACCTTAACATAATTGAGCCGATTCTCTTAACAATACCTCTAACCCACGTCTTTTGAGAAAAACACGTAACGACGTATCGAAGTAGGGAAAAATCCGTATGATATTCTTGAGAAAGATAATACCGTGCTCCCTTAGAATTTCAAGTCACACTGCTTATAGCATTTTGAAGTTTCATATGAATTTTTGTTGAAGTTACATCCATTACTTAGCAAATCTAGCATCACACTTTAATGAGATAAGAAGATATCTTATAATTGTGGGTTTGTGGTCCCCACTTTGTGGCTTAGTTTTGCCCAAAGATCCCCTAAATGTGCCACCTAGTCTAATGAACCAAGAGTCATTGTTACATAGCCCCTTGCTGCCACGTTGAGGTGAGGTCTCATTTAAGCTTATCCACCAAAATCAATTACCTTGTTAATCTCCTACTAAAAAATCAATAATTAACCAATTATCCACATAATTAGGTAATAGCTCAAATTACTTAAAATACTAATCACTTTTAAAATACTTTATATACCTTACTATCATGGTCATGTGGTACCTTGTATGGCACTAGTCCATAAATATCGGGTATTATAACTTGGACCATATTTTATCCCAAATTGACAAACTTCAACGAATGCTCATTCTTTGATTTGTTTACCCTCTAATCTTCACGGCACTCACTTATCACTTGGTACAAATAACATAAATACTTATAACCTCAAAAATAATTTCATTCCCGAGCTTACGTTGATTAACTTACGACGAAACTTTAACGTATAAAATGTGGTATGTAACACCTAGGTTGATTTGGCTAATTGTCAAAAGTTGAAAATTTGAAGGTTTGAAATATTCATAAGTTTGACCGGGAGTTGACTTTGAGGTTTTTGGGTTCGAATTATTGTCCCGGAAATTGGTATAGGACCATTTTATCATTGGGACTTGTGTGTAATGTTTGGGTTCATTCCAAATTAGTTAGGCTTGAATCGGACGCTTGGTTTGAAGTTGGAAGTTTATGAACTTAAGAGATTGATCTTGATGTACGATTCTTAGTTTTGATGTTAATTACAGTATTTTGAGCCTTTGGATAGATTTGGGTGATATATTAGGACTTGTTGGAATGGTTGGACGGGGTCTCAGGGGCTCGGGTGTATTTTGAATTGGTTCGAACCATTTGGAAAATGGTTGGTAGTTTTGGTGCTAGGGAATCACACATGCGGGCATTTGATCGTAGGTGTGAAGGCGCACGTGCGACTGCGCTGTCGCTTCGATGAGGCTGACAGGTTCTGTGAGGGGGTAACTTCTGCGTTGAGTGGTTGTAGGTGCGATGTCTCACCTCTGGAGCTATTGTGCGTGCTTACAAGGTTGGGCAGGCTGAGGAGCAGCGCAGATGCAAACTTTCTTATCACACCAGCGGGATGGCAGATGCATATGTCAGGGTCACAAGTCTGAAGGTAGGCTAGTAAGTGGTTTTTGCAGATGCGAGCATGGGCTCGCAGAAGCGAGGTCGCTGATGCGATGTTCTTGTCCGCAGATGCAAGAATCACTAGGTAGACTTATATTTCGAGGGTTTAGCTCATTTTTCATTATTTGGAGATTGAAAGCTCGGCTAGAGGCGATTTTTGGAGGGATTTTCACCACACTTTGGAGGGTAAGTAAACTCTACTTGAGTTTGACGTTAAATGTTGTTTCCCCATGGATTGTTACACCTAGAATATGTGATTTGAAAAAGAAATTTGGTGTTTTTGACTATGATTCTTGGAGAGTGAAAATTTGGAGATTTGGGAGCCGATTTGAAGTCGGATTTGGATGAAATTTTTATATTTGGAGACATGGGTGTTCGGGATTTGTGAGGTTTGTCGGGTTCTGGTAGGCGGGCTCGAGTTGACTTTTTGGTTGACTGTGTGCATTTAATTAAAGATTCCATCATTATCATGTGGGTTCGATTTCTATAGATTTATTTGACGTTATTGGGTTGTATTTGACGAGATTCGAGCCGTTTGGAGTCGGATTTATGAGGATTTGGCATTTTTAGTGATTTTAAGGGTAACGAATGAAGGTAAGACTCTTGGCTAAGTTTGTTAAGAGGAAAACCCCTAGGATATGACTTGTTTGCTATGTGTTTAAGGTATTGGGGGTGGTGTATATACGTGGTGGCGAGTGTATATGTATTTACCAAGTTTATATTATGACCGGGTAGAGCTAGAATATTTTAGTGCCTTGTTTTGCCTATGTGCTCATTTGAATCATGATTTAATTGACTTATGTGACTATGTTGCTCTCGTATTCATGTTAGAAATCATGCCTAGGTTTATGATTAATTACGAAAGCATGGGAACTTATCCTTGTTATGTTGAATTGCTTAAACTGTCCATAGTCACTTAGAGATTCCATGAGCACATATCTGTATGATTTTTATTAAGTCCTTATGCACCTTTATCTGAAATTCTTGAGCATATGCATGCATTTGAATAAGGATACTTGATTTGGACTGAGGATTTTGGCATGAAAGGTAAAGCGTGCGGATGAGATATAGTTATGGCACATAAGTCAGGATGATCGGATATTGATTATGGGTGATGCTATTATGCTCCTCTTTGCGCTTGCATTTGGATCCGTCCCTCTAGAGTCAGGTGATAACCCATGTTACTTTGAGCCCTGTGAGCATGGTCGGTACATGGATTTTGTGCCGGGTCGATACATAGATTTTGTATCGGGTTATGTTGATACATGGACTATGTATCGGGGTACATGGGTCTTGTACCGGTTTGAGCGTGCATTCATATTATTGACTCACTTAGAAGTACTCATTTAACTTTTAATTGTTATTTGACATCTTTATATGCTAGATGGGAGTCCCGACTCTGTTATTTGAACACGATTTCTTCTAATAGCGTATTTAAGAAGCGTTATGATTATTTCTGTAATGGAAGAGCATGCTTCATACTTCAACTGTTGATATCTGTGACTCGTGTTATTCATGATATTATCTATTGTTTCAGTTCTTAATTCTCTTACTTACTAAGTACTGATTACGGTGTACTTGTACTATGTTTCTTCATATTTTTTTGTGCAGATCTTCAAGTGGGTCCTAGTAGAGATTCCTGATTGAGCTTAGAAGACCTCACAAAGACTTAGGGTGAGCTGCACTTCATGGATCTACTTCATAGTTCTCGAGTCCCTGTTCCTTACATATTTCATGTCTACTTGTTCTCATATTCCGTAGTTTTGCTCATGTACTTGTGCCACCTAGTCTTGGGGGTTGTACTGTATTGGTCGTGTTTAGTCCGTGTTTTATTATATATGATATTGTTACTGTTTGAGACTATTCCATCTTTAAATATTATATGACTCTGTTAATTAAATAAATTGGACTTAGTTTGTTGATTGCGAGTTTGCTCTCATAGCAAGTTTGGCTAGGCGCCATCACGGCTTCGAGGTGCGATTTTGGTCGTGACAATGTATTCTATGCCAGATCAGATTTGCTTATGCAGTGTTGCATTTACTACGAATGTATCACCTGGAAGGACTTTATGTCATCTAGAAGGTTCTATGTTCATGGGGTACTTATTCATCAGATTTGATAGAGTGACAACTCACTATGTGGCTTTAGCAGTTGTGCCAGGTGTTTTGGTTTTGTAGGCTAGGTTGAGTTGGTTTGCTCATATGTTATCTATTAGACAGTTTGAGCAGGGTGTACAAATGCTTTAAGACTTGGTAAGAAGGAATACCATAGACCTGGGGAGTCATTGGGTGATAAGTTGCTTTTCTACAAATTTGTCATATTTTAGTTATTAATTGTATGGTGCACAAACTATGTTGTTTGAGGTTTCATATCGAATTTGGCGTGACTTGTCACCCGAGAAGCTTGTACTGGATGAGACGAAGTTAACCGACCTGGAATTAGTATGATCGGATTTGATAAGGTATGTTGGGAAGAAGAATGCTATTAAGCAGCTTAGAACAAGCAATGGTTCTTATTGGACGAGAGCAATCCATGACTTATTGATTGATGTGTGGTTATGAGTTTCTATGGGTTTCTTACATCATTAGCGGTGTTATGAAGGCTTAGAAAATGGATCGATTTGAGTTAGGGCATTTTGATCGGTACTGGATTTGGCAACGACCAGTTGTTATAACTAAGAGGTATGACTATGGATATAAATGATGTGGGATATATCATGTGGTTGCATCCCGGTGGTTCATTTATGACTCGATACAGGTTAATGAGATTGATACAATAAATATATACAAGAATCAGACCTTCGAGGAAGATCCGAGTATTGATTTTGGGTCTATAGGATTATAAGTTGAGGTTGAAGGAGGAATCGACGGGCTCGGGAGAGTTTCAGTATGTTTGGAGTAAGTTTTGAAAGAATTGAATTGTTGAGACAGGATTTTACAGCAGTTGATCTGATTTCACAAGTGTGTTTCTCCCAAAACATAAGGGACTTAGGAATGAAGTTTTGATAAGAATGTAGCTCTTCGAATCTAGTTTCTAGAGGTTCAAAGTGTTAGTCATTTTGACATCTGTACAAAAAGTTATGACTATTTTAGTTAAGAGTTGCAGTGTTGAAACCTGCAACAAAAGTGCAGACCGTGTGGGCGTGCAACTCATAGATTTTGGCAAGCTCCCCAATTCTGAAATTTCAGCTCTTTTTGCGTATTTAACCCCCAATTCATGCATTTACTTTATTTTATCATTTTGAGAGCTACACAACTTGGATTTGGGAGATTTTAAAGGAGATTTTATAGGCATCATTGGGGTAAGGAGTCCTAACCTAGATTTATGATTTCTACTTGAATCTATCATTGATTTTGGCTATAAATTAAGGAATCTTGTCACGATCCGGAATTCTCACCCTCGGGACCATGATGACGCCTAACATTTCACTTGCTAGGCAAACTAACGTTAGATTATTTTTTAGCCATTTTTAACAAAACAAATTAACTGATACCAATTAAACTGTAATAACTGAAATAGAACTATAATAGAGTATGAAAAACCATAATAACCGCAATATCTAGATACAACCCCAGAACTGGTGTCACAAGTGCACAAGCGTCTAGAATAATACAGATAATGGTCTGGTAAAACTGTATGAAATGAAATAAATAGCTTAGGGTAGAAGGGGACTTCAGAGATGCGGACGTCGAGCAGTTATACCTCAAGTCTCCAATCCGGCAACCAATTCGAGCAATCTACTGACCGCCGCTAGGACCGACTCCAAAATCTGCACAAGAAGTGCAGAGTGTAGTATGAGTACAAACGACCACATGTACTCTGTAAGTGCCGAGCCTAACCTCGATGAAGTAGTGACGAGGCTAAGGCGGGTCACTTACAATAACCTGTACGCACTATAATAATAATAACATGAAAGAAATACAGGAAAGTAAGGTAGTTAACTAATAAAAATAAAATCAATCCTCGAAATCGGTAAAACCAAAAACACCAGTACTCAGAATCTCATATGGAAGCATCGAAGGCCAACACCGTACAACAATGAATACAAAACACACAATCCATTGTGGCGTATAATCTGATCCCGCCGTACAAACACAATCCTTCCTTATTTCACCTGTTGCGGTGTGCAACCCGATCCCACCGTACAAACATAATCCTCCCTTATTTTACCATATCAGTATCAATAATAACATATAAAATTCATTGCGGCGCGCAACCTGATCCGACCATATAATCAGAATCAATATCATATTCCTTCCTTATTTTACCATATCAAAATCACATATAAAATTTGTTGCGGCGTGCAACCCGATCCCACCATATCAATATCAATCCTCCCTTATTCCACCCGTTGCGGCATACAACCCGATCCATAAAAAACAATCAACAAATGTAATCAACTCAGCAACTCAAATCACAAGAATCTCAACGATAAACGAATATGAAAGCAAAACCATAAAGGAATCTCGTGCCAAATCGAGAAATGCTACAATCAATATTAAACAACAAGATAAGCCAAATATATGACAGTTAAAGTTTACAAGTAAGACAATTAAGGCAAGTAGCAATTAATCATGGAAGCATGGAAGAAACTAACATTTTCATATGAGAATAATAAATGACAAGTAGCAAGTTGAGGCATAGGAGGAAATTAAAGCATGTAACAATTAAGACATAGAATAAAATAATTAATGTAATACGGGAAAGCATGGAAACAATTACTTTGACGGCATATACGTCGCTACACATGTAATTCACATAACACATAGCTCAAGGGTTCCTATTCTCTCAAATCAAGGTTAGACCCAACACTTACCTCGCTCCGCAAGCAAATCAAAGCTCAACCGGGGCTTTTCCTCTAAAATCCGCCTCCAACCCAACCAAATCTAAACCAAAATCGACTCAAAAACATCAAACAATGCTAGGAAAATCAATTACAATACATAAAGTTAAGATCTTTACACTTTTTCCAAAAAGTCAACAAAAGTCAACCCCGGGCCCGCTTGGTCAAAATCCAAGATTCAGACCAATACCCAATTACCCATTCACCCCCGAGCCTGATTATGTAATTAGTTTCGAAATCCGACCTCAATTCGAGGTCTAAATCCCAAATTTACAAAAATTCCTAATTCTACCCAAATCCCTAATTTCTACCATGAAAATCTTAGATTTAATATTGAAAACTTATGAAATGTAATGGGTAATTGAAAAGAAGTAGATTAAAGTCACTTACCAATGAATTTAGGAAGAAAATCTCTTGGAAAAATCACCTCTAGGGAGTTTAGGGTTGAGAGTTTGAAAGAAATGAGCTAAATCCCGTTTCCCCCCTCTTTTACCAGTTGCATATGTTGCAATTGCGATATATTGTTCGCAATTACGAACATCGCAAATGCGAGAAAGAGGTCGCAAATGCAAACCTTTCTCAGAAGGTCAGTTATCCCAAATGCGACGTTTTGGTTGCAAATGCGAACCCATACCACTCGCAAATGCAGACCATTCTTTCGCATATGCGAAAGTAGCCCCGGACACACTGAGTCACAAATGCGACTCTGCCTTTGCAAAAGCGGCAGCTGCAAGTTCACAAATGCGAATATTTACCTCGCAAATGCGAGACTCCCCTAATCCAGCCCATGCTCCAAATGCGAAGCCTTGTTCGCAAAAGCGAGGCTCACAAATGCGAGCCAGATCTCGCAAATGCGAGCCAAATCTCGTAAATGTGAGATCTGGAGCAGAGCACTAGCAACAGTAAAGGCATCAACTATTCTTCTAAGTCCAAAATTGCTCTGTAGCCTATCCGAAACTCACACGAGCCCCTCGGGTTCCAAACCAAACATGTACACAAGTGTAATAACATCATACGAACTCACTCGCACAATCAAAAGACCAAAGTAACACCTAGAACTACGAATCGGACACCAAAATAAATGAAATTTTCAATGAAACTTAAACATGCAATTTTTCAATTGGACGTTCGAATCACGTCAAATCAACTCCGTTTCGCACCAAATTTTGCAGACAAGTCATAAATACTGTAATGAACTTATACCAAGTTCTGAAACCAAAATTCGAACCTGTTAGCAACAAAGTCAACCTACGGTCAAACTTAGAAATTCTTAAAACTTTAATTGCTAGTTTTCAACAAATTGCGTTAATTCAAGTTAGGGACTTTCGAATTGAGTTCCGGGCATATGCCCAAGTTCCAAATCACTATACGGATCCACCGGAACCGTCAAAATACTGATCCAGGTCCGTTTATATAAAATGTTGACCGTAGTCAACTCAATTGAGTTTTAAGGCACGATTTCACATTTTCATCAATTTTCTCATAAAAACCTTCTGGGAAAAGGACACGGAATGTGCACGCAAATTGAGGAAGGCTAAACAGAGCTATTCGAGGTCTCGAAACACAGAAATAAAGGGTAAAACTATAAATAACCTATCGGGTCATCACAAATCTAAAGGAAGAAAATAGGATTTTTGACTTGAAAGTTAAAAAGTGTATTTTAAGGTTTTGAGTGCTGATTTGGACTCGGATTTGAAAACTAATTGTAAGGCCCCGTAAAATTTTACCTAAAACTCGGGGTTTCATAGTGCCAAGGTAGAACAGTGCATTGGGTAGTTGAATAAAAAATTTGGCAGTGCAAGGCGTTTCTGCGGTCCATTTTGTTATCGCAGAACTAATCTGCGGATCGTAAATCTGACGCAGACTGAAGCAGAAACTTGAGCAAATTTTTGGACCATTATGTGGTCCATTATGTTGCTGTAGAATCATTTCGCAGGCCGCACAATCCATCGCAGATCCAACATAAAATTTGTAGTAGGGAAGTTTTGTGGCGCATTATGCGACCGCAGACCGGTGACAGAGTGAGGCAGAAATGCTCAGTTCCGGGGGGCCATTATGCGGTCCATTTTGCGGACTGCATCGAGGCTTCATTTTTCTAATTTTTTAACCCGACCTTATTTTGATATATAGTCGTTGAAGACCATTTGTAAGGTGAAAAACCTGATATTTTTAGAGAGAGGAAGTGCCATACAGTGAGAGGGAAAGTTCCTAAGATTTCTATATATCAATTCTTGCTCAAAGTTGGAGAATTCACAAGGAGAAACTCACAAGTTCTTCATCCAGTAGGTAAGGTTCCATGTCCTAGTCTCAATTTCGAATTTGGGGTAGAAGATGGTTAGTGAGGGGTGTGATTCTTGGGTGTGAGCGTGTATCTATGCATGCATATACAATCATGAGTCGTGGGTAGGTAGTTGAACTCAAATGGGTAGACCTTGGGTTGTGGGGAGAAGGAAATCCTCCATAGGAGAAGCTAGAAATCATAATGCCCACATAGTATTTGATAAAATACTCAAATGAGCTGGAAACATGAACTCATTCTTAAGTTGTGTTCAATTTTGCTATATCTATAAATAGATCAAAGTTGCTAGGATTTCCGGAATAGTATAGTGAATTAAGGAAAGCTCAAAGCGAGGTATGTTGGCTAAAATCCTCTTTTAGAATTGTCACGACCCAAAATTCACTTAGTCGTGATGGCACCTAACCCAACTCGTCAGATAAGCCAATAAGCAACTAACCAATTTAAATGAGATTTATTAAGAAAATAAATGCAAATACAATTGATTTTATACAAGAATTTCCCAAGGACTGGTAATAAAAATTATGAGCTTTTAAGATTAGAATTTACAAAGCTGGTATTAAATAAATACATCATCTATCCGAAATATAAATAAACAGATTTTTATAAACCTAAGGCTGCCATGAACAAGAAGTAGCTATAACCGGAACGCAGGTACGTCTTCAAATCCAGCTCCCGTCGATCACAGCAACATCAACATCAATATCCGACATCTGCATGCAAGGTGCAGAAGTGTAGTATGAGTACAACCGACCCCATGTACTCAATAAGTAACAAACCTAACTTTAGGTTGAAAGTAGTCACGAGCTGGGACAAGGGTCATGGTCCAACTCCAATAACCAGCAACAGTTCATAACAATATAGTAAAGATGGTGCAAGAAATTACTCAATAAATAAATGCTCAGCTCGTATAAAATTTCGAAAAATAAATGCTTATCTTCAAATATACAGTAAAACTCAAATCCTTTGCCGAAATCATCAAAATATGAGTAGGTTCGTAAAACTATGATTTTTCCCAAAACTTTTCAACAATACATAAGATGTTCCATTTTTTCTTTCCAGATAGCAAGTGTAAAATACATCTCTATGCCCATATGTCAACATGTGTGAGGAGTCATGAATGATGTGATATCGTACAACATGAGGAAAAATACATCTCTATGCATGTATATCATGTATGCATGTTAATGCAATGTATCTCAGAGATGAACTCATGTACTCACACTCTCAGAGTACTCAATATCACTGTCTCACACTTTTCACTCATTATGCTCAATCACTTAGTACTGTATATGGCCAATCCTGCCCAGGGAAGATCCATCCCGGAATATATACATCAACTGACCATTAGTCACTCAGCACCGAGTAAGGCTAATCCAGCCCGTGAGAAAGATCCATCCCCAGGTATAAATGCTTCAGACAAGATCCATGTCAAGGGAAGATTCATCCCTCAATATAAATCAACCATGCTCACTTGGGGTATGTGCAGACTCCGGGAGGGCTCCTTCAGCCCAAGCGCTATATCAAGCCAATCATGGCACAAATCAATATAACCTGCTGCGGTGTGCAGCCCGATCCCATATTATAATCAATATAACATGCTGCAACATGCAGCCCGATCCCATAATATCACTCACACTCAGGCCTTCAGACTCACTCAGTCATCAATCTCTCCAGTCTCTCGGGCTCACTATGCCATGAAACTAGCCCAAAATGATGATATGATGTGTTAATAAATGGTAACAGAGACTGAGATATGATATGCATATGAATGCGTATGACTGAGTATGTAATGTAATTAAAGCAGATAACTCAACAACAGAAATGACCTCAATGGCTCCCAACATGATAAGTATGTAGCCTAGACATGGTTTCTATCATGGATCACAACTCAATAGCTTTAGTACGTAAAGATTCCATGGTTACAAATAAGTTAAGGTAACTACACAGTACCACATGAATAATGGAGTCACAATTCACACGGTGCACGCCCACACGCCCGTCACCTAGCATGTGCATCACCTCAATACCAAACACATAGAACGCAATTCAGGGTTTCATACCCTCAACACCAAGTTTAAAAGTGTTACTTACCTTGAACAAGCCAAATCCAATACCAAGCAGGCCAAGCGATGCTCCAAATATGCTATCCCGCACGTACCGACATCCAAACAGCTCAAACTAGCCAAAAGCAATTCAAATACATCAATTAATGCCTAAGGAAACAATTCCAAATGATAAAGGTCGAATCTTTAATCAAAAGCCCAAAATCGACCCAAAAGCCCAACCCGGGCCCGCGCCTCAGAACCCGATGAAACTCACAAAATCCGATAACCCATTCAATTACGAGTTCAACCATACTAATTTCACTCAAATCCAACTCTGAATCGATGTTCAAAACTCAAAAATTCACTTTATGAAACTTTAGGCTAAAACCCCCAATTTTCTCTTTTGGAACCCTCAATCAAATGCCAAAAACGAAGATAGATTCATAATATAAAATCAAAAATGAGTAGAGAACACTTAGCCTAGTCCACATGGTGAAAATTGCTTCAAGAATCGCCTCAATCCGATCTCCATAGCTCCAAAAATGCAAAAATGGTCGAAACCCCCGAAATAGAGTACTTTATACTTTTGCACAGGCATCCTCTTACTCGAGCACGGAAAACCCATCGAATTCGCGATGAACAAAATTAATCTGCCACCAAATTACTCTACGCGTTCACGAAACCAACCTCGTGAACGCAATACACACAGGCGATGGAATTGTCCAAACACGGTAGACACCACGCGAACGCGAAGAAGAAGGCCATCGACTGCCCAGCTCAGTCAAACACACTACGCGAACGCGTGCACACTGGCGCGAACACGATGCTCACTCCGCAGCAACCTATGCGAACGCGTCTGTGAACCCGCGAACGCGAAGAACAACTTGACCCCATCCATCAAACAACCTTACACGATCGCGATCGCGATCCTTGCTCCACGATCGTGATTAAGAAAACCAGATACCCTGAGCTCTACAAAACCAGCAAATGCAAAATGAAGGAGAAATAGTCTGAAATCAATCTGAAACATGCCCGAGCCCCTCGGGAACCCCTCCGAACATACCAACAAGTCCTGAAACATAACATGGACTTACTCGAGGCATCAAATCACACATAACAACAACGAAACGACAAATCGCACCTCAAATCAAACTTGATGAACTTTAAACTTTTCCAACTTCCATAACTCGTGCCGAAACATAGCAAATCAACCCGGAATGAACCCAAATTTTGCACACAAGTCCCCAAATGACATAACGAAGCTATTCCAATTCCCGGATCCATAATCCGGACTCGATATCCACAAAGTCAACTCTCGGTCAAACTTATAAACTTTTCAAACCTTCAAATTTCTAATTTTCACCAATTAGTGCCGAAACCTTCTAGAAACATCCAAATGCAAATCCGGGCATACACCCGAGTCCAAAATCACCATCCAGGCCTAACAGAACTATCAAAACTCCGTTTCGGGGTCCAATTCACAAAAAGTCAAACTTGGCCAACTCTTCCAATTTAAAGCTTCAACAATGAAATTCATCCTTCCAAATCGATTCCGAATAACCTGAAAATCAAAAACGACCATTCGCATAATTCATAATACATTATACGGAGTTAATCATGCCTGTAAACTACCGAGCGAAGTGCAAATGCTCAGCACGACCGGTCGGGTTATTACATCCTCCCCCACCTAAACATACGTTCGTCCTCGAACGTGCCCAGAGTTGTTCTTAAGCCATCAAATCACCGTGTAACCTTACCATGCACATACCCGGGGGTGATCCCATGTCATCCTATTCCATATAAGCCTGACGACACAACATAACTGAAAATTCTTACTTCAACCTTAGCCCGTAAACTTCAGAATCCAATTTAAAACATCCAAAATTTCCTATAAGATCTGAATCTCGCATCTAAACACTGTATAAGTCTGAACAAGTTATATCAAGCCATAACCATAACCCAAGATATAATCACATGATATATCGCATAACTCAAATACTCATGGCAATAATTCTGACCACAATAACCGCTCGAAGCAAACCCGGTACCGGTAATAAACCTCGTATCAAATAAAACCTCGTTCAAAACTTTAGTACACTGCCGATGATGAAAGAAACACACAGAAACTCATAACCACTTATCAAACCAACAAGTCATGGAACTCTCCCTCCTTCGACAAGAACTATAGTCAATTTTTAATCCGACTTCCGATATTATCCTCCATACATGTTGTAATCAAATCCGATAGTATCCATTCCAGGTCCAATGACCTCATCTTATCCAACACAACTACTCTAGTGACATGCCACATCAATACAACCTAAAGGCACAACCCATGCAATCCGTGCACCAATAAGCAACAATCCAAATGTACTCAATCATGGAAAATGACTCAAACGAGAAAACCATCCCGCAAGTTTAACAAGTACCACCACAACCGAAATGCTACAAACCCATCATACCTAGTAGAACCAAGACACACGAATCTAACACAAAGGATCACATAACACCGCTGCAATGCGTGACCCCATCCAAACACTAGTCCATATGAAATACCTCAGCCACCATGCTCAAAATCAATAACCACGCGTAATTCGATATCAAGTACCCAAGGTGCATGACCATAACTACGAAGAAGCAAATGACTCAATGCCACACAAGCCCGAAAGAACATAACCAATGCGCAATCAATCATGCAACACCCAAATACCCATCTCGCTCAAATTTCGCTATAAAGCCCAAATAGAACCGCACCATATATGCATATAACCAACGAATCACAACCTCCCGTAGCATAGAAGGGTAACTCATAGAACATATCAGAGCACGAATAAGCTCAACACTAACCGAATGGCACATCCCTCACAATAGCAGTACAGAGTCAACCAATCCGACCAGGTGCAGAATACACATCCTTATTGGGCCTACCTATGGACCCCAAATCAACTCTGGCCACCCCCAACAGAATAATAACCCTCAGAAATTCCACAATGACTGAGTCATAACACATACTATCCTCTGGCTAGCTTTGGCCACATCTTCACAGTCCACAACCGTGAAACAATCTGCTTCTGAGAATTCCCTGTCCCCAAATCCATAGAACACATGAATCACCATATACGATCCCAACCCCACTACCCGAATGTCAAACACATCTCTCATACACGATCACCCTACGAGGAATACCTCTATAATTCTTCCGTGTCACATAGCAAAAGCTGAATATCAATAATAGGTCAACTCGGCGAGCACTACAATACCAATGAAACATTCGTAGGTCAAAACACAATGAGCTTTCTGAAATGCGCACCCTTCTCAAGCAGTACCAAGTAGTAATATCATTCACCTAGTCATCTGAAACCGTCCATGCTGCCTAAGAATTTATGTCCTTCCCTTCAAAACTGACCCGTGACCTTGCACATACAAATCTCGATCCCACATAACACACTACATCGATCATGCCATCATATGAAAAACATGAGAATCTCATAATCCACTCCGAGTCACAAGCAAACTATATACTCAATTAGCCAGGAACCTTCCATTTGATCTTATCCAGGAGAAAATCACAATACTCAACATGCTCCTCACGCCGGTAGGAGATATTCGGCTTAACCGTGGTAGAAACTATCAAAACTCTTCGAAACCCATTAACACGTAACCAAGCCATCAGAACCGAATCCCTCTAATTCAACCAAGCCATGCAAGTTGCCAAAACCCAAGAGCATTGACACAAAACACTTGTAGAAACTCACCACATCATAGTACCCAAAGAACCGATCATATCCATTACTGTGTTGATCCAACCTACTACCAAGTTGTCCTATTTCTCCTAGTTCCTTCCGAATTACCCTCAAGTTGACACTTCTTCTTGCCAGAACACCACAATCCTTAACCAAAACTCACCCCACGAGATCCTAGCATAAAACCACAATGCCCTAAGGCCCATAAGCCGCTGAATTCTCTCTTACGTACCCCAAAAGTACCACAACCAAGATACCCACTTTGAAGAAACCCTTTTGTGAACCTAAAACAGTTTCCTTCACCTCCTCGATACTGAAGTGTAAAATCCATAATGATATAGAAATACCGTGAGTCTCGACACTATCCAATGTAAATCTATGACTCTAGCCATATACCAATCCGCAAAATTCTCAATTGCCACATATAAGTCTTGAATCCATTAGAACCTTCTCGAGAGTCATCCATTCTGCCAGAATCTCAATTGCACCGATCAAACGGTCGAACGACCTGTGCCTCATTGGCACAATAGCGCCCAAAGAAGTAATCCACACCTCTAAGCAACCGAGTAAATTCCTACTTCATGCGCACTACATCTTTCACGAATAACAATTTAAATCATTCCATGATTCTCATATGCCCATAAAGTGTAATACAACCCATACCCAGAAATTCCTTTACTCGAGTCATAACTGATTCACCAGTATACCTCAAACCGAAACCAATATAACACATAACCATGCAATCAACTCGTCGATAGCAGACTCTCCTACTTAGCTCAAAGCCTTGGAATAAAACATCTGATAACTTACAATAACCATACCCTATTACTGTCATAATACCGCAGAGAGATTTAACTAAATCTTTCATAAGCTGACATAACACAACCCATATAGTTCCTCAAATAATCTATAACTCTAGCATTCATCCTTGTGATGGTCAGGTCAACTATTACAACCAATCCAAACTCAAATCGCACAAATATAACCCACTAGTAGATAAGAAATCCTCCACACAACATCATAAAAATCACACATCCGTAGATTACCTCGCAGGTTGTAACCCACCTGCTTAGCCTCAAACTAACACCTCTTATACCCTTTCACAGCCACAGCTACTACGCAATCACTTAGTCTTCTTGAGTCTGAACTCACCAACAAGGCATGAGAACCTAATTCGTTCCACAGTTAAACAACATGAAAGAACCTCCAATGCACTCATAACTCGAGACTATACGTCAAATCAAGACAAAATCAAACACTCAATAGTCCTTTCTACATCTCAAGCAAACTCTTATCATCACATTCAAACCATATGACCACATCTCGCAGTCATGTCATACTCATCACGTAGCCATCCAGCCACTTATCGAGTCACGAATTCCACTCATAAGGACACTATCGAACATATAAGTCTAAAAATACGTGCTCACACAACATAAATCCCCATGCTCAAGCTACATTCAATACCCGGCCTCAAGTCCTCCGGATTGGCCTATCATCAGCACACAGAAATCACGTCTCGCACCTCGTCCATGGAATCATAAGCCGTCGATGCACAGCTGATATAGAGTGCTCACATGTGCATATGAATGCGTGGAAGGAATTCAAAGAGTTACACTTCAAGCTGAATCAATGCCGCACGATAAGGAAAGAAAGATGGGAAGTATATCCTAAATGTCCTGTAGCTTCTCGAAGATAGGTATGGACGTTATCATACCGATCCGCAAGACTCTACTAGACACTTGCTCATTGACTTGTAGAACCTATGAACCTAGAGCTCTAATACCAACTTGTCATGACCCAAAATCTGCCTAGTCGTAATGGAACCTAACCCAACCCGTCAGGTAAGCCAATAAGAAACTAACCAATTTAAATGAGATTTATTAAGAAAGAAATTCAAATACAACTGATTTTATACAAGAATTTCCCAAGGACTGGTAGTACAAATCACGAGCTTCTAAGATTAGAATTTACAAATATGGTATGAAATAAATACATCATCTGTCCGAAATGTACATAAACAGATTTTTATAAATCTAAGGCTGCCATGAACAAGAAATAACTACAACCGGAATGCAGGTACGTCTTCAAATCCAGCTCCCGTCGATCACAGCAACATCAGCATCTGACATCTGCACGCAAGGTGCAGAAGTGTAGTATGAGTACAACCGATCCCATGTACTCAATAAGTAACAAACCTAACCTTAGGTTGAAAGTAGTGACGAGCTGGGACAAGGGTCAGGGTCTAACTCCAATAACCAGCAACAGTTCATAACAATATAGTAAAGATGGTGCAAGAAATTACTCAATAAATGAATGCTCAGCTCGTATAAATTTCGGAAAATAAATGCTTCTCTTCAAATAAACAGTAAAACTCAAATCCTTTGCTAAAGTCACCAAAATATGAGTAGGTTCGTAAAACTATGATTTTTCCCAAAACTTTTCAACAATAGATAAGATGTTCCATTTTTTCTTTCCAGATAGCAAGTGTAAAATACATCTCTATGCCCATATGTCAACATGTGTGAGGAGTCATGAATGACGTGATATCGTACAACATGAGAAAAATACATCTCTATGCATGTATGTCATGTGTGCATGTCAATGCAATGTATATCAGAGATGAACTCATGTACTCACACTCTCAGAGTACTCATCTCACTGTCTCACACTTTCCACTCATCATGCTCAATCACTCAGTATTGTATATGGCCAATCCGGCCCAAGGAAGATCCATCCCGGAATATATACATCAACTGACCATCAGTACCGAGTAGGTCCAATCCAGCCCGTGAGGAAGATCCATCCCCAGGTATAAATGCTTCGGACAAGATCCATGTTCAGGGAAGATCCATCCGTCAATATAAATCAACCGCGCTCACTTGGGGTGTGTGCAGACTCCGGAGGGGCTCCTTCAGCCCAAGCACTATATCAAGCCAATCATGGCACAAATCAATATAACTTGTTGTGGCGTGCAGCCCGATCCCATAATATAATCAATATAACATGCTGCGGCGTGCAACCCGATCCCATAATATCACTCACACTCAGGCCCTCGGCCTCACTCAGTCATCAATCTCTCCAGTCTCTCGGGCTCACAATGCCATGAAACTAGCCCAAAATGATGATATGATGTGTCAATAATTGGTAACAGAGACTGATATATGATATGCATATGAATGTGTATGACTGAATATGTAATGTAATGGCCTCAGTGGGTCCCAACAGGATAAGCATGTAGCCAAGACATGGTTTCTATCATGGATCATAACTCAATAGCTTTAGTACGTAAAGATTCCACGGTTACAGATAAGTTAAGGTAACTACATAGTGCCACAGGAATAACGGAGTCATAATTCACACGGTGCACGCCCACACGTCCGTCACCTAGCATGTGTGTCACCTCAACACCAAACACATAGCACGTAATTCGGGGTTTCATACCCTCAGCACCAAGTTTAGAAGTGTTACTTACCTCGAACAAGCCAAATCTAATACTGAGCAGGCCAAGCGATGCTCCAAAAATTCCATCTCGCGCGTACCGACCTCCAAACGGCTCGAAACTAGCCAAAAGCAACTCAAATACATCAATTAATGCCTAAGGAAACAATTCCAAATGATAAAGGTCGAATCTTTAATCAAAAGCCCAAAATCGACCCAAAAGCCCAACCCGGGCCCGTGCCTCGAAACCTGATAAAACTCATAAAATCTGACAACCCATTCAATTACGAGTCCAACTATACTAATTTCACTCAAATCCGACTCCGAATCGATATTCAAAACTCAAAAATTCACTTTATGAAACTTTAGGCTAAAACCCCCAATTTTCTCTTTTGGAACCCTCAATCAAATGCCGAAAACGAATATAGATTCATGATATAAAATTAAAAATGAGTAGAGAACACTTACCCCAATCCACATGGTGAAAATTGCTTCAAGAATCGCCTATATCCGAGCTCCATAGCTCCAAAAATGCAAAAATAGTCGAAACCCCCGAAATAGAGTACTTTATACTTCTGCCCAGGCATCCTCTTACGCGAAAGCGGAAAACCCATCGCATTCGCGATGAACAAAATTAAGCTGCCACCAAATTACTCTATGCGTTCGTGGCACCAACCTCGCGAACGCTATACACACAGGAGATAGAATTGTGCAAACACAGTAAACACCACGCGAACGCGGAGAAGAAGGCCATTGACTGCCCAGCTCAGTCAAACACACTACGCGAACGCGTGCACACTGGCGCGAACGCGATGCTCACTCCACAGCAACCTACACGAACGCGTCTGTGAACCTGCAAACATGAAGAACAACTTGACCCCATCCATCAAACAACCTTACACGATCGCAATTAAGAAAACCAGATACCCTGAGCCCTACAGAACCAGCAATGCAAAATAAAGGAAAAATAGTCTGAAATCAATCTGAAACATGCCCGAGCCCCTCGGGACCCTGTCCGAACATACCAACAAGTCCCGAAACATAACATGGACTTACTCGAGGCCTCAAATCACACATAACAACAATGAAACGATGAATCGCACCTCAAATCAAACTTGATGAACTTTGAACTTTTCCAACTTCCATAACTCGTGCCGAAACATAACAAATCAACCCGGAATGAATCTAAATTTTGCACACAAGTCCCAAATGACATAACGAAGCTATTCCAATTCCCGGAACCACAACCTGGACCTGATATCTACCAAGTCAACTCTCGGTCAAACTTATGACTTTTCAAACCTTCAAATTTCCATTTTTTGTCAATTAGTGCTGAAACCTTCTAGAAACATCCAAATGCAAATCCGCGCATATGCCCGAGTCCAAAATCACCATCCGGACCTAATGGAACCATCAAAACTCCATTCCGGGGTCAAATTCACAAAAAGTCAAACTTGGTCAACTCTTCCAATCTAAAGCTTCAACAATGAAATTCATCCTTCAAATCGATTCTGAATAACCTAAAAATCAAAACCGACCATTCGCATAAGTCATAATATATTATACGGAGCTAATCATGCCTATAAACTACCAAGCGAAGTATAAATACTCAACACGACCGGTCGGGTCGTTACAAGAATTGAACCCCACAATGGCCTTGTAAGTCTCGTGTTACTCATTATAAATTGATTATTCCAAATAAGCCTTGTGTCAAAAGATATATGCATTCAATATGTATTCCAAATGTTCTTGTTATGTTGAGTTACTATTTGAGAATGTGATTTAATTATGGGCTATGTGTTAATACATTATGATTTGAAAATGTGATTCTAATGAAAGCTATCATGTCGAATTGTATAAGAAATCACATGTGCCTAAGACCCTTAATTGCTCAAATGTGTACTTAATGTCTTGAATATAAATATCTGTTGTTGAAGATCCGTGATGATGTTTGGAAGTGAAGCAGTAAATATAGAATATGAAATACGGCCAACGTGCCAACAATGATATTACATTTGGGGCCATTAGTGCCAATGAAACAAAGATGTGAGAACAAGATGTTGAAATGAGTTGTGAATCCTTTTAAAAATAAATGCTTTGGGAGTATTGTTTAGTCACCGAGAAAGGGTAGGTCAAAATAACCTAACCCTGAAACTACACGTGCCGGTGTAGGAGTAATTGAGGGGTAAATCCCTGTGTTAATGTGATGAGGTTGTTTCCCCTTATATGGGATGAGAATGATGTGTTGAGATGTTTTCCCTTAAATGGGATGAGATTATTGCTAGCGACATGTGATCTGATGTCGACCCACACGGCATTGTGGTGAGACGGCTTAGCCGATCGGGCTGAGATCGGACGTCATGCCGCGCACAAGGTGGCATTGTGAGTGGATGTCTCGGGGTGATACGGCTTAACCGATCTAGCTGAGATCAGACTCCGTGCTAAAAAATACGGTGGTGTATCGGTGCTAAAGATCTCCCAACTTAAAATACTGAAACTTACATCAAATTTACCTTTCCCTAACTTGACACCTTGGTACTGTTTGAGGCTCTTATTGATTTTATGTTTTCTTCTCCGTTTACTGTTACTTGTTCTATTGAGAGGGTGTTTCATACTAGTACAATTTCATATGTACTAACGTCCCTTTTGCCGGGGGCGCTGCATCTTTAATAGATGCAGGTGGTTCCATAGCAGGTGGTATTGATCAGTGATAGCAACACACCCTCTCCTCAGCTGACTTGGTGAGCCCCACTTCATTTCGGGGTCTTGTGCCTCTTGTCCGTTGTACATAGCATTTTAAGGTATAGCCGGGGCCTTGTTGCCGGCACTGTCGTAGCACTTTTTTGTTTCTGTTAGAGGCTCCGTAGACAGTGGAATGTATCTTGTTTTGGGAAGGTTACACTAAAAATGATGTAATCGTATCATCTGTTCCACTTTAACCATGATTTTATAGCGTATTGTTTTGGAGACTTGTTAATGACGTAACTAATGAAAATGAACTGGTGTTATTCACATGACCTCTTACTGTCTAATTATTGAAATGTATTCTTCTCTTTATTCATGGGTGAGTTGGGTAGACGGCATTGTGCAGGCTTGCTCGACCGGGGTAACTCTGTTGAGCGCCAGTCGCGCTCTCCGAGGTCAGGGCGTGACACTAATCACATATTCAAACTCGTGGGGTTATAGATCAATGAGATCCGACCTGAGACTCGGGTTTTAACCATGTGGTCCCGGGTTAACTTTTTGTTGACTTTTGAGATTGTTTTAAAGATCGAAGCTTTATTGTGTGGAGTTGGTTTTTATGGCTTTGTTTGACCTCGGTGAATATTGTTTGGGCTCGATTGAGCTTGTTTGATGGATTTAGAGCTAGGAAAGCTGAATTTTTGAAGAATAGTGCTAGCCCGAAATAAGATAAGTATCTTGCTTAACCTCAACTTAAGGAAAGTTTCATAAAATAAACTTGTATATACTAATTGCTACATGTTTGGGGATGACGTATATGCGAGGTGACAAGCGTATATGTGGTCATCTAGGTTATACCATATTTGGGATAGATTTTGGCTATTTTATGTCTTGTTTGGACACATGTTCTTCTTGTGATATGCTTTATTTATTTATATGACTACTTGAGCAACTGTATTCATGCTAGAGATCATGTTTAGGCTTTTGGTTACTTATTTGGACATGACGTGCTATTTTGTATGTTGGATTACATGTTATGATCGTAGTCATACTTGTGTGCGTTCATGCATTTCTGCGTGTTATCTTTCCATCCATGTGCATTATACTTATTTATGCCTTGTATCTATGAATACATCCCTACACATAGCTTTCTAATATGCACTGAGGTTTTGGCATGTAAGTTGTCCGTGCAATTGATATGATTATGACACGTGAGTTGTCCATATGAATCGAGATGGTTATGGCAGGTGAGTTGTCCATGTGAATTATGTTATGGCACCTTAGTTATTTGTACGGATTACATCGTGCACATTGAGTTGTCTATGCGGTGCATGGATTAGGATCCATCCCTCTAGAGCCACGTAATTACTCATGTTACATTGGACCATGTCTGTGCAATTTGACATTGGGAGTGTTAGGGCACTGAGAGTGCCAGTTGTTGTAAAGTTTGAGTCTTTATCATTCATGGAATTCTCGACTCATATAGAAATATGCACCCATATACTAGAATTCTTAGATCCTCCTCTATTGATAGTAGGTCACTGGACACTTGGAGGGTGTCAGATTGATGTAAAGTTTGAGTCTTTACTACTTTTTGCATATCACCTTTATATGCGGATTTGGTGCATTTGTATAAGTTTTTGACCTTGTCATTTGAAAAGCACGCTATTTATCCTCCTCTTTGATTGTGCACTTTACCTAGTCTCTAAGACTAGGTAAGCCTAACAAACATGCGGAATAACTGAAATAATAATTTAAATCTCAAAATATCAACAACTATATAAAATAAAATTTGCAGCTCAACATGTGCATTTCCCAAAACCTGGTAAAATATAAGTCACAAGCTCTAGATACAATGTTGAACAATCCTATACATCACTGTCTATCAAAAACATAAAGAAATAAGTAAGAACATGGTAGAAGGGGACTCTGAGGCCTGCGGATGCGGGCAGGTGTACCTTGAAGTCTCCAAAGGCAAGCAACTCAACGCTCTAGTACCGAGGCTGATAGGATGTACCTGGATCTATACAAAATATGTGCAGAAGTATAGTATGAGTACACCAAAATGGTACCCAGTAAGTGCCAAGCCTAACCTCGGCAGAGTAGACGGGGTCAGGTCGAGGCCCTACTGGAGATAATAAGAAGCAAGACATAAAATATAATGATATACCGAAATAACAAGGAAGGGAAACAATAAAGAAATTATAGAAAGTAACAACACGGAAATCAAGGAAGCTAATAAAATCACGAAAGGAAAACAAGGATTCTACATGTTAAGGAAACAACAACCAAACAATACAGCAAATAGAGAAGATCAACAGGGGCACTCCCGAGGTACCGCCTCGTAGTCCCAAATCATAAAAATAACTCACAGTCACCGCGGGAGCCTCCACATTTAGTTTTTTTTTCTTTAAAAAATAATCATTTTTACCGAAATAGCATCCCGCGTTTTAGCCCACCTTATCACACTGCATGGCTTCTAGTAGTTCCCCTACTAGCCACGCGTATCAAACCCACCTTATCTCACCGCATGAGTTTAACACCTAGACCTTATACCACCGCATGCGTATCAATAATCACAACAGCATGGCAGAAACCTCGTGTAAACAATAACAACAGCACGACAGAAACCTCGTGCACACAACCAAACAATCACCTCAACAGTAACACGGAAACCAAAACATAACACTAAATAAAATGACACTTCATAACTTATACCTTGCCTCAATAGAAACCACGGCCTTTGAAACTCAACACCAAACTCAACAATAAGATATTTCAAGGATAGCAATTTCAAGTAATGGATTTTCACAGTTTAATAATGAATACGGAATTGAGAAAGCAAGTAATTCAACTAAACATGTAGTACAAGTTATAAATAAGATATACGACAAGTAGACATGTGAAATTAGGCTAAACATGGTGACTAGAACATGCTAAAGTAACTCAATTAAGGCATGAAAAGGAAACTACGTAGCTAAAATTGGAATCTCAACATTTAGCCCGTGTACGCACTCGTCACCTTGCGTACACGGCCTCCACGTATCACAATTATCATAACAATACCAAATCCTAAGGGGAATTTCCCCCACACAAGGTTAGACAAGTCACTTACCTCAAACCACGCTAAATCAATCAACTAGAAGGCCTTTCCCTCGATTTTCCAACTCTGAACGGCTTGAATCTAGCCAAAACAATTTCATACTATAAATATAACTATAGGAAACTAATTTAAATGAATAAATTATGATCTTAACAAAGAATTGAAAAATCACCCCAAAAAGTTAACCTGGGACCGCATCTCAGAACCCGGCCAAAATTATAAAATTCGAACACTCATTCGATATTGAGTCAAACCATACAAGAATTAAACAAATCTGATACCAAAATCTCGCTCAAATCCCCAAAATTCGACCTAAGAAGTTTCCTCCATTTCCCCCCAATTTTTCAATCCAAATCCCTAATTAAATGATGAAATCAAAGATAGATTAGTGGAATTTAATCAAAAATGACTTAAGAACTCTTACCCCAACAATCCCTCTGAAAATTCCTCGAAAATTCGCCTTAAACCGAGCTCTCAAAGTCCAAATTGAGTGATATGAAATAAACCCTCGATTTTGAAACTTAAGTCTGCTGCCCAGTTATTTAAATTACGCGATCGTGAAGAACAAAATTACCAACAGCTCAAAAAGCTTATACGCGAACGTGATACACTCCATGCGATTGCGGAGCACTACTTTATCGAAGCTACGTGATCGCGCTTACCCTCAGGCGATCGCAGTGAACAAGAGCGTGGACCAGCTGCCCCCAAACTCCTCTATGCGAACGTGACCCTCACCATGCGTTCGCGATGCACTGGGAACCAACCTTCCGCGATCGCATCTCCCTCTATGAGAACGCGTAGAGTAAAACCATCAGTCCACCAAAACTCCTTTCACGATCGCGTGCCAAACCTCGCGATCGCATTGAAGGAAACCAGACTTGAGAAAAACCAACAACTTCAGTTATTCCTCAATGATCCGAAATGTGCCGAACATGGTCCGAATCACCCCCGAGGCCCCCGGGACCTCAACCAAGCATAACAACAAGTCCTAAAACATCCTACAAATACACTCGAAGCGTCAAATCACATCAAACAATACTAAAATCACGAATCGCACATCGATTCAAGCTTAAGAACTTATGAACTTCCAAATTCCGAAACTAACGACGATTTATACCAAAACAACTTCGATTAACCCCAAAATTTTCACACAAGTCCTAAATGCCATTACAGACCTATTAAAACTTCCGAAATCGGGATCCAACCCCAATATCAAAAAGTTCACTCCCGGTCAAACTTTCCAAAACCTTCCAACTTTCTCCAATTAACGCCGAAATGACCTACGGACCTCCAAATCAACGTCCCGACACGCTCCTAAGACCAGAATCACCAATGGAGCTATTGGAACCGTCAAAACTCCAAATGGAGTCATCATCATATAATTCCAACTACGGTCAACTCCTACGACTTAACCTTCCAATTTAGGGACTATGTGTCCCATTTTACTCTAGAACTCACCCGAAACCAAAATCAAACATCCTGGTAAGTCACGTAACCAAAGTATAACACAGAGAAGGCAATAAATATGGGATCGGGGCTAATACACTCAAAGCGACTGGCCGGGTCATTACAATCATGCATAGATACCCTACATTCACGTAGAAGGATTTGAGGGAGTACTACTTTGTGCATATCTCCTTTGTATGCGGATTTGGTGAATATGTATATGCTTTTGACATAATTATTTGTAAAATTATGCTTATTTCCTTTATCTTTAATTGTGCACCTTGTTATTATCATCCGTTGTTCATTAGTTATTCCTCGGCTATTTCTCTGTTATTGTATATGCCTATGAGTTGCATAGGTTAGATAAGTATCTTGTAACTAAACCTTGCCACTACTTTGTTGAGCCTAGTCTTGATACTTACTAAGTACATAAGGTCGGTTGTACTAGTATTACATTTTTACATCTTGCGTGCATATTTTGGAGCTAAGTGGCTGCAGAGTTCGAGGACGAGCATTAAAGACATCAATGTTTCAGTTATTAGCTGCCATTTGTTCTTGGTAGCATAGGATCTTGTATTTCTGTTTATATGTATATTCAAATAGATGGTGTATTCTTCTTTATGTAAGCATTGTATCCTATTCTTAGTTGCTCATGACTTGTACCACTAGTTATTGGGGTACCTTGTATTAAATTTTGTATTGAAGTGGCCGGTCAAAATCTTGGATAATTGATTGAAGTGGGTAGCTCTAGTAGACCCATAGATTTCATTATTTATTTGATGATCTTAGCTGAATAGTATTTTATGTTGGTTGGCTTGCCTAGCGGGTTGGGTTAGGCGCCATCACGATCCCGATAGGATTTGGGTCGTGATACCAAGTCATTTAATGGGTAGAAGGTGAATATGATCCAATAATATAACCGTAGCAATAGTTATACTAAAAAAATTGAAACGTAAGATAGATGTACCTTATTTTCGATAGTAAAAAGAAAAATGTGGCCCTTTTTCTTGAAAATAAAATATTCCTTCCAAAGGCTTCTACTCTTTCGCACGTCCTTTCCTATGTCTCGCTCTTATCCCTTCCATCTCTTTTTTTTTTTCATTTTATTAAAGAATACGCTAAACTCTCTCTCCACCTTCAATAAATTTTCATTTTTGATGAGAAATCTCTAACCTCTCTACGAAAGAACATATATTTTCTCCTTCTCCTATAATGGATAAACTTTTAAAACATACCAAAAACTTTACTATTAATGTCACTTTCACATACATAAGAAAAAAAAAAAAAAGGCCACATGTTTAAAATAGAGGACTTGAAAAGAGAAGATCGGAAAATCGAATCCATCATCGAAAAAATCTTAACTATGCAAAAACTTAACTGGCGATATTGTTCATACGCTCTCCTTTCTTATTTACTACCTCAAAAATGCCTAAAAGAACCACCATCTTTAACCTCCAATAACTAAAAATAATGTATAAGGTGTACATAATGTATATACACATTTTATAGGTGTTATAATTTACACACGATATGCATTATAATATTTGTTTGTATACAGTTATGTATACACTATATACAAATATATACTACCTCAAGACCAAATCTTTCGTCTCTCAAACCACTGACTATTCGTTTTCCACTCTTATTTATCTTTTACTACCTCAGAAATGCCTAATTAGATTCACCGAGTCAGATTAGTGACCATTACCTATCGTTAAAAAGCTAAGTCCAAAAGAATTATTCACGACTCTCGTCCATTATTTCTCCATAATTTTTTTGAAGTCCTTCATTTTTTAGGATATTTACTTATTGATGGGGATAATTCTCACGACCCAAACTGATGGGCCGCGACGGGTACCCGGTGCCTTACCCAACCGAGCACCAATGTAACGTATCTTTCTTATCATACCATCATGGGTAAATGGGTCAGAAGGGCCATCATGATATAACCAACATAAGGGGATACTCGAGATAGGACGACCCAACATGGAATACAAACTTATACATGTGACATACGGGCCTATAAGACCGACATGATCATTTGTACACTCAAAATATAGGCCGACAAGGCCATATAAGTATCCATATATATGACATATGTCTACAAGCTTCTAAAAGTACATAAACGTCATAAAGGTCGGGACAGGGCCCCGCCATACCAATCAATACATGTCCAAATTATACTGACCAAATAGGCAACTCCGGAGCAAGTGGAGTGCACCAACACCTTCCGCGGAGCTGATAGCCTACTAGGAGGACTCTCAACCTGTCTATCGGGACCTGCGAGCATGAAACGCAGCGTTTTCAGACAAAAGGGACATCAGTACAATAAAGTACCGAGTATGTAAGGCATGAAAACAGTATATAAAAGATATGAAAGAAACATGGAGTAAAGAACTCAACCTGTAAGTCTGAATAGCTCTGTGAATCATGAAACATTTATAATGTCATGCATATGCGTATAAATGTCACATCATGCATAGGTATATGCGTACCTAACATCATCAAGCCTTTGAGGGGATCCCATCATATCATCTCGGCCTCTGTGGGCGAAATCATCAACGTATACCAGCTGATCAGGTGGTGGTACGTATATAACACCTTAACCTTTCTTCATATCCCATATACATAAAATATACGCGTATATAACGACATCTGGTCATGTGTCAATGTACATATATAAATGAATGCAATGCATAATGAAGTAAGTTAATAAGATCTCTCGGATAAACTTTATCAACTTACGTATTTTTCTAAGACCCATGAACAGATAATATAATAATAGAACACATGGGGAATCAAGAACCTAGGCATTCCTAGTACTTCTATGAATATAGTCATTTATGAAAGTTGTGCGTTTACTCGTTTCGTTTGTATCATATGGATCATGCCAAAAGGGAAGAAGGGATAGCCTTAACATACCTCAAGTCGTCAATGCAACTCAACAACAAGCTTATGAAAACTAGCGTGCCATCCCTATAACAAAGAAATATATGTACAACTTAGATGGCGCTAGTATATCACGTATCTCAAATGATAACTCGATTCTAAATAAAACGGGCAGCATTTCCCCTGATTTTACCGATCCCTCAAGCCTACTATAGGCGATATAGAAACACCAAACAATCAGCAACTCAAAAACAAACCAACTACAATTTGGGACCTTCAATACAATAAAAACCCCAAATATACTATAACACACCCAATCAACAAGTTATCAATTAGCCTGAAATTGCAACGACGAGCAACCAGCCCACTACCCTACCACATGTGACGTTTATCCATGCCCTTTATCCTTCCAAACTCCATAAATTAGTAGCACAAGAGGCCAACATGAGTGGACTACAAAACAGTCCGCAAAAGGTGGAATAAATCGAACTCACAGCTTCTGATCACCGTCCCGTGAGTTCTAACTATTAGGAAATGAATTTATCAACCTTTCTTAATATTTAAAACCTTAAATACAGAAATTAGGCATTTTCTTAACTCTAACGTACCTTCCAAAACTCAAACTACAAAGAAAATGAGAGGCGGTATAATGATACTTACATCGTAGTGATCGTTCTAATATTATCGCTTCTTGATTTTGTACCCGGGATGTTAATCTTGCTTGGAATTTCTTGGAACAGCCTTGAAGAGCTTGAGAGTGTTTTGGGGTAGGTGTTTTCTCAATATTGATGAGAGATATACGGTAAAAGATCACTTATAAGCCCACCGCCTCAATTCTCCAAACAGGTGGGTAAGCTGCCTGCTTGGCAGCTTGAGCGGTGCAACTTCGGACGCTTGTATCTCTCTACTCCAACATCATATTGACAAACGGTTTGAAGAGTTGGAAATTAGACACATTGAGATTTAATTCCATATAAAAATCTCCCTGTAACTCTCAATATATTGGGAGAAAACGGTCTCGCAACCTGGCCTATAAACTTGCCAGTTTCTCCGAAGTGCGGCGATGTGACTTGGCAACCCTATTTTAAAAATTCATATTTCTCTACCCTGATGTCGTATGAATAAATGGTTTGGACAATTGAAAACTAGGTTCCAAGACCTTCATTTTGGCATGAGATATGTCCCAAAATGACATCATAAAGCTTACAAATTTAAATTTCTCAAAACGGTTCGTTACAAGGCAAATCTTCACTCGATTTTTCCGTAAGTTAAATCCGATTTCTCCCAAACTTTACATTTTATATATTCATTATACGTCACTTTGGGATGCACAGAATGTAATCATTATCTCATTTGTTTTTTTCTAAGTCTCATTCATCTTAACTTACTTAAGACTTCGATAAACCTTCCTTATCCTTGTATAATAATTTCATATTTTTTGAGCTTACATTAGATAATCTTATAATGAAATGACGTCTGAAGTACGGGGTGTAACATCCTGTCATGCCCCAAAACCGAGGAGCGCGACCGGCGCTCAATCGAGTGAACCCGACCGAGCAAGTCTGTTAGATTTCCTTCTATCCAAACTCATCCACGAATGAAGATAATACATATTTTCATTAATTAGACAAAAAGGTGTTCATGTCTACAATACCAATTCATTACCAATAAGTTTCATCATTTTAAAGTCTCAAATGGGACAAGTAATACAATCACAACACAATATAGTTTGTCTTTCCCAGCACCAATACACAACCCACACTATGTCTACAGAGCTTCTATAGATAAGGAAGAGTACAATGATAATGCCGGCAACAAGGCCCTGGCTATACCTCAAACAGAATACACAAAGTACAAAAGATTCATGACCCCGGAATGAAGTGGAGCTCACTAAGTCAGTTGGGAAGAAGGTGTATTGCTATCACTGATCAATATCTCCTGCTGTGGAACCACCTTCATCCATTTAAAGATGCAGCGCCCCCGGCAAAGGGACGTTAGTACTGTCGAATAGCGCTAGTATGTATAACTAAACACCCTCTCAATGCAAAGAAGATTATCATAATGTTAATGGAAGCCTAATCAACATCAAACCTCAATTTAGGATCAAGACAGTGTTTCAATTAATTTTCGTATCTCACATTGGGAGATTTTTAGTATTACCATTGTCCACAATACCATTATTCACAATACCAGTACCACCGTACTCTCAGCATGGAGTCCGATCACGACCCGATTGGCTAGGCTATCTCATTAGAGACATCAACCACAATTACTCTCAATATCAATACCACCATCTCTAACACGGAGTTCGATCACGACCCGATCGGCTAGGCTATCCATTAGGGACATCGACCACAATCACAATTTCAATTACAATTTCTAGCACAATCACCACAATGTGTGCGGCAAGGTGTCCGATCACGACCCGACCGGCTAGGCTGTCTTATTCGAGACATCAACCTTTTTATATCAATCATCGCATTTCATATTACTTTCACATCTTTTCATTTCATTGGCACTAATGGCCATAATTATAAGATCATTCTTGGCACGTTGTCCATATTTAGTATTTCATGCTCACCTTTTCAATTTCAATTATCATCATCATCAACAACAAAAAATACAATTCAAATCAAGGTGTGTAGTACAGATGTGAGTAATTTAGAGCCTAAGGCACACAGAGATATTTCACAAAATTTGGCATAATAGCCTTCGTTTGAACTTGACTTGAAGTCGAAACATTATTAATGCACAACCCATATTTTAAGACATCCTCAATTGACTACATAACATGAATAAAGCATTTGGGATACTTGTTGAATGTATATCTTTCAACCCATTCTTACTTGGAATAGCCAATTTCATAATGAACCACTCGTGACTTAAATAATTTACATGAATATCGTGGGATTCAATTCTAAGAGAAGAGTTTAGCCAACATACCTCAATTGAGCTTTCTTAAACTCTAAAATATTCTGGAATTCTTAGCAACTTCAATCTATTGTAGAAATATAACAAATTGAATCAAAATTAAGAAGATGCTCATGGTTCTAGCTCATTTGAGCATTTTATCAAACACTAGGTGTGCATTAAGGTTTCAAGGTCCTTTTATGGAGGATTCCATTATCCCACAACCCAATCTTTACCATTTTTAGCTCAACAATCTTCCTACACCCTTTGATAACACATGCATGTAAAATAAACAACTCTCATGCCCAAACATTATCTTGCTAATTACCTATTTCTAGACAAAATTCAAAATTGAGGGTTAGGATGTAGAATCTTACCTCTAGGAATGAAGACCTAGTGAGTTTCCCTTCTTAATCTTCCAAAATATAAGCAAGAATTGAAGAACAATTATTGAAGAGCACCTTCTCACTCTAAGGAACTCTCTCTCACTCTAAAATGTCAGATTATAGCTCAAAAATGGCCCAAAGCGTGTATTTTACGAAGTAGGATCGGGTTTTAAAAATATAAAAATGGAGCTCCGGAACAAGGTTTGTGATTGCATAATCGATATGCGGACCGCATATCGGTCGCATAATTGTTGTCCAAAATCGACAAAGATCTGCATGTGTCTGCGGTCGCATAATGAACCGCAGAATAGTTATGCGGTCGCATAGTCGACCGCATAATTGCATCCAAACTGACCCTCTCCTGCCTCACTTCTGCGGCCATTATGCGGCCCGCAGAGTGATTCTGTGGTCGCATAATGGACCGCAGAAACGCATTTTTCTGCCAACAATTTTCTTTTACTTTCCGGTGCATTGTTCAACCCAAAAAAAGTCCGAGCCACGGCTCGCAAGCTCGCTGCGAAGAATTTCTACAATCCTCAAACACCTAAGCCTAGTCCGGCACTATGAAATATTATTTTTCTTTTGCAAAATTTTACGGGGCCTTACATATCCTTCCCTCCTTAGAAACATTCGTCCCCGAATGTTAACTCTTAAAGGCTTGCAAAAATGGGGCGTAACATCATTCTCCCCTTTGGAACATTCGTCCTCAAATGTTGATTGACGCGCTTATCGTTCTCATAACCTATAGCTCTTACGAATACTTAATTTTGTCCTTTGTTATCTAGGCAACTATTGTGTGAATAAATCCAAAGGTCAGGGCATTCCCCCATTTAGGCCTCTTTCTCACACTACGACTTGTGATCGGAATTCTTCCAATCTCGTAACTGTTGCTACATTCTGTGAGGCATCTTGTATGACTCTGGCCTTGTATGTGTGCCTATGTGACTCTTCTCTCCTTTTTCCTCAAGCTTTTAGCCAATCTCTAGGCCTCACTTTATAAACATATACAGAACTATGACAAGTTGTCCCTCTAGGAACCTATAGGTGTACTGACGTTCCTCGCTCAGTACTTGGTCAAACTTATGACTATTGCTATATCTTATTTCATAGCCTCGGTTATCTATGCTTATGGATTTACTGCATCTAGGTAGTTCAGACTATACCATAACACTTACTTCAATTTATTATTACCGAGTTCTGCTACCAAACTCCAGGTTACGTTTGTTGCTTATCCCATATGTATAAATCTATGTCCTTTAAGGCTTCCTCATTACTGTTCATCTTAAGAATGTCAACCTAATCTCATCTCATACTTTGTAACTTTTATCCATCTATTGTTGATTCACCTTAATGTTGATCTATAATCTACCACTGATAACTTGAAACCTCTTACGTAATACATTATCACTTTTCATGTCTTATCGGGAACATCTGCAGTTATTTGCCTGATCCACCTAGGGATGATACTAAACTTCAATAACCATATTTCATAGCATCCCAACGTGATTCATCTAATTGGGGTAATCTATTCCCATGCAATTCATGAAATGACTTCTTTTTGAATCATTACTCAATCGAAGGCCTAAATTTCATTCCCTTATCATTTATCACAATTACACCCTTATTCTACTACCAGGTTAGCATTCCCTCTTTTCTAAATGCTCCTACTCTTAAACTCCTCCGAGTTCATTCAAGCTGTATTGAGCTTTTTATAACTTACGGAAACCATCAGCTCTCTTATTTTGATGGGCTTAATTCTGAGGCCTTACCTATTCTTGTTACCTTCTCACTCACCTTTTCTTATCCTTACTCCTATCTACCTAAAAAAAATTCGCTCTACCATACTTTAGCTTGTGATCTACACATATCTAATTTATACTACTCGCAACCTTCCTTTAACTTGCTAGCATTATAGATTTCCTTTCGTGCCTTCTCGGTTGTCTTTAAATATAAGCAATTACTTTTCCTGATCGTCCTGCCACTTGCTGCATGGATACTTGGCTTATCTTAGTGCCCACGAATACTGGAATTCCCTGTAACACTCTCTTTTATTTCCGTAACACTTATTCGGTACTTTTAACTACGCTAACTCCTATTTGAATATTTCTCAAGGATTACGACATCATATCTGTGAGACTGAATTCACTATGTTGGAGTTCACTATATTTATCTTGCATAATCTGCTGATTTGTCTGTATCCTCTTGTCTAGCCATAACTAGGCTCTTCCTAAATCAACTACTAAATACTTGTTGGTCCATTCTAATATCCATATTCTGCGTAATCTCTCTTGGGTTATGTCTTTTATCTTAACTTACCCCTTGCACTGGCTCCTTATGTATCAAGTGTTCATTTGCACTTATTTATCAATAACATCTAGTGCTGGAACTCTTACTCCCTCTCCCTGGTGTCGTGCTTGCATAATGTTCAAGAGTCACAATATATCTGTACGATCTGAATAAATGCAATCTTATTCCTTTCGCCTTTCTACCACATTCTTCCTTTACTATTCCATAGTTACCTGAACCACATAACTACGACTTAATACCATATCACAACATCTTCCCCCTTTAGGGGAGTACTAACATTTAATGCTATGAAGATTTACCTATAAATGTTTTACCTCTTCATCTTTGGCGTCTTTTCACATTTCCACGGACTTTTACTTGCCTTGCGGTAACCTTTATGTACCATGGATAACTGAATTTCTTACTCACGGAGGTGACACCTAGTGTAATTGGCACACTTAGTCCCTTAAGATTAACTCTGCTCATAGTGCTTGCTTTAGGAAAGCGTCTTCCTGAATGACCTTTAAAGGTTATTCTATTGTTGTCCATTCTATTATTACTGGAATGCGGTTTCTGAAATTATCACGGTGTCGTCTATTATCAAATCCTCCGGTCCCTAATTCATATTTGGTTTTATCTTATTTACTAGAACAAACTAATTTCTATTACTACAAGGGGTCTAACTTAGCCTTCTGGTAATCACGTTGGAGTCACAAACTCATTTCTCGAAATGAGGATATGACCTTTGGCCTATACTCTTTTATTGTCTCAATGCTTGTCACCTCTTGTCTTTTCTTTCACTTGACTATAGACTATGTCATTGTGTCATATTTTGATTTATCTTTGTCACTCATTTATCACATCTCACTCATAATGCTTCATTTACTCTCTTCTTATTCTCCTACTAATATTTCTGTCTATCAGTTTATTCTAAAAAATTCAACCAAACATTCTTTCACTTTTAGCTCCCCTTGCTTCATCTCACTGGCTCTTCGGGTCGCCTAACATTCTCTTTTTTCCTAGGGGCGGGAGTCATACTAAGGTAAATATTTATCCCTTCTAGGATTCCACTACCTATCTTCTGAAATTTCTGAACATTCTAGTATTCGTATCTAGCTGTTTTATTCTAGAGTGCATCATCTGGGTGTCTCACAAGGAGAACTATTACCACGTTTGCAATATCCTTCAGAAATGTCATCTAACGCTAACAATCCATCCACCATTTTGGGTTACTCTAACCCTGGCTGGATCCTGATATCCTATCCTTCTCTTAAACTATATCTGTTAGCTCCCATAGGGCATAACTGAGATGAGCGTGACCAATTGTACATACCTCTGTTACTATTGAAGGTAACTCAAAATGATTATATTTATCGGCCTGAATTTCATCACCTTGCTTCTTTTACTTGTTGAAACTTGTATCTACCATCTGATTCTCTTATTGCTTTTTACCTTATGAGTGAATAGGTATTCATGCCTTAAGGGTTCCTTATCAAGAAGCTTACACGTCTTAGTATACACATGATCTGCTGAAAACCTCACATTTACTCATCATAAGCATGATGCAAAATCGAGTTCCTCTGACTCAACTCTTCCACAACCATATTCAATCTCTTACCAACTATCTTTCTGGATATAGGTATCGTTTTATTACGAATAAAATAAAATTTAGGAGTTTGAATTCTTACAATTGAGCTCTACCACAGGATCTAGATTAAGAAGAAAGAGTGACAGTCCTAAATGCCCTGTAGCCTTCTGCTTATAAGTGTGGTGCATAACACACTCATAAACAAGACTCTACTAGACACGGCTTGTAGATTCCCTAGGACAAAACTGCTCTGATATCACTTTTGTCACGACCCAAACCGATGGGCCGCGACGGGAACCCGGTGACTTACCCAACCTAGCACCAACATAACGTATCTTTATTATCATACCATCATGGGTAAATGGGCCAGAAGGGCCGTCATGATATAACCACAATAAAACATAAGAGGATACTCGACATAGGACGACCCAACATAGAATACAAACTTATACATGTGACATACGGGCCTATAAGGCCAACATGATCATTTGTACACTCAAAACATAGGCCGACAAGGCCATACAAGTATCCATATACATGACATATGTACACAAGCCACTAAGAGTACATAAACATCATAAAGGTCAGGATAGGGCCCCGCCATACCAATCAATACATGTCCAAATTATACTGACCAAATAGGCAACTCCAGAGCAAATGGAGTGCACCAACACCTTCCGCTGAGCTGATAGCCTACTAGGAGGACTCTCAACCTATCTATCGGGACCTGCGGGCATGAAACGCAACGTCCCCAGGCAAAAGGGACGTCTGTACAAATAAAGTACCGAGTATGTAGGGCATGAAAACAGTATATAAAAGATATGAAAGAAACATGGAGTAAAGAACTCAACCTGTAAGTCTGAATAGCTTTGTGAATCATGAAACATTTATAATGGCATGCATATGCTTATAAATGTCACATCATGCTTAGGTATATGCGTACCTAACATCATCAAGCCTTTGAGGGCATCCTATCATATTATCTCGGCCTCTGTGGGCAAAATTATCAACGTATACCAGCTGATCAGGTGGTGGTACATATATAATGCCATAACATTTCCCCATATCCCATATACATATAATATACGTGTATATAATACCATCTGGTCATGGGTCAATGTACATGTATAAATGAACGCAATGCATAATGAAGTAAGTCAATAAGATCTCTCGGATACACTTTATCAACTTACATATTTTTCTAAGACCCATGAACAAATAATATAATAATAGAACACATGAGTAATCAAGAACATAGGCACTCCTAGTACTTCTTGTAAGGCCCTGTTAAAATATTTTAATGATTTAAGATTTTAAAGTACGCCAACTGTATTTGGGAATAACGTATTTGAGTATTAAAGGAGACCTATGGGATAGGACCACATCATTTTAAAATGAAAATATATGTTTAAGGTGTGTTGGAATATACTAAGGAGTTTTGTGAATGGCAAGAACTTGTGTGGAACAAGTTGGATACGTTAAGTGGAAAGGATGTCTCAATTCGCACAACATCCTACTTGAAACGCATGCTTCTACCAAACTCTAAAGACTTAGGAGGTCATATACCTATCAAATTAAAGCCCTTTGAGTCTAGTTTCTAACACATTAAACCGTTTGTCATTTGGATATTTCTACAGAAAGTTATGGCCATTTTACCGAACCTATGCCAGATGAGCGGCCACGCATATTAGAGGGTATTCTACCTCAGGTGCGCGACCAGGTACGCGACCGCGCACGTAGGAGACCATTAAATACCCCCAAGGCCGGGTATAGAGAGGGGTTAATTCATTTCTTGAGCTAAAACCTGATATTTTTAGAGTGAGAGAGTGTCCTAGAGTGGGAAAGTGTTCCTCAACAATTGTTCTTCAATTCTTGCTCAAATCTTGAAAGATTAACAAGGAAAACCCACAAGGTCTTCATCCTAAAGGTAAGATTCTACACCCTAACCCTCAATCTCGAATTTTATCTAGAATTGGGTAATTAGTAAGATAATTTTTGGGCATGGGAGTTGTTCATCCTGCATGCATGAGTTATCAAAGGGTGTAAGAAGATTGTTGAGCTAAGAATGGTAGATAATTGGTTTGGGATGATGGAATCCACCATAGGAGGACCTTGGAACCTTAATGCACACCTAGTGTTTGATAAAATGCTCAAATGAACTAGAACCATGATCATCCTCCTAATTTTGGTTCAATTTATTATATTTCTAAAATAGATTGAAGTTGCTAAGAATTCCGGAACATTTTAGAGTTTAAGGAAGATCAATTGAGGTATGTTGGCTAAACTACTCTTTTAGAAATGAATTCCATGATCTTCCCGTAAGTTTCAAGTATTGTTGGATCAAGTTCCTAATTCCTATGTTCCGAGTTGTTCCTAATAAATTCGATTATCCCGAGTAAGCAAAGTGTCGAAAGATGTATGTATACAAAATGTATTCTGAATGTTCCTATCACATTATGTTATCCTTCGGGAATGTGTTCAAGAATGATATGTGTATTATAATGTTATGGCTTTGAGTCGTGTTTCAAATAAAAGCTAGTATGCCAACTAGTGTGAGAAAAATGCGATGTGCTTAAGACTCTTAATTGCTCATATGTGTACCTAAAGTCTTGATTGGAAATTCCTTGTTGTTGATAATCTATAAAGATGCTCAAAAGTGAAAGAAGTGAGTTGAAGATATAAAGTGTGGCTACTGTGCCAAGAATGAAAGCTATACTTGTGGCTAGAGATGCCAATGAAATGAGATGATGTGAGAAAGATTATGAAATGAGCCTTGATTCAACTATTCCAAAATTACTTCAAAAATAGATTTTCCTAAAAGCTTATGTCCTCAAGTCATACCCAAATGTGGTTGTTTTAACTAATGCTATGCTTTATGAGTATTTTCAATGTGTTTTGCATTCTTACATATTCGTGAGCGAAAATTGTGTATTGCCTTTTTTGGGAAAAAGTATTTCAAGAATAAATGGTGTGTTACTTGTTTATGATTTTAACTTGTGCTTCGATTGCCAATCATTTTTCTCCATTTCTTGGAAAGAAATCCATTGTGTTTGAAGTCTACATTACTAATGAACCTAAAGTTGTGATTTTCGGAATATTATATATATTGATATTTATAATGATGATCCATGAAAGGAAAGAAATGAAAGTGTGAAATATGAAATACGACCATTGTGCCATGAAAGAAAAATTATATGTATGACCAAGAGAGCCAATGAAATAATGATGTTGTAAGAGGATGAAAATGCCAATAAGGCTATAAATGGTGTGAAAGGTTATGAGGTAAATGCATTTGTATTATTGTTTCCTTTCTATGCAAATCAAAAATATTTTTGGGAGTATCGATACTCACCGAGGAAGGGTAGGTTGAAATAACCTAACCCGAAACTACACGTGACGGTGTATGAGTGGATTGTGTTCATTCCCCTTATTTGGGATGAGATTGATGTGATAATACTATTCCCCTTAATTGGGATGAGATGATTGATAGAAAAGGATGATGTCGATCCACACGGCATTGTGGTGAGATGGCCTAGCCGATCGGGTCGTGATCGGACACTATGTCGCACACATGGTGGTGATTGTGCTGGAATTGTAATTGAAATTGTGATTGTGGTTGATGTCTCGGATGAGATGGCCTAGCCGGTTAGGTCGTGATCGGACACCATGCCGCACACATGGTGGTGATTGTTCTGGAAATTGTAATTGAAATTATGATTGTGGTTGATGTCTCGGATGAGATGGCCTAGCCGATCAGGTCGTGATCGAACTCCGTGCTAAAAGTACGGTAGTATTGGTATTGTGAACAGTAATATTGTGAACAATGGTATATCAGTGCTAAAGATCTCCCAACCAAAAAAATAATATTATCTTCACATTTTGGAAATTATTATGTTTTAAATTTGAAATTGGATATCATTGATTGTTGATTGTTGTTTCCATGGTTTTTCCTTTTATGTTGGCATTCTATTTTGAAAGAGGACAATTAGCTTTACATACTAGTGCTATTCCATATGTACTAACGTCCCTTTTTTGGGGGGCGCTGCATCTTCAATGGATGCAGGTGGTTCATCAGCGGGCAACTTTGTTCCTCGTTAGCAGTCACTCTCTATTCAGCAGGTTTTGGTGAGCCCTACTCTATTCCAGGCCTGATGTCGTTTGAGTTGTACATTGTGTTTTAAGGTATAGCCGGGGCCTTATTGCCGGTACTTCCATACTACTCTTCTGTTGTACTTAGAGGCTCCGTATACAGGTTGTGGGTGGTGTTTGATGTGGGGAATTGAACTAGAAATATTGGTATTTGGCAAACATGTTTTTCATTATATCTATAAACTTGTAGTATTTTGGAAATTACGAATGAAGCTGCAAATGGAAATGAAATGGCAGTTGTTAATAAAATATTTTCAGTGTTTGATTAATAGAGTGCATCTCCTCTTTATTCATGGACAAGTTTGGGTAGAAATAAATCTAATAGGCTTGCTCGACCTGGTTCACTCGGTTGAGCGCCGGTCGCGCTCCCCGAGTTTGGGGCGTGACACTTCTATGAATAGAGCCATTTATGAAAGTTGTGCATTTACTCGTTTCATTTGTATTATATGGATCATGCCAAAAGAGAAGAAGGGATAGCCTTAACATATCTCAAGTCATCAATGCAACTCAACAACAAGCTTATGACAACTAGCGCGCCATCCCTATAACAAAGAAATACATGTACAACTTAGATGGCCCTAGTATATCACGTATCTCAAACGATAACTCGATTCTAAATAAAACGGGCAGCATTTTCCCTGATTTTACTGCTCCCTCAAGCCTACTATAGGCGATATACAAACACCATACAATCAGCAACTCAAAAATAAACCAAATACAATTCAGGACCTTCAATACAACAAAAACCCCAAATATACCATAATACACCCAATCAACAAGTTATCAATTAGCCTGAAATTGCAACGACGAGTGACCAGCCCACTACTCTATCACATGTGGCGTTTCTCCACGCCCTTTATCCTTCCAAACTCCATAAATCAGCAGCACAAGAGGCCAACACGAGTGGACTACAAAACAGTCCGCTAAAAGTGAAATAAATCGAACTCACAACTTCCGATCACCGCCCCGTGAGTTGTAACTATTAGGAAACAAATTCATCAACCTTCCTTGATATTTAAAACCATAAATACAGAAAGTATGCATTTTCTTAACTATGAAGTACCTTCCAAAACTCAGAGTACAAAGAAAAAGAGAGGCGGTATAATGATACTTATATCGTAGGGATCGTTCTAATATTATCGCTTCTTTATTTTGTACCCGGGATGTTAATCTTGCTTGTAGTTTCTTAGAACAGCCTTGGAGAGCTTGAGAGTATTTTGGGGTAAGTGTTCTCTGAATATTGACGAGATATATACGGGAAAAGATCACTTATAAGCCCACCACCTCAATTCTCCAAGCAGGTGGGTAAGCTGCCTGCTTGGCAGCTTGAGCGGTGCAATTTCGGACGCTTGTATCTCTCTACTCTGATTTCGTATTGACAAACGGTTTACAGAGTTGGAAACTAGATACATGGGGATTTAATTCCATATAAAGATCTCCCTATAACTCTCAATATATTGGGAGAAAATGGCCTCGCAACCGGGCCTATAAACCTGCCAGTTTCTCCGAAGTGCGGCAATGTGACTTGGCGATCCTACTTTAAAAATTCATATTTCTCTACTCTGATATCGTATAAATAAATGGTTTAGACTATTAGAAACTAGGTTCCAAGACCTTCATTTTGGTATGAGATATGTCCCAAAATGACATCATAAAGCTTACGAATTTAATTTCTCAAAATGGCTTGTTACAAGGCAAATCTTAACTCTATTTTTCCGTAAGTTAAATCCAATTTATCCCAAACTTTATATTTTATATTAAAATATCATATATAATCATATTATGACTTTATACTCATTTAAATCATGATTAACAAATCTCATATTCATTTTACATTATTTTTTGGGTACACAGAATGTAATAACTATCTCATTTGTTTTTTTTTCAAGTCCCATTCATCTTAACTTACTTAAGACTTTGATAAACCTTTCTTATCCTTGTAGAAGAATTTTATCTTTTTTGAGCTTACATTAGATAATCTTATAATGACAGTGACGTCTGAAGTACGGAGTGTAACATCTTTTCCTCCTTAGAAATATTCATCCCCGAATATTAACTCTTAAAGGCTTGCGAAAACGGGGTGTAACAATGATGAAGAGACAATGGAGGCGTGATGATTCTCTGCCGCTGGCTCTGAGGACAACGGTTTGCTTTGTTGGGGGGAGGGGGTGATCATTGATCTACTAGTGTCGGCGAGAAAGAAAATATGTGGAAAAATGATGAAGGGATAAATCCAAATATGATGGCAGTGACTACTTTTATTATGAATTTTTCAGGTGGAGGACCGGTGGTAAAGGAATGAATAAGACGAGGTGTTGGTGGATAGAAAAAAATAACATGTTAGTGTGAAAAAAATGAAGAATAAGTATTGAAAAAAGAAAAAATAGCTTTAGCAAATAAAATAAAGAAATAAAGGGAGACGTGGTGTGTGAAAAATAATGGTGTTGAGAAGGGAAAAATATGTAGCTTTGGGAAGGGTAAAAGATTCTTGGCACAAGATGTAAATATTTTTATAAATAAGCTAAAGCGAGTAAATAATGGAAAATTAGACTAAATTGAGAAAATTATTTCTCAGTGATTACAAGGTATAAAAATCTCATAATAAAATAATATATCCATATTTGTTTCTTAAATTCTTTTAGTAATACATTGGGGGAGGAAAAGGGAAAATCGAAGAGATGATTATAAGTTGCAAAATTGAATTCCTCAATAGCATATCTGCATGGAGGGGTTGGGTGCACGAGCCTCGTGCTCCCTTCCCTAGCCATCTGTGAGCATTGGTATTATTTCTTATAAAGTATTGTACTAATGTTTACTTGAAAAATTAAAATCAAGGTGTATTTTCAAAATTAGATTCTAGATTTGCCTTTGAAACCCCTCCCAAATAAGGTGTAGAGATTCTGAACCTAGGTGGTTTCACACTTCCACTAAAAAGAAAACTTGTTGGGCCAAAATGCCGAAGGCAGAATGGCGTGGGGTAGCCACTTTTTAATGTGGTATTTAGTTTTTATCCAGCATTTTTAATACTGAGCAAAAATAGCCACTACTCTATTAAAATTAATATGAAAAGACGGTGTTACCCTTTCTTCTATCTCTTTTCTTTCCCAAACCCTTTATCAAAATTTTAAAACCCTCTCCCGATCAAAATTTTCCAAACTACTCTCGTTACTTCTCTCCCTCATGCAGTAAGTTCTTCCCCAACTTCATCCCAACTAACAATCAATTCCTAAACCCAAAGGCAGACCACTTGCTCGACGGTCCTTAAGGTTATCCAGCGACTTCGAATTTTTGTTGCGAGATTTGCCTGCTTAGTTCAATAATTCAGCCAGCCTTTTCTTCTCATCATCGAAATCGGGATTTTTATTTCCAAGTTTCTCGACGTTTTTCGTGAATCAAAGTGTATGTTTTCTATATTGCTTTTACACTTTTTGTATTTTATATTGTGTCTCAATGTATTCTGGTTCTGTTATTTGTTAAGCTTCTGTAGATGGTAATGAAATCATTTTTTTCAAGTACTTGTGTTAATGTTTTCTTTTGGTGTTATTGCTATAAGAGCTGGTTTCAACGATAAAAGGATAAAAGGATTATGGAAAGTTAATTCAAATGGTACTATGCTACTATTGGAATGTCAACACTCATCGCGACGACCTTAATTGTGTATACTTAAGATGTTTTTGGTTGGCATTTAGTTTTGGAATTCCTGTTATCCTTATGCTTCTCTCTGTTTTAGCCTTCCTTTTGGGTTCTCCTCTATATATCAACGTAAATAGTAGTGAAAGCTTGTTCACTCTGCTAACTATGAAAACTATTTGGTGGCTAGCAAATTTTCCATACGATAAGACTTGAATGAGAAAACAAACTGATGGACAAAATTACAATACCAGCTTTCATTTATAGTTGAAATAGTTATAAAACTTCATTAGATAGTAATTCAAAATATTAGTAACAAGCTGGTGCTGGTTCAGTTTTAATTCCAAACTAGATAATTAGGAAGCATATTATTGAAGCCTAGTGCTAATGAAGTGAAATCTTATCCAAATAATCGTAAGATAACAACTTCATATTGAGACACTGTTGGGTATTCCTTTGCCAGTGAGTCCTGGTTCACTTGTAGGATGGAGTAATGTATATGGCATCTTAAAAGGTCAAATCCTGTTCTTTAGTTTTCTGTCATTGTTCATCTTCATAATTGTTTCCTCAATTTCAGCCATCTCTTTGCTGAATCTTTCTAAAGCTTGTAAATGTGCAGCTGATTAAACAATCTATGTGTCCAGGAAGTTGCTAACGATAAATTTTTATACTAACTGTGTTTAGGAAAGATGCATCTAATTAGGTCCTGAATTTTAGGTTTTTAGTTTAAATATTCAGGACATTTCAGAAAAATAGTCCTAATGTTTACCTTATATTTCCTTCTTTGTAGTGTGCTAATGGACGAAGATTATTTTTTCGACTTTGATGATTGGCGTAATTTGATGAGCTATTGGAAAGGATATTTTTAGTATAAGGAAACAATATAAAGTTTCTTGTCGAACATGCAATAGAAGAAGTTGACAGATGGTGTTTTCGAAAACTTTTTTCGATTGGAAGGTATGAAATTCTGTAGCAAACTTATTCATTATGTGTTGCTTTATGAAATTGTAAGCAATAACACGAATTCAATAACATTCGAGGTTTTTAATCATGAAGTGAAGTTTACACGTGAAGCCTTCCAGATAATTACTGGGTTAAAATGTTCTTCTTTAGTGGACTTCAACTTTTTGAGTGAAAGAGCGAATAGGCTTTCTAAAGTCTACTTCCCTGGAAAGGATAGAATTGAGTTAGGCGATTTGTGGCATTTTATTACTAGTTACCCATCTGGTACAGCTGCATCATTTGTAGGCAGCGATGATGATGCAGTGAAGTTGGCAATAATTTATTTTGTTGAATCTGTGTTGATGGGTAAGCGCAAGAGTCGGAATGTGTCTGAGCGGGTAATGAAAATCATTGATAATGATGAACTCTGCTCTTCTTTCAATTAGGGATCTCTTTGTTATCAAAAGTTACTCAAATCGTTGAAGAGTTGCTTGAAGCCCAAAAATAATACTTCAGACAATGAGAATGAGAACGAGACAGAGAAAGAGAAAGATAAAGAGAAGGACAGTTATACTATACTTGGCTTCCCTTTCGTCTTCTGTGTTTGGATTATGGAATTATTCCCAGTTTTCGAAGAAAAACCATTTGTGAACTTCAGAGAATGCGGGTTCCCTCAGATTCTATGTTATTCAGATATGAAATCTCCGCATTATGATAACCTATGTAAAAAGTACTTCCATAATGAAAAAGTAAGTTAATAGTATTACTGGCTATCTTTTTGTCTATGTGTTTTGGTTCTAAATACTTACTTTTTTTCTTATAAAATAGGTGTTTCAGTTGCTCGAGATGGTACCAATTGTTTCTTCTGAAGAAGATGCGGAGCCCGCTAGTGTGCATGTGCAATTATCTCAAGATCAGTGTTCAATGCCTTTAACACAATTTGATGAAGGCTTGCTTAAAGAAATTGTTAATGTAAGTTTTCTGTCTTTGAATACCATTAGTTTTTATTTGCTTATTTTTGCTTAAGAGACTTTTCTGTCTTTATGGTTTTTGATTGAGAGATTATCGGAGAAGTTGAAAAAGGATTTGCAGGCAGAAAGTGTTAGAATACATCAAAAAATAACTTTATCAGAAAAAAGGATTCAAAAGGACATCAAGGTAACATGTGTTTATTTTTTGAGCTTCTAAATTTAAATTCAGGACTAGATGTCCTTAATTTCCGAGCTTGTAAGTCTAAGTTTAGGACTATGTGTCCTGAATTTTTGACCTTGTAACTCTAAGTTCAGGACTACCTGTCCTTAATTTTTGTGCTTGTAACTCTAAGTTAAGGACTAAGTGTCCTTAATTTTTGAGCTTGTAACTCTAAGTTCAGGACTAATTGTCCTTAATTTTTGAACTTGTAACTCTAAGGTTAGGACTACCTGTCCTTAGTTTTTGAGCTTGTAACTCTATGTTCAGGACTAGATGTCCTTATTTTTTGAACTTGTAACTCTAAGTTCAGGATAGCATGTCCTTATTTTTTGAACTTGTAACTCTAAGTTCAGGACTACCTTTTCTTAATTTATGTACTTGTAACTCTAAGTTAAGGACTAAGTGTCCTTAACTTATAAGCAGCTAACATTCTAATTTTTATTTTAAATACTATCTCACAGGCTTTAAAGAAAAACCTAGAGTCAAAGGTTGACACTTTATTGAAGCTTCTTGAGAAACCTCATGAAAGGAACATAAAGAGAGAACCTAGTGTTCCAATTAGCAAAGATGCAGTTGATGATCAATGTGACGATACAGATGTGCATCTAGAAGATCATTATGAAAGCTTTTATACAGATGTGCATCTAGAAGATGAAACTGATATGGGAATCAGAATTGGGAAAGGTTAGATAGAGTTTTTGATTTTGTTGTCATTGTAAATTTAAATTCAATAGCGTAATAAATATTAACTGTTTTGCGCTTACAAATGTATGTAGAATCTTATGATGGAGTAGAATTTCAAGATGGAGTGGAATGTCAAGATCAGAAAAATCCAAAAGAGAGAAGTGTAATAGAAATAATTTGTAAATCTGGAGTGCAATCTCAGGATGTAGAAAATCCATTGGGAACAAGTATAAGTGAGATTGTATGTGTAGAAGGAACATACGATATATCTACACCTCTCTCCCTTAAAGACAAATTTGTAAATCAAAATGATGCTAATCAAGGTTAGATGGAATTTTGATGATCTGATGCATGTTAGTTTTAGTAAACCATTAGTAACAAGTATTAATTGTGTTTGCTCTTGTAAATGTGACAGAATCTTCTAAAGCTGCAAGGAAAGAAGATGGAGTGCAATCTCAAAATAAATATGCTGAAGGAACATACGATATCTCAACTCCGTCAGTTCTTAAAGAAATAGAAGAAGATGGGGTGGACAACATAGGTATAATTATGTTTTTCAGCTGTATTGGATGCTGGTTTGGATTTTATGGGAGAGTTTATATATTTTTGTCTTGGTGTTGTTGACTGATGAATTTCTTCTTTGTTTTTACTGACTGAGATTTTTGGTTTACCAAGTTTCTGTATGTATTGAAGCTGAAAATTTGGTATACGAGTTGATATGCTGAAGTTGATTTGTAGTCTTTAGAAACCTTAATCGACGACTGAATCCTAACTAGTGAAACTTGGTAACTGGTTTTCCATTGCTGTCTTGCTACTAAGATTTTTGTGTGTAGATTTGAGAGTCAGAAATTCTGCATAAGTGTTGGGCAAGCCTAGAATCTGCTGACTGTTGGCCAATTCTACTGTTGACTTGCGGCTCAACAGTTAAGAGAAGCCACAGTTATTCTACATTGTTTGAGTTAGAAAAGTTCTGCACCAATTTTGCCAGGAATATATTATTGTTTTGATTGTAATTTTGTACCCAGTTTACTCTCAACAAGGCCGCATTCTGGCATGATTTGCCAATTTTCTCCTTCTTAATTATTGTAGTTTTGCTTGCAGAGCAAATTAAAAGAAAGGAAGATGGAGTGGAACATCAAGATGAGAAAATTTCACAAGAGAGAAGTGGAGGATAATCTCAAGACATAGAAAATACCCAAGGAACAAGCATAAGTGAGATTGTTTGCAATTGTGTAAAAGGAACATATGATATCTCTACACCTCTCTCTCATAGAGACAATTTTGGAAGTCAAAATAATGCTAATCAAGAAAATAATTTAACTAGCTTGATCTTGACAGTTGCAAAAGGTTAGACAGAGTTTTGTTTGATCTTATACATGCTAGTTTTAGTCAAAGATTAGTATAAGTACTAATTGTGTTAGCTCTTGTAAATATTTGCAGAATCTTGTGAACTTGCAAGCGAAGAACATGGAGAACAGTTGCATGATAAAGAAAATGCAATGGATGGAACAAGCATAAACAATATCTCAACTCCATTGTCTGTTAAAGAAATACAAGAAAACAGGGTAGCCAACACAGGTATTAAGTTCATTTCTTCAAGTGAAAATTCAGAAGTTAAGGACATTTTGGAAAATTGTGTCCTTAATATTAGATCCATACTTCAACTTGTCAGGACATTTCAAAAATTATGTCCTTATTTTTAGTTTCTTCATTTGACAATCTGTCTTAGAATTGAGGTCTTGCGGCAAACTAATATATATGTAGTGTTGCTTGCAGAGCAAAGTAAAATGCAGTCATTAACCAATATACTAGGAAAAGGAAGAGAGATAGTATTGATTTTGATGGTCCATCATTTGCTCTTCTTACTCCTACTCCTTCGACTACATAAATGAGCATTGATGAGGGTTTGTCCATGGATGTTGATGGAAGTGTTGAAGAAGAGCTTGGTAGAGGGAAAAGGAATAAGAATCTTATTTGGCAATTGCAATCTTCATTTGAAAAAATAAACAAAAGAGGAACATCGATGCCGCACAATGAGAATACTACCGAGTATACAGCTGGATAAAATCAAAATATACTCGTACATATATTTTTCATTATGCCAAAGATGATGAAAAGTTATTGAAGAAATTCATTGGGTGGTTGGGCAAAGAGAAAAAGAAAGGTCGCAAGAAGTGTAAGTCCCTAAATGTATTCAATATTTCTTAATTTCTTACATTTGTGTCTTGAACTTTAAATTTTAAATTCAGGACTAAGTGTCCTAAATTTTTGAGCTTCCAACTCTAAGTTCAGGGACTAAGTGTCCTAAATTTTTGAACTTGTAACTCTAAGGTCAGGACTAAGTGTCCTTAACTTTTGGTAACGACTCGGCCGGTCATTTTGAGAGTTGTAGCCTTGTTCCTCCATTTACTGCTCATTTCAATCTTTATAGCTATTATGTGACTTGTCGGGGTAGTCGATTCGGGTCCGGTGTAATTTCAGAAAGAAATAAGACACTTAGTTTCAAGGTTAAAAGCTAAAGTAGAAATGATTGACCGGATGATGATCTTTGAGTAAATGACTCCGGAATGGTATTTTTATGTTTCCGTTAGGTGATTTTGGACTTAGGAGCATTGGATTGTGATTTAGAGGTCCGTAGTGGAATTAGACTTGAAATGGCGAAAGTTGAATTTTTGAAAAGTTTGACCGGGAGTGGAATTTTTGATATCGTTGTCGGATTCCGATTTCGAAAGTTGGAGTAGGTCCGTGGTGTCATTTGTGACTTGTGTCCAAAATTTGGGGTCAATCGGATGTTAATTATTAGGTTTCGGCGTCGGTTGTAGAAATTGGAAGTTTCAAAGTTTATTAGGCTTGAATCTATGTGCGATTCGTGTTTTTGATGTTGTTTGAGGTGATTTGAGGGTTCGACTAAGTTTGTATGACGTGTTAAGACTTGTTGGTATGTTTGGTTAAGGTCCCGGGGGCCTCGGGGTGATTTCAGATGGTTAACGGATCGAATTGAAGTTTGAGAGAAGTGTTGAAGCTCACAGCTTCTGGTGTAATCGCACCTGTAAAGTGGGGATCGCAGGTCAGATCTCGCAGAAGCGAGAGGTGAACCACAAAAGCAGCCAGGGAAAAGGTGAGCAGAGGTCGCAGGTGCGAGGTCATTGCACCTGCGATGCCGCATATGCGGTTGGGTACACGCAGAAGCATATTTGGGCTGTCCTGGGCAAGGCGCAGGTGTGAAAGATTTACCGCATCTGCGAGCCCGCAGGTGCGAGCACGGCTCCACATATGCGGAATTGAGAGTGAGGCTTGTTTCCGCAGAAGCGCCTCCGCAGGTGCGAAACCTGGAGCGCATATGCGGGCCTGGGGGACACAAGTGATTTCTGCAGAAGCGGAGGAATTGATCGCAGAAGCGCTTCCGCATGTGCGGATATACGGCCGCAGGTGCGAAAACCCTGGGCAGATTATTAAAACAAGGTTTCACGATTTTGGCTTCATTTCAAACATTTCAAGCATGGTTTAGGCGATTGTTTGAGAGGGTTTTCAAGGGGATTCTTGAGGTAAGTCCCTTGTGCTTATTTTTGATCAATAATATTGCTTCCCCATTGATTTTCCCACCTAGTTGGTGTATATTTAAGGTGTAAATTGGGAGTTTAAGGCTAGGGATTTTGAGAGTTTGATTTGGGGATTAGGGTGACGATTTGATGTCGGATTTTGATAAATTTGGTATGATTAGACTCGTTGTCGAATGGGCTTTCAGGTTTTGTGACTTTTGTCGGATTTCAAGACGTGGGCCTGGGGCTCGGCTTTTGAGCCGATTTTTTATTTTGATTAATAACTTAGCATTTTCTTATGGAGTTGATTCCTTTAGCCCGTATTGATTATATCTCATTGTTTAAACCTAGATTTGAGGCATTCGGAGGTTGTTTCGCGAGGCAAGGGTATATTGAAGTAGAGATTGGCTCGAATTGAGGTAAGTAACGGTTCTGAATTTGGTTCTGAGGGTACGAAATCCCGTATTACGTGTCATGTATTTGGTTTTGAGGTGAGGCACATGCTAGATGACGGGCGTGTAGGCGTGCACCGTAAGAAATATGACTTGGTCAAATTCCATGGGACTGTGTAGTGAATAATCTACTGTTATTTGTTATTTCTCCATGTATTAGAGAAATTAAACCACAAATCATGTTTAGACTACGTGTGTGCATTGTAGGCTTGCTCGGTCGGGTTCACTCGGTTGAGCGCCGGTCGCGCTCCATGGTTTCGGGGCGTGACAGTACTGACGTAGTCCGGGATGCTTTAGACAAAGTTAAGATGATTCAGGAGCGGCTTCGCATGGTGCAGTCTAGACAGAAGAGTTACGCCGACAGAAAGGTTCGTGATGTTGCTTACATGGTTGGGGAGAAGGTACTACTCAAGGTTTCACCCATGAAGGGTGTTATGAGGTTCGGGAAGAAGGGCAAGTTGATGCCTCGGTATATTGGGCCATTTGAGGTACTTCAGAGGATTGGGAAGGTGGCTTACAAGCTTGCCTTGCCACCTAGTTTATCGAGTGTGCATCCAGTATTTCATGTTTCTATTCTCTGGAAGTATAGCAGCGATCTGTCTCATGTTTTGGATTTCAGCACAGTTCAGTTAGATGGTGATCTGACTTATGATGTGGAGCTGGCAGCCATTTTGGGTCGGCTAGTTCGAAAGTTGAGGTCAAAGGACATAGCTTCAGTAAAGGTGCAGTGGAGAGGTCAGCCAGTTGGGGAGGCTATTTGGGAGACCGAGCGGGAGATGCGGAGCAGATATCCACACCTATTTGAGACTCCATGTATGTTCTAGACCTATTCGAGGACGAACGTTTGTTTAAGAGGGGAGGGTGTAACGACCCAGCCGGTTGTTTTGAGAGTTGTAGCCCCGTTCCCCCATTTACTTCTCATTTCAATCTTTATAGCTATTATGTGACTTGCCGGGGTAGTCGGTTCGGGTCCGGTATGAGTTCAGAAAGAAATGAGACACTTAGTCTCAAGGTTGAAAGCTAAAGTACAAATGATTAACCGGATGTTGATCTTTGAGTAAATGACTCCGGAATGGAGTTTTTATATTTCCGTTAGGTGATTTTGGACTTAGGAGCATGTCTGGATTGTGATTTAGAGGTTCATAGAGGAATTAGGCTTGAAATGGCGAAAGTTGAATTTTTGGGAAGTTTGACCGGGAGTGGTCTTTTTGATATCGGGGTCGGATTCCGATTCCTGAAGTTGGAGTAGGTCCGTGGTGTCATTTGTGACTTGTGTGCAAAATTTAGGGTCAATCGGATGTGATTTGATTGGTTTCGGCGTCAGTTATAGAAATTGGAAGTGTCAAAGTTCATTAGGCTTGAATCTATGTGTGATTTGTATTTTTGATGTTGTTTGAGGTGATTTGAGGGTTCGACTAAGTTCTTATGAAGTGTTAAGACTTCTTGGTATGTTTGGTTGAGGTCTTGGGGGCCTTGGGGTGATTTCGGATGGTTAACGGATCGAATTGAAGTTTGAGGGAAGTGCTGAAGCTCACAACTTCTGGTGTAATCGCACCTGCGAAGAGGGGATCGCATGTGCGATCTCGCAGAAGCGAGAGGTGAACCGCAGAAGCGGCCAGGGAGGAGGTGAGTAGAGGTCACAAGTGCGAGGTCATTTCCACTCTTGCGATGCCGCATATGCGATTGGGTATACACAGAAGCGGATTTGGGCTGGCCTGGGCAGGGCGCAGGTGTGAGGGATTTACCGCATCTGTGAGCCCGCAGGTGCGAGCATAGTTCCGCAGTGCGAAATTGAGAGTGACGCTTGTTTTCGCAAAAGCGGGTGGAAGGCCGCAAAAGCGCATCCGCAGGTGCGGAACCTTGAGCACAGATACGGGCCTGGGGAACGCAAGTGATTTCCGCAGAAGCGCTTCCGCAGGTGCGGATATACGGCCGCAGGTGCAAAAAGCCTAGGCAGATTATTTAAATAAGGGTTCGCGATTTTGGCTTCATTTCAAACATTTCAAGCACAGTTTAGGCGACTTTTTGAGAGGGTTTTCGAGGGAATTCTTGAGGTAAGTCCCTTGTGCTTATTTTTGATCAATAATATTGCTTCCCCATTGATTTTCCCACCTAATTGGTATGTATTTAAGGTGTAAATTGGGAGTTTAAGGCTAGCGGTTTGGAGAGTTTGATTTAGGGATTTGGGTAATGATTTGGTATCGGATTTTGATAAATTTGATATGGTTAGACTCGTTGTCGAATGGGCTTTCGGGTTTTGTGACTTTTGTCAGATTTCGAGATGTGGGCCCAGGGGTCGGATTTTGAGCCGATTTTTTATTTTGATTAATAACTTGGCATTTTCTTATGGAGTTTATTCCTTTAGCCCGTATTGATTATATCGCATTGTTTATACCTAGATTCGAGGCATTCGGAGGCTGTTTCGTGAGGCAAGGGTATATTGGAGTAGAGATTGGATCGGATTGAGGTAAGTAACGGATCTAAATTTGATTTTGAGGGTACGAAACCCCGTATTACGTGTCATGTATTTAGTTTTTAGGTGACGGGCGTATGGGCGTGCACCATAGGAATTGTGACTTGGTCAAATTCCATGGGACTGTGTAGTGAATAATTTGTTGTTATCATTTATTTCTCCATTTATTAGAGAAATAGAACCACAAATCATGTTTAGACTATGTGTGTGCATTGTAGGGACCCACAGAGGTCGTGTACATGTTAAATTGTTTACTAAATTGTTGTCTTGTACTCAGTCACAGTTTATTTGTATATTACATCTCAGCCTCTATTGTTCATTATTGATGCATCATATCATTGTTGTCTGGCTGCTTATTATGATTTCTAAGAGCCCGAGAGACTGGAGAGGTTGATGACTGAGTGAGGCAGAGGGCATGATTGTGAGATATTATACTATAGCACGTGAGTTGTCCGTGCGGATCTAGATATTATGTTATAGCATGTGAGTTGTCCGCGCAGCATGTGAGTTGTCTGTGCGGATTATATTGCTTGGGCTGAAGGAGCCCCTCCGGAGTCTGCACATACCCCAATGAGCGCAGGTACCTATTGAGTGCGAGTGCTGAGTGCTGAGTGAATGGGAAGGTTGAGTGACTGTGGCCCTGAGAGGATGCATTTGATTTCATATTTATTGCACTTAGCTACCATGTATTACTGTCTTGATAATTTCTGAAAGATATTACACTCTATTTCAGTTGAACTTGACATGAAATTATTGTTTTGGCCTTAATTGTCGAACTTGAGAGCATGCCTACTTTCTTATGTTGAAATCACTGTAATTGAACTATAACTGTAAAGCTCGTCACTACTTTCAATTCTTTATTTAGTATTGTTACTTGCTAAGTTGGTTGTACTCATACTACACCCTGCACTTCGTGTTCAGATCTAGGTGTTCCCGTACACAGTGGGTGTTGATTTTCGTGCCCAGTTGATCTTCTGGAGATTTCGAGGTAGTTGCCGGTGTTTCGCAGACCTTGTTCTCCTTCCTTATATTTTCACTTATTGTATTTGGTTTCAGGTTTTGATAGACAGTATTTTTCTGAAATTGTGATGTATAAATGCTCATGTACTCGGTGACACCCCGATGTTGGTAATTTTCGCATTATATTTTGGATTTCTATCCTGTTTATAGGAAGTTGTTATCATTTAAACTATTTTAAACCCGTTTTCTGTTTTGTGTTGGAGTTATTTCATAAATGTAGGCTTGCCTAGTACAACGATAGGCACAATCACGACAAGTTAGAATTTTGGGTCGTGACACTTTTGAACTTCTAATTCTAAGGTCAGGACTACCTGTCCTTAATTTTTGAACTTCCAACTCTAAGTTCATGACCAAGTGTCCTTAATTTTTGAACTTTCAACTCTAAGTTCAGGACCAAGTGTCCTTAATTTATGAGCTTGTAACTCTAAATTCAGGACTACCTGTCCTTAATTTTTGAACTTCCAACTCTAAGTTCAGGACCAAGTGTCTTTAATTTATGAGCTTGTAACTCTAAGTTAAGGACCACTTGTCCTAAATTTTTGAACTTCCAACTCTAAGTTCAGGACCAAGTGTCCTTAATTTATGAGCTTGTAACTCTAAGTTCAGGACTAGGTGTCATTAACTTTTGAACTTGTAACTATAACGCCAAGACCAAGTGTCCTTAATTTATGAGCTTGTAACTCTAAGTTAAGGACTACTTGTCCTAAATTTTTGAACTTCCAACTCTAAGTTCAGGACCAAGTGTCCTTAATTTATGAGCTTGTAACTCTAAGTTCAGGACTAGGTGTCATTAACTTTTGAACTTGTAACTATAACGCCAAGACTACCTGTCCTTAATTTTTGAACTTCCAACTCTAAGTTCAGGACCAAGTGTCCTTAATTTATGAGCTCGTAACTCTAAGTTCAGGATTAAGTGTCCTTAACTTTTGAACTTGTAACTCTAAGGTCAGGACTACTTGTCCTTAATTTTTGAACTTATGCATTGCTAATTAGGAATTGAGGACTAACTTATAAGCTTTCTAACTTTGATATTATTTTAATTTTTAGGGGACAAATTGATATTTATGCTGAGGATAATGTTGTGAGAAGGAATCCATATAAATTGTACAATCAAAAAATCAATAGCAAAATGTTCTTCCTTGAGCTTTCAGATAGAGTTATGTACTTGATGATAAGGTTTGATAATTTACAAGGCATTTCTCTTCTTTCTTTTTAATTTATTGTTTTATAATTATTTATGGCTGATGGAGTCTTCTTTTTCTTCTTCTTTTTTTTACCTTTTTATGTAGCATATTGACATTGTTTTGTATTATTTGAGAAAGAAGGAATACTACCACCCTTGCGCCTATCCATTTCGTTGCACAACTACAGATATAGTTTTTGATAACTATATGTTACTTGTATATAAGGATTTCAATGAAGATGCTTCAAATGAGTTTTGGTGTGGTGATAATCAATTGTTTCTCACACCATATGTGTAGGGTGACAATTGGAGATGTGGAATTTCTTGGACAGAGGTTGATAAAATCTTTTTTCCATGTCGACTACCTTCAAAAGATAATGATGATGTGACGCATTTTCTTTTGGGGGTATTGAACTTGAATGAGAAAAAGATTGATGTGTACGATTCCATATATAGTGAACCATATGAGGATGGATTGAAACATATTGAAATGTATGCGCGCATGATCCCCCACTTTCTAAAGTTCTCACAGTTTGAAAAAAATCATAAGTCTTTTGGAAATGCATTCAATAAATTTGATATTCAGTGGCAAAGATCACCGAAACAAACTGGATCATAAGTGTTGTCATTTGCTATATAATTTATATGTACGTTAGATTTATTTATTAAAGATATTATTTAATTGACTCCCTATCTTAAAATATTTTTAGGACTGGTTGTGGTGCATTCCTAATCAAGTATGTAGAGTTGTTGATGATGGGAAAGGATGCGGAGAAATTTCAACCTGAGGACATATCAAACTTCAGAAAAGAACTTGCAGCAAATCTTTGGGCACATAGAGAGTGAAAAAGAAATTATGGTTATGAAACACCACCAGAAAAAGTCGGTGACGACTATGATAGTGAAAAATAAAACTTCTTGCCCGAAGGAGCTGTAGTGTAATAGTATAGAAAGTAAGTTGTAGTAGAATTGCTAGTAGTATATTTCTAAAATATCCTGTAAATTGTTCATAAGTGTTACATTCCATGTTTTCGTACGTGAAAGTACGCCATAAGTAAATTGATATAAGCTCAGAAATGAGATGTTACATCCCGCATTTTCAAAATGTACGTTAAAGTTTCGTCGTAAGTTAATCGACGTAAGCTCGGGAATGAGATTATTTTGAGGTTTTAAGTATTATGCTATTTCAAACAAGTAATAAGTAAATTCGTAAAGCTGAGAGGGTAAGTAAATCGAAGAGAATGAGTTTCGTCGAAGGTTGTCAATTTGGGATAAAATACGGTCCAAGCTATAATGCCCTGTATTTATGGACTTATGCCATACAAGGTACCACATGACCATGATAGCAAGATATATAAAGTTGGTTAAAAATGATTAGTATTTTAAATAATTTGAGATAATTCTTAATTATGTGGGTAATTAGTTAATTATTGGGTAATGGGAGATTACCTAATTAATTAAGGAAATAATGGATAAGCTTAATTAAGCCCAGCGTGGCAGCAAGTGGAACAAGGATCAAAGACCTAAATTGTGACTCTTTTACTAAGTGGATAGGTGGCACATGTTGAGGATTCTTGTGGCTAAGCCATACCTAAGTGGGGCCCACACCCAAAAGATTAAAGAGAGCTCTTTAATTCATTTTGAATCTCTATAATTTAAAGAGAGATTCAACAAAGATAATGTTGCAATAGTAACATGAGTTACTTTAACAATTCATACGAAGATGTTATTATGTAATGGCAACATGAATTTGCAAATTTCAAGGGAGCACGGTACAATCTTTCTCAAGAATATCATACGGATTTTTTTCTATTTCGATCTGTCGTTACGTGATATGTCGCAATTGACATATGTTAGAGGGATTGTCAAGAGAATTGGCTCAGGTATGTTAAGTCTATCCCTTCTTTCCTTTTGGCATGATCCAAATGATACAAATAAAACGAGCAAAATACGCAACTTTCATAAATGACTCTATTCATAGAAATACTAGGGGTATCTATATTCTTGATTCCCCATGTGTCTTATTATTCTATCATATGTTCATGGGTCTCAGAAAATACGTAAGTTGATAAAGTTTATTTCATGACATTAATCAGAGGCATAATGGTCTTATGACGTTCCGAAAGATTTTATTGACGTACTTCCTATGCATTTATACATGTACATTGACCCATGACCAGATGGCTTTATATACGCGTATATTATATGTATATGGGATATGGGAAAAGGTTACGGCGTTATATATGCACCACCACCTGATCAGCTAGTATACGTTGATGATTTGCCCACAGTGGCCGAGATGATATGATGGGATGCCTTCAGAGGCTTGATGATGTTATGAACGCATATACCTATGCATGGTATGATATTTATACGCATATGCATGACATTATAAATATGAAATAATTCACAGAGTTATTCAGACTTACATATTGGGTCTTTTACTCCATGTTTCTCTCATGTCTATTACTTACTGATTTTCATTCCTTACATACTCGGTATATTATTTGTACTGACGTCCCTTTTGCCTAGGGACGCTGCGTTTCATGCCCGCAGGTCCCGTTAGACAGGTTGAGAGTCCTCCAAGTAGGCTATCAGCTCAGCGGAAGGTGTTGGTGCGCTCCATTTGCTCCGGAGTTGCTATTTGGTCAGTATGATTAGGACATGTATTGATTTGTATGGCGGGGCTCTGTCCCGACTTTTATGACAATTATGTATTCTTAGAGGCTTGTAGACAGATGTCATGTATATGAAAGAATGTATAGCCTTATCAGCCTATGTTCAGTGTACAAGTGATCATTTTGGTCTTATAGGCCGTATGTCTTATGTATAAGTTTGTATTACATGTTTTATTCTAGTTATCTCACGGCAGCTTTTCCGTCTCATTTTCCTATGATAGTATGATACGAAAAGATACATTATGTTGGTACTCGGTTGAGTAAGGTATCGGGTGCCCGTCGCGGCCCATCGGTTTGGGTCGTAACAAAAGTGGTATCAGAGCAGTTCTATCCTAGGGAGTCTACAAGTTGTGTCTAGTAGAGTCTTGTTTATGGGTGTGTTGTGCACCACACTTATAAGCAGGAGGCTACAGGGCATTTAGGACTGTCACTCTTTCTTCTTACTCTAGATCGTGTGGTAGAGCTCAGTTGTAAGAACTCAATTTCCTAAACTCTATCTTATTCATAATATGACAATGCCTACATCTAGAAAGACGGTTGGTAAGAGATATAGTTGTGGAAGAATTGAGTCAGAGGAACTTAATTTTTACATCATGCTTATAATGGATAAATATGAGGTATTCAGCAGATCATGTGTGTACTAAGATGTGTAAGCTTCTTGATATGGATCCCTAAGGAAAGAATGACTATCCACTCTTACGGTAAAAAGGAATAAGAGAATCGGAAGGTAGACACAAGTTTCAGCAAGTAAAAGAAGCAAGATGAAAAAGGGTATGAGCTACTCAGCTAATAAAGATAATCGCAGAGGAATATAAGCCTTTTGAGTTACCTTCAACAATAACAGAGGTATGTACAATTGGGGCCCACACCCAAAAGATTAAAGAGAGCTCTTTAATTCATTTTGAATCTCTACAATTCAAAGAGAGCTTCAGCAAAGATAATGTTGCAATAGTAACGTGAGTTACTTCAACAATTCATACGAAGATGTTATTATGTAATGGCAGTATGAATTTGCAAATTTCAAGGGAGCACGGTATAATATTTCTCAAGAATATCATATGGATTTTTCCCTACTTCGATCTGTCATTACGTGATGTGTCGCAATTGATGTATATTATAGGGATTGTCAAGAGAATCGGCTCAGGTATGTTAAGGTTATCCCTTCTTTCCTTTTGGCATGATCCAAATGATACAAATGAAACGAGCAAAATACGCAAATTTCATAAATGACTCTATTCATAGAAACACTAGGAGTGTCTATACTTTGGATTCCCCATGTGTCTTATTATTCTATTATTTGTTCATGGGTCTCAGAAAATACGTAAGTTGATAAAGTTTATTTCATGGTCTTATGACATTCCGAGAGATTTTATTTACGTACTTCTTATGCATTTCATGCATTTATATATGTACATTGACCCATGACTAGATGGTATTATATACGCGTATATTATATGTATATGGGATATGGGAAAAGGTTACGGCGTTATATACGCACCACCACTTGATCAGCTAGTATAAGTTGATGATTTTCCACAGTGGTCGAGATGATATGATGGTATGCCCTCAGAGGCTTGGTGATGTTATGAACGCATATACCTATTGTCACGCCCCAAAATCCGAGGAGCGCGACTGGCGCTCAACTGAGTGAACTCGACCGAGCAAGCCTGTTAGATTTTATTCTACCCAAACTCATCCACGAATGGAGATAATACATATTTTTATTAATTAGACAAAAAGGTGTTCATGTATACAATACAAATTTATTTCCAATAGTCTCATTATTTTTAAAGTCTCAAACGGACAAATAATACAACCACAACATAACATATTCTGTCTTTCCCAGCACCAATACACAATCCACACTATGTCTATGGAGCTTCTATAGATAAGGAAGAGTACAATGATAATGCTGGCAACAAGGCCCCGGCTATACCTCAAACAGAATACACAAAGGACAAAAGATACATGACCCCGGAATGAAGTGGGGCTCACCAAGTCAGGTGGGAAGAAGGTGTGCTGCTATCACTGATCAATACCTCCTGCTGTAGAACCACCTGCATCCATTTAAAGATGCAGCGCCCCCGGCAAAAAGGACGTTAGTACCGTCAAATAATACTAGTATGAAAACCAAACACCAATTTAAGAATTTAGAAATACAATATGAATATGATGAATCAGGGCGACAATAGCATGATATAGCTAACCGTTTAAACCAGAGCAAGGTTGTTAAGAGCTATCAATATCATTTATAGGATTTAAGATGAGATCCTCTGTAACCATCTTCATACAAAGCGGCCCCTCCGCCTCACCCGACGTATGCAGGTGGAGGTGTAAGTACAATACCACAACTCTACTCAAGCGGCCTCGCCGCCTCACCCCAATGTATGCGGGCGGATGTCTAACCACAAAACCAAGAACCTACACAAAACGGCTATACCGCCTTACCCTAATGTATACGGGTGGAAATGCATCAACGATACCAATACCAACATAAAGCGGCTATGCCGCCTCACCCCAATGTATGCGGGTGGGAACGCATCAACGATACCAATACCAACACAAAGCAGCTATGTCGCCTCACCCTAATGTATGCGGGTGGTGGTGCCACAACAATACCAAAACTATACACAAAGCGGTCGTGCCGCCTCACCCCAATGTATGTGGGTGGAGGTGTATCACAATCACCATATCTATACCATAATCCCCACACAAAGCGGTCATGCCGCCTCACCCCAATGTATGTGGGTGGAAGTGTATCACAATCACAATCTCTACACGACTTGACATAATAACTTTCACATAATTCACGACTTGAAATTATAACATATGGATGCACAATCCATAGTTTGGGACACATCCTCAATTTATAATGCAATATGATAAGAGCATTTGAAACATGAATTGAACATATATCTTTATCACAAAACCTATCGGAATACTCGATTGATAATCAACATCTCGGAACTTACAAGGATGATAGGAATTCCAATTCTTAAAGAAGGGTTTAGCCAACATACCTCACTTAAGCTTCCTTACACTCTAAATGTTCTGAAATTCTTAGCAACTTCAATCTATTTTAGAAATATAACAAATCGAACCAAAATTAGAAAGATGATCATAGTTCTAGCTCATTTGAGCATTTTATCAAACACTAGGTGTGCACAAGGTTTCAAGGTTCTTTTATGGAGGATTCCATCATCCCACAACCCAATCTTTACCATGCTTAGTTCAACAATCGTCCTACACCCCTTGATATCACATGCTTGTAAAATAAATAACTCTCATGCCTAAAAATTATCTTGCTAATTACCCATTTTCAGATAATTTCGAAATTAGGGTTTAGGGTGTAGAATCTTACCTCTAGGATGAAGACCTAGTGTGCTTCCCTTCTTAGTCTTCCAAAACTTGAGCAAGAATTGAAGAACAATAATTGAAGAACACCTTCTCACTTTAGGGCACTCTCTCTCACTCTAAAATATCAGATTATAGCTCAAAAATGGCCCAAAGAGTGTATTTAACGAAATAGGGTCGGGTTTTAAAAACCCAAAAATAAAGCTCCGGAACAGGTTCTGCGGTCGCATAATCAATATGCGGACCGCATATCGATCGTATAATTACTGACCAAAGCGACTAAAAAATCTACTTGTCTTTGCGGTCACTATGCGGTCGCATAGTCGACCGCATAATTGCTTTCAACTGGCCCAATTAACTGCCTCACTCTGCGGCCATTATGCGGTCCGCAGAGTGATTCTGCGGTCGCATAATGGACCGCAGAAATGCACTTTTCCATCAAAAATTTTTCTTTACTTTTCGGTGCATTGTTCAACCCAAAAGAGTTCTAGCCTACAATTCTCAAACACTTAAGCCTAGTCCGGCACCATGAAATATTATTTTCTTTGCAAATTTTACCGGGCTTTACACTTAATTACTTCGAAATTTTTCGGGGTGTTACACCTATGCATGGTATGACATTTATACGCATATGTATGACATTATAAATATGAAATGATTCACAGAGTTATTCAGACTTACACTTTGAGTCTTTTACTCCATGTTTCTCTCATGTCTACTACTTACTGATTTTCATTCCTTACATACTCGGTACATTATTTGTATTGACGTCCCTTTTTCCCGGGGACGCTGTGTTTCATGCCCGCAGGTCCCGTTAGATAGGTTGAGAGTCCTCCAAGTAGTCTATCATCTCAGCGGAAGATGTTGGTGCGCTCCATTTGCTCCGGAGTTGCTATTTGGTCAGTATGATTAGGACATGTATTGATTGGTATGGCGGGCTCTGTCCCGACCTTTATGACAATTATGTATTCTTAGAGGCTTGTAGATAGATGTCATGTATATGAAAGAATGTATGGCCTTATCGTCCTATGTTCAGTGTACGAGTGATCATATTGGTCTTTTAGGCCGTATGTTTTATGTATAAGTTGGTATTACATGTTTTATTCTAGTTATCTCACGGTAGCTTTTCTGTCTCATTTTTCTATGATAGTATGATACGAAAAAATACGTTATGTTGGTCCTCGGTTGAGTAAGGTACCGGGGGTCCGTCGCGGCCCATCGGTTTAGGTCGTGATAATAAGCTACTTTATTTTGTTTGCATAGCAAAATTTTGGTCGCAACTTTGACAAATAACAGTTTCAGCAGTAATATGAAGGCTACACATTTAGCCAAATTTGTTGCTTTTAATGAATGTTGCTAGTTTTCATATTTATTCTTCTGAGGTTGCTATCATGCTATTAATTTCTCTCTTTATATATATATTACTGCTGGTCAATATAAGCTATTTGAATTTTTAATTGCAGAAACTGGTCAATGTGCCCAGTTGAGTAGCTACTGTCTAGTTAGATTTCTGCTTATGTTGTGATCAACATTTTTGACAACTGGTTTCTGATCTTTGAGTTGAACCTTGTGATCCTTTTTGAGCTCAACTTGTAATATTTGGGAGGAATTTTGCACAGCTGAAAATTCTGCACTTTTGAGCAATAATTCTGCTCTATTTAGATGTCTTTCTGAAGAGAATTTGAGCAACAATTTCAGGTTGTTAGCAAGGTTCCAAAGTAGTTACTGATTTCTAGTTTTTTGGGAGGATATTGAGATCGCACTTGTGGATTGAATTGAAGAGTTAACAGTTGCACTTACCTCGACAGCTCAGTTGTACACAATTACAGTTTTGTCCAGTATTTTTTTCAGAAGTTCTGCCCAGTTTTAATGAAATGTGCAACTTGATAATTGACAGTTTCATTAGTCCATTGGTTCTTTCTGTTAACTACTGATCTGTCCATTTTTTCACAGTTTAAAACTGCAACTGTTTGATTAAATTGTCTAGAAGTTTTTCAGATTTTGTCCAGTTATTGTGATTTGCACAGTCTTGCAAATCTGTAGAGCTATTACAAAAGATTCCTATCTGTTTGTTCATGTGTTATCTGTATGGAGCTGTAGTCTTAGGCCAAAAGTTGAGCAGGTGAAAATCTGCAGTTTTGAATCAACTTGTGAACTGATGAGACTGTAGAAAAATTACAATACACAGCCTGTCTGCACTTTAGAGCTGCTGAAACTACACAGGTGTATATCTCTTTGTTTTACAGCAGATTCATTATAGGTGTATCTTCCTGTTAATATTCTGGAATTGAGTTATTTTCCTATCGATGATTCCACAAGAATACAGTTGAGGTCTATCATTCTCCCCTATGTTAATGTTGAACTTCGTTGGTAGTGCAGGGCAGTTCCATTTCCAAGATGGAATAGACAAAGCAACACACACTGATTGTTGTAGAACTTCAGGACATAATGTTCATAAATGTCCTGATTTGTTGAAAGATGAAAATAATATTCAGGACATATTTTTCTGAAATATCCTCAACTTCTGGAAATCTAGACACTAAACTGAGATTTTCAGAAGTTAAGGACATTTTAGAAATTTATGTCCTTAATATTAGATTCATACTTCAAACTTTCAGGACGTTTCAAAAAATTGTGTCCTGAAGTTTACTTGTACCAATCTCATTTTCAAAATAAGATGTAGAAAGTTGTAGGTGTCAAGTTTTACAAAGAAAAGGACTTCCTTGTTTACTTACGGCAAGAGTATAATCCCATAAATAATAATTGGACTGATAAAGGAAACTTGAACTCCCAACAAAAGAAAAAGAAACAGAGGTAAGCACAAAGAAACTTTAAAAATTCAGGATATTTTTTATATAACCATCTGCTAAAGCTTACTTGCTCAAATAAAAATAATCTAAATGAATCCAATTTATAGCAAAAATATAAAAGACTAGATAAATATAAGTGAATATATCTATAATTCTCTATGCTTCCTTGAAAATGGGTGGACTGCCAGAGAATATATACAAGATGTTCTATTATGACCAATTCTTCTGCAACGACCACATTTGAACGTTATTTTTGATGATTCGGTAGCTAGAATATGCCCTTTCTTCTGCCTTCTACCTGGCGGAATCTTGAAATCTGGAGGTTTAATAATTTGTGACTTAACACTCTCTGGTACAATCTAAGAATCTGTATGTCCTACAAGATGTATTTGTCTTTCATATGTTTTCAACAAAGATTCCTTTAAGTACCAGTCCGAGCAGAAATTGGACTTCTTGATGTTTCTCTTCTCGATAGCTGCAATTGCATGTATACATGGTAATTCATCAAATTAAAACTGAAAACAATCACATGTTCTTTTGTTTAAGTCAACCAAGAAAGTATTTCCTTCTTCCTCAACTCTAGAACGCCATGAATCAATAGGGAAGACCTTCAAAGTTATTTGAAAAACTATAAGTTAGTACATTATGTTAAATTATCATTAAAAAAATAAACTAAAGTAAGAACATAATACTTACATTTAAAGTAAAATCTAAATCTATCTTTTTCTTCAATTCCTCTTCTACCCAACATGAAACATCATAAAAAGTTCCTTCTGCTTCGTTTCTTCTTTCATAAAACCAACATTGTAGCTTCACTTGGATGAAATCAATCATTCTCAATATAGGCAGCTCCCTTGCTTCTAATAGCACAGAATTCATTGGCTCAACTATGTTTGTTGTGAGCATGTCATATCTTCTTCGTGGACAACAAGAACGCGCCCACCTTTCCGGTGGTTCTTCCATCAAGTAGTCAAAAATCTTCTTATCAACTTTTGTTATCTCTAACATATAGAGATCAAATTCTTCATGCCTGTATACTCTTGCATCACTTTGAAAAAGTTTTATGACCTAATTTTTCACTTTCCTTCGCTTTAAGTTCTGCTCCAAATGATAGATACAAATCCCATGGTAGCTTTCAGGATATACTTTTGCGATGCCATGTGCAATAGATTGGTGCCTATCTGACAAAAAAATTAAATTGCCACGGCTCCCAATTGTATTGTGAAGCTCACTAAAGTATCACTCATATGAGTTGTTATTTTCAGATTCTGCAATCCCAAAGGCAAGTGAGAATATTTGGTTATTTGCATCCTTTGAAACTGAAATCATTAAAACACCATGATATTTTGACTTCAAAAAAGTTGCATCAACAGCAATCACCGGTCTACAATGATTCCAACCAGCTATTGATGATCCATATGCATAAAACATATAAAGAAACCTGAAAAAATAAACCAAAACTCAATACTACTACAAAAATTTAGGACTGCATGTAAATTTTAGGTTAATGAGTCTTTAACATTTAGACTGCACACATGAAGTTAAGGACATGATATCCTAAAATTTAATAACAGAAGGTGCAAATACAGGACACTTTGTCCTTAACATTTAGACTGCGCATATGAAGTTAAGGACGAGATTTCCTAAAGTTTAAAAACAGAAGGTGCAAATACAGGACACTTTGTCCTTAATATTTACACCGCACACATCAAATTAAGGACACTATATCCTTAATATTTACATTGCACATGAAGTTAAGGACACCATGTCCTTAACATTTACATTGCACATATGAAGTTCATGTCACGACCCAAAATCCACTATAGGTCGTGATGGCGCCTAATGTCGTTGTCAGGCAAGCCAACGGTGATTAATCAACTTAGTTACTCATTTTATAAATTTTCGTAATCATGAATCCCATTAAATAAGTAGAGTAAAATCTGGTACTCGCAGAAAACCTGTGATTTTATTTTCCAATTTTCGTATCAAATAAAATTACAAGGTGAAATGATAATAATTACGTGAACTACAATAATGAATATCCAATAGGAACCCCCAAAATCCGGTGTCATGAGTGCATGAGCATCTACTAAGGAGTACAATAATAATACAACATCTGTCTGGAATACAAGTTAGACAGGAGAATATAAATAACTCTAATGGAGACTCTATATGCTGCGGATCGTAACATGGAATGCAACTCACCGTAAAGTCCCTGCAACAGTCGCGCCTTTGTGCCCAAAAGACCACCAAACATATATATATATATACCTGCACAATAAGTGCAACAAGTGTAGCACGGGTACGTAAATCAACGCGTACCCAGTAAGTATCTATCCTAACCTCGGAGAAGTAGTGACGAGGGGTTGACATCGACACTTACTAGTGGTCTAATAACTCAAATACAGTAGGAAGTAAACAAATATACGACAGGGTAATAAACAGTATAAACAAATATAGGTACGTGGTACAATCCTCCTCTGAACAGTAAATTCAAGCTCTCAATTATCAGTTACCTCCTCAACCACTCCAGATAGGTCGTCATAACTAAAATCAGGAAAACATACGGATACGTTGGTTTCTTGTCAAATATTACACACGGCGTTGCCGAGGCGAACAACCCGATCCCATAAGAGTATTTTATAGAAATGCCGAGGCGTGCGGTCCGATCCCATAATAATATGTACACCGCCGAGAGTCGAACGACATGACCCATAGATGCATCTATTATACTGTCGAGGCGAATGATCCGCTCCCATAAGAGTGTGGTACATAATCCTGTCGAGGCAATCGGCCCGATCCCATTAGAGTAAGAAGCTTTAACGGGTCCTTGACACCACTCACGAATAAACGTATGAGTTATGAACTTTAAGAAAAGCTTTGCGATGAAAACGCACAATGCGGGGGTAATTCATAAGGGAAGCTAAAATTATTTTGCGGATTATCAAGTAGCTCGTCACATCTCTACAATAGCGAGTTTATCACCCTATGCAAGTCTAGTCTCAAGTCGTAACGCGAAATAAAGGAATTAAAGGAGCAAAGATGACTCAAATAGTACTATTATACCATGGCATGAACCTAAGTCTACCGGACATAATCAGGAATTCTAGCATACGCACGGACACTCGTCACCTCATACGTGCGTAGCTCCCACAACATGTAGCACATAAGAATATAACACCTAAGGGGTAAATTCCCCCTCACAGGGTTAGATAGGAGACTTACCTCGCTCTGAAGTTCCATAACCGGCTCCAACGCCACTCTAACACCTCAAAACGATGTTTGTCGCTCCAAAACAAGTCAAACAACGTGCAAACCAATAAAAATATACTCTAATGCTCATAATAAATCAATTTATAACAATTCCTAACTCTGCTCGAAAATTCAATAAGGTCAACCCCCGGCCCCACGTGCCCAGAACCCGACAAAAGTCACAAAATCCGACAATCCATTTAATTACGAGTCCAACTATACTAGTTTCATTCAAATCCGACTCTGAATCGACATTCAAAACTCAAAAATTCACTCTATGAAACTTTAGACAAAAATCCCCAATTTATATTTTTAAATCATCATCCAAATGCTAAAAACGAGGATAGATTCATGAAATATAATCAAAACCGAGTAGAGAACACTTACCCCAATCCATATGGCGAAAATCGCTTCAATCCGAGCTCCATAGCTCCAAATATGATAAAATGGTCGAAACCCCCGAAATATAGCTTCTGCCCAGGTATTTATCCTTCATGATCGCGGAAAGTGCTTCGTGATCGCAAAGCACAACTTTTCTCAACTCAAAATTACCCTTCGCTATCGCGGAAAACCAATCGCAATCGCGAAGAACAAGCTGCCCAACTCCTTCAGACAGCCTCTAGTATAATGGTCATAACGTTTTGTACATAACTCCAAATAATAAATGGTTTGGATTTCTAAAAAACTAGACACCAAGGGCTATAACTTTAATTTTTGGATCATCTCCAAATTCCTTATAGATAGCAAGATATGAGCTTCCAAAGTCAACCCTCTACAGCGAAATTTCTTCTTCGCGAACGCGAATCTATCTCCGCGAACGCGATTCACACCCCCATTTCTCCCATTTTGCTCTACGCGAACGCGATCCAATGTCCGCCATCGCGATGCACACTGATGTAGCCAAAAACTAACAATTAAAAATAGCCTAAAAATGATCCGAAATCACCCCGAAACTTACCCGAGCCCCTCGGGACCCCGTCCGAACATACCAGCAAGTCCCAATATCTTATACAAACTTATCCATAAGGCTCAAAACACCACAAATAACATAAAAATCATGAATCGACGATAAAAAACTTTCTTTCAACTTTCAAACTTTCAAACTTCGACGAACGCGTCTGAATCATATCAAAACATTCCGAAATGACGCCAAACTTTACGCACAAGTCACAAATCACAATACGAACCTATTCCAAGGCTCGGAACCCCAAACGAACATCGAGATCACCAAAGTCCACCTCAAATCAAACTTAGAAAATTCTAAAACCGTCAAAATGCCAAATTTCCATAAAAAGTGCTGAAATGCTCCCGGGTGACCCGATACTCAACCCGAACATATGCCCAAGTCCGAAATCAACATACGAACCTATTGGAACCTTCAAATTCTGGTTCTGAGGTCGTTTACTCAAAAGTTAGACGTTAGTCAATTCTTCCAACTTAAAGCTTCTGAAATTAGAATATTCCATCTGAATCAACTCTGAACTTCCCGAAATTCGATTCCGACTATGGATCCAAGTCATAAAACATGAAGTGAAGCTACCCAAGGCCTCAAACCGTCGAGCGACGCGCTAGAGCTCAAAACAACCGGTCGGGTCGTTACGTTCTCCCCCACTTAAACATACGTTCGTCCTCGAACGTGCCAAGAAATATTCCGGAGTTGTCCAAAATCACTGTTTAACACCTCGTGCACCTGCCCGTGCCTCCATAACCCATGTGATCACATTAGCTTGATCCAGACTGAAGATCCTCCCTATAACCTTAGCTAACAAGCCTTAGAACCAAATTCCAACATCCAGAATTCTCTACGAGACATGATTCTAACATACGAACACCGCATCAATCACTACATACTGTACCAAAACATGATCATGCACCTTTGCTGAAATCACACCACACACTGCATAATTCACATGCCCATAATAACATTCTTCGACCACAGTAACTGCAATTTCATGAATCCAATACCCGTAATACGCCTCATAACACATGTAAGCCCTGTTATAACTCTCGCAATACCGCCACGACGAAAGAGATGTGTAGAAACTCATAACCACCTGCCAAAATGATAATTCATGGAGTCTCTTCACCTGACAAGAACCATTGCCTCATTCTGAACTGAATAACGATATTTTCTATTTAATATACCCTACTTAAATCCGATTGCACCGATCTCAGGTCCAATAACTTCATCTCACCTCGTATAAGCTTCTGGGGCAGTAAGCCACCTCTAACACCGTCTAAAATCTCATACAGCGCCAACAAGCTACAACTCGAATATGACTCATAAAGAAGAACGAACTCCGATAAGGAACTACCCAGCAGCGTAGCTAATAAAACAGCTGAAAAGATGCTATGAACCTATCTCAGAGAATGAGAAACAAAATACACAGAAATAAGTATAGGGAACCGTACTCAACATCTCATTGTTGCGGCATGCAACCCGATCCAAACAACATACCCGTGACGACGTGCCACCCGATCTAAACAATATACCTGTGGCGGTGTGCCACCCGATCCACACAACAACCAATAAGGAAACACCCGTTAGCCGTAATGCTTATACTTACGAAATGCCCGAATATCGACCACAAACACGCCAAGTGCATAATACAATCCTGGGGAGACGGATAGCGCCATACGCTACAAAACCCAAGCACGACTAAGGTGCAATAAATGAGTTGCATCTCGAGAGCCATCCTGCTCATATAACACCACAAGCTACACGGGATCACAACACACATGCGAATAATCAAGCAGTCCCACAACCCACCTGGCACAATAGAGTATTACATGGAATAGCTGGCGACGGGAATAACATCCAATGCACGAAGACTCCTCCGTAAGCAATGCTATGTCGAATGAACACATCTGACTTGACGTAGAGCACATATTCATATTAGACCAACCAACGAGCCTCAAGTCAATTTTGATCATACCATACTGGGCCACAACCTTCCACGGATCCACAATGGCCCTATTCATGACACACACGAGCAGCCGTCCAATTCAGAATAAACCCCCACAGTCCACAAACCAAGGAATAGAGCGCCTTCCAGGCATAAACTCTCATATTAGCGATAGTGCCATGATCTCAATACTTGGTTTCAACCCTTAACAATCAAGTGACTAACATGTTACACTTATACGGTCTTCCCGTGGGTTACACTCCTACGACCTTCCGCACCAGGTAGCATAGTCTGCACATCCACACCTTTAACCGTACAAATTCTGTAGTGCAAATCAAGAATCCGCAAATTAATACACAATACCTCTTCCACAGAACACCATTCTCAGGCGACACTGAGATAATGCCAGCTTACTCTGAACACCTGAATTCTCCCTGCCCATCCGAGCTCGTGACATTTTCGTCAACACCGAGCCGCAACCTTGATCCTTAACTTCTAATTCTCATACCGCTCACTGCACCTATCATGCCGCTATGCGAGAGTACAAGAATTGATCATAACTAATGAACTACACGTAGAATAAACACTTCATTGGCTAGAAACCTTCCACTTAACTCATTTCAGAAAAACCATTGCAACACGCAACTGAATCCTCATATCCGCAGAAAATACAAACCTCAAGTCGTGGTCTAAATTGTCATAACTCTTTTGAGATCCATTTACACATAGCAAAGCCATTATAATCAAATACCTCCCAAATCAATCAAATTATGATGGTTGTTAAGCCCGCACGTACAACCACCAACCACCTGTATAACTTACGCGCCGAAGGAACTGATCATTGCCATAATCATGCTGATTCAACCCATTACTAACCGACACCATTTTTTTCAATTTACTCTTGAATTGCCTTAGAAATAATAATAGCTCTATTCGAGAACATAACGAAACTCAACAACACTCCTCCCGAGTGACCCAATTCTTGAGACCGCGTCGTCTCAATACCCATGAAACATCTCATACCCTCCTCATGCGCACAAAAGCATCTCAAACTGGTACATCCATTCTGAAAGACCTTACGCGAATCCGAAACTGTTTCTCCCATTTTTCTAATACTGCCCCGCAGACCCGATGATAACATAGAAAATTTCCCAAGTATTCTTCACACTCTGCTGCAAAATCCTGGTCTTCAGCCATATAAAGAACCCATTAGAACCACTGTTGAGAGTCACCCACTCTGACTTGGTCCCGAATATAAGCCAAACTCTAGTGCACTGTCAACATATGAACACTCTCAAAGAAGCAACCGGATAAATTATTTTCCTTGTACATATGTCCACAAGAAGCATAAACTCTGAGTCTTCCAAAATCCTACGCATGAATTGATACGGCGAAATATAGCACACATTCATCAAGTCCTTTGCTCGAATTACCCCCGATGTTTTCTTTTCTTAGTCATAAATAATCCACCAATGCACCGATAATCAGAAATCGCACAAGCAGACAACCACGCGATCCACTCGTAGACGGTGGGCTCCCCCACTTAGCTTTAAGCTACCATCACATAATGTAGAACCCACAAAGATTCCTCCTTCTCAATTACCATGATCTTGCACCATCATCTCGCCAAATTACTCGTAATCCCTTGTTAAACTTTTCATAAACATTCCGAATTATCAGCCACAATCGTATGTTCGATCCTCAACTGGTGTAGTAGGTAGAACTCTTCGTAGAAACTTCATCAAAATCATACAACCGCTAACCTGCTCACAGGAGATAACCCATATATGGAATTTCATACCGACATCTTCCAACAACATTGCACTGGGTACAACTACTACGAAATTAGTAAACCCTCCTAAGCCTATGCTCGTCCACCGGCTGTACAAGCCTCCCCATTCCCCATTAACATCAATTGAAAGTCCGACAATACATCCCAAACTCAAAGTCATGTTGCATCCAAAATGATAATCAAGTTTTCACACCCCTTTCATTTCAAGCAAATTCCTTTCTGCCATATTCAATCTTCCACAGTACTGTAGCCTTCATCCAAATAAAATCCGTAGACCTTTCCACCATGACTCCCAAACCGCTCTAAACTTTCTCAAGGCACGTGGCTATCCTACCACAGAATCCATACGCTACTCTACCACTCCCACTTCGGTTAAACCATCTCCTTAACTCGACCTTTATTGTTCACACTTGATCTTCTAGTAATTCAACCACCGTGGGACACCTCCCACCATGTCCTTCCTCATCCTTTGCTGCCAAAATACTGCCTCAAATCATAATCCATCTTTGTAGCACCCGAACAGGTAAATTTCCACCAACTCTGAGCCTCCTCAAGATCATTTTTCCCGAGCCATTTACTGTCGCGATCCATAAATGAGCAACCTACCATTCACAACAACACAACACAGTAACAATGCACGAACATCATAACAATCTGTGCATAGCCTCAAAATTATAGGTAATACTGATACATGGCTGAGATGACAGAACACCCTTCCACAAGAAGACGATAATAACTCACTCAAATACACAGAGAGAAACATCCTGCTCCACATCTGCAGTACCACTGCAACTCCTCGATGCCCAATTGACACGAGCGCTCAAGATCGTATAAGAATGAGTAGGAAGGGAATGAAGGCATATGCTTCAATGGAGATCAAATCGCACGACGAGGAATCAAGAAGGGAAGTGCTCCTAACAGCCCTGTAGATAAGTACAGACGTCTCCGTACCGATACGCAAGACTCTACTAGACTTGCTCATGACTCATGAGACCCAAGTGAACCTAGAGCTCTGATACCAAGCTGTCACGACCCAAAATCCACTATAGGTCGTGATGGCACCTAACGCCGCCGTCAGGCAAGCCAACGGTGATTAATCAACTTAGTTACTCATTTTATTATTTTCGAAATCATGAATCCCATTAAATAACTAGAGTAAAATCTGGTACACGCAGAAAATTCGTGATTTTATTTTCCAATTTCCGTATAAAATATAAATTACAAGGTGAAATGATAATAATTACGTGAACTACAATAATGAATATCTAATAGGAACACCCAAAACCTGGTGTCACAAATGCATGAGCATCTACTAAGGAGTACAATAATAATACAACATCTGTCTGGAATACAAGTTAGACAGGAGAATATAAATAACTTAGATGGAGACTCCGTATGTTACGAATCGTAACACGGAATGCAACTCACCATCAAGTCCACGCAACAACCGCGCATTTGCGCCCAAAAGACCACCAAACATATATATATATATATATATATATATATATATATATATATATATATATATATATATATATATATATATATATATATACATACATACATATGCAGCAAGTGTAGCATGAGTACGTAAATCAACACGTACCTAGTAAGTATCTAGCCTAACCCCAGAGAAGCAGTGACGAGGGGTCGACATCAACACTTACTATTGGTCTAATGACTCAAATACGGTAGGAAGTAAACAAATATACGACATGGTAATAAACAATATAAACAAATATAGGTACGTGGTACAATCCTCCCCTAAACAGTAAATTTAAGCTCTCAATTATCAGTTACCTCCTCAACCGGAGTATATATGAAATGGACCTCACCAGATAGGTCGTCACAACTAAAATAAGGAAAACACACAGATATGTTGGTTTCTTGTCAAATATTACGCACGACATTGCCAAGGCGAACGGCTCTAACCCGACTCCGAATCGACGTTCAAAAATTCAAAAATTCACTCTATGAAATTTTAGACAAAACCCCCCAATTTCTCTTTTTAAATCATCAACCAAATGCCAAAAATGAGGATAGATTCATGAAATATATTCAAAACAGAGTAGATAACACTTACCCCAATCCATATGGCGAAAATCGCTTCAATCCGAGCTCCATAGCTCCAAGAATGATAAAATGATCGAAACCCCCGAAATATATGTCACGCCCCAAACTCGGGGAGCACGACCGGTGCTCAACCGAGAGAACCCGGCCGAGCAAGGCTATTAGATTTCCTTCTACCCAAACTCACCCATGAATAAAAAGGAGATGTACTCCATTAATCATTCACTGAAAAGATTTTATTAACAACTTCCTTTTTCATTCTCATTAGCAGCTTCATTCATAATTTCCAAAATATTACGAGTTTATAGAATTAATGAAAAACATGATTTCCAAATACTAACATTTCTAGTTCAATTCCCAACTTCAACCACAACCCACAACCTATTTACGGAGCCTCTAAACAAAATAGAAGAGTAATATGAAAATGCCACCAACAAGGCCCCGACTATACCTCAAAATACAGTACATAAGAAACAAAAGATACATGACCCCGAAATGAAGTGGGGCTCACCAAATCAGCTGAAAAGAGTGCATTACTATCATTGATCAATGCCGCTTACTGTAGAACCACCATGCAGCGCCCCCGATAAAAGGGACGTTAGTACTGTCGAATAGCACTAGTATGCATAGCTAAAACTCCTCTTTCAAAATAGAATGCCCATATAAGAAAAGGCAACACATAGAAACAACAAGTCATAATCAACAATATCCAAATGTTCAGTTAAAACATAATAATTTTCAAAATACGAACTTCATATACAATTTTGGTTGGGAGATCATTAGCACCGATATACCACCGTTTGTTAGCACGGAGTCCGATCACGCTCGATCGGCTAGGCCATCTCCCCACGAACAATGTGATTTGACATGTGATGCGAAAGAAAGTTGTTACCAAGAGTAGTACCACCATATGCGCAATATGGCGTCTGATCTCTACCCGATCAGCTAGGCCGCCTTCCTACATATGCCGTGCGGGTTGACTTTTTCAATCCACAAAGGTTCCAGTTTCATCCCAATTAAGGAAAATAATATCACAATCCACCCCTACAACGGCACGTGTAGTTTCAGGTGTGGGCCTTATGACCCACCCTTCCTCGGTTTTGCTAATGATGCTCCCAAAAATATTTTTTGATTTGATTTGCAAACAGAAGTATCATAAATACAATTGTACTCACCTCAACATCTTTCACATTGTATAAATTCTCATTAGTATTCCCAGTCATTCATAACGACAATATTTCCTTAGCTCATTAGGCCATTTATAAGATTCTTTATTCCTGGCACGATGGCCGTATTTCATATTCCACACTTTTATCTCTTTCAATTTCAAAGATCACCGTCAAGTATCAACATATAGGATATTTCAGAAATCATATACTTCAAATCCATTTGAAATGGAAACTTCAAACACAAATGGTTTCTTCCCAAAGAATGAGGCACACCATCCAACAATGGAAACACACATGAAAATCATAAACAATCAATACACCATTTATTCTTACAATGCTCTTCCCTAGCAATGACAATGTTCCAGTTCAACACATGAGTATATAGAACTCGAATCACACTAGATATATTTATAAAGCAAAGCATTAGTTAAAGCAACCACTAATGGGCATGAATTGAGTACAAAAGCTTTTAGGTAATTCTATCTTCGAAGTCATTTTTAAACAATTGAGTCGAGGCTCATTTCATATTCTTTATCGCATCTTCTCAAATCATTTGCACTACTAGACACAATCATAACTTAAATTCTTGGCACGTTGGCCACACTCTATATTCCCAATTAACTTATTTCACTTCCAACTATCTTTATAGATTATCAACAATAAGACATTTCCAAATCAAGACTTTAGGTACACATATGAGCAATTAAGAGTCTTAAGAATATTGAGATTTTCTCACACAATTTGGCATACTATCTTTCATTGAAACACGACTCAAAGCCATAACCTTTTAATACGCAACCCATACTTTGAAACTTACGGAAATATTATGGAATTCGATTCCAAGAGAGAAAGTTTAGCCAACATACCTCAATCGAGCTTCCTTAACTCTAGAATGATCCGAAATTCTTAGCAATCCCAATCTAGTTTGAGACATAACAAAACTGAACCATAATTAGGAAGATATTCATGGTCTCTGCTCATTTGAGCATTTTATCACACACTAGGTGTGCAAATTTAACCACAAGGTTCTTCTATAAGATTTCCTTCACTCCACAACCCAATCCTTACTTATTTCAGCTCAACAATCTTTCCACAATTCTTATTGGTACATGCATGTATAAATAATAATCTCATACCCATGAATCATACTCCTAATCAACCATCTTCTATCCAAATTCGATATTGAAAACTAGGGTATGGAACCTTACCTCTTAGATAAAGAACTTGTGGGTTTTTCTTGTTAATCTTCCAAGATTTGAGCAAGACTTGATGAATAATTAGCCTAGGGTTTCCTCTCTCTCTCTCTAAAACACTCTCCCTTCTCTCTAAAACATCAGAATTTTGCTCAAAAATAACCCAAAGCGTGTATTTAACGAAGTAGGGTCGAGTTTTAAAAACCCAAAAATGGAGCTCCGGAACAGGTTCTGCGGTCGCATATGCGACCGCATAATGGATATGCGGACCGCATATTGGTCGCATAATTACAGACCAAAACGATCAAAAATGTGTCAGTGTATGCGGTTACTATGTGGTCCGCATAACTGTTATGCGATCGCATAATACACCGCATAACAGTTATGTGCTCGCATAGTCGACCGCATAATTGCCCCCAGACTGGCCCTTCTCCTGCTCACTTCTGCGGCCATTATGCGGCCCGCAGAGTGGTTCTGCGGTTGCATAATGGACCGCAGAAATGCGTTTTTCCACCAAAACTTTTTTCTTTACTTTCCGGTGCATTGTTCAACCCAAAAAGTCCGAACCGCGGCGAGCTTACCATCCTCAAACACGTAAGCCTACTCCGGCATCACGAAACCTTGAATTCATTTGCGAAATTTACGGGGCTTTACACTGAAATACTTCAAAATTTTTCGAGGTGTTACAATATAGCTTCTGCCCAGGTATTTATACTTCGCGATCGCAAAGCACAACTTTTCTCAGCTCAAAATTGCCCTTCGCGATCGCATAAAACCAATCGCGATCGCGAAGGACAAGCTGCCCAACTCCTCCAGACAACCTCTAGTAAAATGGCCATAACTTTTCATACAAAACTCCAAATGACAAATGGTTTGACTTTCTGAAAACTAGAAGGGCTACAACTGTCATTTTTAGATCATCTCCAACTTCCTTATAGATTGCAAGATATGAGCTTCCAAAATCAGCCCTATACAGCAGAAATTTCTTCTTCGTGAACGCGAATCTGTCTTCGCGAATGTGATTCACAGACCCTTTTCTCCCATTTTGCTCTTCGCGAACGCGATCCAATGTCCGCGATCGCGATGCACACTGCTGTAGCCAAAAACTAGCAATTAAAAATGGCCTATAAATGGTCCAAAACCAACCCGAAACTCACCTGAGCCCCCCAGGGCCCTGTCCGAACATACCAACAAGTCCCAATACCTTATACAAACTTATCCAAAGGCTCGAAACATCACAAATAACATAAAAATCATGAATCGACGATAAAAAACTTTCTTTCAACTTTCAAACATCCAAACTGCGACGAACGCGTCCGAAACATATCAAAACATTCAGGAATGACGCCAAACTTTACGCACAAGTCACAAATTACGACACAAACCTATTCCAAGGCTCAGAACCCCAAACAAACATCAATACCACCAAAGTCCACCTCAAACCAAATTTAGAAAATTCTAAAACTTTTAAAATGCCAACTTTTTACAACAAGCGCCGAAATGCTCCCGGGCGACCCGATACTCAACCTGAACATATGTCCAAGTCCGAAATTATCATACGAACTTATTGGAATCTTCAAATCCCGATTCCGAGGTCGTTTACTCAAAAGTCAAGCGTTAGTCAATTCTTCCAACTTAAAGCTTCCAAAATTAGAATATTCCATCCGAATCAACTCTAAACTTCCCGAAATTCGATTCCGACTACGCGTACAAGTCATAAAACATGAAGTGAAGCTACCCAAGGCCTCAAACCGCCGAGCGATGCGCTAGAGCTCAAAATGACCGGTTGGGTCGTTACAGTTCAGGATATCATGTTTTTAACATTTACACAGCACACATGAAGTTAAGGACACCATGTCCTTAATATTTATACTGCACACATGAAGTTAAGGATAATATGTTCTTAACATTTATACTGAACATATGAAGTTAAGGACACCATGTCCTTAATATTTATACTGCACACATAAAGTTAAGGACACCATGTCCTTAACATTTAACACTGCACACATGAAGTTAAGGACAAAATGTCCTAAAGTTTAAAAACAGAAGGTGCAAATATAGGACACTTTGTCCTTAACATTTACACTACACACGTCAAGTTAAGGACACCATGTCCTTAACATTTACACTTCACATGAAGTTAAGGATACCATGTCCTTAATATTTACACTACACACATGAAGTTAAGGACACCATGTGCTTAACATTTACACTAATTAGATGAAGTTAAGGACATTATGTCCTTAACATTTACACTGCACATATGAAGTTAACGACACCGTGTCCTTAACATTTATACTACATACATGAAGTTAAGGACACCGTGTCCTTAATATTTACATTGCACACATGAAGTTAAGGACGAGATATCCTAAAGTTTAAAACAAAAGGTGCTAATGCAGGACACTTTGTCCTTAATATTTAGTTACAGCACTTTATATATGCATAGCAGATGAAATGACTAATAAACTCTTTTTGATTATTTACCTGTTGTCATCATTTGTCTTTATGTTAGTGTATGTTCTCGGGTTTTTGCTTTTCATCATGTACAAGTATGAAGACAACAATTCATAATTCTCTTCAGGAGTTCCTCTTATTAAAGTTGAAGCATGTTGAATATCACACCATGCCTTGTGATACCCAATGTCTAGTCCGTGTAATTTTTGCATTCTACCATGACAAAGGCTAGTGTAACTTCAAACCTTGGGTCTTGAAGATTGTCAATAATGTAACCACTAATCAACTTTGAAGTTGCATGCCTTTGATCAATTTTCATAGTGTTAACTGAGTAGTCATGATTTTTCTCATCCTTTACTATCTTGAATAGTGTTGAATCTTTAATTCTGAAAGCACGCACACACCACCCACACCTTTCATCATTGCATTTCAAAGAATATCTTGTTGAGCTTGATCTAACAACCTTGAATTCAAAATGTCCTTTAATTGCTATAATCGAAAAACAGTTAATTATATCTTTTTTGTCAAATATTGATCCCCTTTTATTTAATCCAACAAAGTATTTTCTCTAAATATTGTAGTTGAGGATTCTTTTTATTTCGACTTTGACCTTCGTTTAATTAGTTGAGTAGAGGATTTTTCAGCAACCTTTTCAATTACTGGTGCACTCTCTAAGAATTGAACACCTAAAGCTTATTGGTTGTCAATCTCTATAATGCTTTGTCCTTCTATTTGAATAGAATTGAATGTTTGAAGCATCTCTTCAATTATTAGTTTAGGTTCAACCACATCTATTTCCATTATCTGTTGGCATTTGTCTTGATTGTCTTGTTGACTTTCTATGTTGACATGTTCAAAGGTGCTTATAGAGCCAAAAACTCTTTCCGAAATATCAACAATGAAACGACAACCCTTGAAGAGTAAATGACTTTTTAATAACTCTATACATGTGTGAAGATCTAAATCTTTGGATACAAGCATTCCCTTGCTTGTTCCCAGGTTGATATCAAATCATATCATTGTTTCAAACTTGTCTCTATCCAATTCAATAACTTTAAAGACCTGGTTGACGAAATCTTCAAATCGAATTGCCTCAGCTACTAGAACAAGCTTTGTTTAATGATCCAGATACTTATAGTATGTGGTCCATCTTCCATTAAAAGCAATAATAATACATATTGTATCCATCCTGCAAGTCAAGAAAAGGGAAAATTCAGGACACTTTATCCTTAATATTTACACAACAGTCATGAAGTTAAGGATACGATGTCCTAAACTTTATCAGTGCAAATACATGATACTTTATCCTTAATATTTATACATCAGTCATGAAGTTAAGGGCACGATGTCCTAAACTTTATCAATACAATTTGCAAATACAGGACACTATGTCCTTAATATTTACACAACAGTCATGAAGTTAAGGACACGATGTCCTAAACTTTATCAATATAAGTTGCAAATACAGGACACTTTGTCTATAATATTTACACAGCAATCATGAAGTTAAGGACACGATGTCCTAAACTTTATCAATACAAGTTGCAAATACAGGACACTTTGTCCTTAATATTTACACAACAATCATGAAGTTAAGGACACAATGTCCTAACTTTTATCAATACAAGTTGCAAATACATAATACTTTGTCCTTAATATTTACACAATAATCATGAAGTTAAGGACACGATGTCCTAACTTTTTTTCCTCTATACTTTGTTTTCTCCATGAAAATACAATCCAGAAAAGGAAAATAAAAAAATCAATTCCCTTGCATCTTATTCTCCAGCAACCAAATAAAAATCTACACAAACACACAAAAGCATATAGAGATATCTGAAAATTTAGAACTTACTGTAATTTTATGGTAAAATTTGGATGAGAAAGTTGAATTCTCTAGTTTGAAATAAGAGGAGAAAGGAGGAGAAAACCTTCTGTAATTTGGACGAGGGAAGGTTTATGCAACACGTAAGATTTGAGGGAAGGTTTCTCTCCTAAAATCTGCACATAAATAAGCGAAGGTTTCAGCGAAATTGTATTTTGTCTGGGTAGGTAAAAGTTTATTAAAACAATAGCTAAAGAGTAAATACATTTTAAATAGTGGCTTAAAAGTAAATAAAGTTCTATTAGTGGCTAAGTGTGCACTTCTCCCCTTCCTCCTTAAATCTATTGGGCCATAAGCCTAACTCAGTTAACATGTGCGGCGGATGCTTGTTTTTGGACAGTTCTCGTGTCTCCTAACTCAGAAAAAACTAGGAGTCACTTCCTCCTAGGTTACCTCTTTAGCACAAAATAACTCTTATCTCTCTTCTCCCAAACGGTAATCTCTCCCCTTCTGTCACCTCCCCCTTTCAAGGGTCATCCCTATTTCCACTGGTAAAAGCCTTTTTTGTTACATGACCCTCTGTTTATAACCCATATGGCCACTGCTGTTTCTAGCTTCTGAGTTTACATTATTATCAGGATTATTATTTATAACCAAAGAAAGGTCTGTTCTTGATTTTACATTGTAATTAGCTAAGATAATATGCAAAAAAGCACCCCATTTACATAAAATAGAAGATTGAATTTTAATCCTGGGCATGCTAAAGAATGAGTCTTTTTTATTGATTCTAATGGCTTTTGCTCTTTGTATTGGTTTTTTTTGGATCCCAATTTCCACTTTTTATCTTGGCTTTTGAATTTCTGTTTGTCTTCTTGACTATTTTGTGTTGTGTTCACGATTCTTTTTATCCGTCAATATAGCTTATTGTGTGATTTCATGTCCATCAGTTAGGAATTTGATCACTGTTAATTGTCTATTTCATATGATAACAAAACTTTGTAAGGTTAAGAAATGTGATTTCTTTTGCAGCTAAAAGCAGTATGAAGCTTATTATGATTTTAGTTTTCTCAGGAAAAATAGCAAGTTTTCATTTTGCTTTCAGACAATTGTGGACTAACCCTATAAACTTTGCTTGTTATTAGGTATCTATTATACCTTTAATAATTTGCAATGTATGTGAGGAGAATAAGAAGCAACAACCAAAGATGGAATCTTGCATTTCAGCATTTCAACCACTATGTTAGTTCTGGCTACAGAACTTACTCCCCTACACAAACCTCAAGCGTTACCCATATACCTTCAGACTGCATTTCTCTAGGGAGTGTGATAGGACGAGCTTTGTTAGATACATCTAAGTCAATACAGACTGCTTCTCAACGAGGGAATATAAGATTGTTGAGGAGTTCACCTGCAACACATTTAAGGTATTTTAGTTCTAAAGGTGATGGTAGGGATGCGAGTGAGGATAAACATGTACACACGAGAGATAGTGGGAGCTCTGATAAAGGAACAGTTCGGCAGGAAAAAGGCGGTGAAGATGTGAGACATTGTGATGCACATGCTCAGCTTGGTGATCAAGAGCAGAAGGAGTGGCTCCGGAATGAAAAGCTGTCGATCGAGAGTAAGAAGAAAGAATCGCCTTTCCTAAGTAGACGAGAAAGATTTAAAAACGAGTTCTCAAGGAGGGTTGTTCCGTGGGAGAAAATAGCTCTATCATGGGATACATTTCCTTATTATATCCAGTGAGTTCCTGCCTTTCAGATCTATTTCTCTTGCTGCCAAGTTGCTATTTGGGTTAATTTATGTCAACAAAATTTGCAGCGAACATACAAAGAACGTTTTGGTGGAGTGTGTTGCTTCCCATTTAAAGCATAAGAAGGTTACTGTGGCTTATGGTGGCCGCTTGAGTTCTTCAAGTGGGAGAATCCTGCTTCAAAGTATACCAGGTAGAGTTTTCTAGACTGGTATGAGATTCCTAAGACAATTTAGCTTTTTATTAGTGCTTGTTAGAAATAAATACTGAATTCTTGATGATTTTGCAGGGACTGAGCTTTATCGAGAAAGACTTGTTCGAACCCTTGCTCGAGATTTAAAAGTACCATTGCTGGTGCTTGATAGCAGCATTCTAGCTCCATATGTAAGTTATTCATATATATATATATATATATTTCAACATATCAACATATCATTGGTTCCTTTTGACTAAACAAGCTCTGTGTACCATTATTTTGCTTTTTATCCCATATCTTCATAAAGTTACTTACGCACAGGATTTTGGTGAAGATTGCTCATCTGAAAGCGAATCAGATGTAGAATCAGGTGAAGAGTGTACGTCGGATTCTGAAATGGAAGACGCAAATGATGCAAGTAATGAGGAAGAATGGACAAGCAGTGCTGAGACAAAGTCAGAAGCTAGTGAGGAAGACGTTGATGTCGAGGCATCTGTGGAAGCATTAGAAAAACTTATTCCATTCAGCCTTGAAGACTTTGAGAAGGTAAACTTTGAGTTAGCTGTAACCAATCTGAAATCTGGTACTTTGTTGGCTGTAAACTGTTCACGGGCACAAACGTATCAAATATAAGAACTTGGTAATTCAGTTGGTTGGGATTAGGAATATTAAGCCAAAATGTATAAATAAAATGATCCATGAAAAGGGAAAATGATATCTTTCCTTGACTAGTCTTCATAAGAGTCAACAATAGGCGGAGGTTCGGAGTAGGTTGGAGAATTGGATTTAAAATATAATATTTGCTTTTCTCTATTTCCTTCGAATATCATGTAACTATTTTTGAAAGAGAACCTTCATGATTTATTATTATAATATAAGTATTATGCTCTGGTTGAGTTTACATCCATATCTTTTTGAGTGTTACCAATTTCTTCAATATGTCAGTAATTAGAAATCCATCATTATAGATGTTATATGCATTTCTCATGGTTTTGATTTTAAACATTGCATGGATTTTAGAGAGTGTCTGGAGAACTTGAAAGTTCCTCAGAATCAACCTCGGAGGCTGTTGATCAATCAGAGAAAACTCAACGGCCCTTCAGAAAAGGTATGAAGTGCCATTTTGCAGCAGGATTCCTCATAGGCTGTGCTAACATCTTTTGTTTTGTTTGGTTTATCGTTTTCGTGAAACCAGCTATCTGCTGTAGTCTTTGTAGGGTAGATTCTAGAAGATGGTGATCGAAAAAATTTATATATATACTTGCGGCATAAAAAAAGTCTCAATCATCTTTTTTATATGTAAAGGTGGTGTTTGGACCAGATTGCGCGCACCTTTACTATTCCGCCGCGAAACTGCTACTTCGCAACAGTACTTATACTGGATAACTTTGCCCAACAAGGTTAGATAGATGAGAAGAAATCACCTAGTATTTTTGTTTTCGTTGGGAATTGAACCTTGGTCTTTGAAGTTTTTACCGACTTCATTGACTGTTAGGCTACACCTTCGGGTGTAAAAAAAAGTCTCGATCATTTCTCTTATCAATTTTCTAGGAACTGACTTAGTAAGTTCATCTTCCAGCCACTTCATCCAGTTGCCCGGTAGAAGGAGTATTTATTTTATCACTTCCCTTTTTTTTTTTTTTTTTTTTTTTTACCAAAGTCTCTTTTTGGACCCCCATTTTGTGTTTAGGAGTTTCTTAAATGAGATATTTGTTAACAACTTTTTAGAATTTGCTTTTTTTTTTAATTTGAGGAATCCCAAGGGTTAATGGCGTAAAACTCGGTGGATGATGGTCCCATCCCTATATCTTTCTCCACTTATCTATCAGGCTTTTGTGTGCGGCATGGTTCGAACCCATGGCATACACCTAACCTACATATCACAAGTCTGCACCCTTATCACTAGATCAAAGCCCTGGGGCAATTTGTTGTTCATTAACCAACTGATTTGGGCACTTAGTGGTGGTTGTCGTGCACACTTTTGTAGTCGCAACATGAGATTGGTAAATGTTTTGCACTTGAAAGAGTTGATTGGGCATCCTTACATGTTACCCAAGGCAAATTGACCAATTAGTTCATGAAGGGGTATAATTAATGACATAGTGTTTGGCCTTACTCCCAATTATTCCCAAAGAAAAAAGTAGTTTTCATGCTCCCTCGGTCACAAATTGAAACTTCGTGTTTTGGGTTGAGATCTTGTAAAATTGTGGTACTTGAAACTCTTGGGGGGGGGGGGGAGGAGATGATTGTCACTCTTAGTCTCTCAGTATCATTTCTCCACTTAACTATCCCTAACGTGTCATTCTGACAAAGAAGTTCCTTTGTTACATTTGGTTGACAGTCAAGAATGAATAAGGCTTGTTCCAAGCATCACATACACTAATCTAGTCCTCTTTTCTTTCCGCATTAAAATTAGGTCATAGGTCAACAGAAAATCTAATAGATTAGTGTAAGTGAACAAATAATCCTTCAGTTCTGATATCACAAAATAAACCTTTAGTTCTTCAAATATTATATTTGAAAAGAAAGTGCGCAGTCACTGGTGTCGTCTAGCAATTGATGAAGAGGGATGAAGTCCATGAGAGACTAGGATTCAAGTCCTAGCATATGCGAAAAAGCTCAGTCCCATTTGCCCTTCTTTGGTGAATTGAGTTACCCATTCTTGTAATGGTGGGAGGATGTCGGTATCCGGCGCCACTAGTATGTTTATATATATTAGAAGGAAGGTGAATTCGTTAGCCCTTTTAGATGGGTGAACACAAAGATATGGTATTGATTAGGATGGAGTGAGAAAAAAATTCAGAGCCTCGTCACTAAAGAGGTAGTAAATTACTTGATTTGGTTAGATTGGTTCTTGAAGTAGTGCAAGTGTTACAATTTTGGCAGTAATGTGGGTTGTTAAGTCCAATCTATCTAATGACAATAGGCCTCCCATTTGAATATTACAACAGACCTTCCAAAAATCACTCAAATAAACAAAGAGTACGCGGTGGTACTGATTGGGACATGCAACAATCTTGATTTTTGAGCGACATACGAGACCGGAGAGTACTCTCTAGAGTCTAGCCAGGAAACTTAATTGTAAAGAGATATGGGGAATGGACAGTCATGAAAGTGATAAGAAGCGACTAGTGATAATGGTTAGGGTTCGGCAATAGAGAATGTGGACACCTAACAATTCATTTCAGGTGGTGGATAGATATGTAGAAAGTATTAAACTGAAAAAAAGAAAGAAAAGGCTATGGAGTATCGTGCTGTATTTGCCTACTAGCACTTTTCAGATGATGTGTATGCAATACTTGAGTTGTATTCTTTTGATATATCAAAAATCTTTCATTAATGACGCACTTGAGTATGTCAAAATTAAGGACAAATCAGTGATGCGTTTCAATCCGTCATTTTTATCTGGCCAACTATCTTTACAATATTGTATTCTTTCTTTACATCAAAAGTATAAATAGAATAAATGACTTTTAATACTTCCTAGATCAGTCTTTTTTACAGATCTATAAAACTATCTATACAATATTGGATTCTCTTGTTGCACCAAAAGTCTAAATAGGAAAAACGTAAATTTTATGTCTCGCCGGAGTTGTTTTCTTCAAAGTTTTGATTGACAAGGGGTAGTTACGTCATTTTAGACCCATTTATAGATGGTCAAGAAAGGTTAAAGTCGATGAATCTGTGCCTCCTCTCTCTCTCTCACTCACACACAACCCCCCCGGGTTATCTACTGGTAGTGCTCCTTACTGCTCTACTATTTTCTCTTTTTTCCCTCTTTCTTAATCCCCCATGTTTCTGCTGTTACTACATTGAAAGCTGTTTACTTCTAAAAGATATTAAGAAAAAAAGGTCCGCCTCACAGATTGAGGCATATAACTTGCCTTACCACAAGAAATCACCTTGCTCACACTTTTGCCTTCTAAAACATTGTTATTAGTAGTAGTAAGAGATCGATAATTTGTGATTGTGGCAGTTTATTAGTTGGTTCGGTATATAACTATATATTCATGTTATTTGACCTTTCCATTGAGGAAAACTGTAACCGGATAATTGCACTTTTAGTCCTTTAGTTATTGATAAATTCTTATTTTGGTCCTCTAAATATTCGGCTAAGCATGCTTAACCTTCAATTAAATGAAATGTGTTATTTTGGTCCCTTTATATAGGAAATATGTGATATTTAGACTATTTATAGAACTGTATTACCCTCAAATATATAGTAACAATACAACTTTAACATATCACATCAATAAGTAAATAGTTTAGCACTTAATAATCGTTATCTTTGTGAAGATTCACAAGTCATAGGGATCGAAAGTGCTCCTATCAATTTGATTGAAGGTTAAATATGCTTAACCAGAAATTACAAGAGTGTTTTAAAAGGCGGGCGAGCCACGAGCAAGTGCACTAAAAACGCATTGAGGCGTATTGGCATGGTGCAAGTATTGCAGCCGTAAGTGCTAACCTTCTGCCCGTTCCCTTAGGCGTGAGTCCCAACATTTTGGGCATTCATTTTGGGCAAGAGAACTTTGTCAAGTTGGAGCCAAAATTGCTTAATAAATTCTTTTTTTAATACTTACGTGCTCATAAATTAACTCATAGTAAATTCTTAAACTGAAAAAATTCAAAATTCATAGATCTTTACTAATTGCTTATCCTAATTCATAATCCTCTTTTTTTCGTTTATTGAGTAACGAATATTCTTCCTCTTTGTTTTCAAAGTGCAAACTACAAAGCAAACGTTTGGTCCTCCGATGCTTGCTCTGCTTCTGTACTTGCAACTTCCTTCCTTTGCTTCATTTTCTTCAAGTTTTTTTTGCTTTCTTTAATTTTCAAGTTAGTTTATGGTTTTAGAATTTCTTTTGGTATCACTCTAGTTTTTATTCGTTCTGGAGACTCTTAAAAAATGCTCGTTTTTTATTATAATGAGTATTTGTGATTTTTTTTTAGTTTTAGGTTTTCTAACAATAATTTTATATTCTTGTCTTTTGTATTTTTTGAATTATTAGGAACTAGAGTATCATTTTTACAACTCTAAGTATGTTCCATCATAGTCATGTTATAGGTGTATTGCATCTCAACGTCTTTCACTTTTTCAAATAAGAAAAAAAATTCTTTTATAATGTTTATGCACATGTTAGCATGTTTAAATAGATATATACATGTTCCTACTAATTTTATAATTTTCTACATTTTAAATGTAATTTTTACTTTTTTATTTATATATTTATTTTATTAATTTACAAAATATTAAAATTAATGATCCATGAGGGGTTAAGCCCTGCGCCCGGGGCTTACGCCTCGCCACGCGCTAGATAAAAAGCCTTACCTCACGCCCACATTTTTTAATACACAAATCACAAGGACCAAAACCCAAATTTGTTGATATTTGAGGGACTAAAAGCACAACAACAACATACCCAATATTATCCCACATTGTGTGGTCTGGGGAGGGTAGTGTGTACGCAAACCTTACCCTTACCTTTGTGGAGGTAGAGGGGTTGTTTCCAATAGACCTTCGGCTCAGGAAAACATAAGCACCACATTAATTAAAAGATAGACAAGGAGGGACAACACCAAAAAGCCATGTAAAAGCAGCATAAAAACAACACGATAATAAGATGATCAAAATGAAAGAAAACGACGGGTAGTCAAAGAAACCTACTACCAACAGAATGTGAGAGTGCGTACTAATACTACCGGTATGAACAATCTAGATCACCTACCCTACTACCCAAATCCTCGACCTCCACACCTTCCTATCAAGGATCATGTACCTACCCTACTATCCTAATCCTCTACCTCCACACCTTCCTATCAAGGATCATGTCTTCGGTCGGCTGAAGCTACGCATGTCTTGCCTAATCACCTCTCCCAACTTCTTCTTCGGCCTACCTCTACCTCTCCGTAGGTCCTTCAATGTCAACCTCTCACACCTCCTCATCGGGGCATCTGTGCTACTCCTCCTCATATGTCCAAACCACCTAAGCCTCGCTTCCCGCATCTTGTCCTCAATAGGGGCCACACCCACCTTGTCGCGAATAACCTCATTCCTAATCCTATCTAACCCGGTATGCCTGCACATCCATCTCAACATCCTCATCTCTGCTACCTTCATCTTCTGGACATGGACGATCTTCACAGGCCAACACTCAGCCCCATACAACATAGTCGGCCTGACCACCATTCTGTAGAACTTACCTTTAAGTTTTGGTGGCATCTTCTTGTCAAACAAAACACCAGAAGCGACTCTCCATTTCATCCATCCTGCCCCAATACGATGTGTGACATCTTCATCAATCTCTCCATCCCCCTGAATAATAGATTCAAAGTACTTAAAACTTCCTCTCCTAGGGATGACTTGCGAGTCCAGCCTCACCTCTATTTCCCCTCCCTGAGTCTCACCACTGAACTTACACTCCAAGTATTCTGTCTTGGTCCTGCTCAGCTTGAAACCTTTAGACTCCAGGATCTGCCTCCACACCTCTAACCTCGCGTTCACACCGCCTCGCGTCTCGTCAATCAATACAATATCATCTGCAAATAACATGTACCACGATACGTCCCCTTGGATATGACGCGTCAGAACGTTCATCGCCAGGGCAAACAAAAAAGGGCTGGGTGCCGACCCCTGGTGCAACCCCATCATGACCGGAAAATGGTCTGAGTCCCCACCCACCGTTCTCACTGGGGTCTTCGCTCCATCATACATGTCCTTAATCACCCTAATGTAGGCAACAAGTACACCTCTAACCTCCAATCATCTCCACAAAACCTCCCTCGAGACTTTATCGTACGCCTTTTCTAAGTCGATGAAAATCATATGCAAGTCCCTCTTCCTCTCCCTATACTGCTCCATCAAACTCCTAACAAGGTGAATGGCCTCTATAATCGAGCGCCTCGACATAAACCCGAATTGGTTCTCGGAAATAGACACACTCCTCCTCACCCTTAGCTCCACCACCCTCTACCAAACTTTCATAGTATGGCTAAGCAGCTTGATACCCCGATAGTTATTGCAATTTTGGATATCACCCTTGTTTTTGTATAAAGGAACCATCGTGCTCCTCCTCTACTTCTCGGGCATCTTCTTCATTCTAAAAATGACATTAAATAACCTAGTGAGCCACTCCAAGCCCACCTTGCCCGCACTCTTCCAAAACTCCACCGGGATTTCATCTGGCCCGGTCGCTTTGCCCCTGCTCATCTTACGCATAACCCCCTCAACCTCCTCAACTCTAATCTGCCTACAATACCCTTAGTCGCAACGACTCCCGGAGAGTTCCAAATCACCCAGTACAATGTTCCTGTTCCCCTCCTTGTTCAAGAGACTATGGAAGTGGGTCTGCCATCTCCGACGGATAAGCCCCTCATCTAACAAAACTCTACTTTCTTCATCCTTGATGCACTTCACTTGATCCAAGTCACGAACCTTCCTTTCTCTCACCTTGGCTAACCTGAACAACCTCTTATCCCCACCTTGGCCCTCGAGTTCTTCATACAAACGACCAAAAGCTGCAGTCTTGGCTGCCGTAACTGCTAATTTCGCCTCCTTCTTAGCTAACTTATATTGCTCCTTATTCACCCGTCTCTCCTCCTCGTCTACACTTTCTACTAGCTTCAGATACGCCGCTTTCTTGGTCTCCACTTTTCCTTGTGCCTCTCCATTCCACCACCAGTCTCCTATGTCACCACCAGAGTAACCCTTCGAGATCCCTAATACCTCTTTAGCGGCTTCCCTAGTGCACTGCGCAGTCGTGGTCCACATAGCGCTTGCGTCCCCGCTACTCCTCCTAGCCCCCCTTAGTCATCAACTTAACCCCTAACTCCTGCGCTTTGGCTATACACTGCCCTCTTCCTCCTCTTCCTCGTGATCTCAAGGTCCATGACCAGGAGCATATGAAGGGTCGTGAGGTTCTCACTCGGGATGACTTTGCAATCCGTGCAAAGACCTCTATCGGACTGACTTCCTGCAGAGAAGATAATCAATCTAAGTCATGGCCACCGAACTCCGGAAGGTGACCAAGTGCTCCACCTTCTTCGAGAAACTCGAGTTTGCTATCACCAAATCAAACGCTCTAGCAAAGTCCAACAGAGAAGTTCCTCCTCCATTCCTATCTCCAAAACCGAAGCCACCATGCACATCATCATAACCCCAGACATCGCTCCAATGTGGCCGTTGAAATCTCCTTCTATGAAAAGCTTCTTAGTATGCGGAATACCACGCACCATCTCATCCAAATCCTCCCACAAACGCCTTTTGACTTCCTCGTCCAAGCCTGCTTGGGGTGCGTACGCACTGATTATGTTCAAAATGAATCCTCCAACAACCAGCTTAATAGTCATCATCGTTCACCCTCCTAACCTCCACCACTAGATCACAGAGGTCCTCATCAACCAAGATACCTACCCCGTTCCTGCCCCCCGCCCTCCCAGAATACCATAGTTTGAACTTGCCCACATCCCGCGCCTTATCTCCTACCCATCTAGTCTCTTGTATACAAGCTATATTAATCTTTCTTTTTTCGAGAATCCTCGCTAACTCTATAGACTTTCCGGTCAAAGTTCCTATGTTCCAAGACCCCATTCTCAGCCTGGAGGCTCCCTTACCCCCCTTACCCCCGCACTCCCTCCCCGCCAAGACACTCCCGAGGACAAGACCTTACCCTACCATCGTTCACCAAAGCCACTATAATCTAGGAGACACTACGCAAACACTACCCCGAAAACACGAGACAAAAATTAAATGAATAACCGAAATATAATCTCCAACTAATATTGACAAAAAACAACTAGAGGTCACAGAGAAAATGGACAAAGTTACTATGGGATATACTAAATAAAGATTCAAAAGAAAACTATAAACATGAATAGAGTAATATAATACAGGTAGGCAAAGCTATAACTAGTGCAACTAATTTGACAATGCTAGGGCCAACATTAAGTGAAGATTCAAGAACAAAAATAGGCAAACCAGAGGATACAATTAATCTAGAATATCAAAATATCAAAATAACAGAACAAGAGAGGATACAATTAAGCTAGAATATCAAAATATCGAAATAACAGGACAAGAGAGGATACCATTAAGCTAGAATATCACAATCGAAATAACAGGACAAGAGAGGAACGATAGAACATGGATGGCAGCCCCTGAAGTTAACGAAAATCTGACCGGCGAGGATGGCTCGCGGCGAGCTGGCTGGAAGGGACAATCCGAGACACCTGGAGCGGTCGTTCTTGAGCTTTGATCACTGAGAGGAGATGCACGCGCTGGAAAACCACCTGGATAGGATCTCACGCGTCGGCGCGTGACGGGATCTACGCCGGAAAATCGACTGATCTTGACGGACTCAGCCGATGTTTCCCCACACAGACGCATGAGGCGAAGGGGAGAGAAATAGAAAGGGAGAAGTGCCAAGCTTCAAGGAGTTCCGACGCTGAACTCCGCGACCCGTCGCGGTGGAGAAACAAAACAGAGAAAGACGGGAAGGAGGGGGAAAGAGAGAGAGAAAGAGGAAGAATGGAGGATGTATGAGAAAGCAAGAGAGGGAGGAGAGATGAAGGGTGGGTACCTCACCTTGGGTCGCCGGCGGTGTTGCTGGGCGGCTGTGTTAATGGCAGAGAGAGCTAGGTTCTGTTCTCAAATCTTATCTGCGCCAATAGTATTGTTGTCCAAAAAATTGTACGCAAGTCCAAAATTCTCTTCATGACTCAGAGATTCTAAAAGCCAGTTATTATTCATAAATAAGTATCGCAACGCCAGAGCAAAACTCAAACCAGATTGAAAAATTCTGGATAGAAAACTTAAAAGCGTGGCCAAGAAACAGTAACAAAGTAGAAAGAAAGGTAAGAGAGGGAGAGAGAGTCTTGGAAGACTGGAGCAAATTCTAGAAAGTATGGGTATCTCAAAGCACATATTTCCCAATTGTAACTCAATTAGAAGATGCAACAACAACAACCCAGTAGAATACCACTAGTGGGGTCAATTAGAAGATGCTTGATTTATTTTATTAAATTAAATAAAGCATGCAGATGTAGCAACTGCTTAATGTTATTACCAGATGCAGTTATTCTACTTTGAAATTCATTACAACTTAATTTGGGAGCTTCAGTACAATATATTTAAGTTTGACGCTTAAAATAGCAAACGTGATATTCAATTTTGATAACTGCAATAATCATATTTACTATCTTTTGAGGAGTATCTGTTTTTACTTTGTCATGGTAGTTTTCCTTTGTTATATTTACATTTTTATCTACATACAGGGGATCGAGTAAAATATACTGGACCTTCTGGTGTTGTTAAAGCCGATAACAGGTTAGTTCTTCTATGTGGCACATCTCTCTAGTATTTGTCTTCTTTGATATCTTAAATAATCAAAATCGTCCTGCTTCTAGAGTCTTTAACTTTCTGCGAATTAGCTGGTAAATTTTATTTATACGTGCTGATCTACAGGAGTAACCTTTCTTTCCATTTTTCTTACCAGTTCATCTATATTTTCACGATTACCATTGCATGAACATTTGCTTTCATGTAGCCCTCCAACTTTTCTTGCAACCTTTATGAATTGAAATATTTTCAATTGAAAGAAAGAAAGTGCCTGTAATACCTCTCCTCACTTTGGGTTGTTACGCATCATTGCATAATCTGTTAGGCTTTTGAGTTATCTGCTTCCCAAAAAGCTTAGACTTAGCTTTTAATGAGCAACAAATAACCCAATACGTTGTCTTGACCGAGTGTTAAAAATGGCATTCGAGCGGGTTATGTGTGGATTCACTGTCCATTATCAAAATTAAAAGTAGGAATTCACTGTCGCGTCGTATCTTAGACTAGGACGTTGATGGTTAAACCTTGAGAACATATGGTTTTGCTAGGAAGAATCTAAATACCCTGTATTCTGAATTTTTTTGTAAGACTACTAAACAGTAAATTTTTTATAAGACTACTATTCCTCTAGTACTAAACTAGTTGGCTTAATCAATATTGCACATGTTGCTCACATGCGCAATATTGTAATAATTCTTAAGAACTCCCTGTCAGAGTCTTATACATGAGTGCTCATTCTTGAATACACCACCACAATGGAATTTTCTAATGTAAGAACAAGAGGTAGAATCTGCTTTTTCTTTTTTCTTTTTAATAGCGATGGTGTTTGGCTGGCTCGCTCGCACTGGCTCGACTAAATCCACCGGGTACTTGCTACCTCCCCACCAACACAATTATCGAGTAACTCTGTCCACCAAAGTTTAGATAGATAAGGTTAGAATTTGCTTTTAAGTTTAACCAATTCAAACGGGATGACCTACCTATGACCTATAGGGTTTGTATCTTTGGTTAACATCTTCTGATCCCGAAGACTACTATGTTGTCTGGCTGGAGGGCTATGGAGGGCTAAGTTGCTCGGATTCGGTTGCAGGTGTCCGATACGGGTGCAGATCTAGAGGTCGGATCCTTCATGATCTAAATTTTAGCTGAAGGGTACCTTTGTAAAAAAAAAATTCCATTTCATATAGAAAGAGGTGAAGTGTAGTGATTTGTACTACTGAAAAAGTTCTGCTATCTGATGGGCATCAGAATCAGCGGATAGGTGCAAGCAAGCGTAGCAAATTACAAGGCTTTCCACAAATTTAGCTTTGGCTATCGAATTTTACCAAGTTGTTGCTATTGTTCTGTTACTTCGAAAGTAGCTGCATCAGTTTCATCCACTTGAATTTTTATTATTCCTTTTTATTTCTCATCAAATCAGCATCTTCTTCTAGAAGTCCTTGCTTCTCTTGGGCCTCATTTATTTATTAAGTCTAGTCTTAGGATACGCGCGTTGCGCGTGTATCCAACTTTAATGAGTAAGCTTTTTATAAAAATCACATAAATAGTATATTAAAATTATATCTGAATTACAAAATAAAAGTTTAAACTTTTGAAATTGATGAATATTAATCCAATATAGATAACTCAATAAATAAAGAGAAACTGTCTCATAAAATTCCTCAATCATCATTCTATATATTCAACTTAAACTCATTGCCATCTTTATAATTTTATCAACTTAATTTCACAAGTTATCATACTTCCTTTTAATTTCAGTAAGAAAACATAGCGTTTGAAGATTTAAGATTTTTTTTTTTTTGAAAAGCTATGTTCAAGTTCATTTTTTTGTGTGTGGTAATTTTCAAGTTCATTCTAATAGACTCAAACATGTTCAACTAACTAACAAAAGACAGTCTATTTTTCTTTAATCAATAAGAACTACTATATGAATTGTTTCTAACAGATTAAAAAATAATATATTACTATAGCAAAAGTATAATCCAACAGCTACATTTTGAACTATAAATTTTAGTTGATTTTAAAATCTTAAATATTAAGAGAATAATTAAAGGATAACTTTGTGTAGTGTAAAATCTATTTTCAAAAGGAATTTTTATATAAATAGCCGGACGGATTCACTATTTACTTTTCCTACCTGGTATTATACATTCGCTGGCTATTTTTAGTTAAGCGGTTGGATGAGCGGCTATTTTGGTTAATTCTTCATTTTTTAAGTTGAAAAGCCTATCAACATTAAATTTAGTTAAAGCGGCTATTTTGGTTAATTCTTCATTTTTTAAGTTGAAAAGCCTATGAACATTTAATTTAGTTAAATATCTTCTGTGACATACTTTTATCATAATTATTCAAAGATTTGTCAATAACATGAAAAAAATCAAAATTTTGTTTGTTTGAAATTTGGGAGTAAAGGTTGGTCCTACAATTCCTAGAAAATAAAATGAATAATTGACAATTTAGAGCCTACAAAATAACTAATGTCGAACCATTATACCACAAATTAGATGATATAAAGAACTACAATTAGCAGCCAATGGGTTAAAGAACTAAAAAGGCGAAAAAAATAATTTATGAGCCACATTTAATAAAAACAATCTAACAAAAGATTGATGATAACTTTAAACTTATCAAAGTAATGATAAAAATGTTATTTCACTACATAATAAGAAACTAATCATGTAAAAGAACATTAAATAACTTATAACATGCTTAGTTTTAGTTGAACTTAGAAGTCTTTAATGCCAAGAGTTTCACATATAATACACTAATTTTTAACATACTTAACATCACGTATTCTAAATAACTAGCTTAAAAGTTTCACTTTTAACATACTTTACGTCACACAATTATTCAAATAAATAAAGGATTTATATTAGTAAAATTTTGATAATTTTAAGTTCTTAAATATTAAGAGCTTTTACATTGATCAAATAAGGAATGACTTAATGGCCATAATTTTAGTTGACTTCAAACTCCTAAACTTTAGGAAAATAATAAAATGACTATCTTGTCTAGTTTGAAATCAAATTTTAAAGGGTAAAAAAGGCGAACGACATTTCGCTAAGGGCCTTCGTGCTTTTAATATAGTATAGATTAAGATGTCTAAATATACATGCATATCTGAATATTAAGATGTGTTAAGATTAAGACGTGTGAATTTGAATACACATCTGAATTTTAAGATGTGTATTCAGACCAGGATACTGAATAAAAAAGATAATTCGTCTTTTCAACATCTGAATGTATAAAATTTGTCTTTATTTAAAAATTAATAAATACAAAATTCAAATAAAATATTATATAATCTAATATTATATTAATAAAATATATTTAAAATAATATAATAGTTTGTGGTGATGATGACTAACCATGGTTGTTATTAGTGCCGATTGAGAGTGGTGGTGATGGTTGCGGGTGGTAAGTAGTGGTGATGGTGGCTGACAATAAATGTTAAAGGTGATGGTTGATAGTGGTAGCTGGTGGCGGCGGCGGCGGCGGCTAATAATTGTGGTGGATGATAGTGATAGATGATGGTGGTGGTAATTGTTAGCGGTGGCTAATTTTTGTGATGGTTGGTGGTGATTGGTGGTTGTGTGGTAATGGTGATTGGTGGTGATGATTGTAAATGGTGGCTAGCGGTGGTGGTTGGTAGCAGTGGCGATTGTTGTGGTTGAGGATGATGGTTGTGGTTGAGGATGGTGGTTGTTGTTAATGGTGAGCAATATTGATGGTTAGTTGTGAAGGTGGGTGATAGCATCTTAATGATAGTAAGACTCTGTTATATGTTCAAACTCATTAAATGGCTATAAACGCACTTAATGATTGAAATCTGAATGATTAAGATTCAAACATAAAAAAAACCGCACTTAGTGACTAAACACACTTAATAACTGAGGTCTGGATGATCAGATTGTAGACCTTCATTAAGTGCAAATAAATGAGGCCTTAGTCAATGCAAGCTAAATTACTGTCAATAGCTGAGATGTTCAATCGACTCCTTGAAAGAAGTGATTCACTCAAAAGATAATGAAAAACACGGAGGAGTAAATTTCCTAAATTCACTAGTAAAGAAGATATAGAAAAAAGAAAGTAAAAGCTCTAAACAATAAGTGCGTGAAGGCCCTTTATAGGTCGCTAAAAGGTTATCCTCTTACACCGTGCAGTAGTGTGTATGTGGAGGAATCCATGTTAAGTAGATGAAATATCAACTTCCTTTTCTTCCAATATGAGTTGTAGTGCTTAGTAATGCTCTACTACAATATGATTGACAACAAAATAAACTGCCAGTTCAGTCTTCCTAAGAGCAGATTATTTTGAAATATCTGTCAAAGAAGAATTGGGGTGAGGTGATTAGGTAGGACATGGCTCTGCTCCAGCTCACCAAGGACATGAAAATATGTGGAGGTCGAAAATTAGGGTGGTGGGTTGATAGACAGTCTAGAGTTTGCCTTGTCTTACTAGTAGTAGTTGTACTAGTCGGGTACCTTCCTATTCCTAGTCCTTTGTTTATATACGGTATGTCAGTAGTAGCGGTGAGATTGGCACTATTCTTGTTGTTTCATTTCCTTGGATCTCTGTCATTATTCGTTATATTATTTGCTTACACTGTCTTATTACATTGTTGTTGCTATTGTTTCTATATTGCTCTTTTTTTTTTTTTTTTTTTTTTTTAATGTTCTTGAGCCGAGGGTCTTTCGGAAACAGCCTCTCTACCTTCATAGGTAGGGGTGTAAGGTCTGCGTACACACTACCCTCTCCAAACCCCACTTGTAGGATTCCACTGGGTTGTTGTTGTTGTTGTTGTTGTCAAACTTTGTGTTTCAGACTTCAGATGACCCTATATACTAGTGGCAATTAGGACACATATATTTGAATGGATAAATGTGGTATATCATAGCAAGGCCAAAACAACTTAAAGTGGGTTGTTGCATGTTATTTGGAGTTGGGTAACTTTTAAATGGATATCTGAATTTCTTTGTATTTGGTAGATTTGCTTTTGTAGGAAACTGAAAAGAGAGGAAAAAGGATAGTCTCAAAGAATTAAGAGGTGCATCATGTTTAAAGCTTAGGAGTTAGAAGCATTCTATTCTTGTTTACATTTCTTTGCTGTACTAAAAACAGTTTTGGGGGTGTCTTATTGCTTTATTAAGAAATTTTACTCTGAGAGAGTCATGCAGCTTTATTTTTTGCTTTCCTGTCTGTGCTTTGCTTGTTTAGAGAGCTGAGAGTTTTGTCGCGAAGTGGAGGTCTTACCATTAGTATAACCCATGTGAACTTTGGATTAAGCAGCATTTAGTAATTGACATAATCCAATTCATCACAGGATTTTATTGGGGAGGATACCTACTTCTGGTGGTCCAACAAATGCTTACACTGTTATTCATGGAAGGTGGGTTGGTAAGTCGTCGCAAGTGCTATAGAGAATTGTTTTCTCCATTTGGTGCTTGGACGCATGATTGTATCTTTGACGTTCCTTCTCACTGGAAAGATATAAAATATTTGCGATGGTAGTTGGGCTTTTTTGCTCATCATCCACCAGGATTCCTTGCGGCTTCTGTCTTAATGTCCTTTTTGATGCTCATAGTGATATAGTGCAATGCTCTTGTGCTAGTGCAAGTGCTCGGCTTTATATCTAAGATAATGAGAGTATGAAGGTTCTGCATTTGGTCTAGGCATCTGCAGTGAAATAAGTTGTCGTATCATTATTTTCCATCACTGTCATTGTCCTGATCATTTTTGTTTATTTGTTTGTTATTCTCAATAGTAAAGCCAACATCTATGCACCTAGCTCTTTTAGATGTTTAAGATGCGAATTTGTTATTTAACTTTGAAGCATCTTTTTAGCAGTTAATGTGTTTTACAAATGTATCTGCCTAAAAGGTATTTAAGTAAAGAGTTGCTTAAATGTCATTTTAACAGACGCATATAAGTTGTTACAACCAATATGCTTTTACAGGTCCATGTCCAGTGGTCAACGTGGTGAGGTGTATGAGGTGAATGGTGATCAGATTGCTGTAATTTTTGATGCTAGTGAAAAGCAAACAACGGAAGAAGAGAAAGACGAGAAACCCAAATCACAAGATGTGAAACCATCAATATACTGGATTCCTGGTATGTATTTGTCATCTGAGATTGCAATAAATTTGTGATAAATCATCTTCTTTTTTCCTTGGAAAAAAGAAAGATAAATCCATCTTCTTTCTCTTGTAGTTTCAGAATTTTCATTTTTTCCATGATGTTACATCTTTAAGCATACTGGGTTAAATTCAAAGAGGGTTTCATCTCATTTGTCTGGGACGAAGGGGGGATTAGGTAGGAAGAGGTTTTACTCAACTCAGGTAGAATCTGTAGTTTTGTAGGTTAGAGGGAAACCAAGGAAAAAGAGCTTGGCTTAGGGGTTAACTTTGAGCAAATCCTTGTGGTCTTTAAAGAGAATGCTAAAAGCCAAAAGGCAAAAAAAGTTGTTATTAATATAGGTTGATATATTTTTGTTTGTTGAGAAAGTGGAATCCAGTTATGTCAATCGATTGATCGAGTATGCCTCAAATCCCAAATAATTGAAATCTAGTCATATATATAAGAAAAAGGAATAAGAATTCTATGCAAATCAATCTAGGATTCCTAATTCTTGTCAATTAAGTAACTATTCTCCGTGTCCAAAAAAGAATTGTACTATTACTATTTGGAAAATCAACCAATTTTTTCTTTCACTAAAATTTCTTAAAACGTTTGACTTTTTTTTAGAAGAATTAACCTAAATAGCTGTCCATCCAACTGCTTAAACTAAAAATAGCCGGTGGAGGTATAATATATGTATAATTCATGTATAATATGTGTATAACCGTGTATAATCAGTGTATAATAGGGAAAGTAAATAGTGAATCCGGCCGATTATTTCTGTAAAGATCTCCTTTTTAAACACTAAGAAAATTGTTACTGATACAGAAACAACAAAAATTGTTATTTGTAGTATTTATCTAGTGTAGTTTCTAAATATGTATATTTTATTTTAAAAAAATTCTAAGACATCAATATCTGAGTTCACGCCGAAAATGATATGAATGTTGACCCTCATATTCCCTACACTGCCATTCTTTGTGGGACAGAGGGTATGTTAAAAGAAATGAAAATAAGTTAAGTCCTAAGACAACTAGGGAACAGACACTCCTGTGGATCAATAGACCGGTGAGGTAACAAGAAGAAGCTGCGTTCTAATAGACTCGAAATGTACCTAGGAAAAAAAAAACTATAAATCAGATCACTGTAGAATGAACGATAATGTGTTGAACCGTAATTTTGCCCTCTCTGTTGCTGAATGTTATTTGAGTGTCCTTTGGTAGAATTTGCGCTGCATTCATGTATTTTTATTATCAGTTACTGAGTGATTATCTTTAAATTCTTATTCATTTACCTACTTTTTTTGGGGTTTTCTTTTTTTTTTTGGGGTTGGCTGGAGAACAAGGGGAATCTTTCAGTAGGAAAGTGTCTCAAAGATCTAACCCCCCCCCTCCCCCTCCCCCCCGGGAGGGGTAAATGGTTCAAATAATTATTGTACAATTAGCAGCATTGTAGAAGTATGCCTTCTATGCCCCTCGACTGTTGAGAACACATAGTGGTATGCCCCTCAACTAGCAGCACTCACAGAAGTATCCCTGAACTGATGATGTTGAAGTCTTGATACTATCTATATATATATACACACACACACACATACCCTTCCAAGAACCTTTTGCTTTCTCCGGACAATTATTCTGCATGTTGAAGACGGGCTTGAATTCACTTTAACTTTAGGAAAGTATTTCTTTCTCCTCAAAGTAGGGTTCGCTCCGCAGCATGAAAAGGTCGAGATGCAATGTCGATCACATTTGATGGAGCCATTCGCCCAGAGCAAAGCTTGAAGTAAGGGTACCATGGTCATGGCAAGATCAAGCATGGAAGAAGAAGTGCATTATCCTTTGACACTACATTTTAATACAGGTTCCTAGGAAGACAAGCATGCGGCAGATACAAGAGTGAATTTCAGATGGAGGTGAGCTTTGCTGGTAACATGAGAAGGTTGTGGTGGCAGCATAGGGGGCTTTAGCGCAGTGTTGACAAAAGCTCTAAAAGCGCTCTAGGTCGATTGGGGCTTTAAGCGCAAAACTTAACTAAAGTGCGGGCTTTAGTAAAAAAAAAAGGCACAACTAAGGGAAAAATAAAAATACAAATGCAATTCAAGAAAAAAGAAACAAAATCATTCCTACTGTCTTCAACAACAACTAATACACTTATTTGCCGATAATATTTATCGTTTAGTACCACTCGATTCAAGATAGAACTCATGGGCAATGAGGTGCACACTTTAGTGCCTTGCCTGCACTGAAGCACAACTTAAGCGAGGCGAAGCACCTTCCCTGAGCTTTTCTGAGCTTCAGGACTTAAGCGCGCCTTTAATGAGCTTTTGACAACACTGCTTTAGCGTAGGTTAAATCCAAGATAAACTGGGGCTATATCGGACATATTAGATTTTCGAGCAAGGTCTGATCTTGGGAGAGAAGTTAGTTGCATAGACACATAAGAATGTATTCAAAGGAAAGGAAAACTAACTGGGCTGGTTTCCATGACTAAGTTTTCTCAAAAGATTTGGATTCCCATTTGAGGCCAACCTCCCTCCCCCCTCAAAAAAGAAAATACAAACAAAAGAATATTTATCTATAATGCCAGAGGCGTTGTTTCTATGGGTCTACTAAATGCATTTGGATTTGCTCTCATATGTCCTTTCAACTAGGTTTTCTGTGATAAATTCTACTGATTTCCAAAGGTTTTATGCTTCAACGTGGTATGCCCCTGATACTTTTTTTCCCTTTTTGTGGTTGGGTAGGGGGAGAGGAGAGGGTGGATGACAAAGGGGCTAGACGGAACTCTGCAGTTTATGATTGAAAAGCTGTTTAAGTCTCAATATGTTGTTTCTTCAGTACGAAATGAGTGGCCTATTCGGCTGCTGATTGTGACTTCAGACTGGATGATCTAAAAACTGACTTTGACTTCACACTGGATGATATAAAAACTATCAGTCTCAATAGACGACAAGCAATTGCCATAAATATTATTGGGGGAGACTTTTATTTGACTTCTTGTATAACTTGTCAAAGTATTTGTTTCCGGATAGGCTATTCAACATGAAATTTGTTTGTGATAAAGAGATTATTTATATTGAGTTTCCAAATTTCAACCATAGTCTGTATATTGAGTAGTACCGTGGTATTTAATCTCTGAACGTATATGCATAATTAAAAAAATTAAGATTTTAACTGTCTCCTCTGTTCACAGCCAATGAGATTGAACACGATCTCGATGCTCAGGCTGAAGACTGCTACATTGCCATGGAGGCACTATGTGAGGTGTGATACTTAATTGATCAATAGTCTTATGTTCGTTTACCACTTTGATTTCAAGTTCAAGTTTGTCCAACTTTTTTGAGACTTCATTTAATTGTGTGCAGGTCTTGAAGTCTGCACAACCTATTATTGTATACTTTCCGGATTCTTCTTTATGGCTGTCTAGAGCTGTTTCCAAGGCAAATAGGAAAGAATTTGTCCACAAAGTGCAAGAAATGTTCGACCAATTATCAGGACCTGTTGTCCTGATCTGCGGTCGAAACAAGGTTGAAACAGGGTCAAAAGAAAAAGAGAAATTTGTAAGTCCATTATCTGACCTGTCTTATTCCTTGACTTTTTAAGGTTTTTTATTTTGCGTCTTCACTTCTTTTTTTTTCTGTCAACAGACCATGATTCTTCCCAACTTGGGCCGCCTTGCGAAGTTGGTAATTCTCGTGATCTTTAATCAAATTATATGATTGTTTGAACTTTTTAAGCAACTACTATTTGTTTTTATGGGTACATCAATATTGGCTTTAGCTGCTATGAGTTGGGTATGGAATGATGACCTTCCTAACAGATGATATTTCAGTGACTCGGGGCTGTAATCAATTTCTTACTAGTTGGTCGTGCTGTAAAATCATATCCTAGTTTGTTCTTGATATCTCATTTCAAGTGTACTGGCTTTTACTCTATCATTTATAGGTGGCTTCATCTATGGTTTCCTTGTGAATTGTTTTTTCCCCCTTATTTGTTACATTTTGTTGATATATTTTCCCAATATTTGATGCGCTAGTTTTTTTTCAATATTTTATTTTTGCAGCCTCTTTCTCTGAAGCGACTAACAGAGGGATTAAGAGCAACAAAACGTTCTGTAGATGATGATATACATAAGCTCTTCTCTAATGTTATGAGTATTCATCCTCCAAAGGTTAGTTTTTTGTGCTTTATTGCTTTATTAGTAATTTGAAATGTATTGGCTGCTGCTATAGCCGCGGGGGGGGGGGGGGGTTTAGAAACCGCATCGCCGTGTCTTATTATGTACTAATTTCGTGCCACTTAATCTTAGTAGCATTATAACCGAAAACTCTCTGCGATCGTGCTAGTTGATCAGATGATTTATTGTCTTTTTCTGTGTAATTTGGAAACAGTATTTTGTGCAATTTGTAAATTTCCCCATATGTGATCCATATATCAGGGAGCTATTTTTCTGAGTATAAATTTTTTCCTACTCAGAAATTTCCGTGCGCAGAGTAGGAGCTTAGTGCACAAGGCTGCCCTTTTTATAAATTCATTTTTACGCGATCCAGAAAGGTCTGCTGGTGTTTCAAATTTTAAGAAGGTTCCGTAGGATACATGTCTGTTGTCTTTGGTTAGTGTTTAATGATAAGACAAAAGGGAAGTCATTGAAGAACTAAGTTGCTCCGACATGGCAGTTTAGGTGCCGCACCTGTGTCGACACGACACTAGTATGGGTGTGGGTATGGGATCCGTACCGGATCTGGTCAAACAATTTTGGGTACTTTGACCACGACGGACAGAAAAATTCGAGACGAGATACAATTTGATTACCGAAATCAAAAGTAAAACTAGGGTAAATTTGAAGAAAATAGCATATCTTATCTAGAAAAATAATCTTTTACTTATCTACAACTTGAGAATAAAAAGGAAATCCACACTTTACAAGCTATACGTAAGTATTCCACAAAATTTCTCATAAATTAGAGAGATTTTTATTCTTTTTAATTATTTTTAGCCGGATCCCCGCACCCGTATCCGTACTACGATCCGTATCCCCGAATCTTAAAATTTACATCTTGAAAGATCCGACCTCTAGATCCGCACCCGTGTCCGAGCAACTTAGCTGAAGAAAAGATATATATACTCCATACCTGGAGTCCGGAAAAGAATTCTTTCTTAATAGTATGGGATTTTTCATATTGAATTTCTTCCATTATACATCCAGCTCAATAGCATAACCTTAAGATTACCAAACATCACCCATTCTATCTGGAAAAATTCCAAACAGCTCCACAATCTGTTGGCAAACAGTGCAAAACCAAGTGATTTATGCCCTCCCCTGATTTTTAATATGCAAGATTCACTCACTCCCTACAGTTACTTGATTCATAGTAGAGTAGTAGACTAACCTGTGTGACTCATCTAAAAAGCAATTTCTTTCCCTAATACGTCCAGCTCAATAACATATTCTTAACATTACCATATATCACCCACTCTATCTGGAGAAGTTCAAAACAGCTTTCCACAATCTGTTGTTGAAGTGGAAGTACAAGCAAATGATTGACGCCATCCACTACTTTTTAAGAAGCAGGATTCTGCTCACTCCCTGCATCTATTTGATTCATAGTAGACTAACATTTGCAGTTAGTTGTAGTGGAATGCGAAAATGTCTTGTCAGATACTGAAATATGTTGATGAACCCATACCTACAAATAGGCGCTTGACATGGCACGTACTATTTAGATGGTTAACTACTAACCTGTGTGACTCATCTAAAAAGCAATTTCTTTCCCTAATACGTCCAGCTCAATAACATATTCTTAACATTACCATATATCACCCACTCTATCCGGAGAAGTTCCAAACAGCTTTCCACAATCTGTTGTTGAAGTGGAAGTACAAGCAAATGATTGACGCCATCCACTACTTTTTAAGAAGCAGGATTCTGCTCACTCCCTGCATCTATTTGATTCATAGTAGACTAACATTTGCAGTTAGTTGTAGTGGAATGCGAAAATGTCTTGTCAGATACTGAAATATGTTGATGAACCCATACCTACAAATAGGCGGTTGACATGGCACGTACCATTTAGATGGTTAACTACTAAAAATTTCTTACTGTTGTTGAAGTAGTTTTTGTCTTTTTGATCATAGAGAGCTGTAATTGCTTATATTTCTGTGGTATGTTACCAGAAACAATAACAGTGCTTATAGTTTCTCATAATTGTTGTATTGTTACCAGAAAATGTCTTGTCAGATACTGAAATATGTTGATGAACCCATACCTACAAATAGGCGTTTGACATGGCACGTACTATTTAGATGGTTAAGTACTAAAAATTTCTTACTGTTGTTGAAGTAGTTTTTGTCTTTTTGATCATACAGAGCTGTAATTGCTTATATTTCTGTGGTATGTTACCAGAAACAATAACAGTGCTTATAGTTTCTCATAATTGTTGTATTGTTTTGCTATACTTTAAGGAAAGGACTCATAATTCCTAATTTACTTGTTCCTCATATTAATCAAAGATTTTTTTTTTTCCTTTTGAAACTGTGCATTAAGCCAAATGAATCATTAAGCCATGATGAAAGATGGAATGATTTTGTCACCTGAAGCTGTTTATTATGCCGATTTTTATGATTTTGGTTTGAAGATCCATTTGTTTAAAGTCATTTTTGTTCCAGTGAAATTTGAAATTCTCTTTAAAGTATACATTTTGTGTAGTTTCTAACTACAGGAAATGCAATTAAGTACTTCTTTTCCTAATTTTAGCAGTTTTAGTGTTGCGTTTATCATGTCATTTGCTTCTCATTTTTTATAAGGTGATAAGATTTCATTAATGAAGGGCATAAATACCCGTATACCAGAAGTATACCAAAAAATAGAGAAACCTCTCAAAGAAATACGGTTCTCTACGAAAGACACCCAATCTTCTATGCTTAAAGATCTCTCATGGGTGCACTAAAACCTAATATGGGAAAAGAGGCTAATCCTCAAATGTACAAGTTCTTCTCTATTCCATCAAAGCTCTCCTATTTCTCTCTCTTGAAATGGTCCACATGAGTGCAAGTAGAGCACAAACACTTCTTGCTTCCATACGCTTGACATTCGGAACACTAATAGGTTAAAACATGATTTTTCTTTGTCACAGCACTTTCTTTGTGTTGTTGTTTGATGCCTCATTGGTGAAAATAGTTTTTTCAAGTTATTCTTTTCGTACATTTGTCTTCTTAAGCATTGTATTCAGTTTGGTGGTTTCTCATCCTGCCACGGTTTTTCTGTTTACAGGAGGAAGATCTCCTTAGCACATTTAATAAACAGATTGAAGAAGACAGGAGAATTGTAATAGCTCGTAGTAACCTAAATGAATTGTACAAGGTATGGAGAAAGATATGTGCTTTTGGATGTATTCGTTTGAATTTTATTCTATTTTAGATCTTCTAAACTGATGGTTGGGTACCTCTATATGTTCATTTAGTCGCACATCTTTATCGTCTCTGTATTGGTGGTTCTTTTTGATTGGTGGAGTTGTCACTATAAATATCTATATTTCAGGTTCTGGAAGAGCATGAGCTTTCATGCATTGATTTGTTGCATGTAAATACTGATGGTGTAATTCTGACAAAGCAGAGTAAGTGTTTTGTGTGAAATCATAATATATTGTTTCTTTTAATTGAACAAATCAGAATGGAATGTTCAGCTCTCACTTGGTCATAGATATACTAATATCCGAATTCAACTTTTGTGTCTTTCTCCAGTTTTATCAAGAATGGAGATCTAGGAAGTATAGGTTACTGAGATTATATTATGGTTTCTTGGAGTTATCTCGTAAATAATACTCTATCCAGAAAAGAATGACGGGTTCAAAGTACATTGTGTCAAAGTATCTATACTTCATTGAATTCAGTATTGTCAAAGGCGAAAAGGTCTAAAAAGCGCTCTACTGGGGCTTTAAGCGCAAAGCGCAATTAAAGTGTGAGCTTTAGTAAAAAAAGCGCAATGAAGGACAGTGATAAAAATATACAAGTAATTTAAGAAAAAAGTTACAAATTCATTCATAATATTTTCCTTAACTAATGCACTTCTTTGCTGATTATATTTGTTGTTTATTACCACTCAATCAAAGATAGAAATCATTGGCAATGAGGTGCACGCCTTAGTGCCTTGCCTACCTTGAACCGCAACTTAAGCGAGGCGAAGCACCCTCCTTGAGCTTTTTTGAGCTTCAGGGCTTAAGCTTGCCTTAAATGAGCGTTTGACAACACTGATTGAATTAGGATATTGATTCCTAATTTTTTTAAAAGTAAAAATTTACATATTTGTAAAATATGTATAAAGTAGTGTTATTAAGAACCATCGTGATGCAAAGCTACAGGTTATCGCTTTATGGGTGAAGCCATGTGCTTCAAACTATGATGCGCAAAGTGATCCCAACGAGATGCGGTTGGTCCTTTGAATCTAAATTTGAGGAGTTGGATTAATATCATATTGTATATTGAATTAATTGTAATTTGATTGCTGTAGTACTAAATCCATATACGTTTGGTACTCTTTTTTTGAGAATGAATACGTTTGGTATTCTTTAAAGTCACGAATTCTACACTTAACTTCAAAGAAGTGTGCACTTAAATTCTCACTTTTCGCTTCAAGGTCATGAACCCTGTCATTTTTTTGCTTTTCGTCTTTAAAAACAATGGTAAACAGTACTGTGAAGTTCAATCATTATAATTGTAAGTATTTAAGAAATGATTAAGTCAAAATAAAATATTTAAGAAATAATTGAAAAAGTATCATTAAAGAAAAAATTGTCTGATTTCCCAAATAGTAGTAGTGTCATATAAAATGGGACGCAGTTTAAGGAGAAACCTGCATTAAAATAAAGAATGCTGTTAGTTTATATGGGAAGGTAGATCATAATTTCATAAATTTTAAGGGAAAGCTAAAAGCTTTTGCATTAATGGTCTGATCTTTGGTTTCTCTTACATCTACAGAAGCTGAAAAAGTTATTGGTTGGGCAAAAAATCATTACCTGTACACGTGCCTCCAACCATCTATTAAAGGGGATAGATTGTATCTGCCTCGTGAAAGGTAATTCTTTTTTGCTTTTCTGTACGTGTGAACGGACTTACGTTTTGCATGAGTTTGAAGTTAATTTCTGCTGTTTATCATGCGAAGCCTTGAAGCCACAATTTTGAGGTTGAAGGAGCAGGAAACAATGTCAAAAAAGCCGTCTCAGAATCTTAAGGTATTATCCCCTGCTTTAATGCTAAAAAAATATATTCAGAGTTCTAGCTTATTACCATGGATCACTTTCAAATTTGCAGAATCTTGCCAAGGATGAGTATGAGAACAACTTTGTCTCAGCAGTCGTTCCACCAGGTGAAATCGGAATCAAATTTGATGATATTGGTGCTCTTGAAGAAGTAAAGAAGGCACTGAATGAACTTGTAATCCTACCAATGTGGCGACCAGAGCTTTTCTCCCGTGGAAATCTGTTGCGGGTATTTTATCTGTCTTGCTAGTCATCCTCCTGAAAAAGAAACAAAAGAGAACGTTTTAGGTACTGCTTAGTTACCTTTTTCTTTTGATCAGCCTTGCAAGGGGATCTTACTTTTTGGGCCTCCTGGAACTGGAAAAACTCTTGTTGCTAAGGCGCTTGCAACAGAAGCAGGAGCTAATTTCATTAGTATTACTGGTTCAACCCTTACATCAAAGGTAAGTTAAGCAAATGCTCTCTCTTTATTTTCAATTCTTTTTTGTCTTGCTGGGACAATTTCCAATTATGTACTTTGTCTTGTGATTTATGTTATCATCATCATCATCATCTGAAAAGATTAAAATTATTAATTAGACCAGAGCATAACTCATATATTGACATGTTTTTATACTAAAAAGAAACAAAATATGGGTAATACGTCATGGGTGAACCCTGCCGCAGTCAAAAGCTTGGTAGTGAAGTGGAGAAGGGTAGAGGGGCCGTTCAGTATCCATCGAGTTTCAAACCGTGCGTCACTGGCCCTCGGGGATTTCTCGGTTATCGAAAAAAGAAAATTTATGGGTAATAAAGTCTCTGGTCCTCTGCAAATGTGATAGAATTAATAAAGGAAAATCTCTGCTGAAGGCAAATATTTGTCATGACAGACTGGAGCCTTACAGTTACTAGTGTTGCTGGAAAATTCAAAAAATATGACAGCCATTAACGAGCTTTAATTTTTATTATGCATGATTCACTGCTGGAACTAAGAAGTGTAAAATGAATGCCGATGTGCCCTGTTTGCTACGCATTATACACAATCTGACAACTTGTCTTGTCTCAGCATTAAGTAATACCAAGTTAACGGCCAAGCTTCCTGAACTGAAGAGACCATGTAAGAGGAAGTGTCTGTTTAGCAATTTATCAAGTTATCAGCTACCAGGGGAAGTTAGCTTTCTTAATGATAAGGAAACAAGAAGCTTCTTTTGTCCTGATTACCAATGTGTACCATGAATGTGTCTGTTTAGCAATTTTTTTGGGATTTGCCTGGGGAATGGGGATGTGGAGGAGGTAGTTGGTTGTTCATTAATTCAACTAATTGTTATTAAATCCTTATCCTATCATAGTTGGTATATTGCGTTATTAGTTAAGACTTTTATTAAAGGAAAATCCAGAGTTGCAACTACTGTATTCAGTAACCTATTTATTTTATATTTGGCATAATTCTCGTCCTTTGGTATTGACTGGCATGAAATTAGTTTGTATTGCACGAAGGAATGAGTCTTGTTTAAATTTTCTAGATTCATGAGTATTTCCATCTTTCTTCCTGTAGTTTTATTCTAAAAAGGCTGAAAAGGATTCTTAATGGACTTAAACGTTGTTTGCAGGAACAATTAGTCTTACTTTGCATTTTTTATGATAGAATGCTGTTGTGAGTGGAGCTGTGTTTTTAATCATGTTGACATCAGAAAAGTTCTTGTTACCGACTATTAAAACAAAATAAAACAGTATTCATGTTGTCAATCTACCTCTTCTGCCTCTCAAGGGTGTGTTTTGCGTCTCTTTTCGATGTTTTCACTGTCTTATTTCTGGAAAGCTTGATTGCTTCCTCTTAAACTTTATTTAACTATTTTATATTTTACCTCCTTTCTCCTTTTGCAGTGGTTTGGAGACGCTGAAAAGCTTACCAAGGCACTCTTCTCATTTGCCAGTAAGCTGGCTCCTGTAATAATTTTTGTTGATGAGGTAAAAACCCCTTTTCATGTGATGCCACTTTTTCTCATTATGCTTAAACATCTTATCATAAACTCCTTGTGTTTGTCTCACTTTCTTGACAAAATTCTACTGTGCTTAATCCATATTAGTTCCATGTGTCAGCATTAAGTGTCTAATGCATTTGGAACGGTAATTACCCGCTAACTGCCTCTAATTATGGGAGCAGTGGACTCACATTTGATTATTTATAGTTCATTACATGAAGGTTTAATGGTGAACATTTCTTATTTGGATATGGTGAGACCAGTTAGATCAATATAAATATCACTTGGTCAGCTTTCCCTTCTGTTAGTTTTGGTACCAAATTACCTCAATATATTCATGTGTAGAGGTACAATTTTATAGCACAGAGAAAGAAACAACTAGGAAACAATCAAGGCATGATTTCAGCTTAACAGATTCCTAAAAATACTTAACAACCTAGCAGATCGGATTTTATTTAGATCCTACAAAGCATAATCAAATATTCACAAATCAACACTTCTCTTCAAGTTGGCATGTAAATATCTGTCATGCCTAACTTGCTTACAAGAAATTCAAATTTTGTAAACAAGCCTTTTGTGAAAATATCCACAATTTGCTGATTTGTTGGGGCGAAAGGCATGCAGATACTTCCTTCTTCAGTCTCTTCTTTTATGAAGTGCCTATCCACTTCAACATACTTTGTTCTATCATGTTGAACTGGATTGTGAGCAATGCCTATGGCGGCCTTGTTGTCACAGTATAACTTCATTGGTAGAGCAATTGCCATTTTTAGTTCTTCCATCATCTTCTTGAGCCAAATCATCTCATATATCCCCTGGGCTATAGATCGATATTCAGCTTCTGCACTGCTACGGGCTACGGCATTCAGCTTTTTACTCCTCCAATTCATGAGATTTCCCCAGATGAATGTACAATATCCAGAAGGAGACCTCCTGTCAGTAGTAGAACCTGCCCAGTCCGCATCCGTAAAGCTTTCTATGCCCCTTTGTTGATTTTTCCTGAAAAGCAACCCTAACTTTTCAGATATCTTGGAATCCTGTAGACTGCTTCTTGGTGCCCTTCCATCGGAGAGTGCATAAATTGACCGACTAAGCTTACTGCAAAAGCTATATCAGGCCGCGTGTGTGACAAGTAAATCAACTTCCCCACTAGTCTCTGATATTGACTTTTGTCAATTGAATTTCCTTCTTTGTTTCCGAATTATATTTTTGGATCAATAGGTGTCACAGCTGGACGACAACCACTCATCCCTGTCTCTTTTAGAAGATTTAGCACATACTTCGTTTGTGAGACCATAATGCCGTCTTTTGATCTCGCCACTTCCATTCCAAGAAAAAATTTCAACTGGCCCAAATCTTTGATCTCGAACTCCGATGCCAACTGATATTTTAAATTCTTCATTTTCAACAAGTCATTTCCTGTAAGTATAATATCATCGATGTACACTTATCAAGATAGTTGTCTTCTAAGTTGCTCGGACTCGAGTGCAGGTGTCTGACACGGGTGCGGATCTAGAGGTCGGATCCTTCATGATCTAAATTTTAAGATTCGGGGGTGCGGATCCAGGTATGGATACAGGTGCGGGGTTCGGCTTAAATAATTTAAATATTTAAAAATAGAGTTATAAAAATATGTCTAAATTATGAGACATTATGTGAAAAACTCACAAGGTATTCCGAGAAGGAGAAATTGAACAAGAGGAGAATCCGAGATGGAGATAAAAGGAAAAGGACTGACATAGAAATTTTTATATACAAGGTATTCCATTTTCTTCAATATCACCCTAGCTTTTGTTTTGTTTTCAAAAATCATTGTATGTGTCCCGAATTTCTCCGTCGATTTTGGTCAAAGTACCCAAAATCAGTTGACCAGATGTGGTACGGATCCCATACCTACACCCACATCGTGTCGACACGGGTACGGCACTAAAAGTGCAGAGTCCGTGCAACTTAGGTTGTCTTTCCCTCAAGTGAATGTCGAATGAATATAGTATAATTTGCTTGCCCTTGAGTGTACCCTTGTTTTCTCACAAACCTCTCAAACCTCTCAAACCAAGCTCTTGGAGATTGCTTGAGCCAGTAGAGAGATTTTTTGCACACTCTAGTTCCATACCTTTCTTCAAAACCCGGAGGAGGATCTATGACTTCTTCTTCAAGTTTTCCATTCAAGAATGCATTCTTCACTTGTAGTTGTTGAAGGGGCCAATCAAGGTTGGCAGCAATGGTTAGAAGGACCCTAATTGAATTCAGCTTGGCTGCGAATGTCTCGAGATAGTCAATCCCATAGGTTTGAGTGAACCCTTTTGCTACCCCACTTGCAGCCCACTATTTTCTTCCACGTGGTAGTTCTACCATTTCCCAGGTTTCATTTCTATCAAGAGCGTTCATCTCCTCTTGAATTGCCTCCTTCCACTAGGGAATATTCAAAGCATCCAGCACATTTCTCGGTATGTCCATTCCTGATAACTAAGAAAGAAACGCTATATAGGAAAGGGGACAAGTTTCTATATGACCTAAAATTTGACATGGGATGCTTGGTGACTTTTCTTACCCTTTTACGTTTGGTAATCGGAAGGTGAAGGTCTAAATAAACAAGGGGTAAAGCAGTGTTAGGTTTTGTAGAATTTTCAGTGAGATCTTACGGGGGGACTTTTTTTTTTTTTTTTTTCTTCTGTTTTTTTTATAACCGTGGTGTCTGGGCCAGCTTGCGTGTACCTTAACCAATTCCACATGGTAACTGCCACCTCCTACCAACAAGTAGTAGATAACTCTATCCACCAAGGCTTGGATAGATTGGAAGAAATCAGCTAGTGTTTTTTTTGCCTCCACTGGGATTACCTCATGGTTCTTACTCACTTCATTGACCACTAGGCCACACCCTTGGGTGCGACGTTTGGTTCTGTTGAGAGTCTTTAATCTCTTTTTCTTGGTCCCAATTTCTCCTCGAGTAAACCTGTAATTCCTTTGTTCCATGTCCTTTCTTCTACTTCTCCAAAATTTCTTCTGCCTTTACTCAAAAACATTTTTTTTCTTTCTAAAAGCTTGGCCAAACACTTCAACTTTGAAAAAAAAATACTTTTTTTTGAAAAAAAAGTGCTTTTGGCGAAGCTTGGCCAAACAAGCTATTATTTATGTAAGCGGTGTTTGGGAGATGTTGAAACTGAGGAGAGGACAAACATTGTTTTCATCAAGTAGCCTATGTTTTTTTTTTTTTTGAGAAGGTATCATTTTTTATGTATATATTGGCTGTACCAAAGTTCCTCTTAGTGCGGGGCTTTATCTACTGGTTATTATTTTTGGTTTTCATCTATTTTCTGGTTCTGGTGATGCTGTTATTTTTTTCTATGGTTTTTATTGATGGTACTGATATATTGCCTCTTTTCGTCTTTTTTTCGTCTTCTTGAGTCGAGGGTCTATCGGACACAACTTCTTTACTCCCTCGGGGTAGGGGTAAGGTTTGCGTACACACTACCCTCCCCAGACTCCACTAGTGGGATTTCACTGGGTCGTTGTTGTTGTTGTTGTTGTATATTGACTGTACCAAAGGGAGCAAGGTCACGCAAATTTACAAAACAAATATAGGAAGATCTGATAATTTCTTTTTTTTTGATAAGGTAAAAGTTTTATTAACAAGGTACCAAAGGTGGTACAAAATGTTACAAAGAGCACCTTAGAAACCCTCCTAGTAAATCCAGGAAATAAAATACATCAACAATGAATTTCTACATCAACATCTGATAATTTCTACTATACTACAAGGCCCCTAAGACCTTCAACAATGGATTCTGGATCTTCCAAATACTCTTGTTTACACCGAAAATCGAAAAGGACTAAATATTACATTTTTAGTTTCTAGATGGAGCATCTTCTGTCTTCCAAACATCTTTGGTTTCTCTCTGACCAAACTGTCCACCAAATACAAGTTGGGACAATCTTTCATCTTTCTTTCTGGCGGGGGAAGGTACTATATTTGCTCCGACATCTTAGAATATCAATTATATCCGTAGGCATTACCCACTTTATCAGATTAATGAAAATCCTCCATATTTGCTCAGTAATCGTCTAACGCAAAAATAAAATGATTGAATTGTCTCAGCCTCTTCACACATAGTAGCCTATTGACTTTTGTTCTTTCTAAATCTGAAACAAGAGTTAAAATAACTTATTAGTAATAACTATTGTTGGTCTTTCTATAAGAATTTATTGCTTTGTGCATCAGAGGAACCCCAATGATGATTTGTATGCACTGGTATTTTTTTTTTGAGAGCACTTCAAAGATGTAATAAGAAGGTTTGGCGACTTCACCCACCTTGTTTAAGTGTTGATCTTTTTCAAGGTTTACGGTGTGTTTGGATCGTATGGATCCTCCATTTTGCCTTAACATATCCATGTCGAATAGGTGGGTTAATCATGTGGATACCTCGTACTGGCGCTTCAAAATACACTCAAAATTAGGGAAAAACTTGGTGTACTCTTATTGGAGTACAAACACCTGAACCAGATACATACCCCTAAACGAATCCCTGTAACATAGGTTTGAATTAAAATATTGCAATTTACTTTTCAATTTTCATTGTGTATGAGATGGGGGGCCTGATAGAGGAGAATGGATATAGAAGATACGTGTAGCCTATCCCGACTAGTTTAGATGAAGGCATAGTTGATTAATTGGTTTGATATACTTTTTATTTTAGCTTTGTCAATTTACATTTTTGTGAAGGCGTCCTCCGAGTAAAATCTGATATTACTCGGACCCCGCGCATAGCAGGAGCTTAGCGCATCGGCTGTGAAGGCGTCCTCCGAATAAAATCTGATATTCAAGTTGTCTCCGGGAAGAATTTAGATATTCAAAAACATCATCTAACTCTTTATCATGGATTCATATTTGATGACATGCATTGAAGTCTTAAATAATGCAACATTTTTATATCTAAAAACAAGAAGTACCTTTTGAGGCATTAATAATATGGATCAAATGTCATTCATAGCTTTGAAGGGGAAAGGATGACAGGTCAACAAGTTGGGAGAATGTGTAATATCTTAGATAGTCAATTTTTTTTTTTGTGATAACGATGCTGATTGAGTAAGCTTGCACGTACATCTTCAGGTACCTGCTAGCTCCCACCAACAGAGGTACCGAAAATTTCCTACCAAGGCTTAGTTAAATAGGGAGAAGTTACCTAATGTTTTTGTCTTATTGGGATTTGAATCTTGGTCTTCAAGGTTTTTGCATCACCTCATTAACCACTAGACTACACCTTTAGGTGCGACATAATAAGCGAAATTGGTCTTCAATCTTTCTGCATATCTTCTAGAGAAGTCTTCGAATGGAAAAATGGATCACACCATGTCGAATCTGCAATCGACTGTTCCTCATTGATTACTTACCATTTCAAAACATCAACTGTTTCTCATTGCACCACGAGTAGGTAGGGGTGCAAATGGGTTGTTTGGGCTGAATCTTGGCTAGTCAAAATACGTTGAATCAATGAATGGGTCATGCCCGGTCCTGCCTAAAGGTTACTTGGGCGGAGAAGATCTAGGTCAAGGTGGGCTAAACAATGGGTCATAGCCCAAAAAACGTAACTCTTACAAAGTTTTAATTTCTTTGTTTATTTTGTTTCTTTAATTGCCGGACATAACTAATAAAACCTTTTTTTCTTTATTATGGTTATATGTAACAAATCAAACAAAAAACATTATTTTTTAGTATTTTGACAAGGTTTCTCTCATGGGCCAATTTGAGTAATTTAAAACGAGTATAGCCCAATAAGTTTTACATTTAGAATAGCCAAATTGCTTTTAATAAGTGTTCTCTTTTAATTTTACTTTTTAACTTTTTCCAATTTTACTTTTGCATTTCTCAACGCTGTATACCTATTACTCATGTACTTTAAGTGCTTTTTATTTTTATTTTTACACCACCTTATATGCACTGTTGTGTATGTACATTAATTATACAAGTATATACAGTAGGTATACATTGTTATACAGTAAATATAAAAATCCAAGCTCTTTTCTACCATTATGCACAACATAACCGTGTAAATTATACACATATATGGACAAAGCATATGCATATACATTTATATAAAAATCATATACATATATACAAAGTATATACACATCATAAATCACCTCATTTACTCCCTTTAAAATATTAACTGAATTAAACATGTAGCTTAGTTAACAACTAGTTAGATCATTCAACTACTCTTCTTCGATTAATCAACAACTAATCAAGACAACATTGAACTAAACTAAGGAGCATGGCAATCAACACAAAGCACTTGAATTATCAACTATTTAGCTGACAAATATTAAGGGTTTAACAATAACCAAATGAGGTTCGTAAACCACAGAGCGCGAACCCCGATATCAAATAACCAACAGAATATCCAAAGGCAACCACCGGACTTTGGGCGTTGTGTTGCGTTCATTCACTATGTCGAAATTCGGCTCTTCATGTTCAGTTACTTGAGACAGCAAGGCTGGAGCTTTAAGGCGGTTTCTAGTGACTCGCCGGAAAAACTGATTGCCGGAGAGTCATATTGAAACCGATGCCAAATGATAGATCCGTCCAAGATCTATCCATTTATGTAGGTTTTGTGTTGTAGAGATGAGTGTAGATTCACGAATTTGAGAAAAAGAAACTAGGGATTTCGGATATTCTGAAATTCGTCGAGATGGAGTGAGTTTTGAAGGTTTTGGGTTATGGATCTTGGTAGAGGAGAAAGAGACGACTCCCTTGTGCGGCCGACGACGGCAATTTCCGGCTAGCGGAGATAGGGCGGAAGGCGGTTGTTACGTGGTGGTCTGTGGCGGCGGCTATTCCCGACTGCTGCACAAGGGAGAGAAAATGAGTAAATGAGCTAACTAAAATGAGAGGAGAGAAGGGAATAGGGCATGATGATAGTCACGTGGGAGAAGTAGGGACTAGGGTTTTACAAAAACCTGGCTAAGTGGACTAAAACGAGTAATAAAGTAGCAACTGGCCAAAATTGGCAAATAGATAGCTAGGGATTGAGCCATAAATATCGCTATATTTAGCTCAAATCAGCCCAACTTTTAAATGGGCTGATTAGGCAGGTCAAAAGAGGCTAAGTAAATAAATGTGAGGGTCATTAACTCGCCCAAACTTGGCAGAATGGCAGGTAGTCTTTTCATTGGCACGTTTTGCCATGCCTACCAGTAGGTATCTGCTAATAATTTTACCAATATTAGCCAACACTCCGGCCAGTCAAGAACTCCCATGTCTAGAAGATGAAGGTGGCAGAAATGAGGATGTTGAGATGGATGTGCGGGCATACCAGATTAGATAGAATTAAGAACATGTGAAGAGGAGAGACACAGATGCCCCAGTGAGGAGGTGTGAGAGGTTGGTCTTGGAGGGCTGAAGGAGAGGTAGAGGTAAACTGAAGAAGTATTGAGGAGAGGTGATTAGGCAAGACATGACGATGCTCCAACTTACAGAGGACATGACCCTGGATAGGAATGTGTGAATGTTGAGAATTAAGGCAGAGGGTAGGTAGCCAAGCGCTGTCCTTGTTCGTTCCAGTAGTTGTAGTGCATTACTTAGTGTTAGTCTTGTATTTCTTGTTATTATATTTCTGGTATTGCTTTTTTTTTTCGCTTCGATTTTTTGATTGCAGTACTTAATGTTAGTCTTGTATGTTCGCTTCGGTTTTCTGATTGGTTTGCTTTTTGTTGCTCTTTCATTTTTTCTTTCCTGAGCCAAGGGTCTACCGGAAACAACCTCTCTACCTTCTTAAAGGTAGGACTAAGGTCTGCGTACACACTACCCTCCCGAGACCCCATTTGTGAGATTACACTGGAATTTTTTTTTTTTTTTTTGTTGTTGTTGTATTAGCCAACACTCCACATCTCCACATTCGATAGATTGTTTGTGTTTTGACATGTAGCCTTAAATTGTCATGTTTTGATGCCCACAAGTTGTTAATTGTGGGCTAGTTTTGTCACGCCTACCGGTAGGTATCTGCTAATAATTTTACCTATATTAGCCAACACTCCACATCTCCACATTCAATAGATTGTTTTCTTTTGACGACATGTAGCCTTAAATTGAGATGCTTTGATGCCCACAAGTTGTTAACTATGGACAAAACAACTTGGAAATTTGAAGATGTCAGCCAATTTGTTTACATTTAAGTTTTGTAAGATTGCGATTGAGAATCTCATCTTTGTTAATCTCCTTAAAATCATTATTCAATCCATGTTATGCACATACGTACTATCTTCAGTGGGTCCCTTGTTTAGCAACAGTTCCCCTCCCCGCCACCACAAAAGAACTCCAAACTGTTAGACACTCAAGGCCATGATTTTGTTACCCGTTGCGGAAGAACTGTAATATCAAACTTAGGATGCATATTGGCATTCAGATAAACTAATGTAGTTGCTTAACTGATTCCTTCTGGAAAGTAGAGCTGTAGGTACCTTGATTATCTTGTTAAGGATAAAACTTAATATACATCCTTCTAATAAATTCTATTTCACTTTAGAACACTGTCATGTGATTGTGGAGATGTTAGTTAATGAAACAGTTTCCATAAATATATACCTCTTGAAATGCGAGATAGAAGTACTTTAAATAAAGCAAGTACATGGCGAGATAGGTTCCCTTGTGGTTTACGATATTACGCTTATGGCTTCATAGCACTGGCTTCCCTTATTCTGATTTTCTAGTAACACTTCTTTTAACCTATTTATCATCAATGTAAAAGAATTATGATCTGACTATTTTACCCTTTTTTATCTATTCTTTGTTAAAAAACACATCTTTAAAAACAATTGTTAAGCTGGAACCTAGGCATGAATTGTCATGAGGTATGAAAGCAGGTGTGGCCGTGTGGGCTTGATAATTTATGCGTGAAATTGATGGAAAATTAGAAATCTGAGGCTCCTTTAACAAGATCACAGTGATACTTCTCCTATTAGCAATATTTTCATATCCCAGCAACCCCGTTGGTGAATAAGAAAATGGGTTTACAGAAGTTTACTATTTCAGGGACGTTGCTGGAGTCCTGTCGATGGGTGATTAGGATGATAATTCACATTTATTGCCGCCTTCCCTTTCTTGAGGTGTAACTCATCACGGGCAGAGGATTCTTCTTCCTTTGTAAGGCTCAACGAGCTAGGTCTAATAGTGATATAGTTATGGAGGAGCAAGTTACTTGAGAATTTGAGCCGAGGGTCTATCGGATACATCCTCTCTATCTGTGCGAGGTAGGGGTAATGTCTGCATGCACATTACCCTCCCCACACTGTGAGAATATACTGGGTATATTGTTGTTGTTGTTGTTGTTGTTGTTGTTGTTGTAAGTGTTAGATAGTTATGTATTATGTATATAAGTAGTCTAGTCCCACATTGGAATAGGAGTAATATGTACTATGTAGAGTATAGCTATAAATAGGACTTATTATATTATATTGTAAAGTGATATCAATAATATATTTTCCCCGTGCTTTCTCACAGTAAGTACATGGCGGGAAAATTTAATCTTTGCATAGCATTAATGCTCATCTGAAGCAGTTAGTCAGCATCCTTCTTCCTGTCTTAAAACTGAGATCATGTTTCTCAGCACAAGATGTTTTAGGTGTGTTTTCTTCATCTGTTAATTGTGTTGCATCAAAACAGGTTGACAGCTTACTTGGTGCTCGTGGTGGTTCGTTTGAGCACGAGGCAACCAGAAGAATGCGGAATGAGTTTATGGCTGCATGGGATGGCTTGAGATCAAAGGAGAACCAGAAGATCCTTATACTTGGTGCAACAAATCGTCCCTTTGACCTTGATGATGCTGTTATTCGCCGTTTACCTAGGAGGTATCATTCTGTTATTTTTTACTAAATGGTACTCTATAATTCCTAACCCGACTTTATATGCTTCCTCATTAATCTGGTGCATCACTAATACCAGATGCATATAGTATGGTTCCGTTTCCAATAATGGGATATAAACAGGATAAAAACATATATCGGCTTAGATGTAAAGCTGCTGATAAGTATGTGGTTATTTTTTAGGATATATGTAGACCTACCAGATGCAGCAAATCGCGCAAAGATACTAAAGATAATTCTTGCTCGGGAAAATTTGGAGGCAGATTTCCCGTATGAGAATCTTGCAAATGCAACTGAAGGTTATTCTGGTAGTGATTTGAAGGTAATTGATTACCATGTCAAACTTTTTATATGCTGGCATGTTTTTTATTTGTAACTTGTTCATCACCAATTTTTTCTTTACTCTGGCATCATCTGCAGAACCTGTGCATTGCGGCAGCTTATAGACCTGTTCAAGAAATACTAGAAGAGGAGAAGGAGGTAAGTCCCATTTGTAATTGGTCATTGCTGTGATTATATCTAGCAATTTTTCAAGGACTGACATGTCCTTTGTCTTGGGTAAGTTGGCCCATATTAGGATACCCAAGTATGAGTCTTATGATGCGGCACGAAAGGTACTATAGTTGTGGTTGGTCTTAGATTGTTGTTTATTATTTCCTCCTTTTTCAAACCTTCAACTATGGTCTCTCATAGTGGTTTCAGAAAGGTTCCTCCAAATATTTACCTGTTTTACGGTGAATGTTTTGCTCAACTTTGACGATTAAATCATGTTATGTATAGAGAGAGAGAGTACATTGTTATGTTTTTCCAGACCACGTAGCTACTCATGCAGTTTAGTGTTCTCATCCTGCGTGGACTCGAAGGAATTACCTTGAAGTAAAAAAGGTTCAACATTGACTTTGTTTTAAAATGGATGATTAAGCTTGGGCTAGCATATTTTAGGTGGCTATCCCACGTGGCGTTTTATTCTCCTTTATATGTGTTGAATCAAAGACTTTCTTTTTCTAAATGGAACTTTTCCACGGAGATTTATTCTGCCATTTACTTTGTCAATCAATGATGATAAATTGTTGTTAATACCTTTATTTCTTTTCTCAGGTTGAATCACTGGGAGGTAGAAAAGATGGAATTCCAGTGTTACGACCGCTCAGTGTAGACGATTTTATTGAGTCAAAAGCAAAGGTAAATTATCTTAAACTGGAAATTCTAATTGAAGGGCCTGAAATTTATGTAAAGGTAGATGTCGGGTATGTTCTCTCTATAAAGCAGGAGGAAGTATCAATGTTGTGTGCAAAGTGTTATCAACAGATATTGCTTAGCAATACATGCTGCAAGCATTGTATATGCTGATCTTAACTATTGGTTTGTAAAGTGACGACAAGATCATGAAGCTTTCTGTTAAGTTTTTCTATAACTGTTTCATGTTCTCAATACTCAGGTGGGGCCATCAGTCGCATATGATGCAGCGAGCATGAATGAGCTGAGAAAATGGAATGATCAGTACGGTGAAGGTGGAAGCAGGAGAAAGTCTCCATTTGGCTTTTGAATCTTATATTAACCGACGGAGGAGGTAGTTGGAGACTCCACAATTTGGCTCGTCACTCTGAATTAACAGATTACGTTGTCGTTAGAATTGTTTAGGTAGAACCATGAATGTGTAATTCTTTTAGCAGGTGTTTTTTTTGTTTTTTTTGTTTTACGGCAAATTCCAATGAGTGGCTTTTGCTGCATAAGGTTGGTTAAGTCATGTAGTACCAAAGCAGGCAGAGATAGGTTAGGAACAGAGCCATAGAAGATACAGGCTTTAGAATGCCAATGTGTATTTAACAAAAAGTTCAATTTTGTAATTCTTCCTCTATTATAAGGGGAAAAATTGAAATGCCAAAGGTCGTAAATGATATTTTTCTGCTTTTGAATTTTAAGAAACCGCTGTTTTGAGTTTGCTAGATGAATCTTGGAAATGTGTCAAATAAATAGGGAGTACCAATTTGAGCAAACCTTTTAAGATCATATTCTTAAATTCTAAAAAGAAAAGAAACATAATATTCTTAAACTCTTTCTTCCTTTCACGGAGTTTCGGAATATTTATAGCGTTCACCTTGGAGGAATTATGTACGAAAGAGGTCTAAAAAGGAATTTGCTTTATAATTTGTTCTTGTGCCTTGATCAGGCTAACCTAGAGCTGTCCGGTTTCCTTGAGGGGACTGGGGCTAAGGGGAATTAAGGGTACGGGGTAAGGAGATTTTTTAGGGGTACAATATCGGTACCACTACCGATACTGGGTGGGGGAGGGTACTTAAGGGGTGATAAAGGTACTTAGAGGCATTTTTAAATTAAAATTTTAAAAAATTATCATATTTAAATACACACTTTAAGGGATGAAAACAATTCAAGGTTATGAGTGCCTTTTATTTTATTTAATGCAATGTAATACAAGTTACAAGTATATATATGTATTTCAATAAATAAAATTGCATATTTCTCTTAAAAGATTTACATAATTTTTCAATAACTTTTTGTGGTTCTTCGCTTAAAATTGATAGCACTTATTCTTCTGCGTCTCCGCCGTCTTCGCTAGATAGTATTTCATTATAGGCATCGTCGTCTTCTTGAATTATTTCTAGAAGATCAAAGTTTCTTCTCTCCGCTTTAGTCCAATCTCTAAATAAAATAGTAGTTTCTAAGGTGTCTTCTGCCAACGAGTGTCTGTGGTCTCCAATTTGAAATCGTGTTGCACTGAAAGCGCTTTCTGAAGCTACTGATGAAGCTTGAACAGTTAACACATCTCGTGCCACTCTTGAAAGAATCAGAAATGTTTGTTCGTTCATTCTCCAATATTTCAGCAAGTCTTTATTTACTTCGTTATCGGTAATACCAATAAATCCTCTTTATTCCTTGTGATTCAACCACGGCATCTGCAAGTAAATATATATCAAGCTCGTTAATTTGTGAAGATTGTGATTGGCTAATCATTTGCTGAATAGCACCAAAAGGTCTATGTGTAGCATTCTTTTTAAGAGGTTGTGATGATGTAGAAGAAAAGACACCACTAGTTGGTGCAACAAAGTTCATTAGTCTTTAATGGTCATACAAAACTTTAATATTTGATTGAACACTAAGAAAACAAGTAGCAAGAGATGATGGTCTTTGTGTTGCTTCAATTTTTAAATTAATTTAAATCGTTTCGGAAATATTTGTCGTTTATTCTCCAATATTTCAGCAAGTCTTCATTTGCTTCATCATCAGTATTCCTGCGAGTAAATAAACATAAAGCTCATTAATTTGTGAAGATTGCGATTGGCTACTCATTTCCTGAATAGCACCAAAAGGTCTACGTGTAGTAGTCTTTTTAAGAGGTTGCGATGATAAAGAAGAAAAGGCACTAGTTGGTGCAACAGAGTTCATGAGTCTTTGGAAATGGTCATATACAACATTAGTATTTAGATGAACACTAAGGAAATAAGTAACATGAGATGGTCTATATGTTGCTTCAATTTCTAAAGTACTGTAAATCGTTTCAGTAAGTTTTTGTGCACCAAAAACTTTGATTTGAGGATGTAATACATCAGCAATAACGTATATAATAGGAATAGAAAAATATATTTTTAAAAATTTTCAATTATTATTTGAACAACATCTTTATATTATTCTTTTTGTTTATATACAAAAAATAATATCGAAATTTCAGCTATATAAATTAACATGCTAGAAATAGTTAGATAATATATCCCAAAAAATTCTTAGTAGCATAGAAATTTTTTTCTAAAAATTGAATAAGATGAAAAATGGTATCCCAATCATCATATGTTATCATATCTTGAATAGCAAAAACATATGCATTAAATATGTTGGTAATAGACAATCAATATTTATAAGCAACAGACAAGATATCATATACTGAATTCCATCTAGTTGCAACAATAGACAAAATATCATATACTGAATTCCATCCAGTTGCAACTTCTTTAGCAATTTTTCTAAAGGGTAATTCGCAAGATTCACAATGCGTCCTAATTCTCTACATTTAGTAGGTATTTGAGAGCGAAAAACATAACCAATTGCAAATCGAATTTTGTCGAGAGTAGCGGCAAACAAAAAAGTCCATCTTGAACAACCAAATTATAAATATGACATGCACATCTAATATGAAATAATTTCGTGAAAGGTGGAGTTAATCTAGTTTTCAAAACTCCTACAACAGAGGTCTTACTAGAAGCATTATCTAAAGTAACTATAGTAATTTTGTTAGAAATTTTATAAAAATCATATTATTTTTTTAATTTGTTTAGAAATCAAAATATTAATGTGTCGGTCATCAACCAATTTATAACCAATAATGCATTTTTGCATAGCCTAGTTGTTATCTATCCAATGGCATATAACTGTTAAGTAATCATAACCATTAACACTACGACCTATGTCTGAAATGATAGAAACTCTATAGTCTAGGTAGAAAAATAAACAACATAAATATTGTTAATATTCACGTTGAAATTTAAAATTATTATTTCTAACAATTGTTCTAGGAAAACCTTGAAAAACAGGATTGTATGTTTCTTATAAGTAACGAATAAACTCGTCAGAAGACGAAAAATTAAAAGGCAAACCCTCTACAACAACCATTTTTTCTATATTTTCCTGTCCTTTTTTGCGTCATAATGGAGAAGACCTCCCGTCACAGGATTAAGTTGTGGTTGTACAGTATAATAACCATGCCCGAATTGTGTAGGATTTATTCCAGAATGGGGACCCCTTCCCTAGCAAGCCAAATAACTTTGCGATGAATTTCCATATGCTTCTTTAGACCTCTTGTTCTACCATGATCAGATTTAGTTTTAGAAGATAGCCGTCGTTGACAAATTTTAAAAACAGCTTTTCTATTAACCTTATCCTACACAAACCATTACAAAAAAATTGATCTTTTTTTACGTTCAACTAGTATATCTAGAGGGAGGTAACAGAGCATCATCTCCACACTAAGATTGACTCTGAGTTGGAGCTGTAACAACAAGACTAGTTGGTATTTCATCTAAGTTATCATTCTCTTCTCCTTCATCCTCACTCAAAATTTCATAATCACCATATTGTGCTAGTGCTTCATGATCTAGTGATTGATAATTAACACTAATATCATGATAGACAAGTGTTTCATCTACATGAGTGAAGTCATCAATAGGATTAGAATTACTAGAACTAGCATTATCCTTAATCAATTTAGTAAATATATTTTTTACTAGTTTAGGAACCATTTCTAATACTCCATCCGTTTCAAATTAGATGAGGTACTTTCCTTTTTGGTATGTTTCAAAATAAATGACACATTTCTAAATTTGGAAATAATTTAACTTTAAACTCTTCATTTTACCCATTTTACCCTTAATGAAAAGCTTTTATAACCACACAAAGTGTCATGCCCCACAAAGCTTTTACCCCTTTAGCTTTTAAAACTACAAGTTTTAAAAGTCTTCTTATTTTTTTTTAAACTTCGTGTCGAGTCAAACTACCTCATCTAAATTGAAACGGAGGGAGTAATAAATAATTAAAATAAAAATAAATAGCACACAAGTATAACAAAAAATAAGTGCGAAAATTAATAAAAGTTAGAACGAATGTACCAAATGCTGACGTGTAATTGATGTTGATGAAGCTCCAACTAGTAGTGTAGTGCCAAGAAAAAATACGTCGTCATATACTTGATGTTGATGCTTGAAAAATTATACTAAAATAATAGAGTGCTAGAACGTTAAGTGCAACTAGAGATAGAGAGAGATAGAGAATTGGAGAAATAAAAGAGTTTTGTGTGATAAATAAAAGAATGAAATGAGGTATTTATAGTTTTAAACTTAGGACCAAAATATAATTTAACAAACTTAGGGATTAAAAAGTAATCGTCTATTTTTTGGCTGTTGGTAATGGCTATTATTAAAAAAGTAATCGTCGGCTAATGGCCAAAAAATGACTAGATTAAAGTAAAAGTTAAGGGTATCAGTTCGGTACCGAATCGATACCAGTTTGGTACTTTAAGGGTACCAACCAGATCGGTGCTAACAGTACTTTGACCGGTCCCCTCCCACTCCCCTACCTCTAAGCCCCAATCCCTTACCCCTAACCCCCAACCGGACTTGGACGGAGAGGCAGCGGTACCGATACGAACCAGACCGGTTCCGAGTAATTCTCCCCTTAGACAGCCCTAGGCTAACCTCACAATTTCGTGTGGAATCTCCAATTGTTTTTTATCGAGTTCCATATCTTTAAGATATAAAGATATTCTGAGGAGCATGGAAAAACAACTCAAAATTCAAATAAATCATAAGAATATTTACAGAGCGTAACAAGAAATCTTGTTTTCAATTTTCGTCAATCAAATTGTATATGATGAAAGCAAATGCTTTTTCTTTTGAAATTTCTTAATTCTTTCCCAGTTTACCTAGTGATAATTTTTCACCAATGGTAAAGCAGATCAAGTGCATATGGACTATTGAGTTAAAATAACACAATTTCTAAACCAAACTCATTCAAAACAATAACAACAACAATAACATACCCAGTATATTCTCACATGTGGGGTCTGGGAAGGGTAGTGTATACGCAAGCCTTACCCCTACCTAGTGAAGGTAGGGAGACTGTTTCCAATAGACCCTCGACTCAGAAAAGTAGGGAGAAGAAGAAGAATAAGTAGAAGTAGAGGGAGAAAAAGAAGAAGAAAAAGAAAGAAAGAGAGGGGAGAAAAGAATAATAGTACCAAAATAGTAACAACAGGAGAATACTGAAATAAACTAAACAACATGATGTAATATAAATTTGAGAACTAGGAAAGTACATGCGTGCTACTAGTACTACTGGTAAGAAAGTGGGAAGCTCTCAACTACTTGCTAACCTTCAACCTCCACACCCTCCTATCAAGGGTCATGTCCTTAGTGAGCTGAAGGCACGCCATGTCCTGCCTAATCACCTCTCCCCAGTACTTCTTAGGTCTGCCTCGACCTCTTCTCAAACTCGCCATGGCCAACCTCTCACACCTCCTAACAGGAGCGTCAATACTTCTCTTCTTAACATGTCCGAACCATCTCAGTCTTGACTCCCGCATCTTGCCCTCCACGGAGTTCACTCTCACTGTGTCCCGAATAACTTTATTCCTAATCTTATCCCTCCTGGTACACCCACACATCTATCTCAACATCCTCATTTCTGCTACTTTAATCTTCTGCACATGGAAGCTCTTGACTGGCCAACACTCTGTTTCATACATCAGGGTTGGTCGAACCACCACTCTGTAAAATTTATCCTTAAGTTTTGGGGCACATTCTTATCACATAAAACAGCGGATGCAAGCCTCCACTTCATCTATCCCACTCTAATACGATGTGTGACATCCTTGTCAATCTCTCCATTACGCTGTATAATAGATTCGAGATACTTAAAACTACTTTTCTTGGAGATGACTTGACTATCGAGCTTCACATCCACGTCTGCTTTAAGGGTCCCGTTACTGAATTAGCACTCCAAGTACTCTATTTTGATCTTGCTCAACTTGAAACCTTTAGACTTCAAGGCCTGTCTCCAAACCTCCAACCTCACGTTAACCCCGCCTCGTATCTTGTCTATCAACACTATATCATCTGCAAACAACATGCACCATGGCAGCTCCCTTGAATGTGCCGCGTTAGCACGTCCATCGCTAGGGCAAATAAAAACGGGCTAAGAGCCGATCCTGGTGCAGCCCCATCATAACTGGAAAGTGTTTCGAGTCTCCTCCCACAGTTCTCACCCGAGTCTTAGCACCATCGTACATATCCTTAATCATCCTAGTGTATGCTACCGGGACACCACTAACCTCCAAGCACCTCCACTAAACTCATTCAAAAGTGGCACGGAATAATTCGATAAGTTATGCCACAAAAATTCATCCCTTTTTTAATTACATCGCACGCCAAAAATGCCAACTACCTAGTGGTAGTTCCTCCCATAGCATCTTCCCTAAGAAACTGCATCATGTACTGTGGTGGATCGTCGATAACCACCAGCTCATCATCCCCATTTGCATCGTGTCCCTCCTTTGCTAGATAGTCTGCTGACTTTTCTTGCCTCCATGTTTTATATCGCACTGCAATTCTCCATCGATTAGTGCTCGGCAATCTCATAACAATGCCCCTGCTGGAGTTCTTTACACAACAATCTAACTCCTATGAAGACGGCTGTTATGGCCACAAAATTGAGCCATATTAACTGAGCATTGCCCTAGCTTGCCTCTAACATCTTCATTTAGGACCATCTTCGCTTCTGATATGACCCTCAATCGCAATGGAACTCTGAGTACTTGACATCTATATTCATCTTGCAAACAATTTGCAAGAGATAATTGGAAATTTTGCAGATTTAATTGAAACAGGAGGGCATGCTTTGCTTATCTCTAATGGATTGCATAAATCTAGCAAAAGAGGTAGGGCAAAGCTGTTATTCTCTCCCTATATATGCCAAATGTAACAGCATTTTGATTATCACTCAACTCATTTCTTGATCTCTTGCAGCTACAAGTGTTGATGCAAAATGGTTTAAACTTTCATCATGAAATCAAGAGCAAACAAGCAAATCTGCGTGCCCCTCCAAACTAGCAAATTGAGCTTAGCATGTCCACTCACTGAACTCTGCCATCCAGTGTGTTTTTCTGAGAAATGTTTCTTGAACTCAGCTAAATAATAGAACAAATCATCACCTAAAAAGTAAAAAATAAAAACTTTAAAAATCCACATAGAAGAATCTTTTCTTCGGAAGGTGTGGCAGTTTAAACTGAAATGTACAACTAAAATTACAAAGTCCTGCCCAATAACCTTGAAAGCAGGCAATTTGCTTCTTATAATTTTTCAAGGTTGCAACAACATACAACCTTAAATTTAATCACTAATTACCTTAGTCTCATACTAATATGAGATAGGGGAAAAGAATGAGGCACTGGAAAAAATTGTTCAATAAACTTAGAGTCACTGTTAAATAATAGAATTGCTAGATTTTTGTTTACCCGAAAAACGGATAGAGTTGAATTTGTACGTAGTTCTAAGGGTATGTGGTATAACTTGACACAAACCGTATGAGTAAAAATGAAAATATCGAATATTGATTGCAAAGAATAAAAAATAAGCAAAGTTGTAAAGAAGATGATTTATGGATTAAGCAAGATGAATCAATCTATGTAGCTAAAAAATGATAACTCTTCAATATAGGAGTGTATGATCTCTCAGTTACAATGTCCGTAGAAAATTTGGTCCTTACAGAAATAATAACCATCCCCTTTATAGTGGAGGGATCCTACTTTAGATATAATTAAAAATACATAGTGGGAGACCCATGATAAATCAACTTTTTCATAATTCCTGCCAGGATTCTCTTCTCTAGTGCGGTTGCAACGGCTCTTGTCTATGAGCTCGATATTGACTCGAGCTCGATATCGACTCGAGCTCTCGATCTTGACTTCGAGCTCGATTCTGATTCGGAGCCTTGTATTGATTCGGGGACAATGTTGATCGGTCTCTGCCTCATAAGCTCGATAACTTTTTCATAGTTCGATTTGGATTCGAGCTCGATAATGATATCGAGCTCGACATTGATCGGTCCCTAGGGCTCGAAGCTCGATGACCTAACTTCGAACCTCAACCTGATCTTCGATCCACTGCATTACCATTTTGACCAGTTCGTACGAAGGACTACCCGGTTTTGACCGTATACAGATAGTCCCCTCATTTCTTGGGAAGGATGCAGCGAGAAACGACATGATTTTTCACGGTACGATTAGATATATACTGACGTTTGCATCGAGTCCGATCATGACGTGCGTGATAGCTGTCCCGTCGGTTCAGTTTACCGAGGCATTTAATACATGTCAGACGATGGTCGGCCATTATCGAAATTGAACCGCCATTGCTTTACCTATAAATAACCCTTTTTTCACTTTTAACCACTTTTACATCTCCAAACTCTAAATTATCTAACTTCTTTCTAGCACTTTCTGAATTTATCTGTAAGTTTGTAAAATTTTCCTTCTGCGTTTTCTACTGCAAATCTCTCTTCAAAAACATCATATCTTTGTTATCTCCTTCTTTAAATCCAGAGATGGTGAAAACGTCAAAAACCATCCCCCAAAAAGAAAAAGCTTCTTCTTCCCAACCTGCCGCCGACAAAACACCGGTGGATCCACGGCCTGAGGAGTGCATTCCCGTGGCGTGTGTTCTTACCTCCGATTTTAAGGTCGACAAGGGCTCATCAGTTCCGGACCGATGTGAGCTAGTATCAAGGCATATGTGTTCGATAACCGGAGGGTATCTCGAACAGATAAGAAAAGATTGTAACTGGGAGAACAAAGAAGTGGTAGTCCCGTCTCTCGAAGAGGATATTACTACTCATGTGAAAGGGTTTTTAAGTGTGTACACTTATCCTTTCACGTTAGGCCCCCTCGACCCTGTTATCATTGATTTTTCCCGCAAATACCAAATAACCTTAGGCAAAATCCATCCTTCTTTTTGGCGGATCGTTATTCTGATCCGTTTCTTTGTGAACAAAATTGAGGGGATGTCTTTCACCCTCGACCACCTCATTAGATTGTACTGCCCCTGCCTCTTTCGAGGCGGGTTAATAAAACTACAATGCCGGGCTACCAAGGTTCTGTTCTCGAGCATAGATGAGGACAAGGATCGAGGCTGAATGAGAAGGTTCGTTCGAGTGAAGACGTCGGACCTAATACCGGCCGAGAAGATGCCATTTTCCGAAGAATGGAACATGAAGCGTAAGTGTAACTCTGCTGTTATCTCCCATTGTTTGTCCCCTTCGTTTCCTTTCTTACTGATATCCCCTTTTGTGGTGCAGTAGTTCCTTGGATGCCCGGTGCGGTTCCCGACCTCAAGGACTGGGTATGGGCCCTGGCTTCGACTTCTACGTACGCCGAGCGCTCATGGCGCAATTTGTCAAAGGGCCGATGGGAGGCCAAAAATTACGGTAATCTCCTTTCTTGCACCATTGATAGTTCGAACTATTTTCCGTACACTCAAATCAATTTTCTTGTGTGTAGGTCTGGGCAAGGATGTGGTTTTGAGACCCATGTCCGGCAAGCAGGAAACTTCGGCCCCGGTTTCTAAACCGGCGAAGGACAATAAGAGAAAAAGGTCCTCTACTTCCGATAACCCAAAACCGAAGGCTCGTAAGTCGAGGAAGAATACCATCCCTTTAACCTTAGAATCAGTTCGGCATCTGAGGGATGAAAAGGAGGAAGAAGAAAAAGATGACGGGTCCGTACTGGTGACCCGAGTGAAGAAAACCATCGATGCCCCACAGGCAGCTAGATCGATGGTGGTTTACAAGGCTCCGCCTCAAACTGAGGGTATATCGGGGAAATATTCGGGCAAAGTCCCCGAGCCGTTGAAGATCGAGGATTCGGGAAGCCCAATCTTTGGGGGCCCTCGAGGTAGATGGATCTCATGAGGGAGAGGACCCTTTTTGTGATTTGTTTACTGGTGTTGAGGACGTTGCCGGTACTAGTGATGCATCGGATCTTTTTCTCGGAGTGCAGCAGGCTTTGAATCGGGTAAGCCTTAACTTACTTCGTTGGTATTGCCTTTATGCTTGTTTTTCTTTTCTAACTTCATTTCTTCTTTCTTTGCAGGTCACATCAGTTCATTGAGAAGCATGTTCTCGGTCTCGAATCGAGTTGCGTCGATACGAGGCCGACCTTCAACGGGTCACGGAGGAGAGGAACGCCCTTAAACTCCTCTTAGGGCAAAAGGGAGAGGAAATCAAAGACCACCGAGTTGAGTTGGCCAAGTCTCACCATGATCAGACCGATCTATCCGAGTAGGTAATGATACTATTAAAAGCCTATGGGCTCGATACCGGAACGGTGGCTAATTTTTTGGTCTCACAGCCGCAGCAGAAACTTGAGATGATCGGAAAACTCCGAGAGGAGGTCGATATGATAAAAGAGGAGTCCTTGAAGTGAGTGGAAAGAAGGTATAGACCGCTTTGCTGCAGAGAAAGAGGCAGCTCGAGCCCAATTATCATCGGCCAAAAACCAACTTCAAAGTATGAAGGAGAAAAGTTCGGTTCAAGCAAGAAGAATAGAGGAGCTCGAGGCTCGGTTGGCCTCTGAACTTGCCAAGGCCGAATCTGACGCCGAAAAGGCAAAGGCCGATGCCGATGCATTCGTGGCCGTCTATCGGGCCGATGCTGAAGCTGCTCAGGTACAAGCAAGAGAGGCAGCCGAGATCGTCAACACTCGAGCACATTGGGTTGCTGAACTTGCTAAGTGCCGATCTCGGAGGGAGACCCTCGAGGAGATCCATGCTCGAGGTTTCGATCTCACTGAAGAGATAAAAAGGGATAAAGAGCTCGAAGCCGATGCTGAAGCCTTGGTGGTGATGACGATGATGATGATGATGCCGATGATGGGAGCAAGAGCGGGCTCGAGAGCGGGGAGGAGCCCGATGGAGAAGAGACCGCCCTCGGAGATAACCAAGAAACTTAGCCCTTAGTTTCCATTTAAGAAACTTAGCCCTTAGTTTCCATTTAGGACGTTGTAAACAATCTTGTATATATATATAAATATCTTTTCTTTTCCCGACTTGCCTCTGTTTTATTTTCTGCCTTGTGAAGATTTTGTTTCATTCACGCCTTATGAAGGTTTTTATAAGGCTTTAGGCAATTTGATCAAATTTGGACCTTGTAGCCTTTTGAGTGCTTGCTCAAACTTGAAATAAGGTAGCTTGTAGGCTTAATAGTCGGGTGAGTGATTGCTTGAACTCGAAACGATGTAGCCCGTAGGCTTATTAGTCGAGTGAGTGATTGCTCGAACTCGAAATGATGTAGCCCGTAGGCTTATTAGTCGAGTGAGTGATTCGAACTTGAAGTAATGTAGCCCGTAGGCTTAATGGTCGAGTGGATGCTTGCTCGAACTAGAAATAAGAGTAGCCCATAGGCTTAGTAGTCGAGGGAGTGATTGCTCGAACTCGAAATAAAAGTAGCCCGTAGGCTTAGTAGTCGAGTGAGTGATCCAAACTCGAAGTAATATAGCCCGTAGGCTTTAATGGTCGAGTGAGTGCTTGCTCGAACTCGAAATAAGAGTAGCCCGTAGGCTTAGTAGTCGAGTGAGTGATTCGAACTCGAAGTAATGTAGCCTGTAGGCCTTAATGGTCGAGTGAGTGCTTGCTCGAACTCGAAATAAGAGTAGCCCGTAGGCTTAGTAGTCGAGTGAGTGATTCAAACTCGAAGTAATGTAGCCCGTAAGCTTTAATAGTCGAGTGAGTGCTTGCTCGAACTCGAAATAAGAGTAGCCCGTAGGCTTAGTAGTCGAGTGAGTGATTCGAACTCGAAGTAATGTAGCCCGTAGGCTTAGTAGTCGAGTGAGTGATTCCAACTCGAAGTAATGTAGCCCGTAGGCTTTAATGATTGAGTGAGTGCTTGCTCGAACTCGAAATAAGAGTAGCCCGTAGGCTTAGTAGTCGAGTGAGTGATTCGAACTCGAAGTAATGTAGCCTGTAGGCTATAATGGTCGAGTGAGTGATTTCTCAAACTCGAAATAAGAGTAGCCCGTAGGCTTCGTAGTCAAGTGAGTGATTCGAACTCGAAGTAATGTAGCCCGTAGGCCTTAATGGTCGAGTGAGTGCTTGCTCGAACTCGAAATAAGAGTAGCCCGTAGGCTTAGTAGTCGAGTGAGTGATTTGAACTCGAAGTAATGCAGCCCGTAGGATTTAATGGTCGAGTCAGTGCTTGCTCGAACTCGAAATAATATAGCCCGTAAGCTTAATGGTCGAGTGAGTGCTTGCTCGATCTTGAAATAAGAGTAGCCCTTAGGCTTAGTAGTCGAGTGAGTGCTTGCTCGAACTTGAAGTAATTTAGCCCGTAGGCTTAATGGTCGAGTGAGTGCTTGCTCGAATTCGAAATAAGAGTAGCCCGTAGGCTTAGTAGTCGAGTGAGTGATTGCTCGAACTCGAAATAGGGTAGCCCTTGGGCTTCGTAGATAGTCCCCGAGTGAGAATGATTGCTTGAACTTAAGTGATTTATGGGGTAATGATCGGCCCTTAAGCTTGTTTGCATAATAGATCTCAAAATAGAGGAATTTTTCTAAGATATCGGTAAAGAAGAAATTTTTCTTTGTAAGTCATTATACATGTGTTCATGTTTTGTGGCCAACTACATGGGCATGGCTCGGGCCAACTACATGGGCATGGCTCGTTTGACCATTTGGCCCTTACAATTTTTCCTGTCAAGACCCTGTTGCCATGAAATAACGAAGTAACTTCCTTTTCACCATACTTGATAATCGTCGTTGATATGTTCAATGACAATGGTATGCCCCCCAGTATTCGAGGTTGATTGTAAGGAGGCCTCGGATACTGTTGAATTGTTCTAAGTTAGCACGACCAATGGTTGCCTTATTAAAAAATCTTGCCGAAAAACCTATTTGGGACAAAACCGATCTAAGGAAAAAAGAGTGCAACGCGTGCTTTCAGACCTAAGGCTTCGTGTTGAATAATCCATCTTAGTTCATGATCGAATTCATTAATCCTCATCTTTAGTCGAACACCTGCAAGGGTTAGTTTTGAAATATAAGTGAATTGGGGGGGGGGGTTCGTACCTTAGCAGTAGTATCATTTTAACCGTTTATCACACCAAGCTTGTAAGATTTCCATTATACGGCCGGTATCGGTCTTTGATCGACCTTTGTTCTCGATTGGCAGCCCTTTTAATAATGGACCCAGAACCCAAATGGTCATCTTCGACTCTTATTTTTGATTGATATCGATTATGCATATCGGCCCAAGTAATAGCTGGGTACTCGATCAGGTTATGCTTCAGCAACCGTGAAGCCATCGAGTTTTGTTCCTTTAGACCTTGAGTGAAAGCTTGAACAGCCCAATCGCCTGCGACTGGTGGTTGATCCATTCGTTCCATTTGGAAACGAGATACGAATTCTCTTAGCATCTCGTTATCCTTTTATCTTACCTTGAATAGGTCCGACTTCCTAGTCTCGATTTTTATGGCCCCAGCATGTGCTTTTACGAAAGAATCTGCAAGCAAAGCCAAAGAATCGATAGAGTTAGATGGTAAATTATGGTACCATATCATTGCTCCCTTTGACAGGGTTTCACCGAATGTTTTCAATAATACAGATTCGATCTCATCGTCCTCCAGATCGTTCCCTTTGATGGCACATGTGTAAGAGGTGACATGTTCGTTGGGATCGGTCGTTCTATTATATTTAGGAATCTCGGGCATGCGAAACTTCTTCGGGATCGGTTTAGCAGCCGCGCTTGGGGGGAAAGGCTTTTGTACGAATTTTTTGGAATTTAAGCCCTTCAATATTGGTGGTGCCCCCGGAATCTGATCAACCCTGGAGTTATACGTTTCCACCTTTTTGTCATTTGCTTCGATCCTCCTTTCTCCTGATTCTATTCGTTTGGTCAGTTCTTCAAACATCTTAGCAATTTCGGGATTAGTCCCCGACTCTTGCTCATTTGACCTTACTATAGTTGGTTCCGTTCTATGGGCGATTTCTCGGGGTGGACTAGGCTCCGGCCTGCTCGGTATCTGGGTTTGACTCTGTAACTGAGCTATTGCTGCCTGTTGAGCTTGCAATATTTTGAAAATCATGCACAAGCTGACACCATTTTCTTCGACATTATAGGTATCTCGAGCTGCAGATCGAGTGCCACCATGAATGCTATTTTCTGGTTCAGAATGTGGGTTTGCCTCAATGGCCACATGCGAATTAACGTCTAATGGCACTTCAACTCGAGCTTCAACAGCGTCGACAAGCGACATTCCGGCCCTGGGCGTCAAGTTGTTGTTCTCACCTTGAAGGCCAGCTTCGTTGTCGATAGGTAATGCCATTTAATTTGAGAGTTCCTCTTTGCTAATCCGAAATCAAAGGAACTTCCGAAAATATGCGTAAAATGGTGTGTTTTTGCAGATTCGTATCAAATAATCACTATTATCCTTAGCCCCACGGTGGGCGCCAAACTGTTTACCCAAAAGACGGATAGAATTGAATTTGTACGTAGTTCTAAGGGTATGTGGTATAACTTGACACAAATCGTAAGAGTAAAAATGGAAATATCGAATATTGATTGCAAAGAATAAAAAATAAGCAAAGTTGGAAAGAAGATGATTTATGGATTAAGCAAGATGAATCAATCTATGTAGCTAAAAAAGGATAACTCTTCAATATAGGAGTGTATGATCTCTCAGTTACAATGTCTGTAGAAAACTTGGTCCTTACAGAAATAATAACCATCCCCTTTATAGTGAAGGGATCCTACTTTAGATATAATTAAAAATATATAGTGGGAGACCCATGATAAATCAGCTTTTCCATAATTCCTGCCAGGATTCTCTCCTCTAGTGCGGTTGCAACGACTCTTGTCTATGAGCTCGATATCGACTCGAGCTCTCGATCTTGACTTCGAGCTCGATTCTGATTCGGAGCCTTGTATTGATTCCGGGACAATGTTGGTCGGTCCCTGCCTCATAAGCGCGATAACTTCTTCATAGTTCGATTTGGATTCGAGCTCGATAATGATATCGAGCTTGACATTGATCGGTCCCTAGGGCTCGAAGCTCGATGACCTGACTTCGATCTAATGCATTACCATTTCGACCAGTTCGTACGAAGGACTAACCGGTTTTGACTGTATACAATTTTCCAGTCCAGCGGTGTTCTCTTCTTACAGTTCTGCATGACACCTTGATTGCATACTAGAGAAGTGAAGAAAAATATTTAATAAACATCAATTGCAGAGAGACAAAATTGGAACTAGCGAGTGAGTGCTTCAAGTTCAAAACATAGAACCAAGGTTTCAAAATACCAAAAACATCCCTGATTATTATTATTTTTTGGGCCAAAATCTTAGATAGCCCTTTAAACTTGGCACATTTTGTAAAATAAACATATAAACTTATGGGGTGACCAGATAGACACTTGAACTTGTCCAAAGTGTAATTTTTAAACACCTCTGTCCATCCCGGCATATCGCGTATTGTATATTTACTGATGAGCATGTGATACCTATTTAAAAGTTGTTGAGTCAGAAAATTAACGGTAAAAAACCCCTCTTTATATAACCCATACCCAATACTACTTTTCTCCAACGATTAAAAAAGTCCTAGCCCCTAATATTCCTCTTCTCCATAGCCAAAAAATTCCAGAGGTCATTTTATGTGTTTTTTTCTACATCTCCCTTAACTCCCGCTCGTATTTGGGAAATTCTCTCTCGATAACTCTTCCCACATAGTGAAATCTTACAGTTATAACACTATCCATGTGGAATTGCAGCAAAAAAAAAATAAAAAAATTTTCGAAATCTTAGACAAATGCCCCAACTTTTAACCAAAAATAACAACAAAACTCTAACTCATTTAAACTATAAATCCATGCAAACAAAAGTATATTTTACTGGTTTCTATCACTGAAGAGACAAAATCAACTAAAATCTCCAGAACAAATTAATCGAAACCCTTGAATACGGAATTTGCATTCAACCCATCATTCACCTAGCATAAAATAAAATCTCCACCTTTACATGATTTCCTCTTGATTTAGTTGTAGTTTGGATGAAATTTAACTTTAGAATTAAAAGAACTATGATACAAATTAGATAGGGAATGGGGTGGGAGTTGGGTCTTAGAAAGCGAAGAGAGAGAAGATGAACAAATGAGAGGTATTGCTTTAGACTATTATTTGCTTACATGGAAAACAAAAAAAATACTCGTGTTAACATATTATTCGTTCATTTTCCATGTAAGTGGCGTTTGGACCTCACGCACAAAGTCTAACATACAGAGGTATTTAAAAATTACACTTTGAACGAGTTCAAGTGTCTATCTGGTCACCCCATAAGTTTATATGTTTATTTTACAAAACGTGCCAAGTTTAAGGGGCTATCTAAGATTTTGGCCTTTTTTTTTTGATGAAGTAAGAGATTGTATTAATAAGGCATCCAGAAGATGCAAATTACAAAAGATGACAAAAGTGTACAGTGTCTAAGAAGACACTGAATTAGCTCCTGTACAATGTTTAAGCTAAGATCATGGAGCTAACAAAATCCAAAAAATTATCCACACTATTAACAGGAGTATGGAAGTTCCAACTAAACAGGCTAACTAAACAGATACTCCATCCGTTCCAATTTATGTGAACCTACTTGATTGGGCACGAAGTTTAAGAAAAAATAAAGACTTTTGAAATTTGTGCTTCTAAACAAATCAAAAAGGGACCCAGAGTATTTGTGTGGTTATAAAAGTTTCTCATTAAGGTAGAATTGTAAGTTTAAGATAAATTATTACCAAATTTAGAAAGAGATCATTCTTTTTGAAACGGACCAAAAAGGAAATAGGTTCACATAAACTGGAACAGAGAGAGTAGCTTTTAAAGAGTGTAATGGAGTTGAGATTCTATCAAAACATCTGCGGTTCCTTTCGTTCCATAAGCACTAAAAAATTATAGTCGAGATCATTCTCCAGATCCTCTTGATGGCTTTATCAACTCTCCAAAAAATCCAGCTAACATATGCATCTTTGATGTGGAAAGGCATCACCCATGCTAAGTCAAAAATAGAGTAGAAGAAATTTCAGATGTCACCTGCTATTGGGTAATGAAGAAACAAATGGTTGACACTCTCTGAATTTTGCTGGCATAGATAGCAACTGTTAGCTAGTACAATACCTCTTCTTCTTAGGTTATCTTGTGTCAAGAAAGCTTCTCTGAGAGCTAACCAGGTGAAGCAAGATACTTTGAGTGGTTGTCTAGTCCTCCAGACATGTTTCCAAGGCCAGTCCTCAAGCATTTCATTCTGTGAACATATGAGGTTATAGCTGGCCTTGATTGTGTACTTTCCTCTTGTTGAGTTTCCCCATATGAGTTTGTCAGGTTGATGCTATTCAATTTTGCATTCTTCCAATGTGGATAATAGAAGAAGTAGATCATTAATTTTCCAGTCTTGGAGGTTTCTTCTGAATAGAGGATTCCAAGTGTTCCCCTCTCTGTTGTGAGCAACCATTGAATTCTGTCGACTAGCTATCTGATACAACCCAGGATATAATTCTCTCAGTGTTGTGTTACCAATCCATCTGTCCTCCCAGAATTTTACATGAGAGCCATTGCCAACTCTGTATGTTATTTCCTGGAGAAAATCAGTTTGAAGAGATCTGATATGTTTCCATAGTTCCACCTCATATGGGGCATTGTTTTCTTTGGTGCACCACTGGTTTTGAGCTCCATGCTTTGCCGTAATGACCTCCTTCCAATAAACTGGTTCAGGTTGCCCATACCTCCATAGCCACTTTATTAACATGCTTTTGTTATGGAGCTTTAGGTTCATGAGTCCCATTCCCCAATTAGATTTAGGCTGAATAACTTTGGCCCATTTCACCAAAGGGAATTTGTGAGTTGTGTTGTTGCCCTCCCATAGAAACCTCCTTCTCAATCTGTCTAGCTGTTTTAGAACTGAGCTTGGCATAGGGTATAAGGACATACAGTAAGTAGGGGTGCTGTCAAGAACACTGCTAATTAAAGTGAGTCTGCCATCCATTGAGAGATACTGCATTTGCCAAGTTACAAGTCTCTTTTCCACTTTTTCTAGAACATCGCTCCATACTCCGATTGATTTATATTTAGCACCCAAAGGTATGTAGTGGGAAAAGATCTTATTTTACAACACAAGATCTCTGCCAATTCTTCTAGGTTGGAGACTTCATTGACTGGGTATATGGTGCTTTTAAGCATGTTGATGTGTAATCCAGAGATGGATTCAAAGATGAGCAAAGTGAGATTGAGATGAGATACTTGGAGTCTCTCTGCTCCACAAAAGATCAGTGTATCATCTGCATATAGCAAATGGGAGACAATGACTGAATTAGCTGGATTTCTGCCCACTTGAAACCCATGTATCCAATTCATCTCCTTAGCTTTGACCAACATTTTTGTAAGGCCCTCCATGGCTAGTAAAAAGAGGAATGGAGAAAGATGATCTCCTTGACCGAGGCCCTTTTGTGGGGAGAAAAAACCTACCGGACTCCTATTCACCAGCACAGAATACTTCACTGAAGAAATGTTAAAATAAATTCACCTAATCCATCTGTCACCAAATCTCATCATCTTCAACATGTTGATGAGGTATGACTAGTTTAATTGATCTAAAGCCTTCTCAATATCGAGTTTGCACATTAAGCCAGTTTCCCCGTTTTTGATTCTCCAATCCAAAACTTCATTTGCAATCAAGGATGCATCTGTGATTTGCCTATTTTTGATGAAGGCACTTTGTTAGCTAGAGACCAGCTTCCCAATAACTCTTTTCATTCTTTCAGCAAGGATCTTCGCCACCAATTTATAGATACTTCCTATTAGACTAGTTGGTCTGAAATCCTTGGAATTTTATCAAACACCTTTTGGGCGTAAAGTCTCATAGCCCTCATTAATGGTGTTTTCCTCACCTAATTCTCATTCTACTACTTCTAGGTGATCCTACAATCCCAAATAGATGTAACTAACACAATTTCTCATCACCCAAATATTTACAACAATCATAATTCAACAATCCAAAACCCTAGCATAGTTCTTATGGTTCTCTTTATCAAACCCATTTACTATTCTCCCAAAAACTCATCAATTCATAGTTATAAATGTAAGGAGTAGAAGCATTATTTTTTTGAAGTTCAATCCTCTTGAATTCGAGTTCTATGGTTTCTTTTCTCAACAATGGAGTCTCGATCAAATATCTAATGATTTGAAGAATTTACCCATGTTAATAAGGTGTTGGAGAATTGAAATTAACTTAAAATCATCTTTAGAACTCACCTTGGATGAGAGAGGGACCTTGGGGAAGTTGGGTTCTTGAGAGCTTCCCTTTCTTGAGCAAGCTTACGTGTTTGGGGTTGGAGGGAACGAGGTAGGGTTTAAATAAGTGTACACGTCCCAAAAATTGAGAAAGAAATAAAAGTAGCTCGGATAAACATCATCGGCGCGAGGCATCAACTGAGGCGCCAAAATAACTGTGCAAGGCGCCATCAGAGGCGCCAAAACTACAGTGCCTTGCATTGTCAGGGGCACTGACTTTGATGTACTGGACAATGACTTGAACTGTCAGGGGCACTGAGGTTAATTCCCTGGACATTGCCTTGCGCTGTCTATGGCCGTGAGTTTTTATGGCCTTGCATTTCTATGGCCGTGAGTTTTCATGGTCTTGCACTATCTATGACTATGAATTTTTATGGCCTTGCACTGTCTAAGGCTATAAGACAGACCTCCCATAAACTTAGTTGATCCAATCGTATTTTATGCACCTCACTCTCGGTCTTGATTCTAAAATAATTGTTTCCACCCATACTCATCCCGATAGGACTTCACATGTTAAAAGGTCACATTAATACTCATTTAATGCATCCACAACTAATTCAGATTTACAAAGTATTACATTATATCCCCCTTGGGATCATTCATCCTCGAATGATTGTCCTTATTATAACTACATCTAACTCTGGACCTTAACGGGACGGATGGAAACCTATGAAAGCTGAACTGTCATGAACACACGCATACTAAACTGAATGAATACATGATTACTAACTGCTGAGCTACTGAACTGAATAGGTACTGAGCTGAATGGCTACTGAATTGACTGAATACTGAGCTGACTGAATACTGAAAGACATGGAGATTATATTATAAGGTCTGAATGAAAAGGTTAGTTACCTTCAATATTTCTCCAAAATACCTGCCAGCTAATAGAGCATACCACAAGCCTCACAAGACATCATAAGACACATAACATGAAACATATACGTGAATATTGGTCTATCATGGATACATGAATTCTGAACTAACGTGGATATATGAATACTGAAGTGAAGTGAATATCTAAGTACTGAATTGACATCAATATTTGAGTACTAATCTGGCATGCATATATGAGTACTGGACTGACATGAGTATCAGAGTACTGAACTGACATGAATGTTCTAACATAAGATCTGAATACTGGAAAGATAAATGTCGTGACATGAGATCTGAATACTGGAAACTTGAATGTTATAACATGACACGTGAAATACTAGGTGTACATCCACCAATTCTTGCCTCTAACTCATAAGCTACTTGCCCAATCCTTCATAGGATCCTATATGACCCGATATATCTGGGACTTAGCTTTCCTTTCTTCCCAAATCTTATAATACCTTTCATGAGCAAAACTTTCAGAAACACACAATAATCAACTTGAAATTCTAAGTCTCTACACTGCACATCCGAATAGGACTTTTGACAACTCTGAGCCGTCTTCAAATGCTCTTGAATCAACTTGAATTTCTCCATAGCTTGATAGACCAAATCCGATCCCAACAACTCTTCTTCGCCAACTTCGAACCAACCAATTGGCGATCTACACCTACGCCCATACAAATCATGCTTTCTAAATGAGCGAGATATCCTATTATAAGGTCCATATTTACCGTCTCCACTAAAGGATATGTGTATTCTGAGATAAACACTTGGTTTTATGCTGCTCGACTTTCACTTGCTGACAATTTGGACACTTGGCCACAATGTCTGCTATATTCCTTTTCATGTCGTTCCACCAATAAATCTCCTTGAGCATGATACATCATTGGGGAACCGGGGTTGATATAATACCTGGAATTATGGGCTTCTAACATGATCCTCCTTCTCTAAGTTCATCTATGTCTGGACACACAATCCTTCTTGGTACCTCAAAGTACCATCATCTTCCCCTTTGTTCAAAAGCCATCATCTTATGCTTGTGAATCCCCTCTTTCAGCTACAACAAGTAAGGATCATCAAAGTGTTTCTCGTTCACTTCGGCTACTAAGGAGGAACAAGTCCTGTTCTGGACAACAACTCCATTATCTTCGAAGTCCGAAAGTCAAACTCCTAAGTTGACTAAGCAGTGAACGTCTTTCACCAGAGTTCTCTTGTCTACCTCAATCATGAGCTATACTTCCCATACTTGGCTATCTTTTTAAGGTAATTCCTGCAAACACTTATAGTATTGATGCGAGCTAAGTATTTGACCAGTACACCGAAGATTAGAGTTTCATGAACATTCTACTAACTTCATATTTCTTACACACGCTAGGAACATTCCTGGTGGTAATTATATCATTTTTCGTATCCATGCTAACTTTTCGGGTATCAAATCTCCAACTGGACTTACTGATAATTTTCACAACTCCCCTTTAGGCCAAAGCTTAAGATCTTATACTTGCGGATCATTCTCTTTTGTTGTGATCCGAACAACATTCCTTATCTTCTGCAATTCTTTGCACTTTACGTCAATAATGACTCATTTTCCAACATACTTCTAATCAATCTTTCTTACTAGGAAAAACTAAATTACTTACATAAACGGAAAGCTAATGTATTCACAACTATCATACACAATCTTAAATGATTTAACTCTGCTCACGTTGTCAATCTTGGGGAGACCCTTTTTCGATAATTCTTAAAGGCTATTCTTCTGTAGTTTGCTCTCTTACTGCTACCTGATTCACCCCCCCCTCCCCACTGTACTTCAGGTTTAACTTAAACTCTTCGGGTTCTAACACGCGTTCGGTGTTTCAAACTGTTACCCACTCACTAGTGTTAACTTGACTAAGTAAATCAAATTGTACCTCTACTGAAATTGCTAATTTATTGTATCTACTCAAAACTTACTATCCTTTTACTAACCACCTGCTAGCATCATGTTTTCTTGTTCTGCTTTGAATAACTAAAGTGAAGCATAAAGTTATTCCTAACTCCCCTCACCATCCGACCCTATTTTGCGGTCGCATACTATCTTTTTCTTTGAACTATGTACATGGATCACACTTAGGGAAATTTCATCTGTCTTAAACGAAATTGGAATATCTAACACCAAACTTTCTATACACTTCAAAATCATATCAGACTATAAACATCCGGGGTAAAAACTTAGTCACATAATCTATGTGGGACTGTCATATCCTTTATCTCACAATAATAGCTGCTGCTTATAATAACTTACTAACATGGTACTTTCTAGCTCTAATATGAATAAATTTGAACAACTTAAAATCATTCCCTGAAATTCAATATCGGCTGCTCTTGATTCTCATTTTGTACATCATATCTTCTTAGTCATATGCATGAATCGTACGAAAGACACATCTTTGGTAATAACAAATGTTTCTGACTCCTATTATTTTGCCCTTAGGCTCTTTTGTGTCCAAAACTATAATGATCAATCTATGCCTGCTACGATTAAATTCTTAACCCGTTACACTATGGGGTCTGACATCTGAACTATCATCATCCAACATGTGGCTCAATTCTCAAAAATTAAAATGAAATTGTTCTATGAGGTAAAACACATACGGATACACTACCATACATAAACTTGTCCTTTATAGTATACAATTATTTGATAAATCACTTTCTGCACCATCCGGCGAGTCTTGAGTCTTAAATCCGGACCTAAAACATGCGAAGATATTGCTATATCTGTTACTTACCTTTTCGTTTGGCAACCATAGGCATCACTGTATATTCACAAGTCACCAGAATTTGGATACACTGAAAATTAGAGATCTGGTAACTGAATAACTGAATACTGGCATACTGAATAACCATAAACCTACTAATTGAAAGACTGTATAACTAGTAACTGAGGTAAACTGATAACCATAAAACATGATAACTGCTTTCGTATTTTCTGATAAGGTTATGCTCTAATATGTACTACTATCTATTGTATCCCGCTTTCAACATCCTCTTAAGTCTAATTTGTTACCAACCTGTACTCCATAATTATACCCCAATAGGCGATCATCCTCTCTAGGACCTTGGGTTTTTCCTGCCCGTCACTTGGGCATTCGATACATCTGGAATTCGATAGGAAGAGAAGGTTACCTATTGCTCTAAGCCTCATGGCACGATCTAGAGTAGAAATAAATAAGATAATTCTGAATGTCTTGGTAGTTAACCATTTATATGCGTGGCCGACACACAAATATAAAGGAAACTCCACTGGACACGGCTTCATAGACTCCCTAGGACACTTGAACCTAGTGCTCTGATACCAAGCTTTGTCATGCCCCAAACCTGGGCCTGGACATAACACGACACTAGGTGCCTGATTACATGTGACCGAGCGAACCAACTAGCTGACTGAATCAACATGTGATATCATAACATACTGAATGCGGAAGATAAACTAACACGTGCTGATATACTGAAAGTTTGAATGATATAAATCAATGTGCGGAAACAGTAGCATAAATATGCAACATATCTGCAATCAACATTGCTTAACATGAAAAGCCTGCGACTCTGTCTAATTGTTACTCTAGTCTATTAAGCCTCTAATGAAGTACTGAAAATACTGACTGTTTGTAAATACTGAAAGACTGTAAAGAAATGATAATGCCCCGAAATAACTGGGGCTCACCCAATAGCTGGTACGAGAATCCTAGCGCTCTGAATCGTCAACCTGTAAATCATTACCTGCATCGTGAGATGCAGGCCCCGAGCAAAAGAAATGTCAAAACATTTGAATTGCACTGGTATGTAAAGCAACTGAAAGAAAGAACTATAAATACTTAAATTGAAACTGATAACTGAACTAAACATAGGAAGTAAGGTTATGAATACTCCCTCTTTTGAATGATGAACCAACTGTTTATCTGAATAATATAAATATATATATATATATATATATATATATATATATATATATATATATATATATATATATATATATATATATATATATATATATATGTGCACAAACTGCGGCCTCGAGCCCAAGTATACGTATACATAACTGCGGCCTCAGGCCCAAATACAGGTATTCAACATTCAGGAGTTTAGAATCAGGAACTGAGAATTATACTGCAATACGTGATGCTGAAATACTGAATCATACTGAGTTACTTGATACTGAAATGCTGAATAGGATTAGACTAAGACATGTATTCATAATAAACTGATTTGTCATAACTGAAACGCATAGGATATTGAACGATTAAGAAACTATGCCATCTAGAGAATAGAAGTTCTACAACTATTCATGAAACTAAGGCATAATTACTTTATGAGGAAACTCATAACAGTCAAAAAGTATAGGACGTAGAGAGAATCATAAACATTCCCAAACGTAAAGAGAGTTAGCCTCACATACCTTAACATAGAGAATATCACATTGTTCGTCGTCTCTTTCACGATAATATATGGCAATGTATATCAAGAGGAACCAATATTAGCTCTAAGGCTCATATTTTGATAACTTTGGAATTTTATCAAACACCTTTTGGGCGTAAAGCTTCATAGCCCTCACTAATGGTGTTTTCCTCAACTAATTTTCATTCTACTACTTCTAGGTGATTCTAAAATCCCAAATAGATGTAACTAACATAATTTCTCATCACCCAAACGTTTACAACAATCACAAGTCAACAATCCAAAACCCTAGCATAGTTCTTATGGTTCTCTTTATCAAACCCATTTACTATTTTCCCAAAAACTCATCAATTCATAGTTATAAATGTAAGGAGTAAAAGTATTACCTTTTTGAAGTTCAATCTTCTTGAATTCGAGTTCTAGGGTTTCGTTTCTCAACAATAGTATCTCGATCGAATATCTAATGATTTGAAGGATTTACCCATGTTAATAAGGTGTTGGAGAATGAAAATTAACTTAGAATCATCTTTAGAACTCACCTTGGATGATGGAGGGACCATGGGGAAGTTGGGTTCTTGAGAGCTTCCCTTTCTTGAGCAAACTTACGTGTTTGGGGTTGTAGAAATGAGGTAGGGTTTAAATTAGTGTACGCGTCCCAAAAATTGAGGAGGAAATAAAAGTATCTCAGATAAACATCGTCGGCACGGGGCATCATCTGAGGCGCCAAAACTACAATGCCTTGCACTGTCAGGGGCACTGACTTTGATGCCCTGGATAGTGCCTTGCACTGTCAGGGGTGCTGAGGTTAATGCCCTGGACAGTGCCTTGAACTGTCTATGGCCATGAGTTTTTAAGTCCTTACATTCTCTATGGCCATGGGTTTCCATGGCCTTGCACTATCTATGGCTGTGAATTTTCATGGCCTTGCACTGTCTAAGGCTATAAGACGGACCTCCCATAAACTTAGTTGATCCAATCAAATTTTATGCACCTCACTCTCGGTCTTAATTCTAAAATTATTATTTTCACCCATACTCATCCCGATAGGACTTCACATATTAAAAGGTCACATTAATACTCATTTAATGCATCCACAACTAATTCAGATTTACGGAGTGTTACAAGCCATAGACACCTGGACTTTTGCCTCTAGGAGGTTTCCTTAGCAATTGCCAATTGTTCAAGTTGAATGATTTCATCTTTTCCTCTGGTGTTTGACCTCTATGTTCTGCTGTTTTGCTCTAGTAATTGTAAATCAGCAATAGCTTTGTTCCTTTTGGTTTCCATATTACCGTAGACTTCTTTGTTCTATCTAGTAAGATCCTTCTTTAGGCTCCTTAGTTTCTGGATAAGGATGAAATCTGGGTTTCCAAACACTGAATAAGATTGCCATCATCCCTTCATCTTGTCCAGAAACCCCTCTGATTTGAGCCACATATTCTCAATTTTGAAATAAGAAGGTGTAGTTTCCCAATCTCCACTCTCCAAAAGGATTAGCTTATGATCTGAAATTAATCTAGGCATAGCAATTTGGTACACATTCTTGAAAATTTCATTCCATTCAATTGAGAATATGTAACGACCCGGCCGGTTGCTTGTAGAGAAGCCTCACTTCTTGACCATGTGTATAAAGCTCCCTGAAGTGGTGGATCAATCAGACCTAACTCCTGAATTGTGTCTGAGAATCCCAACATAGCCCTGGATCTTCTTACGTAATTTAATCTCTCACTTTCAAATCTGCAGACATTAAAATCTCCACCAATTACCCAATTGTCAGATCACAACCCCCTGATTATTGCAAGTTCGTTCCAAAGACTAGTTATTTCAGGGTTGGTGTGAGGACCATACACCCCTATGAATACCCAATTTAAATCTTCTAATAAACTTTCGAATCTCCAGGAGATTGACAAGTTCCCGACTTCAGAGTCTAAACAATTCTAATTCCTTTTATCCCACATAATTAGGATCCTCCCCCTTTGCTACCATATGCCTTCAGTTCAGCCTATGCCACCCATCTATTTTTCCATATTTGACTAATCAAGGAATTGCCCCAATCCTCTATTTTTTGTAAGCATAGAATATCTATCCCCCACTTGTGTACAAGGATTTTTAAAGTACTCCTTTTATTCTTCCTGTTAAGACCTTGTACATTCCAACTTAGAATTTTGATCTTTATTTAGGGTAGATATTTTGAGACATGCCTCTTTCTTTCTTGCCACTGCTGCTGCCTTCTTGTAGACCCCAAGACAATTTTTTAAGCTCTGAACCCCCTTTAGACTTCCTTTTATTTGACTCCACTTCTGTATTTGCCAGTTGTTGCAATTTGATATTCCTTTTCTCCTCCATTCTAAAGATTAGCCCCATAATATCTGACTCGAAGCCTGTAGCATGTACCCCAAATGCTTTGCAAGCTTTCAGCAGTGCCATTTTCATCTATCTTGAGGTTTCCACCACTATAGGTGTGTCTACCATTTGCATGCATGATTTAGATGAATCATCTGTGTCATACCATGTCAAGGGGAGGAAATTGTTGAAAGACTGAGAAGAAAATTCTGATTCTGAGTCGTTGACCCTTGGGGATACTGTTTGCATGAGCAATTCTGACAAATTAGAGCTAATTCTTTCTGCTTCATCATCAGCATCAGATTAGGAGTGGAGAGTTTTGTCAGAGGCGATGTGGTTAAGCGCTTGTATTTCCTCTGAGAGTGGGTCGAATTGATTCGACAGTTGCACTGTTGAAGTTTTGCGAAGACAAGGATCATATGCATAGCTGACTGCTCTCCAATAAGTAGCTGGCTTGGGCCTTGAGTATTTTTATTCTTGTACAATTTTGGGCTTTTTGCATAATACCCAATATTCAGGCCCAACTTTTGCTTTCCTTTTTTCTCCCTTCCTTTTATTTGGCTTGTGCTGGACCGGTTTGCCCCATCTGTAGATGGATGCTCCAGAGTTTTTGAATTAAAGCCTGTCCCCTTCGTGTGGGCCCTCATTGATTGACTAGTGGATGCAACGTTACAAGCAACTACAGAGATCGACTTTTTTGCAAAACATATTGTACCCAACTCTGGTTTTTGACTGGTGAGTTTTGGGTATGACTGGGTATCTTGAAGGATTGAAATTTCAAAGCTCCAATCCCCAACTTCGATGAACATAGTCGGCGGTGGCTTCTTGCCGGAGTTTCTAAAATAGATTCGAGCCCAATAGAAATGTGTTCTATTTTTTGTGTCTTCGTCTATTCCGACAAATCCACCACACCGTTCTCCTATGTTTTTAAACGGTGTCTGATGTCCAGGCATGCAGAGGGATCCCAAAGACTTTGACCCAGAGGTTTTCGGTCTACTTTCTTTTGAGATTGTGTCCAATGTTGGTGACCACCAATCTAGAGAAAGGCATCTGCCATTCCAGAACTATTCACCTGCTTTAATCCTTATCGCTTCCTATCTTGAAGGTAGTTCGAAAAGAAATTTATTATGCTCCATGGGAGTGACTTTGCAACTGATCTCCTATTGGAACTCTCTGTAACTTTGACTCGAGTTGGTCTCCAATGAAATCAAAGATATATGAACATATGATTCAAATATAAGCTTCTCTCCCTTCTCTCTACCTTTTTCGTTGGACAAGTTTTCATTACTAGCACCAAGTCTCTGTCGAAAGTATTTACGAGTTGTCTATATGACTCAACATGAGGCAACCATTGACATTTATCATATTTTTATCAGTAGTCTATACAACAACATATTTTCTGTTTACACCAAAATGATAAGTGAAATAAGAAAGATCTTTTCATGATTTCTACATCATTTTTATTACTATGGGATATTTAATTTCTTTCAATCCATAAGCAACAAAAGACTTCCTTCTGCCTAAATCTTTCTTTAAATCTTACATATTCAGTTCTGGATACTAGGGGTTTCAAAACTATGGATAAATTGGTATCACGAGAGGTGTGTCCAAGTCATGATGGCGAAAATTAAATACTAGTTATCATGTATCTGAACCAACAACTTGAACTATGTACATATTTTACTAACCCAAAAAGCTTCCTAGGGTATCTTTGTGGTCAAAATATTTGTCGAGAACAACAGCTCATCAGTAATAACAATGAACAATGCGTGCTCTTTTCATAAGAGCTTTACAACTAAAATATCATACTAACTTATCTAAATTTGTCAGTAAATATATCATACCACCAGACCAAATGGCCTCGCTTAAATGGAGCGACATGGCCAGTCGGGATTTATTTAGCTGACACCAATATTTTTGAATTGAGGCATAGTTGTTATTTGTGAAGATATCAATCAGTTTCTTTTACTTTGTGTCTTCGTCTTTCTGTGCGTTTGTGCATATGTACTAGGAATATAGATCTACAACGTAACTGCAAGCAAGGAGTACCATACAAGTTTTCATGTTGAAATCGTTGTAAACTTGCATAAAGTACTCTGGCAGCACCGGGAGCTTCTTCCCGTATTCAATTGTTGTCATCAACGCTAAAAAACTTATTAGCATAGCTGCTTTTTGCTGCAATGCCAGTTTATACATGAGTGTACCTTGTATGCAATTTCAGCTTCGCCTTGGAAGTGATATCTTCTAGTTCAGACCCTCAACCTCAACAACATGAGTGTAAATTAGTGCATGGATCAATGGCAGAATGGCAAGGAAGCCACCGGAATTCTCTGGAATACCTAAACTAGACTCACCAATAATCTCTGCACGAGCACTGGTAGTCCTTGAAACAATGAAAGCAGTTGTTATCTCTTACTATAATTTCTCTACCAGTAATGCCCGATATGAACTTTATTGCACTATGGTAATCCACACAAACCCTCAGGTTTTTTGTTATCCTTATAGGGACTCCAGGAGGGATAGCAATAAGACCAAATGCAAGTGCAATCTTCTCACTATGGTACCAAACTTCTGATTCCTTTTCTTCTTCCTCTAAGTCATACAGAGCAAAATTCGTGTCAGCAGTATAACCTGCTGCTTTCATATCTCTCTTTAATTTGGCCAGCATTGCTTGAATCTCTGGGTATCTCTCATGAATTGTATCCTTTGCTTGGAAAATATGGACACAATTCTTTACAGATATCCAACTGAATCCGGCCCCTTTCTTGATGCCCACATCCTTCATCTCCTTGCTGACGAGATTAGCCTCCTCCCACCTGCAGTTACCTCTTATGATAAATAGGTATTGGAGAAAGCCAAGCTTATATACCAATGACCATGGACAAACATTCAACTTGAATTCCGCAGACAGAAGTGCCAATTAATAAAAAGGGACAAGCAATAGTCAAGCATGACCCCCTTCCAAGCCAAAGTTAATAGTATAATACTATTGATGAAAATGTGTAAATACTTTGGGTTCCCAAAACAGAAAGAGTGTCATACAAATGAGGATAGAGGAAAAGATATTTCCTTAATCCAGCTGTAGTAGTAACACAGAAAAAGAACTTTATTGGTCCTTCAAGGGGTTGACCGGTTAGGACTTAGGAGTAAGCCTTAATAGTAAAATTTCATGCAATGTTTCAATAACAAAGTTGAATACAGATTAACAGGCCCTCTATTCTCCTACGATAGCTTCACAGCTGTATGACAAGATAACAAGAACATAGATGGTCGAAAACAGAATAAATCAACAACACACTGTGGAGGAGCTTCGAATGTCAGTTTCTATATACATATTAAGTTAGTAAAAAGGAAAGGACATAGACTGCGATTTGGTGAACTTTTTGCATGCAATAAGATGTTCAAGAACTATCTTAGTGAAACAAAGAACTAAATTTTACCTTCCAGCAACTGCAAACATATTTGAAAGAATAACATGGTTTCCAGAGTCCTTTGGATCAAGTTGAAACAAATTGTCAGCTGCAACCTTCCCTAGTTCAGGTTTTCCATAAACTCTACAAGCCCCTAAAAGAGCCCCCCCAGACTGAAACTGTTGGTGGAACAAGCATTTTCTTGATAAACCCGTATGCACGCTCCACCAAACCATCCCTTGCAAGCATATCCACTACACATGCATAATGCTCTGGCCCTGGTTGAATCCCATACTTTTTCCTCATAGATTCAAAGATATCCATGCTTATTTTAACAGTTCCAGCCCTACTACAAGCTGTCAATACACAAATTAATGTTATATAATTAGGCACCACGTCGTGGCTTTAACTTGTCATCTCCTCAAACAAATTCAACGCCATGTCCGTGTACCCTTGATGAGCATAACCGCCCATTACTGCATTCCAAGTTATCAAATTCCTTTCAGGCATTTCATAAAACACTCTCTCACAATCTTTTATGTTACCACATTTCCCATACATGTCAACAAGTGCACTGCCAACAAATACGTTACCCTTACAAGACTTTACTGCAAGACCATGAATAGACCTCCCCAGCTCAAGCACTGCCATTCCTACACAAGCACTAAGCGCACTTCAAATCATAAATTCAGTTGGCTTAATATCTTCATTCCTTGCCTTAAGGAACACCATAAAAGCCTTCCCCCATATATCGTTCTGTTCATACACCGCCAACATGGTGCACCATGATATACCATTTCGCTCATTTATCTCATCGAAAACCAGCTCCGAATACTTCACCTCTTGACATTTGCCATAAAAATCAATCAATCCATTCAGAAAAGAGACATCCGATCGAAACCCAAGTCAAATCACATAATCATGCAACTGCCGCCCAAGCTTCAAATACAAACCATCTGAGCAAGCATTCAAAAACACACAAAAAGTAATCGAGTTTGGTGGCTCTTCGCCCACTCGCAAGAGCTCAACAAATTTTAAAGCAGCATCGTAAGACCTCCCATCAAGCACGAAATTAGAAATACATGCATTCCACGTGGTGATGTTCCTCTGCGATATTTCATCAAACACCTTCCGCGCATATTCCCGTAGACCCGTTTTACCGTACATGTCAAATGCGCTACACCCAACTAAAACATCCTCAATCAAGCTAGTTTTCAGTGCCAGCGCATGAAGCTGTTGACCAGTAATGAGGGAATGCAAAAACGCAGAAGCTTTAAAAAGGCAAGGGAAAGTGAAGTCATTGGGTTGAACACACTCACAGCGCATGTTAGAGAAATGTAACAGTGCGGAGGTGAAATGACCACTTTGGACGGAGCTGGCAATGAGAGCGGTCCAGGTGACAACAAAACGATAATGAGTCGGGGTGAGTGAAAGGAGGAGTTGAGCTGAGTCGGGTACATCGAGTTTGGAGTAGAGATTGATGAGATGGTTGGAGAGGAAAGGTGGAAAAGGGGGTTCAAGAGTTCTGGTTATATGGGCATGTACTGCTCGCCCAAGAAGAAGGGATTGAGTTGATATGGCTGATTCAATCAGCGATCCAAGAGCGTTGGCGCTCAGGAAGGGCATGGAGTTGCTCTGTGGCCATGCCAATGCGCGGCTAGTAAGGCTATTATCTCTCTCTATATATATGATTGAGGTACATTGTCACGATTGAAAATCCCCCACTAGGTAAGTCAAATCGTATAAGCTATTACTATAATAAAAAATCATCAATATTATAAATAAGACTGCAAAAGATTTTTATACCATTATCCCAAGGACGAGTAGTACATGTTATGGGCCACTATAATTTTGACTTACAAAGCTAGTAAAAAAAATATATACAACATGTGTTTGAAAATTACATAAACAAAAATAAAATTTTAAGCTACCATGAACAAAAAGGTAGCATGAATCCAGCACGCTGGTACGCCTCAAATGCAAAGCTCCATATTCATAGCTACTCAGCTTTAGAAATCTGCACGCAAAGTGTAGAGGTGCAATATGAGTACAATCGACCCCATGTACTCAGTAAGTATCTTGACTAACCTCAGAAAGGTAGTGACGAGATTTTTAAGTCGAAAGATGCTCACTAGTCACATAACCTGTGCAATATATCAAAGACTAGCAACATAAAGTATAGTAGAAAAAAATAACTAAAATCTCCTCAGAACAGGTGATAACAATTTAATATAAGTAATGACTCACCTTCAACAACAAGTCATTAAATGGAATCACACACATATGGCACCTCGTACCCACATTATCAATCACCCTCGCACGGCAAAGACCTTATGCCACAATATATGTTACACCCGTACGTCAACGAACCCATGCCACAATATAAATCTACACTTGCATGGCAAAGACCTTGTGCCATATAATAATCCAATTCTATGTCAATTTCCAAATAATACGTTCAAGAGAACTTTTCAAGAATCAAATATAGTAATGCATGATAACAACTTTCTTTTTACTTCAATCCGTTACGCTACCAACAACTCAACACAATATGAGATAACAACTCCATGTAGGTATATCCATATTAGCAATCAAATCATCAAGTAATAACAGATGCATAGATTAGCATTTTAGAAACAACACAATGAATCATGTAAAGATGCATGATACACATAAAGAATTCATAAGCATAAACTAAAGTGCCCCTCTTGTACCTCACAACATAATCAATAAAAACGCCTCCATGCTATCACATAACATCCCCACAATGCCACCCTTATTTCACCGTGTGTGCTAAAATAAAGTAACTGCCCACCTTATCTCGCCACACACGTATTAACAAATCATCCCACCTTATCTTGCCACATGTGCAAGCCCGATATATCCTGCCTTGTCTCGCCACATGTGCAATATCAACAATAAAAATAGGCATAAACCTCGTGCCAACACACAACAATCCGTCCAACATGTCCGCGTGTGCCACAATCACAACAATGCAAAATAACACATCATCATCAAGAAGCACACCCTCATAACTCATCAATAAAGTGTACAAGGATATAATTAACAAAAATGCGGATGAGCTTCAACATATAAAACATGACTACAGCTAAATCAGATATAGCAACCAAGTTCAAGTAGTCATACAAAAGATCACATATGTGTCACAGAATGCACATGTTCCAATCAAGGCTCAACACAAGAGCAAGTACGAATATGTGTTCATAACAACGAGTATCTACCTCCGAGGCAAGCTTAGCATAACTCTCAAGATATGTTCATCATGTTCAACATAAGGTACCAATAGCCTCAACATTTCTCTAGCATGGTTTATTTTGCTCACGTAGTCAATTAATAGAATAATACATAGAATCAAATAGAACACACGATCAAATAAAGCATAGAGTGAGCTAAAATCTAGCCTGAGCATGAATACCCATGGCACATATATATACGTTTGTCATCTCATATATACATCACCCCCGCATGTAGCAAACAATATTAATTAGTAGAAAAAATTCCCTAAACCAAAGCTAGGCAAGACACTTACCTTAAACAAGCCAAATCAATACTCTAAACAAATGTCTCCCCGCGCGAATCGACCTCTGAATGGCTCGAATCTAGCCAAAAATAACTCAATAACATCAAATAATGTCATAAGAATCTAACCCCAAACGATAAAGGTCGAATCTTTAATCAAATACTCAAAATCAACCAAAAAGTCAACCCGGGCCCGCCTCTTGGAACTCGACAAAACTCACAAATTCTGACAGCTTATTTGAATACGAGTCCAACCATACAAGTTTCATCCAAATTCGACTCCGAATCGATGTTCAAATCTCAATTTTTCAATTTAGAAACGTTTATAAAAAAAACTCTCAATTTCTCTTTTATATTCATCAATCAAATTCCAAAATCAAAGATAGAATCATGAATAATTATTGCGGCCAAATGCACACGCAAGTATACATGGTCGTCAAGTAATAAAGTGATAAGATAGAGTGTCGAACCCACAAGTACTTGTTATCAACTATTAACTAGATCAGACTATCCTAATTATCTGAACAAGGATTAAATCCAAAAGTAGTGATGCTAAAATAATTAAACTAAAAAGAAAATAAATAATGAACTCTTAATTAAAGAAGAGTAGATTTTTATGTTATCAATGTAATGAAACGATATAGGGTTATGGGCTGTCTAACATTCCTATTGTATTCTTCAATTGAATTGACTAACTAATTTTCTAGTTTATTGGTTGATAGAGTTAATATTGCTCATTAGAATCTGTCAAGTTCTTACTCGCGTATTCAGGCTAAGCTAATGCCTATATGTCTCTGAGATTAGAACTAACAAGAACGCATTTATAATTCATGTACATCAACCAAGCAAGGCAATTAGGTATATGTCTATCCTAACTGCGAATCCGTTCCCCGATGCCCACATTCAAGAACTTGCTTTACTCAATCCTATGTGCAATCAAGAATTTCCACTTTCGAGTTCAATTCTAGATTCGTAGATATTAATTAATTGGTGATCACCCAATCACATAATTAAGCACAGAATTTAGTAAATAACCAATACGATAAAGCAACAAATCAAAATCAATATCCGAATAACAATAGTCATGAAAGAACCACATCACTGCAACATGAAGTTTAGCAGCTCCACATAGACATGGTAGCCAAACAACAAATCATACAAAGAATCATATAAATTACTAAGTCTGGGAGAAGAAAAGAAGAAACCCGGCCTCCATGGTGGCTCTGTGCTCTCCCTTGGTCAAACGTTCCTCTCAAAAATGTCCAACCCCCTTCTTAGACATATTTAGGGAGTATTTATAGGCTTGGGTTGAAGTCTTCAAGTCCAAAACTGAGTAGAAAATAATTTATTCGCGGACTGCGGGACCAGGCTTTAGACCATGCGAGGCCTGGTCTATAGCCAGGTGGACCAGGCTTTAGACCAGGCGAGGCCTGGTTTGTAGCACGGTTGAGCAGGCTTTAGACCATGCGAGGCCTGGTCTGGGGCGAGGTACCTTGCCTTGCTCTGATTTTCTCCTTTTCGTGCTCTTTTATTGTGTCTTCAACATCTTTTTGTGCAACTTTCAATCCTTTATGTATTCTAATGGGGCTACACATAAAGCTAACTCAATTAAATTCAAACATCTCACAATTAATCATTAAAACACTCAAATGTAAGGTAAGCAATGCGTTAGAAATATACATTTATAGCCAAACATCACTACCCCACACTTAAACGTTGCTCTTACTCGAGTCAACCAACAATCCATACTATTCTTGAGCACTTTATTTTTACACAATTGAGGAACACTACACTAATGACCATGGTTGATAGCAACAATTAAGCTAAAGCATATGCATCCAACACTTCCCTTTATGTAACGACCCGACCGGTCGTTTTGAGTATTACAAACCCATTTCCCCATTTACTACTCAAATTGTACTTTACAATTATTGTGTGAATTACCGGAGTAATTGTTTCGGGTCCGGTGAGGTTTTGGAATGAATTGGAACACTTAGTTCCAAGGTTTAAAGCTTAAGTTAAAATAGTGACCGGATGTAGACTTATGTGTAAACGACCCCGGAATGGAATTTTGATGATTCCAATAGCTCCGTATGGTGATTTTGGACTTAGGAGCGTGTCCGGAAAATTATTTAGAGGAACGTAGTGAAATTAGGCTTGAAATGCCGAAAGTTGAATTTTTGGGAAATTTGACCGGGGGGTTGACTATTTGATATCGGGATCAAAATCCGATTCTAGAAATTGGAATAGGTCCGTAATGTGAAATGTGACTTGTGTGAAAAATTTGAGGTCAATCGGACATGATTTGATGTGTTTCGGCACAAGATATAGAATTTGAAGTTTTAAAGTTCAATGATTTTGAATTGAGGTGTGATTCGTCATTTCAATATTGTTATGTGTGTTTTGAGGCCTCGAGTAGGTCCGTGTTATGTTATGGGACTTGTTGGTATATCAGGACGAGGTCCCGAGTGGCTCGGGTGAGTTTCGGACGAGGTCCGGATCATTTTCATTCATGTTGCATTTGCTGAAGATTTCTGGTTCTGGTATGACCGTACCTGCGGCTGGTTTGCGGAGGTGCGATGGTCGCAGGTGCGACACTTTTGGCGCAGAAGTGAAAAGAGGCAGGGTGAGGAAGACAGCAGAAGTAGATTTTGTAGCGCACATGCGTGCGCGCAAATGCGAGATTTGGAAGCGCAAGTGCGAAACTCATCGCAGAAGCGGAATTTGGTATCCGCAGGTGCGAGTGTTGCTGGGCAATGTTATTCTTGTAGATGCGAGTTTTTTTCCGCAGAAGCGAGGGACGCAGGTGCGACCTCTGGTCCGCATCTGCGAAAGTGCTGGGCAGAATCCTTTAAGTTCGAGGGTTCGACATTTTCACCAATTTTCGGATTTTGGAGCTCGATTTGGGCTATTTTTGAGAGGAATATTTCCACATAACTTGGGGTAAGTGTTCTTGACTCCCTTGTGATTATATTTCATGAATTTATCTTCATTTTTGGTGTAAGATTATCGAATATTCAAGAGAAATAGTAGGAAATTTCTATAATGTCAAAAACGAATTGTTTCAAGTTTGAACATCGATTTGGAGTTGAAATTGAGTGAAATTAGTATGGTTGAACTTGTAATTGGATGGGTTGTCGTATTTTATGAGTTTTGTCGGATTCAAAGACATAGGCCCCACGGGTGATTTTTGGGGCGTAATTTCGGATTTTGTGGAAAATATTAGTATTTTGATATGGAATTAATTCCTATAAATTTTGTCGGCTGAATCAAATTAATTGTGACTAGATTCGAGCCGTTTGAAAGTTGATACGCGCAGAATGGGATTTCTAGAGCATTTTTGATCTTGCTGGGAATTGGATTCGTCTTGTTCGAGGTAAGTAACTCCTCTAATCTTGGAGCTGAGAGTATGAACCCTGAATATATGTATTATGTGAATTGTTGGGAGGTGGCGCACATGCTAGGTGACGGGCGTGTGAGCGTGAACTATAGAAATTGTGATATAATTGTTTCTGTGGAATTTTGTAGTTAAATAATCTTGGCATTTTCCATGCGGTTTTATGTGTGAAAGAATTTGAGTTGAAAAGCATATTAAAAATCATGTTGAGGCTATGTGCCAGTATTATTGGGACCCACAGAGGTCATATTGATGTGAATTATTTGTTTTAAAATGAAAATTCATACTCAGTCATATTCATGTCATTACATATCATATCTCAGTTTCTGTTGTTATTATTGATACATCATATCATCAATTTTGGGCTATTTTCATGACATTGTGAGCCCATGAGAGAGAGACTGGAGAGATTGATGACTGAGTGAGGCCGAGGGCCTGATTGTGAGGATTATTATATGGATCGGGGCTGCCCGCCTGCAGCAGGCCTTATAGGCTTTATTATAGCACGTGAGTTGTCCATGTGGATCCAGATATTAATATAGCACGTGAGTTGTTCGTGTAGCACGTGAGTTGTCCGTGCGGATCCAGATATTATTGTAGCACGTGAGTTGTCCGTGCAGATTATAGCGCTTGGGCTGTAGGAGCCCCTCATGAGTTTGAACACCCCCAGTGAGCGCATGTACCTACTGAGTGTGAGTGCCGAGTGCGAGTGCTGAGCGATTGGGTGGACTGAGTGACTGGGAGGACTGAGTGAAATGATACACTGGGAGTATGTATATGACTTTATCACTGAGTTGCATCGCATTGACATGCACACATGACATACATGCATAGAGATGTATTTTCCTCATGCTGTACGGTATTGCATCATTCATGATTTTTCACACATATTGACAAATGGGCATAGTGATGCATTTGTTTTACACGGGTTATCTGGAAAGAAAATGAAACATATCATTTATTATTGAAAGGATTTTGGAAAAATTATTGTTTTCAAACTTATTCATATTTTTTTTTTAAATTTCGGTAAACGATTTGGGTTTTTCACTGATGTACTTGAAAGGAAGAACTATTTTTAGAAATCATGATTTAGCTGAGTATTTTATTTCTGAGTTACTTCTTATATTATTATTGGCTTTACGTTGTTATGGACTGTGGTGAACTATTGGTTTTGGGACCCGACCTTGGTAAAAGCTCGTCACTACTTTCAACCTAAGGCTAGGTTTGTTACTTACTCAGTATTACTTACTCAGTACATGGGGTCGGTTGTACTGATACTACACTTTTGCACATTATGTGCAGATGTTGGCTATTGTTGTTGCTGTGCTCGATGGTTACCGGATTTGAAGATGTACTTGCATCCCTGTTGTAGCTGCCTCTTGTTCATGGTAGCCTTAGATTTATAAAAGCTCTGTTTATGTACTATTCAATCAGACTATGTATTTATTTCATCTCTGCTTGTTAAACTCTATTTTTAGAAGCTCATGATTTGTACTACCAGTTCTTGGGAAATGTATAAGATTAATATCTTTATTTACTTAAATCGCTTTATTAATTGCTATTGGAATTGGATAATTGAAAGTTGGCTGACCTTGCAAGTTGAGTTAGGTGCCATCATGACTAGTTGAATTTTGGGTCATGACAAGGTGGTATCAGAGCTCTAGGTTCGTAGGTTCTACAAGTCATGAGCAAATGTCTAGTGGAGTCTTGCGGATCGGTATGATGACGTCCATACTTATCTTCGAGAGGCTACAGGGCATTAGAATATATACTTCCCATCTTTCTTTCATTATCGTGCAGAATTTATTCAGCTTGAAATATAACTCTTTGAATTCCTTCCACGTACTCGTATGCGCACATGAGTGGTCGGTATCAACTGTGCATTGCCGACTTGTGATTCTATGAACGAGGTTCGAGATGTGTACTATGTGTTTTGGTGATGGTCCAGTCTGGAGGACTTGAGGCCAGGTTTAAACCGAAGCTTAAGCTCAGTAGCTTCAGTTGTAACTTGTACAATTGGACTCATATGTCCGGTAATGACCCTACAGTGGAATTTGTGGCTCGATGAGCGGTTGAATGGCGGTGTGATGGGTATAATGTGAACACGGTATGTGTTAAGACGATTTGAACATAACGAGAAGTGTTTCCTTGAAATGTAAAGGAAAGGCCATTAGGTGCTTGATTTTCGATTTGATGTGACGTAAAGTCTCGAGTATGAATGTTTGAAGGATCTTTCACGATTGTTAAATTTTGGGATAAATTAAATTCTCATGTCTGGTTAATGAGTTTGGACTCAAAAAGATTAAGCGATTGCGTAGAAATTGTGGCTGCGAAAAGATATAACAAGATGCCAATTTGAGGCTAGGGAGGTGGGTTATCTCCTGGAGAGTAATCTACATGGGTGTGTTCCTTGTAATGTGAGTGGAGGGTTTCTTTTCTGCCAGTAGGGCGTATGTGTGGAGATTTGAATTTAAATTTGGCTGAGAAAGTTGACTTGAGTGTCAAGAGAATGATTGCAATCTTAGCGGATGATTTGAGGTATTTTTATGGTTGGCATTGTATGAGCTTGAGAAGAAATTTTGTTGTACTGACTACGGTATTATGCCAGTAATAGAGTATGTGTATTGTGAATTAGGGAATGTTTTAATCTATGGCTTTGAGCCAAGTGGGGGAGTCTGCTATTGACAATTTGATTTCATGGTTAGGTGTTAAATTTTAATTTTGGTCTGAGGCATACTTGTGAATCAATGATGACTTGCAGAGGTGGAGTTCGAGAATGACGCTAGCAAGGAAATTTCTGGATACGGGTTATATTGCGCTTTATGAGTATATGAAAATCGTGGAATGAGTGAATTGTTATTTGTGAATGATGTAGTGCCCACGGAGTATGAAATTAATCGGTGGTATTAAAAAAAAAGTAGAGTTAATTCTTTGAGTGTTGTTGTGCTAATGGGGCACGTGTCTTTTGGCCCATTTGGGTGGTGTAATTTAGATTGAGCAAAGTGGGTGACTCTCGAGAAGTTCTAATAGGTTAGATGTTTATATATAGCAATTGAGAAATTCTTCGGACTTGTGTATGGATAAAATCCGAGATTTTATTTGGTGGTGCCTGGACTTGCGAAAATTCTGTATGACTATGGATTCTATATTTTAGTATAAGGAAGGTAAGAAGAACAATTTAAAATTTACATAAGGTATTTCCAGAGTGAGTATTACAGTTGTGGTATTTATGGAGGTTCTTAAGAAGAACACAGTTGCTTAAGGGACGTAGGGCGCTGTGGTTCTATGCTAAGGTTTGTGGGGTGAGTTATGGTTAAAGAATATGGTGTTTTAGCAAGGAGAAGTATTAATCTAAAGACAGATTTGGAAGAAACTCGAAGAAAATAAGACAACCGGGTAGTAGGTTGGATCAGTATGGTAATGGATATGATTGATTCTCTGGGTGCTTATGATGTGGGGGGTTTCTACAGGTGCTTTGTGGAAACACACCTAGGTTTGGTGACCTGCGTGGCTTGGTTGAGCTAGAGAGATTCAACTCTGATGGCTTGAATATGTACAAATGAATTCCAAAGCATTCTCGAGTATTTCCACCATGGTTTGAGATGGGTATTTTCCTACTAGCCTGAGGAGCATGTTGAGTATTGTGATTTTCTACCGGATGGGATCAAATGAAAGGCTTCTGGCTGATCGGATATGTATTCTACTTGATACTCACAATGATTATGAGGTTCTTATATTTTTCAAATGATGGCATGATAGATGCAGTGTGTTGTGTGGGATTAAGGTTGTCATGTGCAAGGTCACGATTTAGCTTGGAAAGGGAGGTCATAAATTCTTAGAGGGGATGAATAGTTTTTGATGTTTAGATGAATGCTAAAACTATTTGGTATTGCGTGAGTAGGGTGTACATTTTAGAAGGCGCACTATGTTTTGAATTATGGATATTTCATAGGTATTGCGGCATTTTCCTGGTTGATCGACTGCTGATTTTAAGACGTTGCTATGTGACACGAAAGAATGGGAGAAATATTCCTCGTAGGATGATCGTGTATGAGAGATGTGATAGACATTCAGGCGGTGGAGATGGAATCAGAAATGGTGATTTATGTGTTCTATGGATTTGGAGCAGATTGTTTCATGGTTGCGGACTGTGAAGTCGTGGCCGAAGTTAGCCAGATAATGGTATATATTATGACTCAGTCGTTGTGGATTTTTGGAGGGTTATTTATCTACTGTGGGTGACCAGAGTTGATTTGGGGGTCCATGGGTAGGCCCAATTAAGATGTGTATTCTACACCGAGTCGGAATGTTTGGCTCCATACTGCTATTATTAAGGGATGTACCATTTGGTTGATGTTGAACTATTCGAGTTCCGAAATGACTTCTGAGTTACTCCTTTATGCTACTAGGAATTGTGATTCATTGGTTATATGCACACATGGTGCGGTTCTATTGGGGGCCTTATGGCGGAATTTGAGCGAGATGAGTATTTGGGTATTGCATGATCGATTTCATAATGGTTATGTTCTTTCAGGTTCGTGTGACATTTTTGTCATTTGCCTCTCCGTTGTTATTAATTTTTGAGCAGGGTGACTCGAGGAAGATAGTATGGACCAACGTTTAGATGGGGTCGCGCATTGCAACAGAGTTATGTTAAGTTTATGAACCTTGTGTTAGAATCGTGTGATGGTTCTACGGTGTGTGCTGGATTTTTAACATTTCTTTGTGGCGGTACTCGTTAATCTGGCAGGGCAGTTCTCTCATTTGAGTCATTTTCCATGACTGAGTACATTTGAATTATTGCGTATTGGTGCACGGATGGCACGAGTTGTGGCTCTGAGTTATATTGATGTGACATATCTGTGGGATAGTTGTGTATAACAATATAAGGTCATTGGGCGTAGAATGGGTACTATCAGGTTTGATTACGGTATGTTCGGAAGGATAATATTGAATGTCGGCTCAAAAAGTGATTATGGTTCTGGTTGGGGCGAGAGAGCTCCGTGACTTGTTGATCTGGTAAGTGGTCATGAAATTTCACATGTTTCTTTTATTATCAACAGTGTACGAAGGTTTTGGGATGAGTTTTGGTTCGATATGGGTTTAATAGTAGTATTTGGTTGGTTTTTGAGTAGTCACTGTGATCAGGAATGGTGCTACGAGCATGCGAGTTGTGTAATATGTTAGGTGATTATGTTCGTGGTTATGGCTTGATACAGCTTGTTCAAACTCATACAGTGTGTAAATGTAAGATTCGTGTCTTGAAAGAAATTCTAAAGGTTGGAAATTAAATTCCAAGGTTTATGGGCTAAAGTTAAATCAATGATTTCAGTTGTATTGTGTTGTCAAGCATATATGGAATAGGGTGACGTGGGTTCACCCCCGGGTACGTGTGTGGTAAGATGGAACGGTAATTTGATGGCTTGGAAACAACTCTTGGCACGTTCGAGGACGAACACATGTTTAAGTGGGGGAGAATATAACGACCCGGCCGGTCGTTTTGAGTATTACAACCCCGTTTTCCCATTTACTGCTCAAATTGTACTTTACAGTTATTGTGTGAATTTCCAGAGTAATTGGTTCGGGTCCGGTGAGGTTTTGGAATGAATTGAAACACTTAGTTCCAATGTTTAAAGCTTAAGTTAAAATAGTAACCGGATATCGACTTATGTGTAAACGACCCCGGAATGGAGTTTTGATGATTCCAGTAGCTCTGTATGGTTATTTTGGACTTAGGAGCGTGTCCGGAAAATTATTTGGAGGTACGTAGTGAAATTAGGCTTGAAATGCCGAAAGTTGAATTTTTGGTAAGTTTGACTGAAGGGTTTACTTTTTGATATCGGGATCGAAATCCGATTCTGGAAATTGGAATAGGTCCGTAATGTGAAATGTGACTTGTGTGCAAAATTTGAGGTCAATCGGACGTGATTTGATGTGTTTCGGCACAAGATATAGAATTTGAAGTTTCAATGTTCAATGATTTCGAATTGAGGTGTGATTTGTCATTTCGATGTTGTTATATGTGTTTTGAGGCCTCGAGTAGGTCCGTGTTGTGTTATAGGAATTGTTGGTATATCGAGACGAGGTCCCGAGTGGCTCAGGTGAGTTTGGACGAGGTCCAGATCATTTTCATTCATGTCGCATTTGCTGCAGATTTCTGGTTCTGGTATGATCACACCTGCGACTGGTTTGCGCAGGTGCGACGCTTTTGGCGCAGAAGTGAAAAGAGGCAGGGTAAGGAAGACCGCAGAAGCGGATTTTGTAGCGCACCTGTGTGTGCGCAGATGCGAGATTTGGAAGCGCAAGTGCGAAACTCATCGCAGAAGCGGAATTTGGTATCCGCAGGTATGGGTGTTGCTGGGCAATGTTATTCTCGCAGATGCGAGTTGTTTTCCGTAGAAGCGAGGGACGCAGGTGCGACCTTTGGTCCTCATCTGCGAAAGTGCTGGGCAGAATCCTTTAAGTTCGAGGGTTCGACATTTTCACCCATTTTCGGATTTTGGAGCTCGGTTTGGGCGATTTTGGAGAGGAATTTTTCCACACAACTTGGGGTAAGTGTTCATGACTCCCTTGTGATTATATTTCATGAATTTATCTTTATTTTTGGTGTAAGATTATCGAATCTTCAAGAGAAATAGTAGGAAATTTCTATAATGTCAAAAACGAATTTTTTCGAGTTTTAACATCGATTTGGAGTCGAAATTGAGTGAAATTAGTATGGTTGAACTTGTAATTGGATGAGTTATCGTATTTTATAAGTTTTGTCGGATTCCGAGACGTGGGCCCCATGGTTGATTTTTGGGGGGTAATTTCGGATTTTGTGGAAAATATTAGTATTCTGATATGGAATTAATTCCTATAATTTTGTGGGCTGAATCAAATTAATTGTGACTAGATTCAAGCCGTTTGGAAGTTGATACGCGCAAAATGGGATTTCTGGAGCATTTTTGATCTTCGGAATTGGATTTGTCATGTTAGAGTTAAGTAACTCTTCTAATCTTGGAGCTGAGAGTATAAACCCTGAATATATGTATTATGTGAATTGTTGGGAGGTGACACACATGCTAGGTGAAGGGAGTGTGGGCGTGCACTATAGAAATTATGACATAATTGTTTATGTGAAATGTTGTAGTTAAATAATCTTGGCATTTTCCATGCGGTTTTATGTGTTAAAGAAATTAAGCTGAAAAGCATATTAAAAGTCATGTTGAGGCTATGTGCCAGTATTATTAGGACCCACAAAGGTCATATTGCTGTGAATTATTTATTTTAAATTGAAAATTCATACTCAATCATATTCTTGTCATTACATATCATATCTCAGTCTCTGTTGTTATTATTGATACATCATATCATCATATTTGGGCTATTTTCATGACATTGTGAGCCCATGAGAGAGAGATTGGAGAGATTGACGACTGAGTGAGGCCGAGGGCCTGATTGTGAGGATTATTATGTGGATCGGGGCTGCCCGCCTGCAGCAGGCCTTATAGGCTTTATTATAGCACGTGAGTTGTCCGTGCAGCACGTGAGTTGTCCGTGCGGATCCAGATATTATTATAGCACGTGAGTTGTCCGTGTAGCACGTGAGTTATCCGTGCAGATCTAGATATTATTGTAGCACGTGAGTTGTCCGTGTAGATTATAGCGCTTGGGCTGTAAGAGCCCCTTATGAGTCTAAACACCCCCAGTGAGCGCAGGTACTTATTGAGTGCGAGTGCCGAGTGTGAGTGCTGAGCGATTGGGAGGACTGAGTGACTGGGAGGACTGAGTGAAATGATACTCTAGGAGTATGCATATGATTTTATCACTGAGTTGCATCGCATTGACATGCACACATGACATACAGGCATATAGATGTATTTTCCTCATCACTAAGTTGCATCGCATTCATGATTTCTCACACATGTTGACAGATGGGCATAGTGATGTTTTACACGGGTTATCTGGAAAGAAAATGAAACATATCATTTATTATTGAAAGGATTTTGGGAAAATTATTGCTTTCAAAATATTTTTTTTCAATTTCGGTAAACGATTTCGGTTTTTCACTAATGTACTTGAAAGGAAGAACTATTTTTAGAAATCATGATTTAGCTGAGTATTTTATTTCTGAGTTACTTCTTATATTATTGGCTTTACGTTGTTATGGACTATGGTGAACTATTGGTTTTGGGACCCAACCTTGGTAAAAGCTCGTCACTACTTTCAACCTAAGGCTAGGTTTGTTACTTACTCAGTACATGGGGTTGGTTATACTGATACTACACTTCTGCATATTGCGTGCAGATGTTGGCTGCTGTTGTTGCTGTGCTCGATGGTTACCGGATTTGAAGATGTACCTGCGTCCCTGTTGTAGCTACCTTTTGTTCATGGTAGCCTTAGATTTATAAAAGCTCTGTTTATGTACTATTCAAACAGATTATGTATTTATTTCATCTCCGTTTTGTAAACTCTATTCTTAGAAGCTCATGATTTGTACTACCACTTCTTGGAGGAATGTATAAGATTAATATCTTTATTTACTTAAATCGCTTTAATAATTGCTATTAGAATTGGATAATTGAAAGTTGGCTGACCTAGCGGGTTGGGTTAGGTGCCATCACGACTAGTTGGATTTTGGGTCGTGACACTTTACTTATGCTATTCTTCAAAATAAATATTCACAACAAAGACAATATGCTCGTAACAATCCTAGCCTCAAAAACCGACTCAATACCACAATCCACTTGGGGCTTGAACACCCAACATCACAGAGAAGTCTAATAATGTTACCTATCCCTCGTGAACCCATATGCCCTCACAACAAAATCAAGAGAGTAAGTAGAATCCACACGTTCAAATCAAATGTTCAAATATAATTTATGGACTCACATATATGAACGAAACAAATCGCTCACTCTCACAAAGAAGTCACCTGTATTCACTTGGTACCAAAGGCTTGCCCTTAATATAGACATCTACTAATGTAGGCTCGCTCGATTTAAAATCAATTAGGACTTTTTTGTGGTTGTAATGTGGGCTAAGGGACGGGTAGGATATATTTAGGAATAGTGAGTCACCATCCTAAGCACTTTAACACATCACAAAATTAATTTTAAGTGCAAATTTTTCAATCCCAACTTCAATTTCACAAACAAGATCACTCCTCAAATATACTCCCTCTTTCTTTAAGCACTACTTTAATTCATGCCCCACTAGCAAGAATAAGATATCAATTTATTCATCTATATTTTTATTTTTATTTTTTCAAAATTTTCTTTTTTTTCCTCTTACTTTTCAACAACATTTTTTTCTCTTCTACAATTCCCGCTAGTGGTGTATCTCTTACGATACAAGTGCACCTATATTTATTTTATTGGTTCCACTCAAAAGCCACCCAAGTTCCCTCCTTATTTCGTGTAGCGCTCATTTTACAAGTTAAGTGCTTTAAGAGGTAAAAGGATCAAACCAATATCAATTAAGAAGAAAAAGGTATAGACTTGTAATGTGGGTTCCAAATAAAAGGTTATGGGCTCAAAATGAATTAGCTTGGATAGATGTTATTTATGATAAGTATTAAAACTCAAAAAAGATCAAAGGAAGCCTAAAACTCATTTTTCAAACCGAGCAACATCTGAGATTTTGCTTTAGCTCACATACCAGGCAAGTTCTAGACACAATTACAATACATGGACTATACAAAAATCTCACCATACATGACATATGATTCATTAAGGACGGTCTCATTCCGACTCTCAAACTAATGCAAGTATTCACAGAGTCACAAGATATTAAGCATTAAGCACAAAGTGAACATAAATCAAGAAAGTGAGACAAAGGCGTCACAAGACATGCAATCCCATTAATCAAGGCATCATGAACGACTTCAACACATAGGAAAGATTCTACACATGCCAAAGCCTAAATATGCTACTATCAAACAAGTTAAGGCGCCTAGGAATCTCATCATTCTTCCTCATTTTATTTTCTAAGTCCTAATCTACTCTAAAAATAAAGAAACTACTATCCGGTTCAAACTACATCCCCTGAAAAAGAACCGAGGTACAAAGAAAAACCATGGGGGATTATTACTACCTAAAGAAAAATAAAAGACATATTTTTGAATTTTTTTCTGACTTTTTTTTTGTGTTTTTTATTAGACTTTAATCCCTCAAGAAAGTTGCCTAGGAGATCTATCGTCGGGAAAAGTCCAAAATTTTCAAATATTTTTTTCGATTTTTCTAATTTTTTGATTTTTTTCTTCAAAATTAAGATACTAAAACTATTACTACTATATCACACCATTAATTTTACTAACTATGCAATTAAAAATAAGAAGCTAGTTAATAATAAAAAGATAAGAAACTAACAATATAATAATATAATACTATACAAACCACAGAGAATCTTCCACCCCACACTTAAAAGAGTATATTGTCTTCAATGCACAAATAAAGCAAAAATAACAAGGATGGACAAGAAACTCCCTGAAGGCCAAAGGCTAAAGCAATAGCAACTCACATGGTACTCAGACTTCTCCCAAGGATGGTCCTTTGTGCGGGTACCTTACACTAGTTCTAACCACCTGGCTCACTTTTGCATATCTTATGGATTTTCTTCTACGCTCATAGTCCTAAAAAATAAAAATAAATACTAAAAAAATAATATAATAAAAATAAAATAAACAAAAAACAAAAGAAAAGCAATAAAGGTGGGTTGCCTCTCATCAAGCGCCTAATTTAACGTCGCGGCACGACTTAAACTACTTTTTGCCTCCAGCTTGAACTTATGAATTAAGCCCCTAATTGAGCTTCAAGCTTTTTGCTGTGCTCCCGAGGTGGAGGTGTGAAAATAAAGGGAGCAAGCAATAAATAACGCATCTTGCACTTCTTAGCCCTTAAGTGGTATGTCATTTTGTCTTTTTGGTATGGCAAATTTTAAAATGTAAGGGTCTTGTTATTCATCTATACATCTCTCCAGATGCTCGATCTCCATGTCTCCATCCAAACATAATGTAGAAAATATTTAGAATGAGGACCAACACGCCCCAACTCCAAAACTGCATTATTTCTGACTCCCTCAATAATACATACTCCCTCAACCTCGGCATCATCAACAAGAACATGGTCTAATGATTGGTATTCTCGTTTTAGCTCCCTAATTTGGCTTAGAAGATCTTTTTCAGCTTCACACAACTCATCACTAAATTATTGGGTGTTACACGCATCAACCTTTGCACTCAATTGAGCCTTTAAGTCGTGAATAGCAGTGTCAAATTGTTCGATCTTTTGTTCCAGTTCATCTCTTCCTTCTAAAAGGTGTCTTATCTCATTTCTTATTTTCTCACATTGATTGATCACGCCCAGCTATGACTTATAAAAAGGACTAAGCGGTCACTGCAAATATAATCTGGTCTAAGAGTCCAGAGTCGAATCCCACATAGAACTAAGGTTTAGCTACAACTGTTTACTATCACCACGAATACACGGCCAAATAATTCCTAAGTTATAAATATAAAGATTCTTATATCTAATTAAATAACAAATTAAAGTAGTAGATTAAGAACCAAAGATACTAAGGGTTGGAGACAAGATTAAGGAGGTCTAGAGTTACGATTTTTTCAATTGTTGGAATCCTTTCCTCCACGTCTCCTATAAATTCGCCTAAGTATTCTCTACCGATCGTGAGTATTTTGGGTGTCATAGTTCTCTCTCGAGCAACTACCACAATTTACTAGATGTATTCTCTCGAACTACACTAGTTGGAACTAATTCACCGCTCACTACGATCGCACCAAGGTTTCGTTATCTCTAATCCCACCTTTAAACCCTCCGTATTGATCTCTCACATACGTTAGGAGTGATGTTATTCAACAACTACCTAAATGCGTACCCTTTCTCAAGCAATACACACTAAATAGGCACAGTCAATTGATGGCCATTCAATCAACAGAAATAAACACGTAGTTGAATAGGTAGAGAAATCCAACGGCTCAATTATATAAAAACATAACAAGAAGTTATCCTACAAAAGGTTCCATCAAAACCCTAGATAACAAATTAGCTATTCATAATAGTATGCAAAACTACACTACTAGAATTCATAACCAATAATGGAAATAGAGGAAGAAAGAGGGAAAAACGAGAGGGTCCTTTTCCTTCTTGGTCCTAGCGCGTTCTTGCCTTCCCAAAGTCTTCTCTCCTTTCATAGTAGTGTCTTTCTCCCAAAAGCACATTTTAGGATGTATTTATAGCGACTAGGGTTTGAATGGGACGAATTTTCCTTCTTCTATTTCGGATTGGAGAAGCTGGTTTCTTTTGCCCCGGTCCCGGTCTGGCGAAGTGAACCTCTTCGCTGTCCGGGACTTTTCTGGTTTCTTTTGCTCCGGTCCCGGTCCGGCGAAGTGAACCTCACTTTGCTGTCTGGGACTTTTCTGATTTCTTTTGCTCCGATCCCGGTCTGACGAAGTGAACCTCACTTCGTTATCTGAGACTTTTCTCTTCAGCTTTTTTTTCACCAATTTTTCTCCTATTTGATCCTTTTTCACATAAATTTGTTCCTACACATAAGAAACACATAATGAACATATTTTTACTTCAAAAGCTATGTGAACTCCCGCAACTCATACAAGAAATAACACACAAACACACTCAAAACATGCACTTTTCATCCTTTATCACCACCCTACACTTAAACTCTTGCTCGTCCTCGAGCAACTTAAAATTAAGCGCATAGGCAAGAAATACCTTTCAAAACATACTCAATCATCACACCAATGATAATGGTTTATATCAACGCTAGAACCCAGCATATGCACTCTTCATACATTTTCTCAATTTTTAAACTCATGACAAGATTATTTAAAATATTCATGTAACTTTTCCTAACATCCTCGTCTCAAATCTTGACTCCAATGCGTTCCACACTATTAAGGTCTCTACCAATCCTTTGCAAATCATGTGCCCTCACTAACAAACCACAGAGAAACTAGTCCACACACTCAATATAAGTTCAAGTATATTCTAAGGACTCAAATATAGAAATAATTCGCTCACTCTCACAAAGAAACTCTTATGCTACCCAAGCTCATACCATAGGCCCGTAGTATAAGACTTGGCTGATCTAAGCTCGCAAAGTCTAGGATCAAGTAGGACTTTATAGGTTGTAATGTAGGCTAAGGGACAGGTAGGATATATTCGAGAAAGGTAGTGACTAACCCTCCTAAGCACTTTAATACACTATAGGTTGTAATGAAACCAGACACATGTAATGACCCGGCCGGTCGTTTTCAGAGTTATAGCCCCTATCCCCTATTAATTGCTTCTCCCATATCTATTTCGGCTATTGTGACTTGTCGGGAGGTTTCATTTTGGTTTTTGGAGTGATTTGGGACACTTAGTCCCTAAACGAAAGCTTAAGTCTTAGGATTTTGACGGTAGCCAGAACTGTGTGAAAATGACTCCAAAATGGAGTTTCGTCGGTTTTGTTAGCTGCGTTGGGTGATTTTGAACTTAGGAGCATGTCCGGATTGTATTTTGGATGTCCGTAACTTATTTAGGCTTGAAATAGCGAAAGTTAAATTTTTGGAGATTTGGACCGGTAGTGGAAATTTTGATATCGAGGTCGGATTCCAATTCTGGAAGTTGGAGTAGGTCCGTAGTGTTGAATATGACTTGTGTGCAAAATTTGAGGTCATTTGGATGAGATTTGATATGTTTCGACGTCGTTTGTAGAATTTAGAAATTTCAAAGTTTATTAGGCTTGAATCCGTGCATAATCCGTGTTTTTGATGTTGTTCGACGTGATTTGAAGGCTTGACTAACTTCGTATGGTATTTTAGGATTGGTTGGTATGTTTGGTTGAGGTCCAGGGGGCCTCGGGCGTGTTTCAGATGCTCAACGGGTCATTTTTAGACTAAGGGAGTTGGCAGATTTTCTGGTGATATTGCAGACATTTTTCTTCATCGCGTTCGTGAGGGAGATCTCGCGATCGCGTAGGTCATCTGAGAGGTCAGCTAAAATTGCTTTTCGCATTCGCGAAGATGAAGACACAATCGCGTAATGTTATCAGGCAGTGCACCGCGAACGCATGGGCTAGGCCGCGTTCGCGAAGAAGAAGTGAGGCAGCAGTGGAGTTTGAGTGTTACTCTTCGTGGTCGCGTGAGGACAATCGCGATCGCGTAGGTGTGAGAAGCTAGTGCATCGCGTTCGCGTGAGGTGTTACGAGTTCGCGTAGAGTAAATTTCTGAGGGAGCGAAGTTGTTCTTCGCGATCGCGAGGCCTTTTCCACGATCGCGATTAAGGAACCACTGGGTAGAATTTAAAGTTAAAAAATGAGGGTTTAAGTTCATATCACAAAATTTGATTGAGAGCTCGGTAGAAGGCAAAATTTGGAGAGATTTTCGGAGGAAGATATTGGGTAATGATTCCTAACTCCTTTATGATTAAATCCCACTAATCTATGCTTGATTTCATCATTTAATTTCGGGTTTGGGGTGAAAATAGGGGAAAATTGAGAAAAGTTCTTAGGCCGAATTTTAGGATTTTGATCGAGATTTTGGTATCAGATTTGAGTGAATTTGGTATGGTTAGACTCGTGAGTGAATCGGTGTTCATAATTTGTGACTTTTACCCGATTCTAAGACATGGGCCCAGGGAGGCATTTTGGGCATTTTTCTATTTTCTTGACTTAGTTTTGATTTCATTAGCTAGATTAGTTACTTGTAGCTATATTTACGTTATGTAATTGATTTGATTAGATTTGGGCCACTCGGAGTTGGATACTCGTGGCAAGAGCGTGATTTCGGATTTGATTTGAGCTTGGTTCGAGGTAAGTGGCTTGCCTAACCTTGTGTGGGGGAACTCCCCTTAGGATTTGGTACTGTTTGATATGTTAGCGCCGTGTACGTGAGGTGACGAGTACGTACACGAGCTATTTGTTGTAAAACTCCATTTTTCACTAAGTCATAACTTGTTTTCTCCTTATTTGAAACACACTAGCATATGTAACTATCCTGTTTAGACTAGAATAGCATGCCTACTTGTTTAACTGCCTATTTGAACTCTGTGCAGCATGTTTAGTGAAATTACTTGCTTTCCTTGACTTGAACTTAGTCTAAACTTTAGGATTTCTTGTTGTAATTGTTATTTCTGTTGGTTGCGCTGCATATTTACTTTGGGACTACGGAACGGTATTTCGGGAGATCCCCATGTACTGCATATTTACTTTGGGACTACGGAACGGTATTCCGGGAGATCCCCCTATTTTGCATATTTATTTTGGGACTACAGAGCGGTATTCCGGGAGATCCCCCTGCACATTTACGTTTGGGACTACGAGACGGTATCTCGGGAGATCCCTTATTGTTATCACTGTGTTCTGAGTTGTTGTCTTTCATCGATTCTATTACTGTTAGATTTCCATTTTTATTTTACTGCGATTTCATTCTGTCTTATTTCATTATATTTATACATGTAGGGCCCTGACCTGATCTCGTCACTACTCGACCGAGGTTAGGCTTAGCACTTACTAGATACCGTTGTGGTGTACTCACGTCCTTTCCTGCACATGTTTTTCGTTTGCAGATCCAGGTTTATCTTACCAGTCTCATCACTAGTTGCAGTCGTTGCTGCTTATTGGAGACTTCAAGGTACATCTTCTCGCGCCCGCAGATCCTCGGAGTCCCCCTCTATCCCCCTATGTTCATTTTTCCTGCTTTCTGTAGAAATGATGTATAGAACGGTTAAGACTTCTTAGTAGCCTATGACTTACGGTATTCCAGGTTTTAGGAAATTATTTTGTACATTTTCAGAGGTGATAATTGTATATGCCTAGTGGCATTCAATTGCTTATTAGATATTTGTTACTGTTAGTAGTTAATGTTCATGCTTTAGTTTCACTTCCGCAAAAGTGTTAGGCTTACCTAGTCGTAAAGACTAGGTGCCGTCACGACGGTTCACGGAGGGAGAAATTGGGTCGTGAAAAGTTGGTATCAGAGCTCTAGGTTCATAGGAGCCGTGAGTCATAAGCCGATTTATTAGAGTCTCGCGGATCGGTACGGAGACGTCTATACTTATCTTCGGAAGGCTATGTAACTGTTAGGAACACACATACTTCTTTGATTTCCTTGTCGTGCGAGTTATTGGTATCAAATTCTAAAAATTCTCTATTCTATTCTTTCTCTCAAATGGTGAGGACCCGTATCGGAGGATCTGACAACCAGGCACCCACGCCCCTGCTAGAGCTGCCAGAGGCCGGGGCCGGGGCCGAGGTAGAGTACGGCCACGCGGTGCAGCCAGAGCACTCGCGCGAGCTGCGACAGAGGAGCCCCCAGCAGTTCCAGCTGGAGGGCAAGTACCAAAGGTTCCTATTTATGCACCAGCCCTCCAGGAGACTCTAGCCCAGTTCATGAGCATGTTCAGCACCTTAACTCAGGCTGGATTGATTCCGTTAGCTCCCGTCACATCTCAGGCAGGGAGAGGGGCACAGACTCCCATAGCCCATACTCCTGAGTAGAGGGTCCAGGTTGATCAGGCCCCAGAGTTCCTTCTTATGCCGCCGATAGCCCCGGTTCAGCATGAGACTAGGACAACCGCTTCTGAGGCGGAGCAACTCAAACTTGAGAGGTACCAGAAGTACCACCCATCTACCTTCAGCAGATTGGCTACGGATGATGCTCAGGGTTTGCTGGAGGAGTGTCATCGTATTCTCCGTACTATGGGCATAGCGGAGACGAGTGTGGTTTCTTTTACCACTTTCCAGCTTAGAGGAACAGCCTATCAGTGGTGGCATACTTATGAGTTGAGTAGTCCGGATGAGGAAGCTTTACTTACATAGACTCAGTTCTCAAACATGTTTTTGAGAGAGTATGTCCCTCAAAGCCTCAGGGACTCATGGCGCGCGGAGTTTGAGCAGTTGCGCTAGGGTGCTATGACTGTGTTAGAGTATGCAGTTCGCTTCAGTGATTTGGCCCGACATGCACCGGCCTTGGTTGCCACAGTTCGAGAGAGGGTTAGACGATTTATTGAGGGACTCCACCCCAGTATCAGGATTAGTATGGTCAGGGAGCTGGAGATAGATATTCCTTACCAGTAGGTTGTGAGTATATCTAGGAGATTGGAGGGCATGCTTGCCCGGGACCGAGAGGAGAGAGAGGCCAAGAGGTCTCGAGAGACTGGTTCTTGTTCTGGAGCTCATGCCCTAGTAGCCCGCCATGGTAAGGGTTATGTGGGTCGCCCCATTCATTCAGCTCTTCCAGTTGCCAGTGGTATTCCAGCCCCTTCTAGGCCCCGGGAGCCTTATTATGCACCGCCAGTATCTAGTGTACCTCCTGCTCGGGGTACTTTTAGCGGCCAGTCCAGCAGACCTAGCCCGAGTCAGTCACAGCAGCCACACCCTTCGAGGGGTTGTTTTGAGTGTGGAGACACCCGCCATATGGTGAGGGATTGCCCCAAACTTAGGAGGGTTGCACCTCTATAGACTTCTCAGCCACCACATGCTCCACCGGGTGCTCAGGCCATGATTCTAGCACCAGCTACCGCCCCATCTGCTCAGCCAGCTCGAGGTGGAGGTCGGGGAGGTCGAGGTCTCTCTAGAGGGAGAGGCCAAGCCAGGTATTATGCTCTTCCAGCTCATACAGAGGCAGTTGCTTCCGACTCTGTCATTACAGGTATTGTTCCATTCTGTCATAGAGATGCGTCGGTATTATTTGACCCAGGATCTACGTATTCATATGTGTCCTCTTATTTTACCCCATATTTGGGCATATCTCGGGATTCTTTGAGTTTCCCTATTTATGTGTCTACTCATGTGGGAGATTCTCTTGTTGTGGACCGCGTGTATTGGTCGTGTTTGACCGCTCTTAGTAGTTTTGAGACCAGAGCCGACTTATTATTACTCAGCATGGTAGATTTTGATGTTATCTTGGGCATGGACTGGTTGTCGCCCCATTATGCTATTCTTGATTGTCACGCTAAGGCCGTGATGCTGGCTATGCTAGGCTTACCGCGATTAAAGTGGAGAGGTACCTTAGAGTATTCTCCCAGCCGAGTTATTTCATTTCTTAAAGCTCAATGAATGGTTGAGAAGGGGTGTGACGCGTATCTAGCTTATGTGAGAGATGTCAGTATTGATACCCCTACAGTTGAGTCAGTTCCAGTAGTGAGAGACTATCTAGATATGTTTCCAGCTGATCTTCCGGGCATGCCGCCCGACAGAGATATTGATTTCGATATAGATTTGTTGTCGGGCACTCAGCCCATCTCTATTCCTCTATACTGTATGGATCCTCCTGAGTTGAAGGAGTTGAGGCGCAGTTGTAGGAATTGCTTGATAAGGGCTTTATTCGGCCCAGTGTGTCACCTTGGGGTGCTCCTGTCTTGTTTGTGAAGAAAAAGGATGATTCTATGCGTATGTGTATTGATTATCGCCAGTTGAATAAAGTCACAGTGAAGAACAGGTATACTTTGCCTCATATTGATGACCTATTTGATCAGCTACAGGGTGCCAAAGTATTTTCCAAGTTTGACTTGCGTTCAGGTTATCATCAGTTGAAGATTTGGGAGCCAGATATCCTGATGACTGCTTTCAGGACTCGGTATGGCCATTACGAGTTCCTTGTGATGTCCTTTGGGCTGACCAATACCCCATCAGCCTTTATGCACTTGATGCACAGTGTGTTCCTGCCCTATATTGATTCTTTCATCATCGTATTCATCGATGATATTCTAGTGTATTCCCGGACTCGGGAGGATCATGAGCAGCACCCGAGGACAGTGCTTCAGACTTTGAGAGAAAAAAAGTTGTATGCAAAGTTCTCAAAATGTAAGTTCTGGTTAGATTCTGTGGCATTCTTGGGTCATATTATGTCGAGTGAGGGGATCTAGGTGGATCCGAACAAGGTGGAAGCAGTGTAGAGTTGGCCCAGACTGTCCTCAGATATAGAGATTCGGAGTTTTCTTGGGTTGGCAGGGCATTACCGTCGGTTTATTGAGGGATTTTCTTCTATTGCAGCACTTATGACCAGGCTGACCCAGAAGGGTGCTCCGTTCAGGTGGACAGAGGAGTGTTAGGAGAGCTTTCAGAAGCTCAAGACAACTTTGACTACAACCCCAATATTGGTATTGCCTTCAGGTTCGGGGTCTTATACAGTTTATTGTGATGCGTCGCGAGTTGGCCTCGGCGCGATGTTGATGCAGGACCGTAGGGTGATTGCCTACGCGTCCAGACAGCTGAAGGTGCATGAAAAGAACTATCCTGTCTACGACCTTGAGCTAGCAGCTATTGTTCATGCCTTGAAGATTTGGAGGCATTATTTGTACGGTGTTCCTTGTGAGATTTACACCGATCATCGGAGTCTGCAACATCTATTCAAGCAGAAGGATCTTAATTTGCGTCAGAGGAGGTGGTTAGAGCTGCTTAAGGATTATGACATTGCCATTTTGTACCATCCCGGGAAGGCCAATGTGGTGGCTGATGCTTTGAGTCGTCGGGCAGAGAGTTTGGGGAGTTTAGCATATCTACCAGCAGCAGAGAGGCCTATGGCATTGGATGTTCAGGCCTTAGCCAGCCAGTTTGTGAGATTGGATATTTCTGAGCCGAGTCGAGTATTGGCTTGTATGGTCTCTCGGTCTTCTCTTTATGATTGTATCAGGGAGCGTCAGTATGATGACCCCCATCTGCTTGTCCTTAAGGACACGGTCCAGCACGGTGATGCTAAGGAGGTCACTATTGGGGAGGATGGTGCATTGAGGATGCAAGACAGGTTATGTGTGCCCAATGTGGACGGGTTGCATGAGTTGATTCTCCAGGAGGCTCACAGCTCGCGGTACTCCATTCATCCGGGTGCCGCAAAGATGTATCAGGACCTGAGGCAGCATTATTGGTGGAGAAGGATAAAAAAGGACATAGTAGAGTATATGTCTAGATGTCTAAATTGCCAGCAGGTGAAGTATGAGCATCAGCGACCTGGTGGGTTGCTTCAGAAGATAGAGATTCCGGAGTGGAAATGGGAGCAGATCACTCCCATAGACTCAGCAAAAGTTTGATGCAGTTTGGGTGATTGTGGACAGGCTGCCAAGTCAGCTCATTTCGTTCCTGTGATGACTACCTATTCTTCCGAGCAGCTGGCTCGAATTTACATTCGTGAGATTGTCATACTTCATGGCGTACCGGTATCTATCATCTCTAACCGGGGCACACATTTTACATCGTGGTTCTGGAGAGCCGTACAGCAGGAGTTGGATACTCGGGTGGAGTTGAGCACATCTTTTCACCCTCAGACAGACGGGCAGTCCATGCATACTATTCAGATTCTTGAGGATATGCTCCGTGCGTGTGTGATGGAGTTTGGAGGTTCTTGGGATCAGTTCTTGCCACTTGCGGAGTTTGCCTACAATAACAATTATCAGTCGCTATTCAGATGGCACCGTATGAGGCTCTGTATGGTAGGCGGTGTCGGTTCCTAATGGGTTGGTTCGAGCCGGGCGAGGCCAGATTATTGGGTACGGACTTGGTTCAGGATGCCTTGGAGAAGGTGAAGGTGATTCAGGACAGACTTCACACAACCTAGTCCACACAGAAGTGCTATGCGGACCGGAGGGTTCGCGATGTTGCATTCATGGTTGGAGAGCGGGTCCTACTTCGAGTTTCACTATGAAGGGCGTTATGAGGTTCGGAAAGAGGGGCAAGCTGAGCCCAAGGTTTATTGGCCCATTTGAGGTGTTGCGGCGAGTTGGAGGGGGGTTGCTTATGAGCTTGCCTTACCTCCCAGCCTAGCAGGAGTTATTCTTGTTGTAATTGTTATTTCTGTTGGTTGCGCTGCATATTTACTTTGGGACTACGGAACGGTATTTCGGGAGATCCCCCTGTACTGCATATTTACTTTAGGACTATGGAACGGTATTCCGGGAGATCCCCCTATTTTGCATATTTATTTTGGGACTACAGAATGGTATTCCGGGAGATCCCCCTGCACATTTACTTTTGGGACTACGAGAAGGTATCTCGGGAGATCCCCTATTGTTATCACCGTGTTCTGAGCTGTTGTCTTTCATTGATTCTATTCCTGTTAGATTTTCGTATTTATTTTACTGTGATATTTCATTCTGTCTTATTTCATTATATTTATACATGTAGGGCCCTGACATGATCTCGTCACTACTCGACCAAGGTTAGGCTTGGCACTTACTGGGTACCGTTGTGGAGTACTCACGCTCTTTCCTGCACATGTTTTTCGTGTGCATCATCTTACCAGCCTCATCACTAGTTGCAGTTGCTGCTACTTATTGGAGACTTCAAGGTACATCTGCTCGCGCCCGCAGATCCTCGAAGTCCCTCTCTATCCCCCTATGTTCATTTTGCCTTCTTTCTGTAGAAATGATAGATAGAACAGTTAAGACTTCTTAGTAGCTTGTGATTTACGATATTCCGGATTTTGAGAAATTGTTTTGTACATTTTCAGAGGTGATAATTGTATATGTCGAGTGGCATTTAGTTGCTTATTATATATTTGTTACTGTTAGTAGTTAATATTCATGCTTTAGTTTCACTTCCGCAAAAGTATTAGGCTTACTTAGTCGTAGAGACTAGGTGCCACCCGACGGTTCACGGAGGGAGAAATTGGGTCGTGACAATACATTTAAGCCCTTCTTCATTAAGCACATCAACATACAAATATTTACTAAACCAGACAAAGATATGAGAGGTGTTATTCATATTTTTTCAGTTATTCATTTTTTTCATACTCTCCTTAATTTGGTATTTCTGGCTAGTACTTTTTTTTACACAAGTGCACCTTGTCGACCTTTCTATGGTTCCACTAAAAAGCTACCCAATCTTTTTCTTTACTCTTCTAGTTACTTAAGTGATTTCAGAGGTAAAGGTTCAACTAGATTTGATTAAGAACAAAGATGATTCGGCTTGTAATATGGTCGCTAAAGGAAAGGGCTATAGGCTCAAAAGGGTTGACTACGGATAATATTAGTACTGGTAGGCAAATAGGCTAAATGGTCAATCAAAGAAAGCCTATATCACTTCCCAAACTTGCAAGACTTAATCATTTCGCTTTGACTCACATACGGGGTAAGTTTTGGACTGGCAAGGATGGTCGAGAGTACACTAAAATCTCACCTTTCACAATGCACATGACTCACTTAGGACGGTTCGGACCCGACTCTCAAGTTAAAGCAACTAGCGCAGTCATCATAAAATTGAAGCACACAGGAATTAATCACAAGAGTCGAAAGATGAGCCTCGGTGTCAAAATAAAGTCACATATGTTTTCAAGGCATATAATTACAAAGATCATAAAGGAAGTACTTAGTGCAAATGCTCCACCTCTAAGCCCCGATATAAAACATGTCAAAATACATAGATATTCAAGTTCTCCCCACTCCATTATCAGTTCAAAAGAAAAAAAGATTTTTTTTTTGTATTTTTCTTTGAACTTTAAACCGTCAAAAAACTGTCTAGGAAGTCCATTGTCGGGAAAAGTCCAAACTTTTTAAAAATTCTCTCTACAAGAAAAACATTACTACCCGGTTCAAAGAGTCATCCCTTGGAAAAGAACCGTGGCCATAAGAAAAATCAAGAGGGATTATTTCTACCTAATTATTTTTTTTATTTTTTTTATTATTTTCAACACACATAAAATAACACAACTAAAATAGCATAAAAAATCATCCAAACAGTATCTTCACTAAATATAAGAGGGTAAAAGAATCTCCCTGGTAGGCCAAAGCCCGAAATATTAGCAGCTCATAGGATACTCAGACTTCTTTGAGACTTGATTCTTTGTGTGGGCACGCCACACTTAGTTCTAATCGTCTCACTTATTTTTTCTTTCTTCCAATAGCCTTTCTTTCCATGCTCCTAGAGAAATAAAAAATAACACTACAAATTAATACAATAAAAAAAAATCAGTAAAGCTGGGTTGCCTCCCAACAAGTGCTTGATTTAACGCCGCGGCACGACGCGAATCACTTTTGGCCTCCACCTCAAGCTTATGAATTGAACCCCAACTTTTGCTTCAAGTTTATGATTATGCTCCTGGGGTGGTGGAACGAATCTAACTAGCCCAAGGAAACAATATAGTATTCTGCACTTCTTGGCCTTTAGTTGAGGTGTGTAATCCTGACTTTCTGGCAAGAAGAATTCTAGAATGTAGGCACATTGTTCCTCATTCCTTGACTCCTCAATTGGCTCGGATGACTCTATTTTCATATCACCATCCAAACACAATGTGGAAAAATATTTGGAGTGTGGACCAATGCGCTCAACTACATGAAAATTGGAATTGTCAAGATCCTCAACACCAATGACACTAGAGTCAACTAAATATGTATCCTCAATGTCCTTCGCGGACTCTAGTACCACTTCTACAACATCGGCATCCTCAAATTCTAGTTGGATAGATTGTTGGTGTTCTACTCTAACCTCCTCCATTTGCACCTCAATTTCAACATCTAATTCACGCTCTTTTTGGCCACTATCCATAATATTAGCTTGTTGAGCATTAAATGCTTCAACTAGTTGACTCACTTGAGCCTCCAAGTTGTGAATAATAGCCTCTTGACTTTGTATGTGCTGTTGTTTCACATTATTTTGTTCCACAAGGCACCTTAGCATATCCTTGATCTCTTTCAGGTCATCATCCCTGGGTTCTTTATTTCTATTAACTTCACAAGAAAAAGTAGAACCGTCATAGTAAGGGGTTGGGGGAGGATAAGAAATATAAGCACAACCATGAAAGTGACCATCTTGACCACTACACACATTACACAGATTCCACAAATAAGATTGAGTTGGTGTACATAACTCGCTCTCGAAAATATTTTGATAATTTTGCCATGGGTGGTTTCCTCTACAATATGCATAAGGAGGATCAAAAATAGAATTACCAAAATCAAAACTCTCATAATTCCAAGATGCCATGTCTCACAAATTAAAAATAAAAACAAAAAACAAAATAAAAATAAAACAAAATAAAAGTTCAAACTTGACACCAAGCAATATGTACAGCTACAACTGCACCGCTAGTTCCCCGGCAACGTCGCCAAAATTTGAGTACGCCCAACTATGCCTTATAAAAAGGACTAAGCGGTCGCTGCAAATATAATCCGGTCTAAGATTCCGGAGTCGAATCCCACAGAGAACTAAGGTTTAGCTACAACTATTTACTATCACCAAGAATACATGCTAGAATAATTCCTAAGTTATAAATATAAAGATTCTTATATCTAATTAACTAACAAATTAAAGTAATAGATAAACAACTAAAGAAATTAAGGGTTGGAGACAAGATTAAGGAGGTATATAGTTATGATTTTCCCAATTGTCGGAATTCTTCCCGTCACGTCTCCTATAAATTCACCTAAGTATTCTCTACCGATCGCGAGTACTTTGGGTATCGTAATTCTCTCTCGAGCAACTACCACAATTTACTAGATGTATTCTCTTGAACTACACTAGCTGGCACTAATTCACTGCTCACTACGATCACACCAAGGTTTTTTTATCTCTAATCTTGCTTTTAAACCCTCCGTATTGATCTCTCACATACGTTAGGAGTGATGTTATTCAACAACTACCTAAATGCGTACCCTCTCTCAAGCAATACACACTAAATAGGCATAGTCAATTAATGGCCATTCAATCAACAACAATAAGCACATAGTTGAACAAGTAGAGAAATTCAACGGCTCAATTATATAAAAACATAACAAGAAGTTATCCTACAAAAGGTTCCATCAAAACCCTAGATAAAAAATTAGCTATTCATAATAGTATGCAAAACTATACTACTAGAATTCATAACCAATAATGGAAATAGAGGAAGAAAGAGGGAAAAACGACAAGTTGAGTCCTTCTTCTTCTTGGTCCTAGCGTGTTCTTGACTTCCCAAAGTCTTCTCTGCTTCCAAAGTAGTGTCTCTCTCCTAAAAGCACATTTTAGGATGTATTTATAGTGACTATATTTTAAATGGGGCGAATTTTCCTTCTTCTATTTCGGATTGGAGAAGCTGGTTTCTTCTGCTCTGGTCCCGGTCTGGCGAAGTGAACCTCTTCGCTGTCCGGGACTTTTCTCTTCAGCTCTTTTTTTACCAATTTTTCTCCTATTTGATCCTTTTTCGCTTAAGTTTGTTCCTACACATAAGAAACATGTAATGAGCATATTTTCACTTCAAAAGCGGTGTGAACTCCTGCAACTCACATAAGAAATAACACACAAACACACTCAAAACATGCACTTTTCATCCTTTATCATTGAGCCTCATATATCTGCAATTTTTGAGCTAGTTCCATTAGCCAAGCTTAGCTCAAAATCTCCTCTTATTCAAAATTTTGCTCTTGCTGGAACTCGCTCTCTTCAGCAAATTCTGCCTGATTGGCCTTCATTATCGTGATTGTTGCACTTCTTTTCATAGCTTCTTTGAGTTCGTCATGTTTCTCTGCTAATTGCTTCAATATGTCTCTAATATATGCATCACGTTCCATATCTTGCACTTCATTACTCCTATCAAATTCACAAACACTGTTAGAAAGATCATAATAAGGGCTCAGAGAAGGATAAAAAGAATTAGGAAAACCACCCCAATAGCCATCTTGACCACCACACATATTATAAATATTCCACTTAAAGGATTGAAATTATGCGCACAACTCGCTCCCGGGAATATTCTGATAATTTTTCCACCAGTGGGGTCCTCCACAATATGGACAAGGATCATCAAAATAAGAATAGCCGTCATTCGACCAGTTTTCATTCCAACATGTCGTGTTAATATAAGTAACAAAATACTACAATAAACAAAAAATAAAAATAAATAACTTGAATAGATAAAAAGTAAAAATCTAATCTAGAAAAATAGCTAATTCTAAGTCCCCGGCAACGGCGCCAAAACCTTGTTGCGGCCAAATGCACACGCAAGTATACGCGATCGTCAAGTAATAAAGTGATAAGATAGAGTGTCGAACCCATGAGGACTTGCTATCAACTATTAACTAGATCAGACTATCCTAATTATTTGAATAAATATTAAATCCAAAAGTAGTGATGCTAAAATAATTAAATTAAAAAGAAAATAAATAATGAACTCTCAACAAAGAAGCAACAGATTTTTATGTTATCAATGTAATGAAAACGATCTAGGGTTATGGGTTATCTAACATTCCTATTGTATTCTTCAATTGAATTAACTAACTAATTTTTCTAGTTTATTGGTTGACAAGATTAATATTGCTCATAGGAATCTGTCGAGTTCTTAATCGCCTATTCAAGCTAATCTAATGCCTATATGTCTATAAAATTCGAACTAACAAGAACATATTTATAATTCCTGTACATCAACCAAGAAAGGCAATTAGGTATATGTCTATCCTAACCGTGAATCCGTTCCTCGATACCCAGGTTCAAGAACTTGCTCTACTTAACCCTATGTGCGATAAAGAATTCCCACTTTCGAGTTCAATTCTAGATTCGTAGATAGTATTCAATTGGTGATCACACAATCAAATAATTAAACGCATAATTGAGTAAATAAACCAATACAATAAAACAACAAATCAAAATCAATATCCGAATAGCAATAGTCATGAAAGAATCACAACCCTATGACGTGAAGTTTAGCTCCACATAGACCTGGTAGCCAAACAACAAATCACATAAATTGCTAATGTCACGACCTAATTTTCCCTCCGTTAGGTATCATGATGGCACCTAGTCTTAGGGACTAGGTAAGCCTAACATTTATTAAATAACAACAATAATTAAATAACATCTAACAATCTTTGAAATGGAAACCTCCAAAATAAAATTACAATTCCCCAAAACCGGAAGTACAAGTCATAAGCTCTACAGAGTGTTTGCTAAAAAACTTCTAAATACAATTGTCCAGAAATAAGAATAAACAGTGCAAAATAAAAACTTGAAGGTGACTCCGAAACCTGCGAACGCAGCAGCAGGTTTACCTTGAGTCTCCACAGTAACGACCCGCACAACTACTATCGAACAAATACCTGGATCTGCACAAAAATGTGCAGAAGTGTAGAATGAGCACACCACAGCGGTGCCCAGTAAGTATCAAGACTAACCTCGGTGGAGTAGTGACGAGGAACAGTCAAGACACCCACTGGTCTAATAAACTGAACAAGTATAAGTATATGAACATCAGAAATATGATATCTACATAAAGATTATGTAATATGGCTCACAATACAGTAATGACAATAAAAAAGTAAAAAGCAGGTATCAACGGAATGCCATAAAAATGACACAAAAAAGTGAATCGAACACAACCTAAATCCGGAATCACAAATACAGCAAGGACAAGTAATAACTCAGCAACTATAACCACTTTTACATCAGGTTTTAGTCATCAAGCTCCACGAGGTACCTAACCTCGGACAAATCACAACTCACGGGTCTTAATTCCTGAACCATAACACTTGGCATCATGTGCCCTCATTACATTTCATAACCGCACTGACAACTCACATGACAATAGAGCCATTCACACATAGAAGGCAAGTAAACAAGGGTGAACATCTATGCTCAACAATATCAAGAACCCCTCTTATCCGATAAGAGTGCTTAATTACGTGTATGCTTGTGCAAGTGTACTACCATAGTCCATATCAGCAAATAAGCATACGGAAAAAGAATGGACAGTACGTATGATATTTTCTCACAGCTTTCACATGATAAAGCTCACACATGTACGTATACCACTTCATAAATATAAACAACAAGAATGCCCCCAGGCCACAAATCATCACAAATCAATCCCTGACACGGCCCACCTTGTCTCGCCACATGTGCAGTAATAAAGTAAGTACCTGCCTTGCCTCGCCACACGTGCATAATAATATTCCCACCTTGTCTCGCCACATGCGCAACCCACACACACACATATATATATCTCGCTTTATCATGCCGCATGTGCAAATATCAATTGTAATAATAGCATGGCAGAAATCTCGTGCAACCCCATAATAACAACCGCACGGTAGAAACCTCGTGCATCACAATAATAACAACCGCACGGCAGAAATCTCGTGCATCACTACAACAAGTACAACAATAACAATGGTATAATACAAAGTACGACAAGTAAATCAACTTAAGAACTTTTAAATCACAAGAAATTGTAGAACCAATTCACAAGGAATAACCACAGTAAAGAATGCTAGGCGTAAAGAGAACAACTCAACAAGGGAAAACTAATGTGTAGCAACGATCCCATAATATACACTTCAACAACAGGGAAGCTAACACAAGTCAAATAATTCCAAATAAAACAAGTCGGCTAAGATATAGGATATCTAAACTTCCTTTAAGGTTAAGGAAATTACGAAGGATATTCAACAATTCAATTAAGGATAAGCCGCAAAAAAATAATCATAACCTCAATTAAGACTGAACAATTATAGGATAAAATAATAATAATTCCAAATAAAGATAAGCAGTTATGAAAAGATAGCATGGCAATAGAGGAGGTAAAATCTTCAGTTAAGTCAAATAAGAGTCAAATAGGCAATAAGAGTGAATCCTGAAGCAATTAATTCGAATTAAAGCATGTAGAGGTGAAACTAGTAAATAGGAACTTAATTATATAAAGAACAACTTCATACTCAGTAAATATAAGGACCTAAGAATCTTTAAAAGGCCAACTTTTCACAAATAAGTCCGAGCACGCACTCGTCACCTCGCGTACATGGACTACAATCAACATAGAAGACTCAAATCCTAAGGGGAAAATCCCCCACACAAGGTTAGGCAAGATACTTACCTCAAAGTAGACAGACCGATACTCAAAAATGAACTTCTCGGGCGAAATGACCTCCGGACGGCTCAAATCTAACCAAAATAACTTCAAAACACAAATAAAACTCATAAGGAAATATTGCGGACCATAAAGCCTCAATCTTTATCAAAATCTAAAAATCGGCCCAAAAGTCGACCCCCGGGCCCGCACCTCGGAACCCGAAATTTTTTGCAAAACCCGAACACTCATTCCGATACGAGTTCAACCATACAGAAACTATCAAATTCCGATACCAATTCATCCCTCAAAACATGATTTTTCATTTTGGAATTTTTCTTCAAAAAACCTCCATTTTTCTCAACTCAAAACACAAATTAAATGATAAAAATAAAGATAAAATAATGGAATATATTAAATTCTAGGTGAAGAACACTTACCCAATCGATTTGCTTGAAAAATTCACAAAGAATCACTCAAAACCGAGCTCTAGAACTCCAAAAATGGTGAAAATGGCAAACCCTCGGAATAGAGGAGTTTATATTCTGCCCAGGTGTTTGTGCTTCGTGAACGTGTGAAGTAGTACGCGAACGCAAAGAAGAAAAATGGAAGCTGTCCAGTTGTACTTCGCAAACGCGACAACACATTCGCGAACGCGGAGAGGAAAAATCTGATGGCCCAAAGACTGCTCTTCACGAACGCGTGAAGTAGTACGCGAACGCGAACGCGAACGCGAACGCGAACGCGAAGAGTGAAATGGCATAGCTACACGAACACGTAAGAGACACGCGAAAGCGAAGAGGAAAATGATCACAAGCTCCCAGCTCCTAGTTTCTACTACGCGAATGCGAAAATGGAGCTGCGAATGCGAAGAAGAGAAGGGTAGACTTACGCAATCGCAGATAGAAGCTCGCGAACACAAAGAAGAAATATTCCCTCCTCATAAATTACTCTACGCGAACACGAATGAAGGGACGCGAACGCGATTAAAGAAACCAGAGGACAGAAAACAGTAGTTCAAAAATAGAAGAAAATGGACCGCAGCCCATCTGAAACACACCCGAGGCCCTCGGGACCCCGTCCAAATATACTAACAAGTTCCTTAACCTAATACGGACTCGCTCGAGGTCTCAAATCACATCAAACAATGCCGAAAATAAAAATCACATCACGAATCAAACTTATGAACTTCCAAAACTTCCAACTTCTCAAACTTGTGCCGAAACCTATCAAACCAACCAGGAATGACGTCAAATTTTGCAGACAAGTCCCAAATAACATAACGGAACTATTCCAACTCTCGGAATCACATTCCGACCCCGATATCAAAAAGTCAACTTCTGGTCAAAATCTCTAAAAATTTTACTTTCGCCATTTCAAGCCTAAATTGGCTACAGACCTCAGATTCGCAGTTTGGACATGCTCCTAAGCCCAAAATCACCCAACGGAGCTAACGGAACCAACATAACTCCATTCCGAAGTCATCTTCACACAGTTCCGACTACGGTCAAAATCCTAAGACTTAAGCTTCTGTTTTAGGGACTAAGTGTCCCAAATCACTCTGAATCCTCCGGTAACTGAAATTCAACCGCGCACGCAAGTCAATACATATAATATGAAACTGCTCAGGGCCTTATACCGCCGAACGGGACTTAAATTCTCAAAATGACCGACCGAGTCGTTACATCCTTCCCCTCTTAAACAAACGTTCGTCCTCGAACGTGCTAAGAATCGCCTCGAAGTACTCAAATCACTAGAAGCACATATCCAACATACACCCGCGGGTGACCCCACGTCACCCCAATCCACATAAGCCTGACGTCACCATCCCAACTGTAATTTATCCTTCCTATCCACACCGATAAGCCTTAGAGTCAAAATTCTCACCTTCTATTTATTTGAAAAGAGCCGATTCTACATCCATAACCGGTATCAGTCTTAGCCAGTTGTAACAACTCATGCCTACACCCACAAGGTACGACCACACAATTTGACACACCACACATAGGCCTATAATAACAATTCTGATCATAATAGCTGCCCGAAATCAAAACCAACGCCAACAATTAGCCTCATATCGATTAAAACCCTGTTCAAACCTCCACAACACTGACAACGATGCAAGAAACATGAAGACCTCTTAACTATACACCCGAATCAACAAGTCATAACTAACACCACCGGGCACACACCCCGTAAGCTAAAACTCGAGAAGCACATAATGAAAATGACTGATTATGTAAAGAGAAACATATAAGGGAAATATCAAAAAAGCCCGACAGGTACAACTCTCTAACAGTATCATACTACGAATCAATTTAAAAAGGAAAAATCAAAGTACATGAACAAATCATAAGGATCTCATCCTAGTATAACCTTCCACCGCGGCACGCAGCCCGGCGCAAATATATCAAATCACATGGAATCGCGAGGGTCTCACTCTCAACTCTGAATCACAAGCCGAATACACATCATACCAATTGAAATCTTCCACTAACTCAGTTCTGCCAATAAAATCATAACACTTACTGAACTCTCACCCTGGTAGAGTATCAAATCACAAATCTTAACCAATTACTCAGGAATCACATCAAATCTACAATAATGGACAACATGAATTCACTTCTAGTCTCGTAACTTTCAAAAATGAATTTAAAATAACAATAGACACGACTATCAATCATAGAATCTCCCAACAGGGGCAAACACATATATAGAATACTAAGTCATGAACTCACCCATAAGTGGAGCAACAAATAGGGGACTCAACCCGATAAGCAGAACTGAAACAAAATACGAATGGTTCCCTTCTGTAACAAATCATCTGGAGCAGTGGCCTCAAGCCTGCTATATGAAACACATCAACGGGCCCGGGTCTTCCCCTCTTGGGCGCCCTCTACTCGCCCGAATACTCTGTTGTGACACACCTGTCCAGAGTCTAGGACAATCTCTCACCCTGTGGCTGGTATCTCCACACTCGAAGCAACCTCTCTGCCGACGTGGCTGTGGGAACTGTGCGATACGGGTACTCTATTACCCATGAGCACCTGAAATACTGTGCGAAGCCTGAAGTGCAAACTGAACTGGCTGACCCACAAAACCTCTACCATGTTGTACCCTGCCTCCAAAATAAGAACCAGTAGATCTCTCCGGTCTATGAGGCCTCCTCACCTCCCTGTCCTCTCTATCCTGATCTCGCATGTCATTACACCCTATATTTTCGTACGTGAAAGTACGCCATAAATAAATTGATGAAATGTCGGAAATGAGATGTTACATCCCGCATTTTTGTACGTTAAAGTTTCGTCGTAAGTTAATCGACGTAAGCTCGGGAATGAGATTATTTTGGAATTATAAGTATTATGCTATTTCAACCAAGTGATAAGTAAATTCGTGAAGGTGAGAGGGTAAGTAAATCGAAGAAAATGAGTCTTCGTCGAAGTTTGTCATTTTGAGAAAAAAAATACGGTCCGGGCTATAATACCCGGTATTTATGGACTAGTACCATACAAGGTACCACATGGCCATAATAGTAAGGTGTACAAAGTGTGTTAAAAGTGAGTAGTATTTTAAGTAATTTGAGATACTTTCTAATTATGTGGATAATCGGGTAATTAATAAATTTTAGTGGGAGATTAATTAAAAATTTATGGATAAAAAAATTAAGTGTGAATTTTGGATAATTACTAAGGGACAAACATCCACGTGTGAGTGTGGAAATTTGGCAGCAAATTTCCATCTCTTCATGACCTTAAGAAGGTGGTGGCATCATTTAAAGAGATGTGTAACTTTATCTCATTTTGGTGGAAAGATGCTATTAAGCCTTATGGCTACAAAATGAAAAGGGCTTCAGCAAATTGAATTGCTCTCTAAATTCACAAAATGAAATTGAGTCTTATGACTACATGTTACTACGGATGGAATTCAAGACTTCATAATGAATCATTTACAAAGGCTCATGGCAATGCAATTCACTTCAAGAAAAGTCGTGAAAGATTTTGATCAAATTCATTTAAGAAAAATGTCATACGGATTTGCTTTGGCAAAGTGAATTGCTTCAACAAAATTCAGGCAAAGATTTCTCAGCATCTTAGCAATGTGGGATTTTGTAATTTTAAGGAAGTACGGTGTAATCTTTCTCAAAAATATCAAACGGATTTTTTTCTACTTCGATCCGCCGTTACGTGTTGTTGCAATTGATATATGTTAGAAGGATTGTTAAGAAAATCGGCTCAGATATGTTAAGGCTATCCCTTCTTTCCTTTTGGCATGATCCATACGACATAAAAGAAACGAGCAAATGCACAACTCTCATAAATAACTCTATTCATAGAAATACTAGAGATGTCTATATTCTTGATTCCCCATGTGAATTATTATTATATCTTCTGTTCATGGGTCTCAGAAAAATACGTATTTGATAAAGTTTACCCAAAAGGCATATTGATTTTATGACATTCCGAGAAATCTTATTAACGTATTTCTTATGCATTTCATGCATTTATACATGTACATTGACCAATGACTAGATGGCATTATATACGCGTATATTATATGTATATATGGGATATGGAAAAAGGTTACGGCGTTATATACGCACCACCACCTGATCAGCTGGTATACGTTGATGATTTGCCCACAGTGGCCGAGATGATATGATGGGATGCCCTCAGAGGCTTGATGATGTTATGAATGCATATACCTAAGCATGGTATGACATTATACGCCTATTCATGACATTGTAAATATTAATATTTCACCAAGCTATTCAGACTTACATGTCGAGTCTTTTACTCTATGTTTCTCTCATGTCTATTATTTACTAATTTTTATTCCTTACATACTCGGTACATTATTTGTACTGACGTCCCTTTTGCCTGGGGACGCTATGTTTCATACCCGCAGGTCCTGATAGACAGGTTGAGAGTCCTCCAAGTAGGCTATCAGCTCCGCAAAAGGTGTTGGTGTGCTCCATTTGCTCTGGAGTTTCTTATGTGGTCAGTATGATTAGGACATGTACTGATTAGTATGAAGGGGCTCTATCCCGACCTTTATGACAATTATGTACTCTTAGAGGCTTATGGTCATATGTCGTGTACGTAAAAGATTGTACGGCCTATGTTTTGAGTTTATATATGATCATGTTGGCCTATTAGGCCCGTATGTCACGTGTATATGATGATATAATAAGAAAGATACGTTACGTTGGTACTCGATTGAGTAAGGTACCGGGTGACCGTCGCGGCCCATCGGTTTGGGTCGTGACACATGTACTCTCTCTCATGGCCTCGCCTGTCTTCTCTCTTCTGGTCCCACATGCCCTCTACTCAGTGAGCGATCCCTACCACCTGCTGAAACGAAACATCTGACTCTAACTCCCGAGCCATGCTGAACCGAATATCATGCCTGAGTCCTTCAATGAATCTACGGACACATTTTCTAACTGTGGCGACCAAAGTAGGTGCATGCCTGGCCAAATCACTGAATCTCATGGCATACTCTGACACTGAGGCAGTACCCTGGCGCAGCTGCTCAAGCTCTGCGCGCCATGCATCTCGAAGTGACTGAGGTACAAACTCTCTCAGGAACATATCTAAAAACTGAACCCATGTAAGTAAAGCTAACTCGGTTGGGCTGCCCAACTCATATGCCCGCCACCACTGATAAGCCGCTCCCCTGAGCTGGAATGTAGTAAAAGCAACCCCGCTCGTCTCCACAATACCTATAGTACAGAGAATGCAGTGATACTCCTCCAGAAAACATTGTGCACTCTCTGAAGCCAAACTATTGAATGTAGGAGGGTCATATTTCTTGAACCTTGCAAGTCTAAGCTGCTCTTCTTCAGATGCTACTGCCCTGACCACGGGCTGAACTAAAACCACATGCTGTGTCGCCATGACACCTAGAACCTGACCAACATGAACTCGCTGCTCTGGGGTGTGGGTGACGGGAGTCTGAGTTCCTCCCCCGGTCTGTGAAATAGCTGGTGCAACCGGAATCAACCCCGCCTGAGCCAATGTACCAAACATGCTCAGGAACTGTGCTAAGGTCTCCTGAAGTCCGAGGGTAATAGCAGGCGCCTCCGGTATCTGCTCCCAAACTAGAACTACTGGCGGCTCCTCAACTATTGCTCTGGTAGGTGCTTTGGCTGCGGCACTTACTCGTCGTCGGCCTCTGCCTCTGCCTCTAGCGATACTTGCTCCGGGAGCAGCATCCCCGATAACTGCAGCTCGTGTCCTCACCAACTATGAGAGAATAGAATGATAAAAGTTCAAACTTTGAGATCAATAAGCTCGCACGATAGGAATGAAAGAAGTGAGATTGTCCTAATAGTTCTGTAGCCTCTCGAAGATAAGTACAGACGTCTCCGTACCGATCCGCAAGACTCTACTAAACTCGTTTATGACTCATAGCACCTATGAATCTAGAGCTCTGATACCAACTTGTCACGACCCAATTTTCCCTCCGTTGGGTATCGTGATGGCACCCAGTCTTAGGGACTAGGTAAGCCTAACATTTATTAAATAACAACAACAATTAAATAACCTGTAACAATCTTTGAAATGGAAAACTCCAAAATAAAATTACAATTCCCCAAAACCGGTAGTACAAGTCATAAGCTCTACAGAGTGTTTGTTAGAAAACTTCTAAATACAGTTGTCCAGAAATAAGAATAAACAGTGCAAAATGAAAACTTGAAGGTGACTCCGAAGCCTGCGAACGCAGCAGCAGGTTTACCTTGACTCTCCACAGCAACGACCCGCACAGCTACTATCGAACAAATACATGGATCTGCACAAAAATATGCAGAAGTGTAGAATGAGCACACCACAGCGGTGCCCAGTAAGTATCAAGACTAACCTCGGTGGAGTAGTGACGAGGAACAGTCAAGACACTCACTGGTCTAATAAACCGAACAAGTATAAGTATATGAACAGCAGAAATATAATATCTACATAAAGACTATGTAATATGGCTCACAATACAGTAATGGCAATAAGAAAGGAAACAGCAAGTGTCAGCGGAATACCATAAAAATGACACAGAAAAATGAATGGAACACAACCGAAATCCGGAATCACAAATACAGCAAGGACAAGTAATAACTCAGCAACTACAACCGCTTTTACATCAGGTTTTAGTCATCAAACTCCACGAGGTACCGAACCTCGGACAAATCACAACTCACGGGTCTCAATACCTGAACCCTAACACTTGGCATCCTGTGCCCTCATTACATTTCATAACTGCACTGACGACTCACGTGCCAATAGAGCCATTCACACATAGAAGGCAAGTAAACAAGGGTGAACATCTATGCTCAACAATATCAAGAACACCTCTTATCTGATAAGAGTGCTTAACTACATGTATGCTTGTGCAAGTGTACTACCATAGTCCATATCAGCAAATAAACATAAGGAAAAAGAACGGACAACACGTAGGATATTTTCTCATAGCTTTCATAAGATAAAGCTCACACAGGTACGTATACCACTTCACAAATATCAACAACAAGAATGCCCCCAGGCCACAAATCATCACAAATCAATCCCTGACACGGCCCACCTTGTCTCACCACGTGTGCAGTAATAAAGTAAGTGCCCGCCTTGTCTCGCCACATGCGCAACCCACACACATACACATATATATATAGCTCGCTTTATCATGCCGCATGTGCAAATATCAATTGTAATAATAGCATGGCAAAAATCTCGTGCAACCCCATAACAACAACCGCACGGTAGAAACCTCGTGCATCACAATAATAACAACCGCACGGTAGAAATCTCGTGCATCACCACAACAAGTACACCAACAACAATGGTATTAATACAAAGTACGACAAGTAAATCAACTTAAGAACTTTTAAATCACAAGAAATTATAGAACCAATTCACAAGGAATAACCACAGTAAAGAATGCTAGGCGTAAAGAGAACAACTCAACAAGGGAAAACTAATGTGTAGCAACGATCCCATAATATACACTTCAACAACAGGGAAGCTAACACAAGTCAAATAATTCCAAATAAAACAAGTCGACTAAGATATAGGATATCTAAACTTCCTTTAAGGTTAAGGAAATTACGAAGGATATTCAACAATTCAATTAAGGATAAGCCGCGAAAAAATAATCATAACCTCAATTAAGACTGAACAATTATAGGATAAAATAATAATAATTCCAAATAAAGATAAGCAGTTATGAAAAGATAGCATGGCAATAGAGGAGGTAAAATCTTCAGTTAAGTCAAATAAGAGTCAAATAGGCAATAAGAGTGAATCCTAAAGCAATTAATTCGAATTAAAGCATGTAGAGGTGAAACTAGTAAATAGGAACTTAATCATATAAAGAACAACTTCATACTCAGTGAATATAAGGACCTAAGAATCCTTAAAAGGCCAACTTTTCACAAATAAGTCCGAGCATGCACTCGTCATCTCGCGTACATGGACTACAATCAACATAGAAGACTCAAATCCTAAGGGAAAAATCTCCCACACAAGGTTAGGCAAGATACTTACCTCAAAGTAGACAGACCGATACTCAAAAATGAACTTCTCGAGCGAAATGACCTCCGGACGGCTCAAATCTAACCAAAATAACTTCAAAACACAAATAAAACTCATAAGGAAATATTGCGGACCATAAAGCCTCAATCTTTATCAAAATCTAAAAATCGGCCCAAAAGTCGGCCCTAGGGCCCGCACCTCGGAACCCGAAACTTTTTACAAAACCCGAACACCCATTCCGATACGAGTTCAATCATACTGAAATTATCAAATTCCGATACCAATTCGTCCCTCAAAACATGATTTTTCATTTTGAAATTTTTCTTCAAAAACCTCCATTTTCCTCAACTCAAAACACAAATTAAATGATAAAAATAAAGATAAAATAATGGAATATATTAAATTCTAGGTGCAGAACACTTACCCAATTGATTTGCTTGAAAACCCCACAAAGAATCGCTCAAAATTGAGCTTTAGAACTTCAAAATAGTGAAAATGGCAAACCCTTGAATAGTAGACTATATATTCTGCCTAGGTATTTGTGCATCGCGAACGCAGAGAAAGGAACGCGTTCGCGAAGAAGAAAAATGGAAGCTGTCCAGTTGTACTTCGCGAATGCGACAACACGTTCGTGAACACGGAGAGGAAAAATCTGATGGCCCAATGACTGCTCTTCACGAATTCGTGAAGTAGTACGCGAACGCGAAGAGTGAAATGGCACAGCTACACGAACGCATAAGAGACACACGAAAGCGAAGAGGAAAATGATCACCAACTCCCAGCTCCTAGTTTCTATTACGCGAACGCGAAGAACAGAAGGGCAGACTTACGTGATCACGGATAGAAGCTCGCAAACGCGAAGAAGAAATATTCCCTCCTCCAAAATTACTCTACACAAACGCGAAGGAAGGGACGCGAACGCGATTAAGGAAACCAGATCACAGAAAACAGCAGTTCAAAAATAGAAGGATGTGGCCCATAGCCCATCCGAAACACACCCGAGGCCCTCGGGACCCCTTCCAATCATACTAACAAGTTCCATAACCTAACACGGACTCGCTCGAGATCTCAAATCACATCAAACAATGCCGAAAATACAAATCACACCACGAATCAAACTTATAAACTTCCAAAACTTCCAACTTCTAAAACTCATGCCGAAACCTATCAAACCAACCCTGAATGACGTCAAATTTTGCAGGCAAGTCCCAAATAACATAACAAAACTGTTCCAACTCTGGGAATTGCATTCCGACACAGATACCAAAATGTCCACTTTCGGTCAAAATCTCCAAAAATTTGACTTTCGCCATTTCAAGCCTAAATCGGCTACAGACCTCAAATTCGCAGTCCGGACATGCTCCTAAGCCCAAAATCACCCAACGGAGCTAACAGAACCGAGGAACTTCATTCCAGAGTCGTCTTCACACAGTTTCGACTACGGTCAAAATCCTAAGAATTAAGCTTCTGTTTTAGGGACTAAGTATCCCAAATCACTCTGAATCCTCCGGTAACTAAAATTCAACCACGCATGCAAGTCAATACACATAATACGAAGCTTCTCAGGACCTTATGCCACCGAATGGGACTTAAATTCTCAAACGACCGGCCGGGTCGTTATAGCTAAGTTTGGTGGAAGAAAAGAAGAAACCCGGCCTCCACGATGGCTCTGTGCTCTTCCTTGGTCAAAAGTTCCTCTCAAAAACATCCAACCCCCTTCTTATACATATTTAGGGAGTTTTTATAGGCTAGGGTCGAAATCTGCAAGTCCAAAACTGATTAGAAAATAATTTATTTGCGGACCAGGCCTTAAGCTAGGCGAGGCCTGGTCTGTAGCCAGGTGGACCAGACTTTAGACCAAGCGAGACCTGGTCTGGGGCGAGGTACCCTTGCGTTGCTCCAATTTTCTCCTTTTCGTGCTCTTTTCTTGTGTCTTCAACATCTTTGTGCAACTTTGAATCCTTTCTGTATTCCAATTATCCTATACATAAAAATAACTCAATTAAGCTCAAGCATCGCATAATTAATCATTAAAACACACAAATGTAAGTTAAGCAATACACTAAAAATATACATTTATAGCCAAACATAAAAAATAATCAAATTCGATTCAAGAACACTTACCCCAATCCAAGTGGTGAAAATCGCCTAAAATATTACCCCAATCCGAGCTCCTAATCTCAAAATTTGGTAAAATGAGTTCCAAGTCCGAAAATAGAAATTTATACCACTTCTCCAGGTAAACCCTTCACGATCGGGGGACCTGCTTCGCGATCACGAAGCTCTAAATGAAAACTGCCAGAAAATACACTATGCGTTCGCGTCACTAGCCTCGCGAACGTGGTGAACACAAATACCAAACCATCGCGAATGCATCCAGCACCATACGAACACGAAGACAAACCACCAGCTCCTACTCTAAGCAGCGATCGTGACCACCCTCTGCAAACGCGATGGGTCAGGCCACTCAACCTCCACGAACGTGACCCTCCAGCCGCCAAATGCAAAGAGGAAAAACCACTTAGCTCCAACATACACATCGCGATCTCTGCTATACTTTCACGATAACGAAGAACACCTGAGACATTAGAAACCAGCAACTCCAAACATCACAAAAATGGTTTGGAACCACCCCGAACCACACTGAGGCCTCCGTGACCCCTCCGAACATACCAACAAGTCCTAAAACATAACATGAACCTACTCGAGACCTCAAATCTCACAAAATAACATCAAAACCACGAATTACACCTCAATACAAACTTAATGAACTATTTCAAAATTTTAAATTCCAAACTTACGTCAAACCCGTCTAAACAACTCAGAATGACCCCAAATTTTGCACAAGTCATAAATTACCATACGAACCTATTCCAAGGCTCGACATCCCAAACGAATATCAATAACCACAAATTCAACTATGGGTCAAACCTATCAACTCTCCAACCTTCTAACTTCTAACTTTCGATAATTAGTCTCAAAATTATCTTAGAACACCGAAACTCAAATCGGGCATACGCCTAAGTCCAAAATCACCATCTGGAACTAAAGGAACCATCAAAACTCTGATACGAGGTCAAATACATAAAATTCAAACTTGGTTAACTCTTCCAACTTAAAGCTTCTAAATTGAGAATCATTCTTCCAAATCAATCGCGAACTACTCGAAAATCAAAATCGATCATACACACAAGTCATAATACATCATAAGAAGCTACTCAAGACCTCAAACCACCGAACGGAATGCAAATGCTCAAAATGACCTGTCGGGTCGTTACACACATAGGGCCGGTGACGTGGTAGATCTCAATGATCAGGATTTGATTTTTTTTTCCATTTTTAGGGTTTCCTCTATTTTTCTATTTATCTGCTATTTTAAAAGATTCAACAGTTACTTCTTTAGAAATCAAAAGTCACGTCCTTTCCTTTTCTTTCTCATTAAGAAAATAGTAATAGTATCACTTGAATTCCATCTTTATTATCTAACTTATATCTTATGTTCTTGAATTCACTATCTTTAATATATATCCTTTGTTAACCAAAAACCAAAAACCTATGAGGTTATGAAATATGACAGTAATTTGCATAAGGTTTCTTTCGATATAGCAAACAAGACTTGGGTTATGGGCGGAGTAAAGGATCCAGTATCAAGACGTCGAAACTAGGAGAAAGATAACATAATGATCTAATTCGATGTCTTTCCTCTTTTTTATTCTTTTGCCATTTTTTTGTTTACCCGAAAAATAAATAGAGTTGAATTTATACGTAGTTCTACGGGTATGTGGTATAACTTGACACAAATCGCAAGAGTAAATAGAAATATCAAGTGTTCACTGTAGAGAATGAAAGATAAGAAAAGTTGAAAAGAGGATGATTTATGGATTAAGCAAGATAAATCAATCTATGAAGTTAAAAAAGGATAACTCTTCAATATAGGTGTGTATGATATCTCAGTTACAATGTATCCCCAAAAAACTTCCTCTTTTACAGAAATATAGCCATCCCTTTTATAGTGGGGGGATCCTACTTTGGATATAATTAAAAATACATAGTGGGGAACCCATGATAAATCAACTTTTCCCTAATTCCTGCCGATATTCTCTCCCTTAGTGCGGTTGCAACGACTCTTGTCTATTAGCTCGATCTTGATCGGACTCAGTATTGGTCGGTTTCCAATTTTAGAGCTCGATGCGGGTTTGAGCTTGATGCCGTCTCGAGGTTCGGTAATGACTTGGGCTCGGTATTGGTTGGCCTCTGGCCCTTAAGCTTGATTCCATCATATCTCATTATAGTTCGATTCGGACCCGAGCTCGATAATGACTTCGAGCACGGTATTTGACCTGCCCCTGAAACTTGAAGCTCGTTTGTGCCTTCTTTGGATCCCATCTCGATATCATGAAGACTTTCTTCGGTCTATTATGTTCCCATCTCGATCAGACGTACGAAGGTCAAAATCAGTATCGACCGTATACAGATAGTCCCCTCGTTTCTCGGAAAGGATGTGGCAAGAAATGATATGATTTCCCAACGGCTCAATCATATATAAGCTGACGTTTACATCGGGCTCGATCATGACGCATGTGGTAGCTGTCCCATCGGTTTAGTTTTCCAAGGCATTTAATGCGTGTCAGACGATGGTCGGCCACTGTTGATACTGAACCGACGTTGCTTAATCTATAAATAGCCCCTTTCTTTACCATTTACCACTTTTGCATCTCCAATCTTCAAATTTTATAAAGTTTTTTCTTGCATCTTCTGAGTTTATCTGTAAATCTGTGTTTTTTCACTGCAAAATCTCTCTTCAAAAACACCAAATCTTTGTTACCTCCTTCTATTTTCGATCTTTAAATCCAAAAATGGCAAAACATCAAAAACCATTCCTTAGAAAGAAAAAGCTTCTTCTTCACAACCTGCCGCCGATAAAACACCGATGGAGCCACGGCCTGAGGAGTGCGTTCCTGGGGCGTGTGTTCTTACCTCTGATTTTAAGGTCGATAAAGGCTCATCAATTCCCGGCTGATGTGAGCCAGTATCGAGGTATATGTGTTCGATAATCGAGGGGCACCTCGAACAAGTAAAGAAAGATTGCAATTGGGAGAATAAAGAAATAGTAATCCCGTCTTCTGAAGAAGATATCACCACTTACGTGAAAGGGTTTTTAAGTGTGTATACTTACCCTTTCACGTTAGGTCCCCTCGACCCTGTTATTATTGATTTCTGTCGTCAATATCAAATAACCCTAGGCCAGATCCATTCTTCTTCTTAGCGGATCATTATTTTGATCCGTTACTTCGTGAACAAAATCAAGGGGATGCCTTTCACCCACGACCATCTCATTCGATTGTACTGCCCTCGCCTCTTTTGAGGCGGGTTAATAAAACTTCAGCACCGGGCTACCAAGGTTCTGTTCTCGAGCATAGACGAGGACATGGATCGAGGCTGGATGGGCAGGTTCGTTCGAGTGAAGACTTTGGACCTGATTCCGACTGAAAAAATGCCATTTCCCGAGGAGTGGAACATTAAGCGTAAGTGTAATTCTATTGTTATCTCCTACTATTTTTCCCCTTCATTTAGTTTCTCACCGATATCCCCTTTTTTGTGATGCAGTGGTTCCTTGGATGCCCGGTGCAGTTCTCGACCTCAAGAACTGGGTACGGGATCTAGCTTCGACCTCCACATATGCCGAGTGCTCATGGCGTGATTTGTCAAAGGGCCGATGGGAGGCCAAAAATCATGGTAAGACTCTCTCTCGTATCTTTGGTAATTCGAACGAAATGCTCTCCATATACTTAAATCAATTTTCTTGTATGTAGTCCTGGGCAAAGATACGGTTTTGAGGCCCCCGTCCTTCGAGGAAGAGGCTTCGACCTCTGTTCCAAAACCGGTGACGGATAATAAGAGAAAAAGGGCCTCCGCTTTTGAAGATCCAAAATCGAAGACAAGGATGGCTCATAAGACGAGGAAGAATACCATCACTTTGACCATGGAATCAGTTCTGCTTCTAAGAGATGAAGACGAAGAAGAAGAAGAAAACGACGGGTCCGTGTTAGTGGCCGGAGTGAAGAAAACCATCGGTGCCCCAAAGGCAACTGAATCGATGGTGATTTATAAAGCTTCGCCTCAGACTGAGGAGATATCGGAGGAAGGTTCGGGTAGAGTCCCCGAATCTTTAGAGATCGAGGATGCTTCCCACCGAAGTCAACAAACGGTGGGTATATTAGAAGGGGCCGATCCTGAAACTCTCCGAACTGAGGAGAACGCCCCAAGTGAGTCGCTTGGGGCAATAGTAATCGGAGACTCGCCCACACTCCCTGACTTTTTCGAAGGGGCGATTTGGGAAGCCCAAGCTTTGGGGGCCCTCAAGGTAAACCAGTCTCATGAAGGGGAGGACCCCTTCTGTGATTTGTTTACTGGAGTCGAGGATGTTTCTGGCCCTAATGATGTGTCGGGCCTTTTCTGTGAAGTGCAGCAAGCTCTGAATTGGGTAAGTTTTAACTCCCTTCGTTGATATTACTTTTATGTTTCCTATTCTTCTCTAACTTTTTTTCTTCTTCCTTATGTAGGCTGCAGCGGTTCATCGAGAAACATGTTCTCGGTCTCGAGCTGAGCTCCGTCGGTACGAGGCCGACCTCCGACGGGTCACGGAAGAGAGAAACTCCCTTAGGCTCCTCTTTGGGAAAAGGGAAGAAGAAATCAAAGACCTCCGAGCTGAGTTGGCCAAGGCTCATCAAGACCAGACCGACCTAACCGAGCAGGTAATAATAATCTTAAAAACCCACGGGCTCGATCCTGGAACGGTGGCTAATATTTTGATCTCACAGCTGCAGTAGAAGCTTGAGGTGATTGGGAAGCTTCGTGAGGAGGTCGATATGATAAGGGCGGAGACCATGGAATGGAAAGATGGCATGGACCGTCTTGCCGTAGAAAAAGAAACTGCTCGAGCCCTATTATCATCTGCCGAAAACCAACTTCAAAGCATGAAGGAGAAGAGCTCGATTCAAGCAAGTAAAATAGAGGATCTCGAGGCTCGGTTGGCCTCCAAACTTGCCAATGCCAAATCTGACGCCTAAAAAGCAAAGGCCAATGCGGATGCATTAGTGCCCGTCTATCGGGCGTATGCTGAAGCTGCTCAGGTACAAGCAAGAAAGGTGGCTGAGACCGCTACGAGTCGAGCACATTGGGTTGCAAAACTTGCTAAATGCCGATCTCGGAGGGAGACCATCGAGGAGATCCATGCCCGAGGTTTCGATTTCGCTGAAGAAATAAAAAGGGCTAAAGAGCTCGAAGCCAATGCTGAAGCCTTGGCTTCTAATGATGATGATGGGATTAAGAGTGGGTCCGAGAGGGGGGAGGAGCCTGATGGAGAAGAGACCGCCCCCAGAGATAACCAAGAAACTTAGCCCTTAGTTTCCATTTTGGTTTTTTATGTAGAGTCCTATTCGGACATTGTAAACATTCTTGTATATACATAAAGATCTTTTCTTTTCCCGACTTGCCTCTGTTTTATTCTCTTCCTTGTGAAGATTTTGTTTCATTCATGCCTTATGAAGGTTTTCATAAGGCTTTAGGCAATTTGATCAAATTTGGACCTTGTAGCCTTTATAACCGAGTGAGTGCTTGCTCAAACTCGAAATAAGGTAGCCCATAGGCTTAATAGTCGAGTGAGTAATGATTGCTTGAACTTGATGTAATATAGCCAGTGGGCTTAGAGGTCGAGTGAGTGATTTGAACTTGAAGTAACGTAGCTCGTTGACTTAATGGTCGAGTGAGTGATTGCTCAAATTCGAAATAAGGTAGCCCGTAGGCTTAATAGTTGAATGAGTAATTCGAACTCGATGTAAGGTAACCCGTAGGCTTAATGGTCGATGAGTGTTTGCTCGAACTCAAAATAAGAGTAGCCCGTAGGCTTAGTAGTTGAGTGAGTCCTTGCTCGAACTCGAAGTGATGTAGCCCATATGCTTATTAGTCGAGTGAGTGATTTGAACTCGAGGTAATGTAGCCCGTAAGCTTAATGGTCGAGTGAGTGTTTGCTCGAACTCGAAATAAGAGTAGCCCGTAGGCTTAGTAGTTGAGTGAGTGATTCAAACTCGAAGTAATGTAGCATGTAGGCTTAATGGTCGAGTGAGTGTTTGCTCGAACTCGAAATAAGAGTAGCCCGTAGGCTTAGTAGTCGAGTGAGTGCTTGCTCAAACTCGAAGTGATGTAGCCCGTAGGCTTATTAGTCGAGTGAGTGATTCAAACTCGAAGTAATGTAGCCCATAGGCTTAATGGTCGAGTGAGTGTTTGATCAAACTCAAAATAAGAGTAGCCCATAGGCTTAGTGGTCGAGTGAGTGTTTGCTCAACTTTTAATAAGAGTAGCCCATAGGCTTAGAAGTCAAGTGAGTTCTTGCTCGAACTCGAAGTGATGTAGCCCGTAGGCTTATTAGTCGAGTGAGTGATTCGAACTCAAAGTAATGTAGCCCGTAGGCTTAATGGTTGAGTGAGTGATTGCTCGAACTCAAAATAAGAGTAGCCCGTAGGCTTAGTAGTCGAGTGAGTGTTTGCTCGAACTCGAAGTGATGTAGCTCGTAGGCTTATTAGTCGAGTGATTTCTCGAACTCGAAATAAGAGTAGCCCATAGGCTTAGTAGTCGAGTGAGTGTTTGCTCGAACTCGAAGTGATGTAGCTCGTAGGCTTATTAGTCGAGTGAGTGATTCGAACTCGAAGTAATGTAACCCGTAGGCATAATGATCGAGTGAGTGCTTGCTCGAACTCGAAATAATAGTAGCCCGTAGGCTTAGTAGTCGAGTGAGTGATTTGAACTCGAAGTAAGGTAGCCCGTAGGCTTAATGGTCGAGTGAGTGATTGCTTGAACTCGAAATAAGAGTAGCCCGTAGGCTTAGTAGTCGAGTGAGTGATTCGAACTCGAAGTAATGTAGCCCATAGGCTTAATGGTCGAGTGAGTGTTTGCTCGAACTCGAAATAAGAGTAGCCCGTAGGCTTAGTAGTCGAGTGAGTGATTCGAACTCGAAGTAATGTAGCCCATAGGCTTAATAGTCGAGTGAGTATTTGCTCGAACTCAAAGTGACGTAGCCCGTAGGCTTTTTAGTCGAGTGAGTGATTCGAACTCGAAGTAATGTAGCATGTAGGCTTAATGGTCGAGTGAGTACTTGCTCGAACTCGAAATAGGGTAGCCCTTGGGCTTCGTAGATAGTCCCCGAGTGAGAATGGTTGCTTGAACATAAGTCGGTGTAGCCCTTGGGTTTTATAGTTGAGTGAGTGTTGCTCGAACTCGTTGATTTTTCGGTTGGCAGTCCCTGATTTATGGGGTAATGGTTGGCCCTTAAGCTTGTTTGCATAATAGATCTCGAAATAGAGGAATTTTTCTTGGATATAAGATATCAGTAAAGAAGAAATATTTCTTTGTAAGTCATTATACATGTGTTCATGTTTTGTGTCATGGCTCGGGCCAACTACATAGGTATGGCTCGTTTGACCATTTGGCCCTTACAATTTTTTCTGTCGAGGCCCTGTTGCCATGAATTAACGAAGTAACTTCCTTTGCAATCATCGTTGATATGTTCAATGACAATGGTATGCCCCCAATTATTCGAGGTTGATTGTAAGGAGGCCTCGGATACTGTTGAATTGTTTCAAGTTAGCACGATCAATGGTTGCCTCATTAAAAAACCTTGCCGAAAAACCTATTTGGGACAAAACCGGTCTAAGGGAAAAAGAGTGCAATGCGTACTTTCAGACCTAAGGCTTCGTGTTGAATAATCCATCTTTGTTCCTGATCGAATTCATTAATCCTCGTCTTTGGTCGAACACCTGCAAGGGTTAGTTTCGAAATATAATTGACCGGGGGGGGGGGGGGGGGGGGGTCGTACCTTAGCAGTAGTATCGTTTTAGCCGTTTATCACACCGAGCTTGTAGGATTTCCATTATACGGCCGGTATCGGTCTTTGATTGACCTCTGTTCTCAGTTGGCAGCCCTTTTAATAACGGACCTAGAACCCAACTGGTCGTCTTCGACTCTTATTTTGGATTAATATCGATTATGCACATCAGCCCAAGTAATAGCTGGGTACTCGATCAGGTTATGCTTCAGCCACCGTGAAGCCATCGAGCTTTGTTTGTTTAGACCTTGAGTGAAAGCTTGAACAACCCAATCATCTGTGACTGGTGGTAGATCCATTTGTTCTATTTGGAAACGAGATACGACTTCCTGGTTTCGACCTTTATGGCCCCAGTATGTGCTTTTACGAAAGAATCTGCAAGCAAAGCAAAAGAATCGATAGAGTTAGACGGTAAATTATGATACCATATCATTGCTCCCTTTGTCAGGGTTTCACCGAATTTTTTCAATAATACAGATTCGATCTCATCGTCCTCTAGATCGATCCCTTTGATGGCACATGTGTAAGAGGTGATATGCTCGTTGGGATCGGTCGTTCCATTATATTTAGGAATTTCGGACATGCGAAACTTCTTTGGGATCGGTTTAGGAGCCGCGCTTGGGGGGAAAGGCTTTTGTGTAAATTTTTTGGAATCTAAGCCCTTCAATATCGGTGGTGCCCCCGGGATCTGATCAACCCTGGAGTTATATGTTTCCATATTTTTGTCGTTTGCCTCGATCCTCCTTTCTCTTGATTCTATTCGTTTGGTCAGTTCTTCGAACATCTTAGCAATTTCGAGATTACTCCCCGACTCTTGCTCATTTGACCTTACTATAGCTGGTTCCGTTTTGTGGGTAACTTTTCGGGGTGGACTGGGCTCCGGCCTGCTCGGTACTTGGATTTGACTCTGCAACTGAGCTATCACTACCTGTTGAGCTTGCAACATTTCGAAAATCATACGCAAGCTGATTCCGTTTGACTCAACATTATGGGTTTCTCGAGCTGCAGATCGAGTAATACCATGAAAGCTATTTTCAGGTTCAGAATGCTAGTTTGTCTCAATGGCCATATGCAAATTAACGTCTAATGGTACTTCGACTCGAGCTCCAACGGCATCGATAAGTGGCCCTTCGGCCCTGGGTGTCAAGTTGTTGTTCTCACCTTGAAGGCCAACTTCGTTGTCGATAGGTAAGGCCATTTAATTGAGAACTCGTCGTTGCTAATCCGAAATTAAAGATATTTCCGAAAATGAGCATAAAATGGCGTGTTTTTGCAGATTAGTATCAAATAACCACTATTATCCTTAGCCCCACGGTGGGTGCCAAACTGTTTACCCGAAAAACGGATAGAGTTGAATTTATACGTAATTCTAAGGGTATGTGGTATAACTTGACACAAATCGTAAGAGTAAATAGAAATATCGAGTGTTGACTGTAGAGAATGAAAGATAAGCAAAGTTGAAAAGAGGATAATTTATGGATTAAGCAAGATGAATAGCTAAAAAGGGATAACTCTTCAATATAGGAGTGTATGATATCTTAGTTACAATGTATCCCCCCAAAACTTCCTCTTTTACAGAAATATAGCCATCCCTTTTATAGTGAGAGAATCCTACTTTAGATATAATTAAAAATACATAGTGGAGAACCCATGATAAATCAGTTTTTTCCTAATTTCTGTCGAGATTCTTTCCCTTAGTGCGGCTGCAACGGCTCATATCTATGAACTCGATTTTGATCGGACTCAGTATTGGTCGGTTTTCAGTTTTAGAGCTCGATCCGGGTTTGAGCTTGATGCCGACTCGGAGTTCGGTAATGACTTGGGCTCGGTATTGGTTGGCCTCTGGGCCTTAAGCTCGATTCCATCATATCTCATCATAGTTCGATTCGAACTCGAGCTCGATAATAACTTCGAGCTCGGTATTTGACCTGTCCCTGAAACTTGAAGCTAGTTTATACCTTCTTCGGATCCCATTTCGATATCATGAAGACTTTCTTCGGTCCATTATATTCTCATCTCGATCAGACGTACAAGGGCCGAAATCAGTTTCGACCGTATACGTTTTTCTTTTGTGATCTTTTCACTATATTAAATTCCTTTTATGCAGTATTTCAGTTCCAAGTCTCAATTTTTTAGATCCATGTCAACGCTCTGATGTTTTGTCTTTTCGTATGTTAACTCTATAGTTGACAATGCGCTATGTTTATAGTAATTATGTTATTCCTAATTTGGTTGTTCAGGTATTGCTTTGTTATTCCTAATTTGGTTGTTCAGGTAGCGATCCTTAATAAATTATTGTGCTAATCCAACAGAATGTGTTATATTGGTATCTCTGTTTGGTTCATTTGAGCATATGTCTATAACTAATTAGTTTCACGTGACAGATCATCCAACACAATTTGATATCATATAATGATTTTCGTATAGTTTCTTAACTGTTTGTAATTAGCAACATTTGTTGTGTCCACGGTTTGTCATGACTCCGTGTATAGAGTTTTTTCTTCCATTGATTCATTGTTCCACATTTCTTAATATCATTGCCATTCTCTGTTGGGTAGATACTTACCCGGGTGTTTACACTTACTAATTAAGTAACCTTAAGAATCAACATATTCAAGTAAAAATACATATCACTTAACTATTGTTAATTGTTAAAAAATATATATGCAAGATATATGTCTGACATTCATTGGCTTGGTATGAATACTCGGTACAGATAAGTTTTTAGTTTTACAAATATTATGCTTTTGCTGATCTTTGTTTTTAATTCAGGGAGAAAGGGAGCAATTCTTTAGTGAGGATTTTATATAAAAAAATGAGAATTTGTAATTGATATGGATATTAAATTTTATGAGTATGATGCCATGATGGGGGTAATTTTAGGATGTTTAGAGTGATTTTTGGACTAAAATAAATTTTGACTGGAGTGATTTTGGATTTTGTTGGAGAAGTGGCATGTAAGGAGGAAAAAGCAAAAAAGGGATAAAGAAAAAATGGTTGGAAGAAAAAGGAAAGAAAAAAAAGAGCAAAACATGAAAGAAATAAAAAAATTGAAGAACCGAAGATAATAGAGGGCCTCCCTCATGCTGATGTATGTTAATTAGCATTTATCTTCTTGAGAGTTTTGCCGGCTAAGGGGTCTCACTAAGTGGTGATTCAGCAAAGTCTTAGAATTGACTATGTTTTACTACATGCCGGATATTATTTTAGCCTTTGTATCAATATTTCGTTGTGGATAATGTAATCCAACTTGTATACGGTCAAAGTCGGACTCGCTTCTTGCGTGACTGATCGGGACTGAAATGTAGTAGATTAAGGTTCGACCTTGAATCATATCGAACCAAGGTGCGAGGTTATATCATCAAAGCTCGAAATCCCGGGACCGAATAAAATCGAGATCAGGCGAGATCAAGGGAAATTTGCTAAGCCGAATAACAGAAGAACGAAATATCCGCGATCGGGCGTAGGTCACTGCGAAAATCTCGGCACGCATCAAGGATAGGCCGATTAATTAGCCAATCATGAGATTTCTTACTTCATTTAGAACTATATCAAGAGTAGAATTTTCCTACTATATAAAGGGAGTCTGATCATTTATAAAACACATCATATTTACGTGACATAAAGCAATATACTATTATTTCTAGCTTTCATTACCTTGTTACTCTGTTCATATATCAGCTTAAACATGTCTTGGTCCAAGGGCGATCGAACTCGAGGGCCAAGACTATTTAATTCGTGTGGTTTGTATTTATTTCTTTTATCGTCAATTTCAATATTAATATATTCTCTAAATTTGTGCCAACTTATATCACGTATCTTTAAAACCGCGTATAAATTCAATTGTTATCCGTTTTTAGGGTAAACATAACTATTTATAGTTGTTTTGCTTGAATGAAGGATTTTTCATCAAACAAGTATATTTTAATTTCACTTTGGAGAAGTCGCATTCGTGGAGAGGGAGAATCTGAGACATCGTGTTCGCGTGAGAGTGACCTGTTCGCATTGGTGTAGCGTCTGGCAGTGGTATTGCCTTCGCGTTTGGGAAGCGCGGTTCGCGTTCGTGGTTGGGGTCCCGCGAGCGCAAAGGATGGCAGCAGCTGGGGAAGAATTTGGCCTTTGTGATCACAAAGTGAGTCCTGCGATCGCAAAGTGTATAACTGGGCAATGCACTTAAAGATATAATTTCAGGATTTTGCCCGTTCACTCAAATTTTGAACTCTGGACTTCGAGAAGTGGTGATTTTGGAGAGCAAGTTCACTACTATGTTGGAGGTAAGCATTTTCACTTGAATTTGACTTTGTATTATGATTTCTCGTGGATTTCTACAACCAAAATCTTGGATATTAAAGTGAAATTTGGGGACTTTTGGAAAGAGAATAATTGAGTTTGAACCCCGATTTGGATTCGGTTTTTGATAAAACTTGTATATTTGGACTCGTATTGGAATATGTGTTCGGGATTTATGAGTTTTGCCGGGTTCTAGGGTGCGACCTGGGTTTTATTTTTTGGTTTACTTTGTTTATTTTTATAAAGAGCGAAACTTTATTGTTTGAAGTTGTTTCCTATGGCTTTATTTAATATTGTTGAGTGGTTTTTGACTAGATTTGAGTCATTTGGAGTTGAATTTGGACAATTAGGCAATTTTTGCTTGATTTGAGGTTGTTAAGTGGAGGTAAGCCTCTTGTCTATCCTTGTAAGAGGGAATTTTCTCCATAGGTGACTTGATTTCTATTTGATTTATAATTTAGGAGCCGCGTATATGCGAGGTGACAGACGTATATGCATAGCTAGGTTTTTGGACCATATCCGGTATTTGTTGACTTGAATTATGCTTTATTTAAATATGTAAAGTTGCTACCCATGTTCAAATTTATTCTATAACTACGTGATAATATTTATTCATGAATTAGGAGCATGCCTAGGGTTATGACTTGTCAAAATGACATGAGAGTTATATTGCCATGTCGGACTTTATTGCAATTTTACAGTCATGTACTTGCTTTATTTGCTCCATAATTTTTATGATTTTTATGGCCTAATTAACTCATCATAATAATATGATTAAGATAGAAACATGCTAAATAACTTATTGAGCCACTGTGATAAAATGAGTTATATGATTTTCTATAGCTATCACTTAGCCATTTGAGCTTTTTATCCATATATTTATTATTATCATGTCTTGTGCCCCTTTATTATATCGCTTCTTACACATGCATAAGTGAAAAGTGGTTATTGAGAAAAGCCGAGGATTTTGGTACTACGGGCACTTGACCGAATATTGATACTGACTATTGGATCGATGATTTATGATTTGGATTGGGTTGCGCGCCGCAATAATTAGTTAATGATCATTTTTTATAAAATGATCGACGGTTGGATTATTGATATGTCCCTCCGGAGTCAGGGGATTACCCATATTACCTTAGGCCCTGTGAGCGTAGGCACCCGTGATTCTTTTGGTGCTTGTTGACATGTGGCCTGTGTCAAGCACATGGATTGTGTTGTGAGTTGTTGAGAAAAGGATTACGAGCATGTGTATTTATATTTGTTTAGACTCATACTATGAATTGAAGTAAGTATTGTTGATTGGTATTAGTTTTACTCGAGATTTGAGATAACTGTTATTTTATTTAATTCCGATTATTTGAAAAGCATGCCTAAGTTCCATATGAGTTGTATTTTGTGCTTTTATACTTGTTGGGGATATCACATCTAGCTTTCTATTGGATTATTTTTCTCACCTACTTATTTGACTGCTAGTGAGTGTCAGAGTTTACCCATTGCTACTATTTCTTCGAGTCTAGACTTGATACTTATTGGTTACCGTTGTTTGTACTCATACTACGCTTCTGTATATTTTGCAGGTTCTGAGGCTGGTATGAGTGATATTAATTCGGGATAGTAGGTGGATCCGTGGAGACTTCGTGGTGAATATGTATATTTGGTCGATTCGCAGTACCTAGAGTCCCCCTCCTTACTTCTCTCTTATGTCTATCTACTTTATTCAGACAGACAATGTGTTCAGATGTTTCTTATACTCTCATTAGATGCTTGTGATAATTGTGACATCCGATTTTGGGAGATTGTAACGACCCGACCGGTCATTTTGAGAATTAAAGCTTCGTGCGACGGCATAAGGTCTTGAACAGCTTTATATTATGTGTATTGACTTGCGTACGTGGTTAAATTCAGTTATCGGATGATCCGGAGTGATTTGGGATACTTAGTCCCTAAAACGGAAGTTTAAGTCTTAGGATTTTGACCGTAGTCGAAACTGTGTGAAGACGACTCCGGAATAGAGTTCCGTCGATTCCGTTAGCTCCGTTGGGTGATTTTGGACTTAGGAGCATGTCCGGACCGTGAATTTGAGGTTTGTAGCTGATTTAGGCTTGAAATGGCAAAAGTTAAATTTTTGAAGATTTTGACCGGAAGTGGTCTTTTTGATATCGGGGTCGGAATGTGATTCCGAGAATTGAAACAGCTCCGTTATGTTATTTGGGACTTGCCTGCAAAATTTGACGTCATTCTGGGTTAGTTAGATTGGTTTCGACACGAGTTTTCAAAGTTAAAAGTTTTGGAAGTTCATAAGTTCGATTTGTGGTGCGATTTGTATTTTTGGCATTGTCTGATGTGATTTAAGACCTTGAGCGAGTCCGTGTTAGGTTATGGGACTTGTTGGTATATTTAGACGGGGTCCCGGGGGCCTCGGATGAGTTTCGGATGGGCTACGGGTCATTTCCCCCTATTTTGAACTGCTGTTATCTGTCATCTGGTTTCCTTCATCGCGTTCGTGTCCTTGCCTTCGCGTTCGCGTAGTGTTATTTTGGAGGGTGAAATATTTCTTCTTCGCGTTCTCAGTCACCCTCTCGCGTTCGCGAAGTTCTGCCACCCCCTTCTTCGCATTCGCATTCCCTATCTCGCGTTCGCGAAGTGCAAAACAAGCCCTAGGCACTGGTGATCATTTTCCTCTTCGCGTTCGCGTGTCGCTTAGGCGTTCGGGTAGCTATTCCATTACACTATCCGCGTTCGCGTACTACTTTACGCGTTCGCGAAGAGCAGTCGTTGGGCCATTATATTTTTCCTCTCCGTGTTCGCGAACGTGTTGTCGCGTTCGTGAAGAACAACTGGGCAGCTTTTATTTTTCTTCTTCGCGAATGTGTCCCTTTCTCTGCGTTCGCGCTGCACAAAACACCTGGGAAGAATATAAAGTCCTCTATTCCGAGGGTTTGCCATTTTCACCATTTTTGGAGTTCTAGAGCTCGGTTTTGAGCGATTCTTTGTAGGTTTTTCAAGCAAATCGATTGGGTAAGTATTCTTCACCTAGAATTTATTATATTCCGTGATTTTATCTTTGTTTTTATCATTTAATTTGTGTTTTGAGTTGAGAAAAATGCTGGTTTTTGAAGAAAATTTCCAAAATGAAAAATCATGATTTGAGGGACGAAATGGTATCGGAATTTGATAATTTTTGTATGATTGGACTCATATCGGAATGAGTGTTCGGGTTTTGTAAAATTTGTCCAGTTCCGAGGTGCGGGCCTGGGGGTCAACTTTTGGACCGATTTTTAGATTTTGATAAAGATTGAGACTTTATAATCCGGAATAGTCTCTTATGAGTTTTATTTGTGCTTTGAAATTATTTTGATTAGATTTGAGCCGCCCAAAGGTCATTTCACCCGAGAAGTTCATTTTTGAGTATCGGTCTGTCTTATTTCAGGTAAGTATCTTGCCTAACCTTGTGTGGGGGATTTTTCCTTAAGATTTGAGTCTTCTATGTTGATTGTAGTCCATGTACGTGAGGTGACGAGTACGTGCTCAGACTTATTTGTGGAAAGTTGGCCTTTTAGGATTCTTAGGTCCTTACATTCACCGAGTATGAAGTTGTTCTTGATGCGATTAAGTCCCTATTTACTAGTTTCACCTCTACATGCTTTAATTAGAATTAATTGCTTCAGGATACACTCTTATGGCCTATTTGACTCTTATTTGACTTCACTGAAGATTTTACCTCCTCTGTTGTCATGCTATCTTTTCATAACTGCTTATCTTTATTTAGAATTAATATTATTTCATCCTATAATTGTTCAGTCTTAATTGAGGTTATAATTATTTTTCCTCTGTTTATCCTTAATTGAATTGTTGAATATCCTTCGTAATTTCCTCAACCTTAAAAGAAGTTTAGATATCCTATATCTCAGTCGACTTATTTTATTTGGAATTATTTGACTCGTGTTAGCTTCCCTGTTATTGAGGTGTATATTGTGTGATCGTTGCTACACATTAGTTTTCCCTTGTTGATTTGTTCTCTTTACACCTAGCATTTCAGACTTTGGTTATTCCTTGTGAATTGGTTCCACATTTTCTTGTGATTTAAAAGTTCTTGAGTTGATTGACTTGTCGTACTTTGTATTATTGCCATTGTTGTTGTTGTATTTGTTGTGGTGTTGCATGAGGTTTCTGCCGTGCGGTTGTTATTATTGTGATGCACGAGGTTTTTGCCGTGCGGTTGTTGTTATGGGGTGGCACGAGGTTTCTGTCGTGCTATTATTACTATTGATATTTGCACATGTGGCGTGACAAGGTGGGATATATATATGTGTGGGTATATATATATATATGTATATATATTTATGGGTTGCGCATGTGGCGAGACAAGGTGGGAACATTATTATGCACGTGTGGAGAGACAAGGCGGGCATTTATGTTACTATTGCACATGTGGCGAGACAAGGTGGGTTGTGTCAGGGATTGATTTGTGATGATTTGTGGCCTGGGGGCATTCTTGTTGTTCATATTTGTGAAGTGGTATATATACCTGTGTGAGCTTTATCTTGTGAAAGTTGTGAGAAAATATTCTACGTGTTGTCCGTTCTTTTTCCTTATGCTTATTTGCTGATATGGACTATGGTAGGACACTTGCACAAGCATACACGTAGTTAAGCACTCTTATAGGATAAGAGGTGTTCTTGATATTGTTGAGCATAAATGCTCACCCTTGTTTACTTGCCTTCTATGTGAGAATGGCTCTATTGGCACGTGAGTCGTCAGTGCAGTTATGAGGTGTTATGAGGGCACAAGATGCCAAATGTTAGGGTATAGGTATTGAGACCCGTGAGTTGTGAATTGTCCAAGGTTCGGTACCTCATGACGTTGTTGGCTAAAACCTGATGTAAAAGCAGTTGTTGTTGCTGCGTTATTACTTGTCCTTGATGTATTTTTGATTCCAGATTTAGGTTGGGTTCTATTCATTTTTCTATGTCATTTTCATGATATTTCGCTGACACTGGTTGTTTCCTTCCTTATTGCCATTACTGTACTGTGAGCCATATTGCATAGTCTTTATGTAGACATCATACTTCTGCTTCTCATATACTTGTACCTGTGTAGTTTATTAGACCAGTGAGTGTCTTGACTGTTCGTCGTCACTACCCCACCGAGGTTAGTCTTGATACTTACTGGGCACCGCTGTGGTGTGCTCATGCTACTCTTCTGCACAATTTTTTTGTGCGAATCCAGTTAATTGTGCGTAGATGCGGAGACTTAAGGTAAACCTGCCGCTGCGTTCGCAGGCTTCGGAGTCACCTTCAACTTTTCATTTTGCACTGTTTATTCTTATTTCTGGATAGTTGTATTTAGAAGTTTTCTAGCTAACACTCTATAGAGCTTATGACTTGTACTACTACTTTTGGGAATTGTAAGAGATTCTATTTAAATAATGTTGTTGTTTTAAATTATTATTAGGCTTACCTAGTCCTTAAGACTAGGTGCCATCACGATACCCAAACGGAGGGGAAATTGGGTCGTGACAAGTTGGTATCAGAGCGCTAGGTTCATAGGTGCTACGAATCATAAGCAAGTTTAGTAGAGTCTTGCGGATCGGTACGGAGATGTCTGTACTTATCTTCGAGAGGCTACAGAACTATTAGGACAATCTTACTTCTTTCATTCATATCGTGCGAGCTTATTGATCTCGGAGTTTGAACTTTTATCATTCCATTCTCTCACAGATGGTGAGGACACTAGCTACAGTTATAGACGACGCTGCTCCTGGTGCAAGTATCGCTAGAGGCAGAGGCAGAGGCTGACGAGGAGTAAGTGTCGTAGCCAGAGCACCTACCAAAGCATCAGTTGAGGAGCCGCCAGTAGTTCCAGTTAGGGAGCAGGTACCGGAGGCGCCTGTTATTACCCTCGGACTTCAGGAGACCTTAGCACAGTTCTTGAGCATTTTTGGTACATTAGCTCAGGCGGGGTTGATTCCGGTTGCACCAGTTACTTCACAGACCAGGGTAGGAACCCAGACTCCCGCCGCCCACACCCCAGAGCAGCGAGTTCATGTTGGTCAGGTTCCAGGTGTCATGGCGACACAGCCTGTGGTTCCAGTTCAGCTCGTGGTCATGGCAGCAGCATCTGAGGAAGAGCAGCTTAGACTTGCAAGGTTCAAGTGGTTTGGCTTCAGAGAGTGCACAGGGTTTTCTGGAAGAGTGTCACCGCATTCTCCGTACTATGGGTATTGTGGAGATGAGCGGGGTTGCTTTTACTATGTTCCAGCTCAGGGGAGCGGCTTACCAGTGGTGGCGGGCATATGAGTTGGGTAGCCCAGCCGAGTTAGCTTCACTTACATGGGTTCAGTTTTCAGAGATGTTCCTAAGAGAGTTTGTACCTAGTCCCTTCGAGATGCATGGTGCGCGGAGTTTGAGCAGCTGCGCCAGGGCACTATGTCAGTGTCAGAGTATGCCGTGAGATTCAGTGATTTGGCCAGGCATGCACCTGCTTTGGTCGCCACAGTTAGAGAGTGTGTCCATAGATTCATTGAGGGACTCAGGCATGATATTCGGTTCAGCATGGCTCGGGAGTTAGAGTCAGATATTTTGTTTCAACAGGTGGTAGGGATCGTTCGCCGTGTAGAGGGCATATGGGATCAGGAGAGAGAAGACAGGCGAGGCCATAAGAGAGAGTACAAGCGAGATCAAGAGAGAGAGGACAGGGAGGTGAGGAGGCCTCATAGACCGGAGAGATCTACTGGTCCTTATTTTGGAGGCAGGGTACGACATGGTAGAGGTTTTGTGGGTCAGCCAGTTCAGTTTACACTTCAGGCTTTGCATAGTTTTTCAGGTGCTCATGGGTCTCAGAGTACCCGTACCGCATAGTTCTCCCAACCACGTCAGCAGAGAAGTTGCTTCGAGTGTGGAGATACCAGCCACAGGGTGAGAGATTATCCTAGACTCCGGGCAGGTGTATCACAGCGGAGCATGCAGGCGAGTAGAGGGCGCCCAAGAGGGGAAGGACCGACCCGTTGATGTGTTTCATATAGTAGGCTTGTGGCCACTGCAGCAGATGATGTCATGCAGGTATGCTTTTGATTTGTTACAGAGGGGCACCATTCGTATTTTGATTCGGTTCTGCTTATCGGGGCGGGTTCCCCTATTTGTTGTCCCACCTATGGGTGAGTTTATGACTTAGTATTATGTTTAGGTGTTTACCCCTGTTGGGAGACTCTATGAGTGGTAGCCCGTGTCTATCTTTTGTTTCTATTCATTTTTGAAAGTTACGAGACTAGAAGTGAATTCATGTTGTCCATTATGGCAGGTTTGATGTGATTCATGAGTAAATTGGTTACGATTTGTAATTTGATACTCTACCGGGGGGTGAGGGTTTAGTAAGTGTTGTGATTTTATTGGCAGAATTGAATTAGTGGAAGATTTCAATTGGTATGATGTGTATTCGACTTGTGATTCAGAGTTGAGGGTGAGACCCTCGCGATTCCATGTAATTTGATATGTTTGAGCCGGGCTGCGTGCCGCGGTGGAAGGTTATATCAGGATGAGATCCTTATGATTTGTTCATGTACTTTGATTTTTCCTTTTGAATTGATTCGTAGTATGATACTGTTAGAGAGTTGTGTCTATCGGGCTTGTTTGATATTTCCCTTATGTGTTTCTCTTTACATATTCAGTCATTTTCATTCTGTGGTTCTCAAGTTTTAGCTTGCGGGCTGTGTGCCCGGTGGTGTTAGTTGTGACTTGTTGATTCGGGTGTATAATTAAGAGGTCTTCGTGTTTCTTGAATCATTGTCAGTGTTGTGGAGGTTTGAACAGGGTTCTAACGGATATGAGGCTAATTGCCGGTGATGGTTTTGATTACGGGCAACTATTATGATCAGAAATGTTATTATGGGCCTATGTGTGGTGTGACTTGTTGTGTGGTCATACCTTGTGGGTATAGGCATGAGTTGTTATAGCTGGTTGAGACTGATACCAGTTATGGATTTAGAATCGGGTCTTTTGAAGATAAATGAAAGGTGAGAATTTTGACTCTAAGGCTTATCGGTGTTGGCAGAAAGGATGAATTACAGTTGGGATGGTGTCGTCAAGCTTATGTGGATTGGGGTGACGTGGAGTCGCCCGCGGGTGTGTGTGGATATGTACTTTCAGTGATTTGAAGACTTTGAGGCGATTCTTAGCACGTTCGAGGACGAACACTTGTTTAAGAGGGGAAGGATGTAACGACCCGGCCGGTCATTTTGAGATTTTAAGCTCCGTTCGGCGGCATAAGGTCTTGAACAGCTTTATATTATGTGTATTGACTTGCGTACGTGGTTGAATTAAGTTATTGGATGATCCGGAGTGATTTGGGATACTTAGTCCCTAAAACGAAAGTTTAAGTCTTAGGATTTTGACCGTAGTCAGAATTGTGTGAAGATGACTCCGGAATGGAGTTCCGTCGGTTCTGTTACCTCTGTTGGGTGATTTTGGACTTAGGAGCGTGTCCGGACCGTGAATTTGAGGTCTGTAGCTGATTTAGGCTCTAAATGGCAAAAGTTAAATTTTTGGAGATTTTGACCGGAAGTGGACTTTTTGATATCGGGGTCGGAATGCGATTCCAAGAGTTGGAACAGCCCTGTTATGTTATTTGGGACTTGCCTGCAAAATTTGACGTCATTCCGGGTTGGTTAGATTGGTTTCGGCACGAGTTTTCAAAGTTTGAAGTTTTGGAAGTTCATAAGTTTGATTCGTGGTGCGATTTGTATTTTCGGCGTTGTCTGATGTGATTTGAGACCTCGAGCGAGTCCGTGTTAGGTTATGGGACTTGTTGGTATGTTTAGACGGGGTCCCGGGGGCCTCGGGTGAGTTTCGGATGGGCTACGGGTCATTTCCCCCTATTTTGAACTGCTGTTATCTATCATCTAGTTTCCTTCATCGCATTCGCATCCTTGCCTTCGCATGCGCATAGTGTTATTTTGGAGGCTGAAATATTTCCTCTTCGTGTTCGCAGTCACCCTCTCGCGTTCGCGAAGTTCTACCACCCCCTTCTTCGCGTTCGCATTCCCTATCTCGGTTTCGCGAAGTGCAAACCAGGCCCTGGGCACTGGTGATTATTTTACTCTTCGCGTTCGCGTGTCGCTTACGTGTTCGCGTAGCTATTCCATTACAATATCCGCGTTCGCGTACTACTTCATGCATTCGCGAAGAGCAGACGTTCGGTCATCATATGTTTCCTCTCCGCATTCGCGAACGTGTTGTCGCATTCGCGAAGAACAACTGGGCAGCTTTTGTTTTTCTTCTTCGCGAACGCGTCCCTTTCTCCTCGTTCGCAATGCACAAAACACTTGGGCAGAATATAAAGTCCTCTATTCCGAGGGTTTGCCATTTTCACCATTTTTGGAGTTCTAGAGCTCGGTTTTGAGCGATTCTTTGTGGGTTTTTCAAGCAAATCGATTGGGTAAGTGTTCTTCACCTAGAATTTATTATATTCCGTGATTTTATCTTTGTTTTTATCATTTAATTTGTGTTTTGAGTTGAGGAAAATGTTGGTTTATGAAGAAAATTTCCAAAATGAAAAATCATGATTTGAGGGACGAAATGGTATCGGAATTTGATAATTTTTGTATGATTGAACTCATATCGGAATGAGTGTTCGGGTTTTATAAAATTTGTTGGATTCCGAGGTGCGGGCCTGGGGGTTGACTTTTGGACCGATTTTTAGATTTTGATAAAGATTGAGACTTTATAATCCGGAATAGTCTCTTATGAGTTTTATTTGTGCTTTGAAGTTATTTTGATTAGATTTGAGCCGCCCGGAGGTCATTTCACCCGAGAAGTTCATTTTTGAGTATCGGTCTGTCTTCTTTGAGGTAAGTATCTTGCCTAACCTTGTGTGGGGGATTTCCCCTTAGGATTTGAGTCTTCTATGTTGATTGAAGTCCATGTACGCGAGGTGACGAGTACGTGCTCGGACTTATTCGTAGAAAGTTGGCCTTTTAGGATTCTTAGGTCCTTACATTCACCGAGTATGAAGTTGTTCTTGATGTGATTAAGTCCCTATTTACTAGTTTCAGCTCTACATGCTTTAATTAGAATTAATTGTTTCAAGATTCACTCTTATTGCATATTTGACTCTTTTTTGACTTAACTGAAGATTTTACCTCCTTTGTTGTCATGCTATCTTTTCATAACTGCTTATCTTTATTTGGAATTAATATTATTTCATCCTATAATTTTTCAGTCTTAATTGAGGTTATGATTATTTTTCCGCTGCTTATCCTTAATTGAATTGTTGAATATCCTTCATAATTTCCTCAACCTTAAAAGAAGTTTAGATATCCTATATCTCAGTTGACTTATTTTATTTGGAATTATTTGACTCGTGTTAGCTTCCCTGTTGTTGAGGTGTATATTGTGGGATCGTTGCTACACATTAGTTTTCCCTTGTTGAGCTGTTTTCTTTACGCCTAGAATTTCATACTGTGGTTATTCCTTGTGAATTGGTTCCATATTTTCTTGTGATTTAAAAGTTCTTGAGTTGATTTACTTGTCGTACTTTGTATTATTGCCATTGTTGTTGTTGTATTTGTTGTGGTAATGCACGAGGTTTCTGCCGTGCGGTTGTTATTCTTGTGATGCACGAGGTTTCTGCCGTGCGATTGTTGTTATGGGGTTGCACGAAGTTTCTGCCATGCTATTGTTACTATTGATATTTGCACATGCGGCGTGACAAGGTGGGATATATATATGTGTGTTGCGCATGTGGCGAGACAAGGCGGGAACATTATTATGCACGTGTGGCGAGACAAGGCGGGCGTTTATGTTACTATTGCACACGTGGCGAGACAAGGTGGGCTGTGTCAGAGATTGATTTGTGGCCTGGGGGAATTCTTGTTGTTGATATTTGTGAAGTGATATACATACCTGTGTGAGCTTTATCTTGTGAAAGCTGTGAAAAAATATTCTACGTGCTGTCCATTCTTTTTCCTTATGCTTATTTGCTGATATGGACTATGGTAGGACACTTGCACAAGCATACACGTAGTTAAGCACTCTTATCGGATAAGAGGTGTTATTGATATTGTTGAGCATAGATGCTCACCCTTGTTTACTTGCCTTCAATGTCAGAATGGCTCTATTGGCACGTGAGTCGTTAGTGCGATTATGAGGTATTATGAGGGCACAGGATGCCAAGTGTTAGGGTTCAGGTATTGAGACTCGTGAGTTATGAATTGTCCGAGATTCGGTACCTCGTGAAGTTGTTGGCTAAAACATAATGTAAAGCGGTTGTAGTTGCTGCGTTATTACTTATCCTTGCTGTATTTGTGATTCCGGATTTAGGTTGGGTTCCATTCATTTTTCTGTGTCATTGTCATGATATTTCGCTGACACTGGTTGTTTCCTTCCTTATTGCCATTACTGTACTGTGAGCCATATTGCATAGTCTTTATGTAGATATCATACTTCTGTTGCTCATATACTTGTATCTGTTTAGTTTATTAGACCAGTGAGTGTCTTGACTGTTCCTCGTCACTACCCCACTGAGGTTAGTCTTGATACTTACTGGGCACCACTGTGGTGTGCTCATGCTACAATTCTGCACATTTTTTTGTGCAGATCCAGGTAATTGTTCGTTAGCTAGCTGTGTGGACTGTTGCTGCGGACACTGAAGGTAAACCTGCCGCTGCGTTCGCAGGCTTCGGAGTCACCTTCAACTTTTCATTTTGCATTGTTTATTCTTATTTTTGGACAATTATATTTAGAAGTTTTCTAGCAAACACTCTGTAGAGATTATGACTTGTACTACCGATTTTGGGAATTGTAAGAGATTCTATTTAAATAATGTTGTTTTTTAAAATTATTATTAGGCTTACCTAGTCCTTAAGACTAGGTGCCATCACGATACCCAAACGGAGGGGAAATTGGGTTGTGACAGAGATGTTGGTGGTTGTGGACGTGTTTAGACCCTGCCTTGGATATTCTACGTATGATAAATAGACTTGAGATTATTTTGTTTCTTACCTTATTGAGCATTTTGTTAAAAGTTGATTAAGCTGCTTTAGATTTATGATTGTTATTATGTTGGCTTGCCTAGCGAGCGAGTTAGGCGCCATCTTAACCTTTGGTGTAATTTCGAGCCGTGACAAGTTTGTATTAAAGCACTTGGTTCTAGGTGTCTTACAGAATCACAAGCAGGTCTAGTAGAGTCTTGCGGATCGATATAGAGATGTCTGTACTTATCCGTGAGGCTATAAGGCTTTAGGAAACTTCCTTTTCTTGATTCCTTATCGCGCTTTGATTATTGACTAGAATCTAAATCATTCTATTCTTATCTCTCACAGATGGTGAGGACTCGCATGTCTGGAGCAGTAGAGGATGCAGGAGCAGTACCACCGGTTGTGACCAGGAGAGGCACGTGCTGGGGTAGGGCCAAGACCCATGCTAGAGGCCGTACTACTACAACTAGGAATGGGGTATCCATCGGGGCCCGTGGCCAGGCCAGTGCAGTTGTAGCAGACCCACCTGTGGAACAGGTGGAGGAGCAGATCATAGACGAGCATATTGAGGCTCCAGTGCACCCTTATTAGCCTGAAGGTTTCATTGTTGTACCCGTGTTTTAGGAGGCTATGTCCAAGATGGTTAGTTTTATAGATGCTTTGACCCAGGCTAGAGTGGTTCCAGTGGCTCTAGCCATATCTCAGGTAGGAGAGGAGCTTAGACCCCTGTGGCTCGTACTCCAGAGCAGCTTATTGTAGCAGCTAGATCTGAGACCGTACCTGTCATGTCTGTTGATGAGTAAAAGAGGTTAGATATGTTCCAAAGATTGTTTCCTCCACACTTTGAGGGTAGTTCTTCAGAGGATGACCAGGACTTTCTAGACACGTGCCATCAAATGTTACGCAATTTAGGCTTGGTAGATTCCAACGAAGTGGACTTCACTACTTTCTAACTTAGGGGAGTGGCTATGAGATGGTGGCAGACATATGAGCTGGGTAGGTCAGGTGGTTCATCTTCTCTTACATGGGCTCAGTTTACATATCTATTCTTTGAGAGGTATAGTCCACTCACTATGAGGGGTACCTTCAGTAGGGTCGTATGTCAGTGACCGAGTATGAGGCGAGATTCACTGAGTTGTCTCATCATGTAACTTTCCTAATCCCCACCGAGGCAGAGAAGGTAAGGAGGTTTATGGAGGGTCTGAATTATGGCATCAGGGTTACTATGGCTTGCGAATCAGAGATGGGACTGCTTTCAGTAGGAAGTAGAGATAGCTCGGAGGATCGAGTGTGTTTGCAACTAGGGTAGAGAGGTCATGATGAGGGACAAGAGGCCTCGTTGTTCTGGTAGTTTTAGTGGTACCTCATCTGGGGGGTAGAGGGTAGATCAATATGGGTCCTCCTAATAGGTCTGTTCAGTATGTTCAGCACGGGGCTCGCAGTGCGGTGTCTCAATCATCTTTTAGTTCTCCAGTTCCGTCATCCTTCAGTGCTCATACTGTGCTCCATAGATACATGGTTCCTCTAGTGGGTATTCAGGTCCTCAGGGGTAGTATCAGTCTCAGCAGCCTTATTCATCTTAAGGTTTCTATAAGTGTAGAGAGCTTGGGCATGTGAGGAAGTATTGCCCAGACTTATCAAAGGCGCGGCTAATTAGGGTTCTCAATCCGTAGTTCTGGTGCCAATTACATCACCCCTTTCTCAGACAGTTAGAGGGGGAGGTCACGTAGTGAGAGGATGCCCTAGAGGGGGAGTTCAGGTTGGTGCTAGTCAGGCCAGTGGTGGTTAGCCCCGTTGCTATGCTTTTCCAGGGAGACCCGAGGTGATGGCCTCCGATGTTGTGATCGCAGGTATGGTTTCGGTCTGTCATAGAGATGCTTCTGTGTTGTTTGATGCAGGATCTACTTATTCTTATCTGCCATCATACTTTGCTCCTTATTTGTGTCATGCCCCGACATCGAGGAGCGCGACCGGCGCTCAGCCGGTATAACTCGACCAAGCAAGCCTGTACAATGCCTTCTACCCAAGCTCACCCATGAATAAAGAGAAGATACATTTCATTAGTTACATCATTTTTAAGTCTCAAAATACAAACACTTTCATGGTTTGAAGTGGAACATGTGGTACAAATACAATATTACTAGTTTGACCTTCCTATCACCAACATACTACCCAAACCATGTCTACGAAGCCTCTAATATATACAAAGGAGTACAATGATAGTTCCGGCAATAAGGCCCCGGCTATACCTCAAAACTAAATGCATAAGGAGCAAAATATATACGACCCGGAAATGAAGTGGGGCTCACCAAGTCAGCTGGGAAGAGGATGCACCGCTATCACTGATCAAAGCCGCCTGCTGTGGAACCACCTGCATCCATTAAAGATGCAACGCCCCTGGCAAAAAGGGGCGTTAGTACATGTCGAATAGTACTAGTATGAATACCAAAGACCCCCTTCAAGGATTAGAAGTGCAACATGAATGTGGCGAATCATGGAAGCAATAAAAAAGCTTAAATAGCCATTAAAAACCATAGCAAATTAATCTAAAGCTTTCAATAACATTTATAAATTTCATGTTGGGAATCCTCTATATGACCTCTGTCACGCCCCAAAACCGAGGAGCACAACCGGCGCTCAACCGAGTGAACCCGACCAAGCAAGCCTGTTAGATTTTATTCTACCCAAACTCATCCATGAATAGAGAAAATACATATTATCGTTAATTAGACGAAAATGTGTTCATGTCTACAATACCAATTCATTTCCAATAGTTTCATTATTTTTAAGGTCTCAAATGGACAAGTAATACATCCACAACATAACATAGTTTGTCTTTCCCCAGCACCAATACATAACCCACACTATGTCTACGGAGCCTCTATAGATAAAGAAGAGTGCAATGATAATGACAGTAACAAGGCCCCAGCTATACCTCAAACAGAATACACAAAGTACAAAAGATTTATGACCCCGGAATGAAGTGGGGCTCACCAAGTCAGTTGGGAAGAAGGTGCACTGCTATCAATGATCAATATCTCCTGCTGTGGAACCACCTGCATCCATTGAAAGATGCAACGCCCCCGGCAAAAGGGACGTTAGTACCGTTGAATAGCACTAGTATGTATAATTAAACACCCTCTCAATAGAATAACAAATAATACAAATAATATTATCATAATATCAATGAAAGACTTAATCAATATCAAACCTCAATTTAGGATCGAAACAATGTTCAAATAAATTTCCACATCTCACACTGGGAGATATTTATTATCGATATACCATTGTCCACAATACCATTATTCACAATACCATTATTCACAAAACCAGTACCACCGTACTCTCAGCACGGGGTCCGATCACGACCCGATCGGCTAGGCCATCTCAATAGAGGCATCAATCACAATTTTTCTTAATATCAATACCACCGGCTTTAACACGGAGTCCGATCAAGACCCGATCGGCTAAGCTATCCATTAGGGTCATCAACCACAATTACCATTTCAATTACAATGTTCAGCACAATCACCACCATGTGTGCGACATGGTGTCCGATCATGACCCGATCGGCTAGGCTGTCTTATTTTTGACATCAATCTTTTTATATCAATCATCGCATTTCATAATACTTTCACATCTTTTCATTTCATTGGCACTAGTGGCCATAATTATAAGATCATTCTTGGTACATTGGCCATATTCAGTATTTCATGCTCACATTATCAATTTCAAATATCATCCTCATCATCAACAACAAACACAATTCAAATCAAAGTGTGTAGTACACATGTGAGCAATTTAGAGTCTAATGCACATAGAGATATTTCATAAATTTTGGCATAATAGCCTTCATTTGAACTTGACTTAAGGTCGAAACATTATTAATGCACAGCTCATATTTTAACACATCCTCAGTTGGTAGCATAACATGAATAGAGCATTTTGTAATGCTTGTTGAACATATATCGTTCAACCCAATCTTACTCGGAATAGCCAAAGAAGAGTTTAGCCAACATACCTCACTTGAGCTTCCTTACACTCTAAAACGTTCCGAAATTCTTAGCAACTTCAATGTATTTTAGAAATATAAAAAAATTGAATCAAAATTAGGAAGATGATCATGGTTCTAGCTCACTTGAGAATTTTATCAAACACTAGGTGTGCATAAGGTTTCAATGTCCTTTTTATGAAGGACTTCATCATCCCACAACCCAATCTTTATCATTTTTAGCTCAACAATCTTCCTACACCCTTTGATAACACATGCATGTAAAATAAACAACTCTCATGCCCAGAAATTTATCTTGCTAGTTACCAATTTTCAGAAAATTTCGAAATTAGGGTTTAGGGTGTAGAATTTTACCTCTAGGATGAAGGCCTAGTAAGCTTCCCTTCTTAATCTTCCAAAACTTGAGCAAGAATTGAAGAAAAATTATGGAAGAACACTTTCTCACTCTAGGGCACTCTCTCTCACTCTAAAATATCAGATTATGACTAAAAATGGCCCAAAGAGTGTATTTAATGAAATAGGGTTGGGTTTTAAAAACCCAAAAAATGGAGCTCTGGAACAAGATATGCGATCACATAACCGATATGGGGACCGCATATCGGTTGCATATTTGGTTATAAAATAGCCAAAAGAACTGCCTATGTATGCGGTCACTATGCGGTCCGCATAATTGTTATGCAGTCGCATAATGCACCGCATAACAGTTGTGCGGTCGCATAGTCGATCGCATAGTTGCTTCCAACTGACCCAATCAACTGCCTCACTCTGCGGCCATTATGCGGTCCGCAGAGTTGTTCTGCGGTCGCATAATGGACCGCAGAAATGCACTTTTCCGCAAACATTTTTCTTTACTTTCCGGTGCATTGTTCAACCCAAAAAGTTCGAGCCGCGACGAGCTTGCGAGCTTATTTCCTTTGCAAACTTTACCGGGCTTTACACTTAAGTACTTCAAAATTTTTCGGGGTGTTACAACCTCAATCACAATACCACAATCTCTACACAAAGTGGCCTTGCCGCCTCACCCTAATGTGTGCGGGTGGAGGTGTATTCGCAATCACAATCTCTACACAAAGCGGCCCCGCCGCCTCACCCCAATTGATAGCATCCTAGGAAGTTCAACTCTATTCAAGGACAAGGATGAAGCTTTGGAATCTCAAAGATGGCTTTTAACAATATGTCAAGCTAAAGAGTTGCAAAATTAGGCCATTAGACTGTCTTATCTTTGAAATCTGGGATCCCCTCTTCTCGTTTCCTTTGATAGTTTTTGGAAACAAATTAGATACAAAAGAAAGTTCCTGGAGAGCAAGCAATTCTTTTTTAAAAAAAATTGATTTTTTTTTTTAACTTGTTTTTTTTTTGCTCTTAGTATTCAAGAAATCCCCAGAATTATCAAGAACGAAACCTTGATAGAACCATTCTGATACCACTTGATAACGACAAGGTCGGGAATCCAAACTAGAGTAAGAATTTGAAAAGTAAATGCGGAAGCAATAACAATAAGGAATTGAACAACTAGCACTTAAGGGCAGAAAATAAAGGATATGGGAAAATTCAAGGAAAGAATTCCAAGAACTTCCAAGAACGCAAGTTCTATAGCCTTGACAAGATCAAAGCAACAACGTCTTGATTTATTGAAGAAATCAAACGCCTTTACTTAAACGCAAATCAAAATAATAGATTCGGATCTTGACCGCTTTACGAGTAACTTGAGACAACAATTAATAACTAGTATTAATCGCCTTCTAAGAATACCACAAAGAAATCAAAGATATCACAATAGAGAAGTAATCTTTACCTTGAACTATGAACTAGTAAAGGTTGAAAGATAAATCTCAAAGCACAAGTAACAAAGGTTCAAAAGAACTCTCAAAGTATGATATACTTAATCAATAATGAAGTGTCTCAATGAATGAGAAGAACTCCTTATTTATAGGAGTACTAAGGCATAAAAAGTCATTACAATTAGGTAGGGGGCTGCTAAGGGGTAACAAAGTCATCAAAATTAGGTAGGGTGGTTGCTAAGAAATAAGAAAAGTCACAAAATTAGGTAGGGGGCGGCCAAATCCCTTTGGGGCAGATTTGGGCCTTAAAACTACTAGTTTGGATCATTGGTTTGGACTCCCCATATCCTTTAGTTTCTTCCCTTTAGTTCTAGTTGTTCAATTCCTTATTGTTATTGCTTCCGCATTTACTTTTCAAATTCTTACTCTAGTTTGGATTCCCAACCTAGTCGTTATCAAGTGGTATCAGAGCGGTTCTATCAAGATTTCATTCTTGATAATTCTTGGGATTTCTTGAATACTAAGAGAGTGGGTGGAGGTGTATTCACAATCACAATCTTTACTTTCCGGTAAAAAGTCCGGGTCGCGGCGAGCTTGCGAGCTTATTTCCTTTGCCAACTTTACCGGACTTTACCCTTAAGTACTTCGAAATTTTCCGGGGTGTTACATTCTCCCCTTCTTAGGATCATTCGCCCTCGAATGAGGGTAAAAATCCGTCATTAGCATCTTATGCAACTCAGTTTGTTTCATACCACATTCGAGCAGCCCCAAATTTGACTAACTCCCAAAATCTCCAAAATTTTCGCCAGAGTTTCCCTTGTAACTAGGCCTATCCACCTGTCAGAGAGCCCCAGAAACATATCCTAACAACATATACATAATCCAACAACGTAACATAATGCAAACAACACCAACTGTGGCCTCACAAGCAATTATATTACTAGAACGGAACACCCTTAACACCAAATGTACAAGTCATACATATTTCATAGGAATATCACTTAACATTTTCATAAGGCACAACTCATAATTACATGGTTATTCAAATAAATAAGGATACTTTTTCTTCATTTCTTCTTCGGCCTCCCAAGTAGCCTCTTCAATCTGTTGGTTTCGCCATAGCACTTTCACGGATGCAATTTCTTTGTTTCTCAACTTTCGGACTTGCCGATCAATAATAGAAACTGGAATCTCTTCATAAGTCAATTCTTCATTTACCTCAATAGACTCAACCAGAACAATGAGTGTCGGATCTCTAACTACTTTCTTCAACATAGACACATGAAACACCGGGTGTACTAATGACATCTCAGGTGGTAGCTCAACCTTGTACGCCACCTCACCGATCCTCTGAATGATTTTGTACTGTCCGACATACCTCGGACTCAATTTCCCTTTCTTACCAAATCGCATTACCCCTTTCATGGGGGAAACTTTCAAGATTACCCAATCGTCTTCTTTGAACTCCAAATCCCTACGACGAACATCCGAATAGGATTTCTGATGACTCTGAGCAATCTTCAACCGCTCCTTAATGATTTTAACTTTTTCCATGGCCTGATGCACGAGGTCCAGCCCTATCAACTCTGCTTCCCCAATTTCGAACCACCCAATGGGAGATCTACATCTTCTACCATATAAAGCCTCGAACGGTGCCATTTGAATGCTAGCATGATAGCTATTGTTGTAGGCAAATTCTATGAGTGGTAAATGATCATCCCAACTACCTTTGAAGTTTAGAACGCAAGCACGCAATATATCCTCAAGCGTCTGAATAGTCCGCTCTGCCTGCCCGTCAGTCTGCGGGTGAAAGGCTATACTAAGATTCACTTGAGTACCCAAACCTTGCTGAAATTTCTTCCAAAAATTAGCAGTGAATTGTGCCCCCCGATCAGAAATGATGGAAACTGGGGTGCCATGCAACCTGACTATTTCTTTGATATACAGCTGAGCATACTGCTTCGCTGTGTCGGTAGACTTAACCGGCAAAAAGTGTGATGACTTCGTGAGCCGATCCACAATTACCCAAATTGAGTCAAACTTGTGCGAAGTGCGCGGTAATCCTACCACAAAGTCCATATTAATCATTTCCCATTTCCACATTGGAATTTCTATGTTTTGTGCCAACCCACCAGGCCTTTGGTGTTTGGCCTTCACTTGCTGACAATTCGGACATCTTGCCATAAAATCCGCCACATTCCTCTTTATATCATTCCATCAATAGACTTCCTTAAGATCATGATACATTTTCGTAGAACCTGGGTGCACGGAATACCTAGAAGTGTGAGCTTCAGTCATAATTCTTTCCCGGAGACCATCCACATTTGGAACACAGAGTCGCCCTTGGTACCTTAGTGTACCATCATCCATGCCAAGAGAAAAGGCCATGGTCTTATGTTTATGAATCCCCTCTTTCAACTGCACCAACAATGGATCATTGTATTGCTTCTCTTTGACTTCCACTACAAGCGATGATTCAGCCCTATTTTGTATAATTACCCCTCCTTCACTAGAGTCCGCAAGACGAACTCCCAAACTAGCCAATCAGTGAACTTCCTTGGCTAATGGCCTCTGATACGCCTCCAAGTGAGCCAAACTACCCATAGATTTCCGGCTAAGAGCATCCGCCACAACATTAGCCTTCCCCGGATGGTATAAAATATCAATGTCATAATCCTTGAGTAATTCAAGCCATCTTCTCTGCCTCAGATTCAATTCCTTCTGCTTGAAAATATATTGAAGGCTCTTATGGTCCGTGAATATATCCACATGTGTTGGACAGTTCTTTTCATGATTCTTTAGTTGCCTAGAAGCATAAGCTATCACCTTCCCATGTTGCATTAATACACATCCAAGCCCGATTCTTGAAGCATCACAATATACCACAAATCCATGTATACCCTCTGGAAGAGTCAACGCTGGTGCCGTAGTCAATCTTGCTTTCAATTCCTGGAAACTCTTTTTACAAGCATTTGTCCATTGAAACTTAATTGCTTTCTGCGTGAATTTAGTCAATGGAGAGGCAAGAGTAGAAAACCCCTCCACAAACTTTCTGTAATATCCAGCTAAGCCAAAGAAACTGCGAATCTCTGTTGGAGTTATAGGCCTCGGCCAATTCTTCACAGCTGAAATTTTCTGAGGATCAACCTTAATTCCCTCACTAGAAACTACGTGACCCAAGAATATGATTGATTTAAGCCAACATTCACACTTTGAAAACTTTGCACATAACCGGTGCTGATGTAGAGTTTGCAGAACTAACCTGAGATGGTTAGCATGGTCCTCCTGACTTCGTGAATATACAAGAATATCATCAACGAACACTATCACAAAGGAGTCGAGGAATGGCTTAAAAACTCAATACATAAGATCCATGAAGGCTGTTGGGGCATTTGTTAGCACAAACGACATCACCAGAAATTCAAAATGCCCATCCTGGGTCCTAAAAGCTATTTTCGGAATATCCCGCTCCCTGATCTTCAATTGGTGATATCCGGATCGTAAATCAATTTTGGAGAAGTACCTAGCACCTTGCAATTGGTCAAACAAGTCATCTATCCTTGGCAGTGGGTACTTATTTTTGATTGTTACCTTATTAAGATGCCGATAGTCAATACACATACGTAGTGACCCATCTTTCTTTCTTACAAAGAGAATAGGTGCACCCCAAGGCGACACACTAGGTCGAATGAAACCCTTTTCTAACAAATCTTTCAATTGTTCCTTTAGCTCCTTCAATTCTGCCGGTGCCATTATGTAGGGTGGAATAGATATAAGATGTGTGTCTGGCATTACATCAATTCCAAAATCAATCTCCCTGTCTAGTGGGATCCCAGGGAGTTCATCCGGAAAGACTCCTGAAAATTCATTCACAACAGGCACAGACTCAAGTGTAGGTGCCTCAGCATCGGTGTTCGTAACTCGGACCAAATGGTAAATACATCCCTTGTTGATCATCTTTGTGGCCTTAAGGTAAGAAATAAACCTACCCTTCAGCACTACATCATCACCCTTCCACTCAATAACTGGCTCATTTGGAAATTCGAACCTAACAGTTCTGGTTCGGCAATCAAGCTTGGCAAAACAAGAATAAAGCCAATCCATCCCCATTATCACATCAAAATCGACCATTCTCAATTCAATAAGATCGGAAATGGTGTCTCGACCATGCAATGTGACAACACAATCCCTATAAACCCGCACGACCAAAATAGACTCACCAACCGGAGTAGATATAGAGAACGGCTCATAAAGCTGTTCTGGTTCTATCCCAAATTCCATAGCAACATAAGGTGTGACATATGACAAAGTGGAACCGGGATCAATAAGAGCATATACATCATGAGATTGGACGGTTAATATACCTGTGACAACATCTGGAGAAGCCTCTGAATTCTGGCGACCCTAATAGCATAGAAACGGCCAGATCCTCCCGAACTCTGTGCTCCACCCTTAGCTACACCACGCCCTGCGGGTGTTGGAGTGCTTCGAGCTGGAGGAGGTGCTGCGGATGTAGTAGCTGCAAAATTGGCTGGCTGTGCCATGCCCCTGCCCGTACCTTGGTGGGAGAACGACAATCCCTCTGAATGTGACCCCTCAATCCGCATCCGTAGCATATGGTTAAGTCCATTTAGCATATTCCTAAGTGCATCTTTCCACACCTAGGGCTTGGGGCTTCCTCTGCTGCTGGAATCTACCACCATGATGACCCTGCTGATTGGATCCCCTGTTGCCCTGACTGGGCCTGAAACGGCTCCACTGCTGCTGCTGACTAGGCCCTGATGGCAGTGCACTAGCCGAAGACTGAGCAAAGGACTGTGATGGCCCTGACGACCCTCCTCTAAATGTTGACTTGCCACCACTTGAAGAACCACCAAAGTTGCCCGTAGACCGGGACTTATTACCCTCTCGCTCCATTCTGTTCCTTAATTTGCGAGTCTCCATGGCTTGAGTGAATGCCACCAACTTTCCATAGTTCATATCAGAATTCAAGGCAGTTGTAGCAGCCTCATTAATTACCAATGGACTAAGGCCCTGCACAAAGCGGCGAAATCTAGCCTCCATAGTGGGCAGCATTTAAATAGCATATTTAGACAGGTACGCGAATCTCATATGGTAATCCCACACACTCAGGCTACCTTGCCTCAGGTTCTCAAACTCAGCAGCACGGGCTGCCTTAGTCTCGGCAGGCAAGAAATGATCAATAAATGCATTGGCAAACTCACTCCACCTCGCCGGAGAGCTCCCTTCTTCACGGGAATCCTCCCATAGTTCAAACTAAGAATATGCCACCTCTTTCAGGCAGTAGGAGGCCAATTCCACTGCCTCTGTTTCAGTATCACGCATAACTCTAAGAGTCTTGTGCATCTCATCAATGAAATCCTGGGGATCTTCCTCTGGGTTAGTACCCGTGAACACTGGAGGATCCAACTGGAGAAACTTGTGCACCCTGGAACCAGTAGAATCCCCTGGCTGACTGGAAGAAGTGGGTGCACCATTTGACCTCTGGGTCTGGGAAGCCACTATTTGAGCCAACATCTGTATGGCTCCCCTAAGATCAATATCAAAAACACCAGAATCGGAAGCTGGAACTGGAGATGGAACTGGTATATCAGTTGGAGTGACTGTTGCACCTTCAGTAGGTGTAGGGACATGTGCGGTCTGATCAGTTGTAGTAGAGTCAGGCAGTGTAGTAACTGGAGGAATATTCTCACTCCTCGGGTTCTCACCCGCATCATCAATTATATGATAAATTGTCACTCCTGGGGTGACATTGGCTCTTTGGCCAGTTCTTGCCTTCTTCTTAGGTGTCATGTACTTAAAATTAGAGCAACTCAGGAGTTAAAGGAGGAACAATCTTACAACAAGCTTTATCGCACGATCAAGAACATGAAAGAAGGGTATTATTCCTAAATTCCCATGTAGCATCCTAATTATAGATGTGGTCGACAACACACCGATAATAAGGACTCTACTAGACACGACTCCGAGACATCCTAGGACACTTTAAAACCTTAGGCTCTGATACCAAGTTTGTCATGCCCCAAAATCGAGGAGCGCGACCGGCGCTCAACCGAGTGAACCTGACCGAGCAAGCCTGTTAGATTTCATTCTACCCAAACTCATCCATGAATAGAGAAAATACATATTATCATTAATTAGACGAAAATGTGTTCATGTCTACAATACCAATTCATTTCCAATAGTTTCATCATTTTTAAAGTCTCAAATGGACAAGTAATACATCCACAACATAACATAGTTTGTCTTTCCCCAGCACCAATACATAACCCACACTATGTCTACGGAGCCTCTATAGATAAAGAAGAGTGCAATGATAATGCCGGCAACAAGGCCCCGGCTATACCTCAAACAGAACACACAAAGTACAAAAGATTTATGACCCCAGAATGAAGTGGGTCTCACGAAGTTAGCTGGGAAGAAGGTGCAAATCAATGATCAATATCTCCTACTGTGGAACCACCTGCATCCATTTAAAGATGCAGCGCCCCCGGCAAAATGTACATTAGTACCGTCGAATAGCACTAGTATGTATAATTAAACACCCTCTCCATAGAATGACAAATAATACAAATAACATTATCATAATATCAATGAAAGACTTAATCAACATCAAACCTCAATTTAGGATTGAAACAATGTTCAAATAAATTTCCACATCTCACATTGGCAGATTTTTAGTATCGATATACCATTGTCCACAATACAATTATTCACAATACCATTATTCACAAAACCAATACCATACTCTCAGCACGGAGTCCAATCATGACCCGATCGGCTAGGCCATCTCATTAGAGGCATCAACCATAATTTTTCTCAATATCAAAACCACCGTCTTTAACACGGAGTCCGATCACGACCCGATCGGCTAGGCTATCCATTAGGGACATCAACCACAATTACCATTTCAATTACAATTTTCAGCACAATTACCACCATGTATGCGGTATGGTTTCCGATCACGACCCGATCGGCTAGGCCGTCTTATTTGTGACATCAACCTTTTTATATCAATCATCGCATTTCATAATACTTTCACATCTTTTCATTTCATTGGCACTAGTGGCCATAATTATAAGATCATTCTTGGCACGTTGGCCATATTCAGTATTTCATGCTCACATTATCAATTTCAAATATCATCCTCATCATCAACAACAAACACAATTCAAATCAAAGTGTGTAGTACACATGTGAGCAATTTAGAGTCTAATGCACATAGAGATATTTCACAAATTTTGGCATAATAGCCTTCATTGGAACTTGACTTAAGGTCGAAACATTATTAATGCACAGCCCATATTTTAACACATCCTCAATTGTTAGCATAACATGAATAGAGCATTTGTAATGCTTGTTGAACATATATTGTTCAACCCAATCTTACTCGGAATAGCCAATTTCATAATGAATCACTCGGGACTTACATAATTTATATGAATATCGTGGGATTCAATTCTAAGAGAAGAGTTTAGCCAACATACCTCACTTGAGCTTTCTTATACTCTAAAATGTTCCGGAATTCTTAGCAACTTCAATCTATTTTAGAAATATAAAAAAATTGAATCAAAATTAGGAAGATGATCATGGTTCTAGCTCACTTGAGCATTTTATCAAACACTAGGTGTGCATAAGGTTTAAATGTCCCTTTTATGAAGGACTTCAGCATCCCACAACCCAATATTTAACATTTTTAGCTCAACAATCTTCCTACACCCTTTGATAACATAAAATAAACAACTCTCATGCCTAGAAATTCATCTTGCTAGTTACCAATTTTCAGAAAATTTCGAAATTAGGATTTAGGGTGTAGAATCTTACCTCTAGGATGAAGACCTAGTAAGCTTCCCTTCTTAATCTTCCAAAACTTGAGCAAGAATTGAAGAAAATTATGGAAGAACACTTTCTCACTCTAGGGCACTCTCTCTCTCTCACTCTAATATATCAGATTATGACTCAAAAATGGCCCAAAGAGTGTATTTAACGAAATAGGGTCGGGTTTTAAAAATCCAAAAATGGAGCTCCGGAACAAGGTATGCGATCGCATAACCGATATGGGGACCGCATATCGGTCGCATATTTAGTTACAAAATAGCCAAAAGAACTGCATGTGTATGCGGTCACTATGCGGTCGCATAGTCGACTGCATAGTTGCTTCCGACTGACCCAATCAACTGCCTCACTCTGCGGCCATTATGCGGTCCGCAGAGTAGTTCTGCGATCGCATAATAGACCGCAGAAATGTACTTTTCCACCAAATATTTTTCTTTACTTTCCGGTGCATTGTTTAACCTAAAAAGTCCGAGCCGCGGCGAGCTTGCGAGCTTATTTCCTTTGAAAACTTTACCGGGCTTTATACTTAAGTACTTTGAAATTTTCCGGGGTGTTACAATCTCAATCACAATACCACAATCTTTACACAAAGCAGCCCTGCCACCTCACCCTAATGTGTGTGGGTGGAGGTGTATTCGCAATCACAATCTCTACACAAAGCGGCCCCGTCGCCTCACCCCAATGTGTGCGGTTGGAGGTGTATTCACAATCACAATCTCTACATAAAGCGGCCCTGCTGCCTCACCCCAATGTGTGTGGGTGGAGGTGTATTCACAATCACAATCTCTACACAAAGCGGCCCTGCCGCCTCACCCCAATTTGTGTGGGTGGAGGTGTATTCACAATTAAATCTCTACACAAAGCGGCCCTGCCGCCTCACCTCAATGTGTGCGGGTGGAGGTGTATTCACAAGTATAAGTTCATAAGATTTCATCATATGAGAAATAAGAATTTGATTACATTGATTTCGTACAAAATTTTCTTCCCATAAGGGGTATGACATAATTAAGTCAAAATAGAAAATCATTAACACATGAGGGTTTGGACATATTATGCAATTTGAGAATCAATTTACTAGCTTGAATATCCCACCTCAATAGTGTTTCAAGTTCGAACTACACACGATGGAGTCTTGTAAGAATACGGGAATTCCGATACTAGAAGAAGAGTTTAGCCTTCATACCTCGAAGGAGCCTTCCGTGGTGTAACAACAACGTCCCGACACTCCTAACGATGCCAATCTATAGAAGAGGAGAGAATTACAAGCACGATTAGAGGAATTCGTATGGCAAGAGCTGCTACAATGACAACCCAACCTTTCCTCAACCAATTCAATAACAAAAACACCCAAGGTTGTCCAACAACTTCCCCACAATCCCTATTAGCTCATGCATGTGATATGTCTACTCTCATTACCCATAATCAACCTAGAATTCGAAATTGGAGAATTGGGTGTAGAAATTCTTACCTTTTAGAAACCCCAGCAAGTTCCTTTTGATGCAATTCCAAGGTTTTATCCAATTTGAGTAGTGAAATACTTGAATCCTCCCCTTTCTCTCTCTAAAATAGCTCTCTCTCCTTTCTCTTAAATACCAGATAACCCCTAAAAGATGACCCCTATGGCTAAATAAAATGAAATAGGGCCGGGTTATAAAATTAGAAAAATGAAGCCCCAGTGCAGATCTGCGGTGCATATGCGACCGTATAACACTTCTGCGGTCCGCAAAATGGACCGCACAATGGTCATCTGGGACTAGGAACTTCTGTGCAGGTATGCAACAGGTATGCGGTCCGCAGACCAATTCTACGATCGCATAAAAGACCGCAGAACCTCCTTTCGAAATTCCTCCCGCTGGTTTTGCGACGGATGTGCAGCCCACGAAATGATTATGCGATCGCATAATTGACCGCAAAATAACTTACAAAATTTGCCCATTTCTCTGCTTCACTCTACGGCAAATCTGCAGATCAGTTCTGCGGTCGCATAATGGACCGCAAAAATACCCTGTTCTTCAATATTTTTTCTTTAACTCCCCAACGCACTTTTTAACCCAGAAAGTCCGTACCGCGATGAGCAAGCTCGCCCCAAATAATTTCTATAACCCTCAAATACATTAGCCTACCTCAACACTACGAAATCTCGAGTTTTAGGTGAAATGCTTATGGGGCCTTATAATTTGGATATGCCTCATGGTTCTCTCAATACTCATGTGCGTGTGTCAACACTTGTTGATGATTCTATTATGGTGGATCGTGTGTATCGATCTTGTGTGGTCACTATTGGTGGGTATGTGACTAGTGGTGATCTCCTTTTACTTAGTATGGTGGACTCTGATATGATTTCGGGTATGGATTGATTATCTCCGTACCATGCAATCCTTGATTGTCATGCTAAGACCCTGACGTTGGCTATGCCGGGGTTGCAGAGGTAGTAGAGTGGTTCTCTTGATCACAATCCTAGTAGGGTAATTTCATTTTTGAAGGCTCAACGAATGATTGAGAAAGGATGTTTGTCATATTTGTCTTTTGTTCGAGATGATAGTGTTGATATTCCTATTATTGATTCTGTTTCGTTAGTGAGGGAGTTTCCTGATGTATTTACTGTAGACTTACCGGGAATGTCACCCGATAGGTATATTGATTTTGGTATTGATTTGGCCCTGGGCACGTAGCCTATCTTTATTACCCCGTATCGTATAGCTCCAGCGGAGTTGAAGGAATTGAAGGAAAAATTGCAAGATTTGTTGGACAAGGGGTTCATCAGGCCTAGTATTTCAACTTGGGGTGCACCAATGTTGTTTGTTAAGAAGAAGGATGGGTCTATGAGAATCTATATTGACTATCGTCAGTTGAACAAGGTGACCATCAAAAAGAAGTATCCATTATCACATATTGATGACTTATTTGATTAGATTTAAGGTGCCAGGGTGTTCTCGAAGATTGACTTGAGATTGGGGTATCACCAGTTGAGGATTAGGGCTTCAGACATCCCTAAGACCGCTTTCCGGACTCGTTATGGGCACTATGAGTTCTTGCTGATGTCGTTTCAGTTGACTAATGCCGCATCAGCTTCATGCACTAGATGAACAGTGTGTTCCAGCCTTACTTAGATTCATTTACCCTTGTATTTATTGATGATATATTTGTGTATTCCTGTAGTATGAAGGAGAATGAGCTGCATTTGAGGATTGTGCTTAAGATTTTGAGTGAAAAGAAGCTGTACGTTAAGTTCTCCAAGTGCGAGTTTTGGTTTGACTCGGTGGCATTCTTGGGTCATGTGGTATCTAGTGATGGGATCAGTACTCAAACTGCCTCCTCAACTCCTCTCTCCTAGTGCACGGCATGAACTGCTCCAAAAAGACCCTGGAGAATTGAGCCTATGTAAGGAGAGGTTATACTGATGATAGACCCATCTCATAAACTTGCCACCACCTCTTGGCTGGACCCTATATCTGAAAGACGGTGAAGTCAACTCCATTGGACTCAACTAGTCCCAAGTTGCGCAGAATCTCATGACAATGATCAAGGAATCCCTAAGTATCCTCTGAAGGCATACAACTGAAGTGAAGATGAGGCAATTTGGTGAAGTTATCTAACCTCTTCAGCTCATCAACTGACATCACGGGCCTATCCTCAGGTTGCGCGACAATAATAGGCTGAGCTATAACATTGTAGGAGTCTGATACCATGGGCCACCTGCTCTGGGTACAGATAGCAGGAGTCTGCACTCCGCCCCCTGCCTGGGAAGTAGCTGGTACAGTAGGAATGCCCCGGACTGAGCCAAACTCTCAAAAGACCAACCATGCAAAGCAAAGCATTTTGAACAGCTGGCGAGACAAATAAACCATGGGGAACCTGAGTTGGTAACTTCGACTCCACATAATCATGCACATGATACTGTACAAGAGCTACTGGTGGCTCAACAGTAGCTGCACAAGCAGGGGCTCTAGCTACGACACGTACTCCGCTCCTACGTCGTCCTCAACCCCAACCTCTCATGGCCCTAGCCAGGGGTACGAGCGCCTGCTCAGCTGCACCCGATGATCGAGTCCTCACGATTTGTGAGAGAATAGATAATAAAATATTAACACTAGGAATTATCAGATCCGCATGATAGGGAATGAAAGAAAGTAAAGTTTCCTAATAGCCTCGTAGCCTCTCGAAGATAAGTACAGATATCTTCGTACTGATCTGCAACACTCTACTAGACTTGCTCATGACTCGTGAGAGAAAAGAACCTAATGCTCTGATACTAACTTGTCACGACCCCAAATCCCACCAAAATCATGACGACGCCTATACTTGCTAGACAAGTAAAAATTTAAATTAATAGATATAAACTCAAATAATAGAATTAAACACTCTCAACAGCTGGATAATCATATATAACAGAAGCCAATAACACTAATACAACTAAAACAATCCCATGATCTGGTGTCACTGAGTACGTGAGCGCTACAGAATTTTTAAATACATAGTCTGATCAGAAATACATAACTGTCTGAAAGATAGAACAGTAATAGCATAAACAAAAAGAAGGGACTTCAAGGCATGCGAACAAAATCAACAGCTACCTCAAAATCTCCAAGAAACTGGTACTGGTGCAACTCACTAGAGATCACCTCGCTCGGCATAACCTGGATGTGTACTTGAAGTGCAGAGTGTAGTATGAGTACAACCAATCCAATGTTCTCAATAAGTAATATTACTAACCTCGGGCTGAAATAGTGACGAGCTTGGCAAGGTCCAATACTCATTTCTAATAATCAATTACAACAATTATGGAATAATAACTGTAAAGATAAGTAGCTCAAGCAATATTAAATTCAACCTTTTCATAAATAGAAGGAATATAGACATGCTTTTCGAGAATAGCCATTAAGGCATAAATTCTTTTACATAAGTCATCTAAACATGGTTTTATCAACTTGACAGTGACTTCAAGTCCAACACATTAAATAAGGACATCAAGTACTAGTAGGCATGAGGGAAGGAATACATCTTGGTACCTGCATGACAAGCATGCATGCTAGAATCGACAATATCACGGTTAAATGATCAAGTATGTCATATCTCAGCACATGTGTAGTACCTGGCTGAATTTCCTTTTGACCCTCACACTCAGCAACAACAACACCCAGCACTGTATGACTGCCTAACACAAGTCCCTCATCCAAGCATATATATGACCCTGTGCCTATGCCCACGGTTAATACCTAACTCCGGAGGGGCGGGTCATATCCCAAGTATTGATCAGATCTAAGTCAACGATCAATATCACTTAGCCCAACATGGGGCATAGTGCATGCGTCACCTCATAATCAATACCAAATCGGCTCTATGGCCCAAGCTCAGTCATCACCTACTCATGTCTCAAATATTAACATCTCACAGTACTCAGCTCAAACCATATCACACATATAAGGGCATCAACAGCATGTGAGATAATATATAAAGAATGCATAGAGGTAGGGACATAATACGCGGATGTAATGTCATGACTGAGGGTATGACTACAATTAAGGTAAACATCTCAATATAGAAAGAATAGTCCTATCATGTCTCAAACAAATAAGCACAAAGCCAAGACTAGATTTCTAGCATGAATAATAGCTCAAGTAGTCATGCAAGTAGAGAAAATAGGGAAATAACAGGGCATGATAGCCAAACAAGGCACATATTAGCCTAAGGTCTACCTAGATCATGAATAACCCTAGTGTACGCACATACGCCCATCACCTAGTATGTGCGTCACTCCTAATATATCTCAAATATCATAGCCAATGGAGAAATTACCCTCAAGATAAGTTTAAAAAAGTTACTTACCTCAAAGCGCGTGAATCAATACTCCAAAAATCCCTTCCTATGCGAATCGACCTCCAAACGGCTCGAATATAGTAAAAAAATAACTCAACAATATCAAACACGACTATAGAATCCGATTCCAAGTAATAAAACTCCAATCTTTATCAATCAAAATCAACCAAAATGTCAACCCGAGCCCAGTTCCCATAACCCAATCAAAGCCATAAATCCCGACTACCCATTCAAATACGAGTCTAAATAACAAGTTTCATCCAAATCTAACTTCGAATCGGGGTTCAAATCTCCATTTTTTCTCTTCAAAACCATAGTCAAAATTCCCAAATTTCTCCTTCAAATCCCATAACCTATATGTAATAATCCATGGAAAAACAAGATATAATATTAAAATCAAGTAGAGAAATCACTTACCTGACACCTTGTGTGAAAATCCCCTTCAAAAATCCCTATCTCCATGTCTAGGGCTCATAATATGATAAAATGGGTCTAAGTGCTGAAATGCTCGTAGCTAATAACCAGTTGCAAATGTCGCATTTGTGACATGAGGCTCGCAATTGCGACCTCCACAAATGCGACCCTGGGCACGCAAATGCGAACACAATCTGCCCTAGTAGATGTCGCAAATGCGACCCCCACTTCGCAATTGTACAGTTCTTGCTTGATAATCAATATCGCAAATGCGACCATATTCCTCACAAATGTGAGGTCCTCCCTAGGCATCCAATTATCGCAAATGCGATAAGGTGTCCGCAACTCGCAAATTCAAGGTCTGCAGCACCAGCAAATTGAAGTCTCGTAAAAAATGCTCCAAAATCAATCCGAAACTTCCTTGAGCCCCTCGGGCTCCACACCAAACATCCATACAAGTACATAAATATCATATAAACTCGCTCGCAATCTCAAAACATCAATTAATATCCAAAACCATGAATCGAATACCAAAATGTAGCATGCAAGCCTTAAAACTCAAGAACTTCAATATTCACAACCAAGTGTTTGTTCCCTACCAAACCAACACGAAATGAGCCCAAATTTTGTACACAAGTTCTAAATAACAAAACAGACCTATTCTAAGTCCCAAAATAACAATCCGACCCTAATAGCCTCAACATCAACTCCTGGTCAAACCTATGAACCTTCCAAACCTTCAAATTTCTAACTTTCGACAATTAGAGTCAAACTAACCTAGGAACCTCCAAATCCGGGCATACGCCTAATTCCAAAATCACCATACTAACCTATTAGAACTATCAAATCACCAATCAGAAGTCATTTACACAAAAGTCAAACCTTAGTAAACTCTTATAATTTAAGCTTTCAACCATGGAACTAAGTGTTACAATTCACTCCAAAACATTCCCGAAATACATATGGGAAGAATCAAGTAAGAGACCGGGGATCAAATACATAAAATGACCGGTCGAGTCATTACATAACCTTGCTAACAAGTTCGAGTGACTTTGTAGTTTATTGTGATATTCTAGAGTGGGTCTGGATTATATCTTAATGCAGAAGGGTAAAATTATAGCTTATGCTTCTATGTAGTTGAAGATCCATGAAAAGAATTATTTGACTCGTGATCGGAACTTGTTGTGGTCGTGTTTTTTTTTAAGATTTGGTGGCACTATTTGTATGGCGAGCATTGTGAAGTGTACACCTATGATAAAATCTTGCAATATGTTTCCAAACAAAGGAAATTAAAGTTGAGGCGAAGAAAATGGTTAGAATTGTTGAAAGACTATGACTTGAGCATTTTTCACCATCCGAGAAAGGCAAGGATGGTAGCTGGCACACTAAGCTGAAAGTCGGGAGATACTTTGGCACACATGCCAATAGCCAAAGATATTGTTGTCTGTGCTATAGCACGTTCCTCTCTTATTGAGAATTGTAAGGCTAAGCAATTTGAAGATCCGAACTTAGTAACTATTTAGAATGGTATGCAATCCAAAGATATTCTTTTTTTTTACTCTTGACGGGGATATGATATTGAAAATGAATGGTTGCTTTTACTTACCAGATGTTGATAGGCTTTGTGATGAGATTATGGCCGAGACACGCTTCGAGTTATTTTGTACATTCGGGTTTCATAAAAATGTACAAGGACTTGCGAGAAATTTATTGATGGAACATGACAAAGGAAAGTGCCTTTATCTTTGTGGATAAATGCTTAAATTGTCATTGGGTGAAAGCCAAGCACCAGAGGCCTGGTGGATTGTCTCATTGTCACGACCTTAATTTCACACTTTAGGATGTCGTGATGGCACCTAGTCTTTAAGACTAGGTAAGCCTAACACATGCTGGTTTAATAACAAATTGAACTATTTAATCATTTATCATAAACCATTGAATGACATATGTAGCCGCAAGCGGCCAATAGTTATACATTTCCCAAAACCGGTAGTACGGAGTCATAAGCACTACTAAAACACACTAGAATTTCTAACCACAATACTATTTTGAATTACAATTTAATAGTAGCGTAATGAAGTAAGATGGTGACTCCGAGGCCTGCGACGTCAAGCAAGTATACCTTGAAGTCTCCTGCCGCGCAGACACAACTCTCAAAAACACAATTAGAATACATGGATCTGCACAAAAATATGCAGAAGCGTAGCATGAGTACACCACAACGGTACCCAATAAGTATCAAGCCTAACCTCGATAGAGTAGTACGAGGCCAGGTCAAGACACCTACTAAACATAGAAACCTCTTCAAGATATACATAAGCTAACAATGGAAAGAACATCAATGTAAGACCAACAAGAGAAAAATTATTGATTTACAACCAACAATGAAGTAATAGAAACATAAATGGTAGCAAGTAGTAAACGAGTAATAAAGAAACAACATAACTAGAATACCAATGAGATATAAATGAACTCCAATAAGGAAAAAAAATGTATGACAACTCAAATAATCAAACCGCTCCTAATGCATGGACTTACAACAAGAATTACCCCGAGGCACCTCACCTCATAAACCACAAGTCATGAACCACAATTTTCAAATCTACACATATGGCACCTCATGCCCACAATAACAGTCACCTTCGCACTGCAAAGCCCACGTGCTACCATGTACTTTTCAACCGTGATAAATATTAATTTAGATGAACGAAAGATATATTTAGACATCATAAAATATAATAATAATTTTGAATAAGGTAAGGTGTCAAATGAAATAATGAGTTTATTTTAAAAATCAAGTAAAGTAAAATAGTATATAATTTGTACGAAACAGAGTATAAGATGGGTTTAGTTTAGAAATCAATAAAATTGAGTAAAAGTATCATTTTTAAACAAAGCAAAACATAAGTTGAATTAACAAATTAAATATAGAATTTGTTAAAGAAAAACATGATAATAATTTTAAGTAAGGTAAACATCAAACAGGGCGATGAGTATAATTTGAGAATCCGATTATAGTGAAAGTACAATAACCACTTAGAATAATAAGGCACCGAGTGAGATAACGAGTTCTATCTTAAGAGGCACATAGAATAAAATATGTTAATAATTTTTTTATTTAAACCATTATGTTACCAACAACTCAACAAAATATGATATAGTGACTCCATGCAATTAAATTCACATTGACAATCAGTTCACCAAGTTATAACGTAGGCACAGATTGGCATGTTAAAGTAACACAACAAATCACGTAGACTGCATAACTCACAAAAGAAACCACAATCGTTCCAACACCAAGATAACAACGAATAACTAAACACAATTAAAATGTGAATGAATGATTGAAGGAAGAATAACGACCGTTCAATAAAACAAGTTGTCCCAACATGGAATGTACAATGAAAATCACAACCAAGGTACCGCCTCGTATTCACATTTCATAATTTCAATCACAATCTTTCCTTATACCGCCGCGTGAGCCTTACATTTGAAATAGGTTTTGAAAACAGTTTTTCCGAAATAGCTACATGAACTTTAACCCACCTTATGACGCCGCATGGCTTCATGTAGTTCCCCTACAAGAAACACGCATATAAGTCCCACCTTATACCACCGCATGCACATTAACCCCAAGCCTTATACCGCCGCATGCGCGTCAATATCACATCACAATAACAACTCGCACCACAAGTGCCCATATATCATAATTTGCTAACAATAAAAAATATCAATGTTTTTACAACAATAGCCCATGGCTCCACCACAACGGGTACAAGAATATCAACAACAACAATGAATGTAAAACGCCCAATAAGGAAGATGTTTCAATAATAACAATTTCGCCTCAACATGATAACGGCCTTCACAACCTCAACACGAACAACTCAATAATGAGATAATGTATAATCACGATATTAAATAAGAATGACTCACAATAGAAGAGATAACATATAACAATGTCTTCAAATAGTGAAAATCAATAAGGAAAGAGATAACATGAACAATAACTTGAAGTAATGATAATCAAGAATGAAGGGGATAACACGAACAATAACTTCAAATAATGATAATTAATAATGAAGAGATAGCATGTAACAATAAAAGAGGCATCAAATTCAACTAAGGCATGAGAGCAATTTATCAAGTAGGATGTAGAACAAGTTTTAAACAAGTCAATTAAGGCATGTACTGATAGATTAACACAAAAAAGAATAGATTAACTAAGAGAATTTAGAACATTATATAGCATTTCAACTAAAGCATAGAAAATAGTCTAAGTAGCCTAAACCAGCCAAATACCACGTACAACTCGTGTACCCACTCGTCACCTTGCGTACACGACTTTCATATAGCACAAATGAATCAATCAATACCAATCACAAGGGGTAGTTCCCCCACACAAAGTTTAGCAAGACACTTACCTCAATTAGGCTAACTCATCCTTCCGAAATAGCTTTTCCCCTAAAATTTGCCTCCACACGGCTCAAATCTAACCTAAAATGACTTAATAACATCAAACAATGCAAGAGAAACCAATTACAACAAATAAAGCTATGATCTTTATATTTTTCCCAAAAAGTCAACAAAAGTTCAACAAAAGTCAACACTGGGTGCACCTTGGATTCCAAATCCAAGCTTACCCGAGCGAAGCCCGAACCAATACAAGATCTCACGAATGAAAACTGACTCAATCGGAGTCCGATAGCTCAACTAATTCGCCAAATCATCGCTCTTATGTGTTCATAACCCAAGAGTCCAACCCACACTAGTTGGGTCCCATATCTCCCGAAATACTCCTCAAAAACTCGCCAAATTCGAGTATGTTGTTCTCCTAATATAGAAGAACAAAACCCCAAAACGAATCGGGAAATAAACGCCTCTAATTTATTTTCAATTTTTAAAATTTAGGACATAACCCTAGGTCTTGATTTAAAGAATTAAATGAGTTTTTTAATTAAAATCATGGATTAAAGCTTAAACCAAGGGAATAAATTAAAGGGAAATACTTAGGTTATGCTTTATACCTTACCCCATGGAAGAAACTTGAAGAACATCCTTGAATTCTGCCAATCCCAAACTTTCAAGTTGAGAAAAACTCCAACATTAATAGCCAAAAATGTCCAGCTATTCTACCTCGTTTCTTGTGCCAATTGATCCCGAAACTCATTTTTGATGCTTTCAATGGATTCCTCGTAAAATTCCAGCCAAGTTAGTCTTTTGAATCACTCTATTTAACCTTATAATGAAGAAGATATATTGGTTTCAAATTTCAATATTTAGAAATAGTGCAGATTTTTAAATACAAATTTAGTGACAATTTCACAATTAATCTGAAACATTTGGCAACCCAATTCTTAGTAAAATGACCATAAATTCCTCCTACGATGTCCAAACTTGATGATTTCAGTGGCTATGGTTCCACAATTACGAAACGGATATAATGGTTTAGTCAAAACACGAATCAAAGGCCGTTTGCTCGATATGGTAACCTTTATACTCAAAGCTATGTCGAAATCGAAAATAATCACCATACAACCCAAACTTATCGGAATTTAACCAAATTTTGTGAACATGTCCAAATCATCATACAAACATATTAGAATAATTAAAATCCGATTCCGAATCTGTTTATCCAAAAGTCAAACTTTGATAAACTTTTCCAACTTAAAGCTTCTAAAACGACAATCATTCTTCCAAATCAATCTTGAACCGCTCGAAAACTGAAACCAACCATACACGCAAGTCATAATACATAATATGAAGTTACTCAGAGTCTCAAACTACCTAATGGATCGCTAAAGCTCAAAACGACTAGTCGTGTCATTACACTCATAATATTGAGATTTCACTTTGGAAGTGGGAGACAATTAATATGAAATTTGTGGTTGGTTTACATCGCACCCGTTTGAAGCATAACTCTATTTGGGTGATTATAGATCGAATACAAAGTTGACACATTTCTTGCCGGCGAAGACGACTGACATAGCATCACAGTATGCCAGTTGTACTTGAAGGAAATTGTCACACTTCACGAAATTTTAGTTTCTATCATATCTGAAAGAGGTGCACAGTTTACTGTTCATTTTTCACAATCCTTTCAAGAGGGTTTGGGTATAAGTGTCAATTTGAGTATCTCTTTTCAGTTTGAAACTAAAGGACATGCTGAGAGAGCTATTCTGACAATCGAGGATATGTTGCGAGCATGCGCCATAGACTTTGGTGGGAATTGGAATAATCACTTGCCTCTTATTGAGTTTTCCTACAATAATAATTATCAGGCAAGTATCCAAATGGATCCCTATGAAGCATCATACAGACGATATTATAGATCATCCATTAGGTGGTTTGAACCAGCAGAGGTAGGACTAATTCATCGCGATCTTATGCATGATGCCTTAGAGAAGGTGGTTTTGGTTCAATAATGACTTAAGACTGCTCAGAGCATCAAATATGTTACACTCATGTACATCGACATACGTTGGAGTTTAAAGAGAGTGATCAAGTATTCTTGAAGGTGTTGCCAATGAAAGGTTTTATGAGATTTTGGGAAGAAGGGTAAGCTTTGTCCTAGATTTATTGGCATGTATTGAATCTTGAAGAATATTGGTAAGATAGCCTATAGGCTAGAGTTACCTGCATTGATGGCTTCTGTTCATCCTATTTTTCATTTATCAATGTTATGGGGATACAAGCTTGATCCATCTCACATCTTCTCACCGGAGGTAGTAAAAATAAGTGAAGGTTTAACTTATGAGAAAGAACCAGGTAAAATTCTTGATAGGAAAGTCCGTAGGTTGAGGACTAAAGAGATAGCTTCAGTTAAAGTATTATAGTGTAATCATGAAATCGAGAAGGCTACTTGGAAGGCCGAGGAAAACATGAAAACCCGATACCATACTTATTCATGACTACATATATGACTAGTTCTACGAAATTTTAAGTGTGGAGTTTATCATCTTTTACTTCAATAGAGCGAGTAGGAATTTCTTTATCTTGCTTATGAGTTGAGACTCGGTACATTTATGTGGTGTAGTTGATCCATTTATTACCTATGGTGGCTATATTTGTGCCATTCTATTGGACTTTCTTATTGTGATGCCGAGAGTGGCTATATAGTGGTGTTTTGGTGTATACGAGGCCGTTGAGGCATTTATTGATGTAATTATAATGAGTAGAGTCGTGTGGGGCATATATTGTATTGTTGTGGCTTGCTGACAAGTTAAAAATTTCGATAGGCCTAGAAACAAAGGAAACTATACCGAAAGTTTTGGAAATTTGAAGATTTAGTTAAATTATAAGGCCTTAATGACTTGAAAGTAAAGAGAGGTCTGGATATTAAACTTTCGAACCGTAATAGGACCAAGGATTTACATTCCAGAATGAATGTTTCTAAGCAGAGGAGAATGTTCAGTCCCGTGAATTCAAACGTCATATTCGGGTCAAGTTAACCTTAATAAACATTTAAAGTTAATCTTGAAGTGTACCTGAACTCACACGACGTTAACAGTGTCATCAAAGCATAAACCTTGGTGATGTTATTAAGAGTAAACAAAGTGTATACGAGTTTATAGAACTTAAAATGATCAAGATAGATCAAGAAAATGAAAACCTGCACAAGCAACAAGAGCTGGCACATAGCGCCTGAAGAAGAAAGAAAAAATTGAAATGAAACCAATAAACTTACCCTCCACAGCATAGCTATTGCATAAGAAACAATCCTTCACTTTGGGCAAGAATATATGTGTCGCACAACAGAAGCACAGGAGGAGGTTGGAAACTTGCATAAGACAGTGAACTTAGCTTCCAACGCACAATTATAACGCAACAAAAGAACTGGGAAGGAAGGGAGAAACTTACGCGTCGCACAACGATCACATATGAAGAAGAACTGAAGATGCAGCATGTCGTGCGACGCATCAGGATCACACAAGGGATTGGGAAGAATACTGAAAAATCTGTGCATTACTTGTGCGACACACAAGAAAGAAAATCTGCACCTGGGTCTATAAATAGCAAGTTAGGGAGAGAGAAACTTGGACAAGAAAATTCAATTGGTCTTGAGAGCATTTAAGGGAGGCTGAACTAGTGTTTTAAATACTCATTCAAGGTGAGTTCTCTTGGGTATTTATGAGGTGATTTTCGGTTTTAAACATCCTCTTTAACACCATATCATCATTGGAATTTAGATTGAACAAAAAATTCTATAAGAACATTGTTTACCCTAAAAGCCGGGTAACAATTGAATTTATATGTGGTTTTAAGGATATGTGGATTAATTCAATTCGAGTGATTAATGAAGTTAGATTAAGAAAATGAAGGACGTAATAAATGGCCAAACCAATGATAAGGATGATTCCGAGCTCGGTTGATGACTCGATGAGGAACCTGCCCTCGATTCCAAGCTTGTACTTATGAAGAACTTAAGAACAAAAATAAGAACTTTAAACAACAAAGAGAATTGAAATAAATTTCCTTGATATGCGTGTTACAATGTGTCCCATGAGTAATAAGCTTCCCCCTTTATATAATAGGAGAGTTTTACCCTAAGTACAATTCTAAGAAAAGTAAAAATCTTCTGTTTCGCTAATCACTAATTTTCTGCCGATACTGGCCGAGATTCACGCCATGATATCCGGTTGGGCAAGGATATCACAGCCTTTTATTAGTCGTGTATAGCTGTTGGTAATGCTCTCCGAAGTCTTGATCCTCGAACCAGACCCAGAGGACATGGCCCCGATACCCCCAAGGGTAGGTGTTTTGCCCGAGCCCCAATACGAGGGGATCCTTGCTTTGACTCTGATTCATTACGGTCACATTCCTACTCCGTTTGACTTACCGAGAAATCAAGGTGTTCAGTGGGCCCAGTTTTACCCGTATACAGATAGTCCCCTCATTTCTTGGAGAGTAGGCTTGCCGAAACGATGGGATACGATAGATGACTCTGGTTCCTTCCTTCGTACATTAATATGAGGGAGCCGAAACATCCCATCAATCACGTCGTTCTGACTTCAGACACGTGTTGCTCACTGGCAGGTCGCCTCTGAATGCGAAGCGTCAGCTGTTTCCCTATAAAAGCTTCCTCCTTTTGTTCTTTTTCTACTTTTCGACAAAATCACTACTTTCGAGCTTTCCAACCATCATCAAACCTTCTTCAAACCTTCATATCTTCCTCCTTGTTCTTTAATTTCCATAGCAATCTCCAGATTTCTATCAAGATTTTCTTCAAATCTTCATACTCTATTCTTCATCTTCAAAACCTGCTTTTCCAAAACTTTGAGTTCTTTTCTCAATTTTTCAAACACTCCCTCAGATGACAATGGCCAAAACATCGAAAACCGTTCCTCAACAAGTTGCCTCTTCATCTTCTCAATCGGCCGCTGGTACTGAAGCAGTTGCCCCTAAGGTGGTTGCCCTCGAAACGGCTTCCCCCGTTGTGGCTGCTAATGAACCGGCCGCCGAGCCTCCTTTGTTGGCGTTCATTCCCGGGGGCTGCTCAATTGCAGATGACTTTAAAGTCGAGAAGCCCTCGCGCAAACAAGACCAGGGTGAAGGAATCTCGAGGTACATATGTTCTGTGACTGAAGATGTTCTTCCCATAGTTCATAAGGACTGCAATTGGGAAGGTAAGAACGTAGTATTCCCCAGGCCCGAGGACGCCGTCACTACACACGTGGAGGGGTACTTAAGCGTTTATACTTATCCCTTCACACTGGGCTCGATAGTGTTACATTTCGCGTTTTCGTACGTTAAAGTTTTATCGTAAGTTAATCGACGTAGACTCGAGAATGAGATTATTTTTGAGGTTATAAGCATTTATGCTATTTATAACAGGCGATAAGTAAGTGTCGTGAAAGTTAAGAGGTAAACGAATCAAAGAAAATGAGTTTCGTTAAAGGTTGTCAATTTGGGATAAAATACAGTCCGAGCTATAATACCCGGTATTTATGGATTAGTGCCATACAAGGTATCAAATGATCATGATAGTAATGTGTATAAGGTATGTTAAAAGTGAGTAGTATTTTAAGTAATTTGGGATAATTCTTAATTATGTGGATAATCGGATAATTATTAATTTTTAGTGGGGGATTAACTAATTAATTAGCATCTTTGGATAAGCCTAATGAAACTCAATGTGGCAGCAAAGGCCTTAGGCAAATATGACTCTTAAGTTCATATAATAAGGTGGCACATTTAGAGGGTTATGTGGCTAAGTCACCACATGAGTGGGGCCCACACTCACTAAGGTATAAGACCTTTCTAATTCACAAAGAGAGGTGCTTATATCTAATCTACAAGTAACGGATCTTCAGAAAAAATTCATAAGAAGTTATACTGCGTAATAGCAACGGGATTTGTAATTCTATGGGAGCCCGGTATAATCTTTCTCAAGAACATCATACGAATTTTTCCCTACTCCGATCCGCCGTTACGTATTTTGTCGCGATTGGCGTGTGTTAGAGGGATTGTCAAGAGAATCGGTTCAGGTATGTTAAGGTTATCCCTTCTTTATTTTTGGCATGATTCATACGATATAAACGAAACGAGCTAACACACAACTTTCATAAATTCCTCTATTCATAGAAGCACTAGTGGAGGGGTACCTATGTTCTTGATTTCCCATGTGTCTTATTATATCTTTTGTTCATGGGTCTCAGAAAAATACGTAGTTGATAAAGTTTATCCGAAAGGCATATTAATCTTATGACATTTCGAAAAATCTTATTAACGTACTTCTTATGCATTTCATTCATTTACACATGTACATTGACCCATGAGCAGATGGCATTATATACGCATATATTATATGTATATGGGATATGGGAAAAGGTTACGGCGTGATGATTTCAGGATGGGATATATGCGCACCACCACCCGATCAGCTAGTATACGTGATGATTTCGCCCACAGAGGCCGAGATGATATGACGTGATGCCCTTAGAGGCTGGATGATGTTATGAATAGATATACCTATGCATGATACGACATTTATATGCACATGCGTGACTTTATAAATAATTAAGGATTCACAAAGTTATTTAGACTTATAGGTGGATTCCTTTACTCCATATTTCATTTATGTCTTTTATGGACTGATTTTCATGCCTTACATACTCGGTACATTATTCGTACTAACGTCTCTTTTGCCTGGGGACATTACGTTTCATGCCTGCAGGTGCAGGTAGACAAGTTGACGGTCCCCTTTTTTAGGATTCTTGATCAGCGAGAGTTGGTGTGCTCCACTTAATCCGGAGCTGTTATTAGTTTTGGTACGCTACTTTTGTATGTAGACATGGGTACGACGGGACCCAGTCCCGTCCTTTATACGATTGTACACTCTATTAGAGGTCTATAGACAGTCATGTATAGTTGGATAGTATGTGGCCTTGTCGGCTTCTAGTTTTTGATATATAGTTGTCTATCGCAGCCTTGTCGGCTCGCCCTACCGTATTCCGCATTTGTATATATGTCTTTTGGACATGTTTTCCTCACTTATGTTATTCACGTGCTTTAGCAGTTTAATGGCAGATGTTATTCATGACCTACCCTTAATTCATGTTTATATCTTAGACGTATGCTTAGGGGTGTTCGACAGGTAGGACTCGGGCACTCATCATGGCCCATCGGTTTGGGTCGTGACAAAAGTGGTATCAGAGCAGTCCTGTCCTAGGGTTGTCTACAGACCGTGTCTAGTAGAGTCTTATTTATGGGTGTGTTGTGCACCACACTTATAAACATGAGGCTACAGGACATATAGGATGTTATCCTCCTTTCTTATCTTAGATCGTGCGATATAAGATTCATTTCCCTAACGATATATTATGTTTTTAGCAATGTCTAAGAAGGCTACAGCCGCCCAGAAGGGCAAGTCCGTCGCTGATGAGACTACTAGTCGAGCGCCACGAGTTACCAAGGCTTGGGTAGAGTCTCATAGTGAGATTCCATCTCAGACTTCACATACCCCAACCTCTCTAGAGGAGCTCCGAGGGGCACCAGCTCCAGCGCCTGCCCCTGTACATCTAGCTCCTTAGCCAGGTGCACCGGTCAGGAGATGAGAGATGTTATTCAGCTATTGACTCGATTAGTAGCCGCATAATCTCGGTGTCATGAAGTAGGTATTGGTCATGTAGATAGGGACATCAGTGTGAGGGTTTGTGATTTCATTAATTTGGACCCTCCGGTATTCACTGGAGCAGATCCAAATAAGGACCCTCAAGTATTTATCGATAGGATGCAGAGGACTTTGAGGGTAATGAAGGCCACTACGACTGAGTCAGTTGAGCTAGCTTCCTATAGTCTTCAGGATGTTGCAGTTAATTGGTACGAGTCTTGGGAGTTGTCCAGAGATGAGGATGCCCCTCTAGGGGTATGGCATGAGTTTACAATGGCTTTTCTTCGTCATTATCTGCCACCAGAGCTTAGACAGGCCAGAGTTGATAGGTTCTTGACCCTTAGGCAGGGTAATATGAGTGTTCGGGAGTACAACCTTCAGTTTGATTATTTGACTGGCTATGCTCCCACTATTATAGATAAGATGGAGGATCGGGTTCACAGGTTCATGATGGGGTTAGAGCCGCACCTGCCTAACGACTGTATGTCGGTCTCACTTCAGCCAGGCATGGATATTTCTCGTATTCAGGTATACGCTCAGGGTATGGAGGAGTGTAAGCAAAAGCATAGGGCTGATCTTGAGCATGATAGGGGCCAGAGTAAGAGAGCTAGATCTTCGGGTCCTTCTGGTGAGTTTTGAGGTGGTCAGAGACAACAATACCCGAGGTATCCAGCCCAGCCATCAGCTAGCGCACCCCCTCAGTTTGCCGATAGGAGATTTGATCGTTCCACATATTCAGGGCCTAGTTAGAAATTCAGGGCCTCAAGTTCTCAGTATAGGGGTGAGTCAAGTCAGATGAGGCCGCCCTTGCCACGATGTGCTCAGTGTGGTAAGCAGCATGTCGGGCAGTGCCGTATGGGGTTGGGTGTTTGTTATACTTGTGGTTATCCAGGCCACATTATGAGAGATTGTCCGACGAGAGGTGGTATAAGCATAGTTCAGCCAGCGGGATCTGTAGTTGGTTCGTCATCATCAGTACGCCCCCTATGCAAGGTTCAGAAGCACCAACCGATCGTGGTAGAGGCAGAGGTGGAGCATCTAGCTCGAGCGGTCCTTAGAACCGCATTTATACATTAACAGGTCGACAGAATCAGGAGTCGTCACCTGATGTTGTTACAGGTATATTATTAGTCTCCTCATATAATGTATATGCATTAATTGACCCCGGTTCCACCTTATCATATATTACTCCGTTGGTTGCTAGTAAGTTTGGAATAAAACCTGAGTTGGTTAAACCTTTTGAAGTGTCCACACTTGTTGGGGATCTAGTGATAGCTAGGCAGGTATATACAGAGTGTATAGTAGTAGTTCATAGTCGATCTATAGTAACATACCTAATTGAGTTAGATATGGTAGAATTTGATGTTATACTGGGTATGGATTGGTTAGCTTCTTGTTATGCCAACGTTGATTATAG